>NW_027187465.1:21627571-21657332 GCF_028583685.1 Petaurus breviceps papuanus | reverse complement strand
GTCTTGGTGAATGCCATCAATAGTTTCATTGCAGTTACAAGTTGAGATCCTTAGCTAAGGGGGTAGAGAGACAAGAAGGCTTGGAGCCTTCAATGAGGGAGGAGTTTGAGGATTGCTTTGCTGCAGTGAGGGCCCAGTACAGAGTAGAGAACATCCATTTGTATGTAGTAGACCCAAGTTCTGACATTTCTATTTAGCAGTGTGTGAATGTGAACAAAAGAGGCTGGTGGTGAGAGTAAACAAGCGTTGGGGGTTTGGCAAAGTGTGATTGATGCTTTATATTATCGTTGACCAAGGGGGCTGAGGTTGGGAAGAGAGTGTGTAGACAGTGCAATGATGATGATGGGCTGGGAAAGAAATGAAAGTCACAATGAGGATGAAGAACATGGTTAGAGGTTACAAGACATCCAGAAAGAGAGGACTTTCAGAGTTGATTAACTTGGAAGGGAAACACTGTGGGTTATGATCAAGGTCAAGAGTCCCAATTCCAGTATGTAGCTAAGGCAAAGTGAAGAAAAAGATCATAGGGACTGAATAGCCTGAGTAGCATTAAGGGGGATTGGGAAAGACTTCTTGAACAAGGTTGGATTTTAGCTGAGACTTGAAGGAAACCAGGGAAGTCAGAAAGTAGATGAGGCATAACTCTGGGACTGGCAAAATAGAAGGCTAGCCATTGAGGAATGAGTCTAGGCAAAGAATCAGTGTGTGAGGAGAGGTCCATTGAAAGAAGCAGGGGAATTGGGTGTGCAGGGTCCTCCCTAGAGGTCAGACCCAGGAGCAGGTAGTGAGGTTGTGTCCACTGATGCCTTGTAGACCATACTACAGTCAGGAGCTGGAGGAGTCTGGGAACCTGCCTGGGAGGCAGGGGCTAGCTGTGGAGGAAGCGTGCCCTTGGTCACTGGTGTTGGGGGAGAGTGTGAGAGATGGCTTACCCTTCTATCTTCTCCTTCCTCATATGGGTCTCCTGGTTTGCTGAAAACACAAATGAAGATTGCTGTGTATGGAATACACAGTGTTCCAGAAATAGACTGGAGAAGAACAGAACAAAGTCTTATTTGAGGTCATAAGTGGAAGATTGTTAGAGATCTCAGTTGTCTCATCTGTGAAATGGGGATGTTAACAGCACCAACTTATGTCTGTAACATTGTTGTTGAGGGTCAAATGAGATAATGTACCAAAAAGTGCCTTGGGATCCTTAAAGTCACACACACACACACACATTCAGCTTTTTAATTTTCTTCTAGATTCCTAGAATGCTTAATTTTGTGTCACAGACTCCTTTCATACATGGTGAATCTTTCCAGAAAAATCTTTTTTTTTTTTTTTGCCTTTTGCCTTTTGGAGGGCAGTTGAGTTTAAGTAACTTGCCCAAGATTACATGGCTAGTTTTTGTTTTTGTGGGTGTGTGTGTGTTAAGTGTCTGAGGCCAGATCCGAACCCAGGTCCTCCTGACTCCAGGGCCAGTACTTTACTCACTGCACCGCCTAGCTGCCCCTCAGAAAAATCTTTTTAAATGCATAAAATAAAATATATAGGGGGCACCTAGGTGATGCAGTTGAATAGAGCACCGACCCTGGCGTCAGGAGGACCCGAATTCAAATCCAACCTCAGATACTTGACATTTAGTAGCTGTTTGACCCTGGACAAGTCGCTTAATCCTAATTGCCTTGCCAAAAAATAAAATATATAGGATTACAAAGGAAGGCAGTTATAGTGGAATAGAGTTGTCAAATTTTTAAAAATTTTAGACCTTGTTTTAACATTTAATTGGGATAAAAAATAAAATATGTGTGTATTTCTCTCTCTCTGTGTGTATATATATATATATACATGTATGTATGTATATATGAAGTTTACAGATTCTAGCTTAATTGGAACCCTTGTCCTAATAGAATATACGGTATGCTCCCCAAGGCCAGAAATGGTTTTATGTGTCTTTATCTCCTCAGTGTCTAGAATATGGTAAGTGCTTAGTAAATGCTGGTTAGATGGCTAGATCAGGGAAACCTTCACGCATTTAGCATGGTTCCATTTTTTTTTTAAGTTCTTTGTCTCTTAGAATCTGAGTTGGAAGGAACCTTAGACCAAGCCTCCACCCAGGGCTACCCTGGCTACCTTCCACAGGTAGAAACAGTGGGGCACTGGAGACCAGTGTGCTGGATTTGGAGTTAGGAAGACCCTGCTTCTCATCCTGGGACTGAGCTCAAAAGGAGTGCATGTTTCTGAACCCCAGTTTTCTCCTGTAAAGTGGAGATAGGGACAATAGGGATCCCCCTGGTGCCTCTTTCTTGGGATTGTTGTAAAACTGGTGGGAAAGGAAAGTACGGAAAGTGCTTGGCAGCTCTGTTCATTTAGTATTGATCTTCAGCTTTAAAGATAATTCGTAAATATTTATTAAGTACCTACTGTGTGCCAGGCTCAGTGTTCCTTATAAATGGAGATTGTTATTATTAAGGAGTTATTCTGTGCAAAGTGATTTTTTTTATTTCTTTATTTCTTTTTAGTTTTCACCATTTACTTCCACAAGTTTTTGAGTTCCAAATTTTCTCTCCCTCTCCAAGACAGCATGCAGTCTGATATAGGCTCTACATTAAACATATTTTCACATTAGTTGTATTATGCCATGTTTTGTGCTAGGAACTGAGATAAACAGACCCCATCCCCTGCTGGGATGCTTCCACAGATGAGGACATCACTACCAGCCAGGGAACAGAATGTAAAGTTGGGGCAGCCCTCATCAATCAGACATGTTTTTCTTATCTCTAACCAAAATCTGCCTCCCTGAAACTTGTGCCCTTTGGTACTAGCTCGCTTTCCATGGCAGTCAGCCTGACCCCAGTTCCCTGGACAGTTCCTCAGATGCCCCTCCCAGCCCCAACATCCCCTGTTCTAAGGCCCCTCCCAGCGCTGATCCCGGTTCCCTGGACAGCCCCTCCGATGCGCATCATTTCAGGAACCTAGTTATTAATAAACTTAGCCTGGCACATAGTAGGTGCTTAATAAGTGATTGCTCCACTGAATGATTGCATATTTGGTAAGGACAGGCTGGATTACTGAGGGAGGTAAGTGAAGAGGCTCTGCCCCCCCCCCCCCCCATATTCCCCCATGGGAGCAGGCTTCCTCCTCATACCTGGACTCTTCCTGAGGGGGACTTTAGAACATAGAATGTCATGACTGGGGGAGGGAAAATCCTTAGAAGAGAAGCCATCAGTGCTTGAAGGGAAGCTTTTAAAACCTAAAATGTCAGAACTCCGAGGGGCCTTAGGGAAACACCTCGTCTGACCTTCTCATTTTGCAGATAAGGAAACTGAGCCCCAGAGAAGAGGAAGTGCCTTGTTACCCAGCTGGTGACAGAACTGGGTCTGGAACTCAGATCCCCTTAAGTCAATATCCAAGTCTGTTTCCAGAACTAGGCTGCATGTGTGTGTGGGGGGGGGGGACTATTGAGGAGGCCTCTCCCCCTTCCCTCCCCCTCCTCTCTCCTGGGGCCCCCAGTGAGAGAACTTGTATTTGTGGGAAAGCGGAAGCCGCCCTCAGCTCGGAATGAAAGGGACGTCCTGTGGAGGCCTGCTTGGTTTCCTTTCAGAGCCAAGAGGCAGGCCAGGGAAGGAGAGCGCACAGGGTCACCAGGATGAATGGAGCATGGGCCGGAGGTGGCAGAATTAACGCTGCTAGATCTTTGTCCAAGAACCCCCCTCCCTTCTGGCGCAGGGATGCCCAGGGTGGGCAAGGAGGGGAGGGCACCTTGGTGTGCAGATTAAAGCGGAAGTGAAAGTCACTCTTCAGCTTGTCAAGGACATCCAGAGACAGGGAGGGAGGCAGTGTGCCAGCCCCCAGCTCTTTCGTCAGGCCCCTGAAGTGGATGGTAGGTCTTCAAAAATACCTTCACCAGCAATGTATGGATGAAGCTGCCCAAAGGTCGAATTTGAGCTGGATGTTAGGACAGACTTCCTTGAACTGAGAGCTGTCCAAAAGCACCATGGGCCACTGCCACAGGTAGTGAGATCACTGTCACTGAAGAGCCTTAAGAGGAGGCTGATTGAACCCTTTGTCAGGGAGGCTGTGGAGAGACCTCTCAAGAGGGTCCCTCAGAACACGAGATCTCCCTTGACAGTCCTGCCCCTATGGATGGTGTCGGAATGGAGTGGGGAACCTTGGCGTCAAGAGACTATATCGGGCATTAACTGAGTGAATTTGGACAAGTGCCCTGGTTTTCTCACCTGGAATGTGATGTGTAAGAGCCCATACTGCCCTAACATTCTGGGCTCTAAGGCCCTTCCAAGTGCTGACATCCCCAGCTCTAAGGCCCCTCCCAGCCCTGACATTCCCTGTTCTAAGGCCCCTCCCAGCCCTGACATTCTCTGTTTTAATCCCAGCTCCAGTGTTCTCTGAACCCTCCAAGACCCCTCCAAAATCTCTTCCACTAAATCTCCAATTCCAAGCCAGAAAGGACCTTAAAATACAGATGGGAGCCTTCCTAGCTCAGATCTCTGACCTTCAGAAATGGGAGAGGGTGAAAGGCAGGGTGGGAAAGTAGAAAAGATGACCAGACTCAAAGTCTCCAGTTTAATCCAGGAAGCATTTATTAAGTGCTTATTGTATGCAAGACATTGTGCTTGGCACCAGGATTCATATATGAAAAAAAAATCCTTTCCCCCAAAGAGCTTGCAATCTACCAGAGGAAAGGATGAAAATAGAAGGGGAAGAAGCTAAGAGAAAAGTATTTGAACAAAACCATCCTGGAAATGACATAAAGACCCACCTGACTGTGGTCCCTGGGCCTTCCCAAGCCTCAGTCAGGACCTTGCTCCTCTCCAAAGTTGAGTCTCTGGAGCAAAGGAAGTTCTACTTCTATTTAAGTGACCCTTAGGTAAGCCCCTTCCCCCCATCGGAGCTTCGGCTTTCTCATCTGAGAAATGGGTATAACAACACACTGCCACCTCACAGGATTATGGGAAAGAAAGTGTGGTGTCACAAGTCAGTGCATCAGCAAACATTTTTTAAGTTCCCACCTCGTGCCAGACAACGTACTTTGGACAATAAGCCTGAAAGTGTCCTAGAAATAGGGGTTACTGTTATTATTTTGGAAGTTTTAGGTGGTGGCTTTTTTAGGGGCATGCCCCTCAGGGATCCTTGGAATACAGCCACCAAGTCCAACCACTCCATTTTGCAGATGAGGAAACAGGCTCACAGAGGCTTCCTGAAGAGACTACTTTAGACTACGTCCATTAAAGCCCAGCTGAAAAGCCTCATCTCCCTGGTGGATACCCCTTCCTCAGACAGACTTCACACAGCATTTTGTTCTGCAGTCTCTAATTAGGAGGCTGCTGCAGTAATCTAGGTGAGAGGAGATAAAGGGGTCTGAACTAAGGTGGAAGCTGCTTGGGAGAGAGTGCCAGCCGGTCAGAGGAAGGAGCCCAGGGTTCAGAGATAGAAACCTTAGGGACTGGTTGTCTCTGCCCTAAGGGTCCCCGGCTCTAAAGTGCTTGGGACTCTGACAGTTCAGCCCAGACCTCGGAGCCCCCACTCACTGAGTGCCCTGCTAAGGAGGCTTGGCGGGAGCCAGGAAGCCTGGAGGACAAAATGATGTCTCATTTCTTCTCCTTGAGTGTGTTTTCCCTTCTCACCTCCTGATCCCGCCCCAGCCCCCCCTCACCCCGCTAGTGTTTGGCCTGTCTCTGCAAAGCTGTCTTAGAAAGCGGCCCCTTCCTGATTCCCCAGGGAGCCCCGGCCTGCGAGGGATGGGGAGGGAGGGTTTCTCCACTTCCTCTGCACCAGCTTCCTAAATAGCTCTCTGTCGGAAGCGGGTGTGCATTCCTCCCCCGGCCTCAGGACACAGCTGGGGAGAGTCTGCTCCCTCCCAGGGGCCTGGGGGAGGGGCAGGCAGGAGCTGAGAGAAATGAGCAGAGGATGCTTGAGCCTGAAGGCTGAGCTCCAGTGGGTTCATGGAAAGGGGTCCAGCTTTGGCCTTATAAAAGGCACGATTAGTGAATCAGAAGAGAGAGGAGAGGGGAGGGGAGGGGAGGGGTGTGTGTGTGTGTGTGTGTGTGTGTGTAGAGGGTTTCTCTGCAGAGCAGGTGGACACTGCCCTAGGACTACCCACTGGGGAAGGCAATACCTCTCATCAAGGCCTTCCCAGGGCACCTGATGATTTCTGGATATGACCGCCTGCAGAAGTGGCCTGTGGGCCTTGTAGAAGCAAATGACCAAAAGACATGAATTCATGAAGTCCTTACTGTGTGCCAGACACTGAGGATACAGTCACCAAATAGAATGGAAGTTCAGTGAGGGCAGGAACTGTTTGGTTTTTGTCTTTATGTCTCAATCACCCAGTAAAGGCCTGTCAGGGAAGATAGTTAGATGTCCAGATGGAAGGAATTTCAGAGGTTATCTAGTCCTAACCCTTAGGTTTACAGATGAGAACCCTGAGGCCCAGGGAAGTTAATATAGTAGATGTTTAGTAAATTCTTGTTAAACTGAACAGGGAGTTAACTTAGTACAATGGATAAGGCAGAAGACTTGGAATTAGTAAGACCTGGGTTCAAATCCTGCCCCCCAAATTAGCCATATGACCCTGGTCAATGTTACTAAATATTCTCTTCCTCAGTCTCCTTATCTGTAAAATAAAGGGGTTGGAGTTGGTGACCTCTGCAGACCCTTCTAGCTCCAAATCTGTCTGCCTATGAATTGAATTCTTGGCCCTGCCAGGACTTTCTGAGTGACTTTGGGTGAGAAGCATCTCCTCTTAGAGATGCACTTGTCTCATGTTTAAAACTATACAGTTAGACCGAATGTTCTAAGGCCCCTCCCAGCTCTGACATTCCCTGTTCTAAGGCCCTTCCCAGCTCTGATATTCTACATTCTAAGGTCCTTCTCATTTCTGATATTCTGTGTTCTAAAGGCCCTCCCAGACCTAACCTCTGCTCTGAGGTCTTGCATTTTCTGTTCTGTGAATCTATCTACCTCTCAAATACCATGCTTCTGTGTTCCCTGGGTATCTGAGACCTCAACTTATTTGAATGAGAAGTGGTAGGTCTAAGGCTAGCAAAGATTCTGAGCCTCAGTTTCCCAGGAACACAACTCCCAAATAGCCTCTCTCCCCTCACCTTCCTTCTTTTGTCCCTCTAGGGAGGCCTCAGGCCTCTCCTTCAGCCAGGTTCCAAAGTCTTGGGAAGAAGAGGTTATATATAGAAGACAGGGACACATACCTAGAGGAAACGTGAACACGCTTGCTGGGGCTGACCGGCGGCCAATTTTCAGCTGAACGAATTCTTACAGCCAAGTTATAAACCCATGAAATTTGGGATTTGCAGCGGAAACCCAGGCAGACAGTTATTGAGTCCAGATGTCAGGGCAGGAAGAAGAAGGGATTTTCATTTTCCCCGCCTGGGTAGTGACGCACAGTGAGAGAAGCCATTTTAGCTGCTCCTCCCCCCACCTTCCCACCCACTTCCTGGAACCTGGAGGCCAAAGGACTGACCACTTTCTTCCCATTGCTGGAATGGTGGTAGGCGTTGGTGTGTGTGGGCCGGGGTTCTGGGAAGGGAAAGGCAGGGTAATATCTGGGAAGGAATGCTGGATTTGGAGTCAGAAGACCAAGGGAGTCCCTTCATCCTTTTCGGCCTCAACTTCCTCATCTATAAAATGAGGGGGGTTGGTCCTTTCCAGCTCAAGAGGAAGGAAGGAAACACACATTTATTAAAGTACCTACTATGTAACAGACTCTAACTTACAAATATTACTTCACTTGATCCTCAGAACGACTCTAGGAAGTAGGTTCTATTATTAAACCCAATTTTACAGTTAAGGAAACCAAGGCAGGCCAGAGGTGAAATGCCTTGTCCAGAGTCACACTGCTAGTACATGTCTGAAGTCAGTTTTGAACTGAGGTCTATGCGCCACCAAGATGTACCCAGCTGTGATGCTAAGAAGTTGCTTGAGGATTGATTGCCTTTCCTTTCAGCCCCAGCTTTGTCTTACCAAGGCTATAACCTTCGATGTCTGACCAAGCTCTGAGTGCTCCACAAGGCCTGCTTCAGCTCCTTCATGGCCACTGGAACAAACCATTCTCATCCACCCATTCCACTGGGGAACGTCTTTCCATGCCACGGGCAAACATCCCCTTCTGGACTCCTGAGCAAGGGGGAGATCTGGAATTTTGTTCTAGACTTGTGTGTGTGGCCACATTGGACAAAACAGCCAAAGAGGGGCCTCGTAGTGAGTGGGCAAAATCCTAGGCTGGGAGTGAGGAGGCCTGGTTTAAAGTCCCAGTTTGGACACCCCCTATTGGGCCTGAGTCACTTCTCTTCCTTTGCCTTAATCTGTAAAATGGGGATTATAATATCAGGCCTACTTCATAGAGGTGAGGGTAAATGAGTCAGGTCAAGTCAACGGGCATTTATTAAGCATTAACTGTGTGCCTGGTTCTGTGCTAAGTTCTGGGGATACAGAAGAAGGCAAAATCTAGTCCCTTGTTCTCCAGGAATTCTCGGTTATTCAGTCAATAAATATTTATTAAACACCTACTATGTACCAAGCACTGTGATGCTCAAGAAGTTCTCAGTCTAATTAAGGAGACAACCTGAAAACAACTATGAGCAAACCAGACAGATACAGAATAACTGGAAGATAATTAAGAGCACTAATTAATTAATAATTAATACACTAGCATTAAGGAGGATTGGCAAAGGCTTCTTGTAGACATAGGATTTTAGCTGGGATTTGAAGGAAGTGGGGAGGGGGATGGAGATGAGAAAGGAGAGACGGCTCTGGTTCAGTAGGGTTCAGATCACAAAGGATCCTGGGACAAGCACTTCCCCTGCTAGCTTTCTCTTTGCCTTCCGTGTTCTCAAGACTATTGAATCCTTGATTAAAATGACTGCCTTTTTTTTGTAATTGATTCTCTGGATAGCTTGGTTAGTTGGTTTTATCAACAGCATGGCAGAGCAGTTAGAGGCCTGGTTATGAAACCCCAGTGTTCTGGGTTCAAGTGTTACCCCTGACACATATGGGATCTGATTCTGGGAAAGCCAACCAGCTCATTACCTTTCCAAAAACTGTTCACTGAAGCAGATGCCTGACTGCATTGAGGGGAGGGGGTCCCCCTCACCAGGGATTCCCTATTCCAGTGAAATCACAGGTCTAATCTTTAACCTGTCACCATTGCCTTCTCTCCATCTTCTTTTCATTATTATTATTACTTTGGAGGCAGTCAGGGTTAAGTGACTTGTCCAGGTCACACAGCTAGTAAGTATCTGAGGTCAGATTTGAACTCAGGTCCTCCTGACTACAGATCCAGGAGCTTCCCATCCACTGGGCCACCCAGCTGCCCCCATCATCTTTAAATACAAGAAGATGATACTAACTGGTCTCTCAAGTCTCCTCTAGTCCTAAACCCCATGCCCCTGTGAGCCTTTCTGACTCCAATGCTTCCTTACCTGTGTGATGAACTGTGTGAGAGGAGATAGAAACCATAGGCAGCTAGATAGCTGGATGGACAGAGCGAGGAATCTATAGGCAGGAAGATCTGTGTTCAAATCCTTCTCTAGACACTTCCTAGCTGTTTGACCCTGGGCAAGTCACTTTATCTCTGCCTCAGTTTCCCTAACTATAAAATGGGGATAATAATACTATTTCTGGCATAACACCTTCCTGGGACATCATGAGGATCAAATGAAATCATACAATGAACCATAAATTATCATTATTATTTATTATATTACTTTATCATGTTTTATCATTATTATTATACTACTATTGCTATTATTAATCTGTTTCGCCTGTGTCATAGATCTCCTGGAAGGTTCAGTGAGTGGATGGAAAACCCTTCCTAAACTGTAAAGCTTTATACCAATGTAAGGGATCCCAGATACCTTTTTCCAGTCTCTGGCTCTAATGGCCCCTCTGTCTGAGGGTGGGGGCCCCACTGCATCTCGTTTCAAATATTCCAGATCCTCTCATATGGAGGAGGGAATGAATGTATTCCATGTTGCTCTAGAGAGAGGGAAGGAGGACCAGTGGGTGGAAACTCAGATGTCCCAGGATTTTAAAGCTGGGAAAGGACCTTGGAGATCATCCCCAGCTACCTTCAGGGCGTCTTCTGTAAACTGGAATCATTTTTATCCTTGCCATATTTGTATTCTTTCCATAAACCCCTGGAATAAACAGCGCCTAAGCCAGGATGAGGTGTCTTTCATATGGTTATATTTATCATAGATCCCCTGGGAATGATTATTTCAATGTGCTAACCCCATCTCTGTCTATTGAAGAGGAAACTAGAGCCCAGAGTGAGGAAGGCACTCACTCCAGGTTACACAGTGAGTTATTGGGGTCTAGATCAATCTGCTGGAGAACCTGGAGGAATCAGGAGTGCCCTGCAGCCAGCTTGCACCAGTTTGACCACTGTTAAATTTCCGGTGTGAGCTTTACACCTTGGAAATCGGCAAATGCTACAAAACAGGGCTTGAATTATTGTTTTTCTTAAGAAAGCAATTGAAAAAAATCAGATTAAACATAAAAGTTTGTCCTTGGTACATCTCCAAACCCCATCTTTCCCCCCTCTCTGCATAGAGCTGGTTGTTAAATATTTACCAGCACAACTTTGGGAGTGACCCAAGTCTGACCATATGTTTCTATACAGTCAAATAATAAACATTTAATAAGGGGGAGGGGTAGAGAGGAGCTACCATTTATTAAGTACCTTTTATATGCCAGACACTGTGCTAAATGTTTTAGAAACAGCTGCTTTGATCCTCACAACAACCCTGGAAATTAGGGGTTCTAATTACAGTTGAAGAAACAGAGGCAGGCAAAAGTTAAGTGACTTATCCAGGGTCTCACAACTAGCAAGTGTCTGAGGTTAGATTTGAACTCAGGTCCTGCTCTCTATCTACTGAAAGTAAGAGTGAAATAAGTAATAAGAACATAGGATTTCTATGGTGCCTTATGGTTTACAAAGCACTTTGTATATATGTTATTTTGTTTGATCCTCACAATCACTCTCTAAGGTAGGTTCTATTATTTTCCCAATTTTTCAGATGTGAGAACTGAGGCTGAGAAGTTAGGTTGACTTACCCAAGGTCACAGAGCCTGCTGGTATCCAAGGAAAGTTTTATACTGACTCCAATTCTCCATCCACTAGGGTTACCCAGCAGTACCATAAACAGCCGTTACTGGGAAAACCTTACATTCAAATTAAAAACAAAAAAAGTTTACATTCCATAAAGGGAGATACTGTGGGTCACAAGACTTGGGTTCAAATGCTACCTCTGACTCTTACCAGTTTGACCTTGGACAAGCCAACTTTGCCTCCCTGGGCCTCAGTTTCCTCAACTGTAAAATGAGGGGGTTGTTCTAGATGACCTGTTAGGGTCCCTTCTACATCAGGATCCCATGGCCCCCTCGTTTTACTGGTGAGGAAACTGGGTCTTAAAGAGGTGAGATGAACGTCCCAAGTGTTGCAGGGAAAATAATAGCAGAGGTAAGAATCAAAACACAGGCCTCATGGGCTGTTTCCATCATACCCCATCACACCTCTGTTGGCTAACTTCCCCTGAGCTTGAAAGATGGCCCGGGCTATGAAGCTCAGTGTCTGGGGTATAGTCAGTGGATGTTCTATTCTTTCCCAGACCCCCCCCCCCCCATCCCAAACAAGTACACATTCCTTCCTTTCTCTCACACCCTCCCTCCCCCCTCCCAAATGGCCCACATTTCCTGGAGGGCCACGACTCAGCCCCAATGACCCCCCCTACCACTAATAGGGCTGGAATGAGCCCCAAAGCCCCCGCCCAGGCAGCTCTGTGGCTGGCCCCTCCCCCAAGCAGCCGGCAGAGTGGAAATCCCCCACCCACGCCTCTCTGTGAATGGAAAAAGGAAACACCCCCCCCCTTCACCCCGCCACCAAATCTTGATGTTTTGTTGATTCTCAATGGAGTGGCTGGCCCCTTCCTCTTTTCTGCTCAGATGTGGGGCCTTGGGGCCAAGAGCTGCTCCTTGGCTTCCTTGCTTTTATTCTTCCCCTCCCCTGTGACTCCTTTCCTTTCCCAGGGTTTCCCTTTATAGGATCATAAGATGTAGAGTTGGAAAGGGACCCTAGACATGAGTAAGCCCAACCCCCCACCTTTTTTTAAACATGAGAGAACTGAGGTGCCCCCCTCCCCAAAAGGGAAGTGACTCACCCAAGGTTATATAGACAGTAAATAGCAGAGCCGAGTCTTCCAATTCCAAATTTGCAATCTGGCCAGAAAACCTGGATGACCAGGCCACTTGCCATCTGAGCCTGGAATGACCTCAGGTTCAAAAACATGGAAAGCAGTGTGGTTTAATGGAGAGTGAGCTATTGTTAGCATCAGAGGTTGTTGTTGAATCGTTTCAATGGTGTCCGAATCTCCCTGACCCCATTTGGGGTTTTCTTGACAAAGACACTGGAGAGATTTGTCATTTCCTTCTCCAGCTCATTTGACAGATGAGGAAACTGAGGCAAACAGGGTTTACTGACTTGCCCAGGGTCACACAGTTAGTAAGTATCTGAGACTGGATTTGAACTCAGGTCTTCCCGACTCTGGGTTTGGCATTCTATCATCCACTGTACCACCTATAGTCAGAGGACCTAGGTTCAAATCTGTCTTTATTTTTAAATTCAGTTTTATTTCTTTTCAGGTCTTCACTCTCTCCCTTCGTGTCCCACATTTGAGAAAGCAAGAAAAACAAAATTCATTACAAATATGCATAGTCAAACAAAATAATAGCATATTCCCAAATTGACCATGCTTCCCCCCCCCCCAAAAAAAAAATACCTCAATCTACTCTCTGAGCCCATCACCTCTGCATCTGCTGGTAGGCATTTTCAGATTTTTATTAAGCATTCACTCCAGACAAGGTCTTTGGAAAACCCAAAGTAATCCCTGGAGCCCCAGAGACTGGAGATGGCCCCCTTTCCTAACAGGAGAGACATGGAGTCCATTCTCTATTGTCTGTGTACTGTATGTAGGCTGGGGAATCTCTAATAAAAATTGATGCAAAATACACTTCATTTTAGCTTTGGGAATTTTTTTCTCCTTCCTTTTAAGCACTCTGGTCCTCAGATTGGCATGGTTAGAACAAGGTAAAAAAAAAAAAAAGGTGGAATTGTATAGTGTGGTAGTGAGAAGGACCTTTGATAACCAGACGAGATGTATGTACATTGTCAAAGGCAGACCCCTGAGAATTGTAGTCTGGGAATAAACTTCCTAATGATGAGAACTGTCCAAAAGTAGACCTGGCTGCCTCCAGAAGTAGTAGGTTCCTCTTCATTGGAGGTCTTCAAGCCAAGACTAAATGGTCAACTACCTTTGGGGCATGATGGGGAAGGGATCCTTCCTCAGGTAGGGTTTGGACTAGCTGGCCATTGAAACCCTTTCCAACACTGTGGTCTCCTGATGTCACTTTCACATCCTGGGCCTTGATTACCTCATTTGTAAAACTGGGACAGAGGGGAGTGTGCTTGATTCTAAGGTCTCTTCCAACTCTGACATTCTGCTATTTAGTAGAATAGAAACTCCTTGAGGGCAGGGGCTATTTCATCCCCTGTAGCCCTAGGGCCTAGCCTACAGCCTCCCAATGACTAGCATTAATAAATGCTTACTGAATAAATGAAGATATGAAGTCAAGCCCAAAATGGGCATCTAGTGCCTCTAACTGAGATCTGGTCAATTTGACCCCAGATCACTGAAAAGTCTTGCAGAGAGATATCAGAAGGAAGGCCCATTGTCCCTGAATGGGAGGAGGGGGAGACCAAAGACTGGAGAACATTTTCAAGAACAGGAAAAAGTTTCAGCTTGATAACTGTAGCAGCTGACCAGAACAGCTTCTGTTGGCACTTTCCTGCCCCCTTCCCTGGTGCCAGGCCTGGTCTAGTGCTCTCCCCTTGATTTTTAATTTTTTAATTGATTTTTAAACCAGATTTTAAAAAATTGATATTTTTTTGTTTTTACATCCCCCTGTATCCCTCCCCCTTCCCTTCCTCCCATAGAGCCATCCCTTATAACTGAAATCATGAGCTGCATCTATTCATTTAGACAACCCATGTGGAAACAAGAAGAGATAAAAATTCAACAAAACCAATTAATACACTGAAAAAAAAACCTGGTATTATATGTAATGTTCCACATCCATGGATCCCCTCCCTGTTCTTCCCTCTTCATGCAGGAACCTCACCTTTGGGACCAAGCTTATTCTTTCTTTATCATTTCTCAATTGTCATTCCCCCCCCCCTTTTTTTTTCTTTATTTTTGCAAAGAAAAAGAAAACTGGGAAGGAGAGAAAAAAATCCAGCAACATCCATTGTGAAAGAATCTGACCTTATGTGGAGTATTCCACATCTGTAGACCCCTTCTACACTCTACAAAGGGGGAGGGGGGGGGAGATCTCATATCTCTTCTTTGGTGGCCCTGCTTTTAATCAGAATGCCCTCTGAATTTAGAGGCAAAGCTTCACCTGAACCCAGTCACCCTTCTTTCTAGATTTGTGGTTCATACCTTAGGGGAGGACAAGAAATTTGATTAAATATTTTGGTTTTCAGGTGTCCTGGAAAGGGTGAGAATACAGCTCAGAGTTAAAGAAATAAAAGCAAATAAGATTAAAGAGTTGGGTCAACAGAAGATTTGGGCAGTTTTGCCAGCCTCTCAGCCCCAGGAAATACCAAGCCCCTCTCCCTTGACCTTGGAGCAGCTCCAAAGGCTGCTTCTCCCCTATAGCTGGGAGACCCTCAGAAGCCCCTGCTGTGATGCAGATTCTAAGGGCCCAAGACAGAGGAAAGTACCAAGTCTTAATCACCACAGGGAGAAGCGCAGATTTCATTTCAATTTTAATTTTTAAACAGTCAAAAAACTTTGAGCACCTTCTTTGCTACCCTGTAATAAACACAGTGACCTTGACCTAATTACTTTTCCTTTGGGAGTTCACTGGAAGATGAAGAGATTGGGCTGGATAATTCCTAAGGGACCCTCCAGCTTTGACATTCTCTGTCTTAAGGTACAATAGAATGTAAGTTTTTTGAGGGGAGGCACTGTTTATAAGTGTTATAAGGCCCCTCCCAGCTCGGACATTGAACTAGAAGTTTCTTCTAGTCCTGAAATCTTAGATTTTGAGGTCTCTCCTAGCTCTGACATTGGATTCTATATGCCTGAGCCTGAGCGAGACACTGGGAGATAGGGCAATGGGTAGGACACTAGGGGAACATCCTAGTTCAGATATTGGACACACGATCATAAAATCATCAGAGAATAATTAACAAATAGAAGTGAGCAGTATCTCACCTAATTAAAGTACCATGCCTTCTTATACCTTGTATGAACCTAAAAGTGCTTGTGGGAATTCAGGAAAGGAAGAAACTACAGAGGAGTGATTAGGAAAGGCTTTGTGGAAGATTTCTTTGTGTGGGCTCCACCGGTATGGGTCGACCCCAGCAGACTTAGCAGCTATATTTACAAGGCTTGTTTCTGCCCTCTGGGCAGAGATCCAGTCCTCTCGGGCCCTGACTGAAGGACCTCTGGTTTTTCAAGTGCAGGGTGTGGAGCATGCCCCCCTCCCCCCAGTCCTCCCTGAAGCACTTTCAACTTTTTATTTGAATCATTGTTCTTCGAAGGCAACGGGCTCTGTTTGGGGCTTTTTTTTTTTTTTGAGATTTCGGTGGTAAGGGTTTTGCTGTCTCTCACAGAGAGAGTATGCGTTCTGAGGGCCCCAGCCTGAGAGAAAAAAAGTGACAAAAAGTCATTTGTCATTTATTAACCACAATTTTTTCCATCTTTGGTTGTGTATGGGAAAAAAAAACACTATAGTAGTCCCCCCCTCACTGTTCCAGTGCAGAAAAGGCTGACAGACCCTGTTTTGGAAAGGGCAGCTCTGGGATGGAACATGCCCCAATTGGTTGGTGTTTGCAGGGACACACACACACACACACACACACACACCAGTACTTTCAACTTACAAAGGGGGGTGGGGGACCACTCACAGGCCCTGCCACTGCATTCCTATGGATGTAAGTGTACATGAACACACCAACACTGAGCTAAGTAGGTTTGGGGTTGTGTGTATGTGTGTTTTCTTCCTTTCAGGGGCTGCCAAACCCTCTGTGGCTGTCTGTTATTATGAGGCAGGACCATTCAGTGAGAAGTGCAGTGAACCAGAGTTCTTGGGCCTAATAATTCTAAAGTAACCTGGGTTTGAAATCTGGCTCTGCTGCTCATTCCCCAGAGAACCTGAGGCTGGTCACTACAACTCTCTAGGCCTCTGTTTTCTCATCTGTAAAATGGGGTACTTGCAGCAGATTGTCTCTGAAGTCCTTCCCGGCTCTAAGTATGTGATACTGTGATATCCTATATATTCTCAGTTTTCTCCTCTGTAAAATGGAGGTATTGTGCTAGGTAGGTGGCTTCTGGGGTCCTTTCCTGCTCTAAGCCTAGAAAAATTTCCCCTACCTCCAAACATTTCTTTCTTTGTGGTTCTGGTCTCGTTTCCTCCCCTAGTCCTTTCCCTCCCCCCCCCCCCACACACACACACACACGGGCCACTCAGGGAGTCAGTTAGTACCCTGAAGACAAGACTTATTTCTTAAGCTTCTTACAATACTGAGAACAAAACTTTGGACATAATAGATACTTAATAAACAGTAATTGAATTTACTCTACAAACATTCATTCAGGACCAGTTATGTGCTAACCACTGGTGATAAAAAACATTTTTAAAATGATATAATCATTGATCCCAAGAACCTCATCCATTGGGAAAGAGGGGAAGTAGCCTTAGATACAACAACAATGTCAACAATGACAATGACCTTTACATAGATAAGTATAAGAAGGGAGGGACAGAAGACACAAACAGAGATCCAGACCAAGTGAGCAAATAAAACTGGAGAACAGGAATGATCAGCTGGGGTGGGGACTCAGAGAAGGCTTACAGGGAGTGTGGTACTAGAGCTGATTCTACAAGGTAGGGATGAAGAGAGAATACATTCTAGCCTATGTGAGTTTGAGGGGACAGACATGGCTTGTTGGGAGTTTGAGAGACTGAGTTGGAATATAGAGTGGGTGAGGTTGGAAGGGATAGATGGATTGTGGGGGGCCTTCAATGCCAGGCAGAGGCTTATCTGATTCTATGACTGTATTCTGTGCTGGAAATAATAGGGAGGAAGACAGTGAAGGTTCTAAGTCTTCATTTGGATGAACAGATGAAAGAATAATGAACTGAACCAATCAGTTAGCACCTAAATGCTTGCTTTGTGTAATATAAAGTGCTAACTTGTGTCCTGTCTGGCACTGGGAAGAGATGGTCCCTACGCCAGGGCTTGAACTAGGTGGTGTCTGAGCAGCAAGGAGATTGTGGGAAGGAGTGGATAAGATTTGGCCCTGAGAGGGGAGGCTAGGTGGCGCAGTGAACAGATCACCGACCCTAAAGTCAGGAGGACCTGAGTTCAAATCCAGCCTCAGACACTTAACACAAAAACTAGCCATGTGACCTTGGGAAAGTCACTCAACCCCAATTGCCCTCCAAAAAAAAAGTAAAAAAATAAAGATTTGGAGCTGAGGGGTGAGGGCATGGGCAGAGCTGAGGATGCTGCCCAGGTTGTGACTTGGAGGTTGGTGGAGCCCCAGGCAGCAACAGAGTCCTGCACTACAACCTGGAAAATGTGCTGAATTTTGAGTCAGAGGATTTTGATCTGGATTCTCATCCTGGTTTTACTCTAACTTCTTTCAGAGAGGGAGAGTGACCCTGCCCAAAGAAACTGATCTCAGTTTCCTTATCTATAGAATAAGGAGGCTGGACTCAGGGGCTCTGTTTCTGTTCTGGATTTCTGACTGTAATAATCCCTTGACCTTCCTGGGATTGCAAGGGGTTGTTGCCTAAGACTTGGAATGTTGTCCCTATTCAACAATCTGGGAGGTAGCAAAGTGCTTCACACATATTAGGAGCTTAATAATTACTTATCAACTGATTGGCTGCCAATGTGGCAAGCTCACCATCATGCAAGGCCAACTTTTATCTCTGTACCACCTTGATGCCTTTTGTGTTAATCATTAATTATTCAATTGAATTCAATTTATTGAGTAAGCACCTATCTTGAGCGCTATGATTATGATAAAAAAAAATCAGTTTGGTCTTTAAGAAGCTCACATTTTACTGAAGGACACAGCATGTACACAGATAGATAAACATAAAATCAGATGATGTGAGACAAGAAATTGGGAGGGTGATCAGGACTGGCTGATCACTGGACCTGACACTGACCCCCTATGTACATGCTGGGGTGTACAAAGACAATAGATAGATCAAAGAGCGTTAATCGAGCCCCTGCTGCCCCTGATACTGGGCTGGCACTGGGGATTCAAAGATGAACGATAAAAGATTTTGTAGACTTTTGCAAACCTTAAATGCTAATTATTACTAAATAGCTGATTGCTTCATAGTTGTTATAGGATTGGCATTAACAGCATTCTAAGAGGTCAGTCAGAAGCGAGAGATCAATGAATAGTCAGGGGCCTCTTCCTAGAAACTTGAGTGAATGGGTCAGGTGAGGGTGGAGGACCAGAGGAGTGAAGAGGGCAGAGTGAGGCACAAGTCAGGTTTGTAAGTCCAGGGTGGTGAGAATTAATTGGTTTTTCACCAAGCATTTATTAAGCACCTCCTATGGTGGACACTCCTGGGTCTATAAATACAAGGAATGAAACATTCTCTGCCTTCAGGAAGCTTAGTTCTGAGGCTCCTACTATGCCACTTAGCCTAAATCCACTGCGATTGATCATGAGATTAGAGCTGGAAGGGCCTTGGTAATCTAGTCTAACCCACCTCATTTTACAGAACTGGGCAGTTGAGGACCAGAGAAGTAAAAGAACCTGTCCAAGGTCCCAGGTAGCAAGAAATAGAGTCAGGATTTGAATCTGGGTCTTCTGAGACCAAATGAAGTCCCTGTCGTAGGATTGTGAAGCTAGAAGTAGGTGGAGAGGTCATCAATTCCGATTCCCTCATTTTACAGAGGAGAAAACTGAGGTCCAGAGGGGTAAAGGGACTCTTGCCCAAGGTCATACATCTGTAAACTCTCTGAGGCAGACTTTGTAAAGTACCTTCCAACTCTATCATCCTGGGATTCTGGTAACCCAAGTATAGCCCTAACCAGGTCACTCTGATGCCTTATGAAGTTTCTGTGGCTTCTTATTGTCTCAAGGATGAAATATAAACTCCTCTCTTTTGACCAGTAAAGCCCTTTATCATTTGTCATCTCCAGCATTTCTCCTCATATTGATTTCACATCACTCCCCCTCACTAACCTTATATTTCAATCAGACTAACTCACCTGATATTCCCTATATGTACTAGTACATCTCCCATCTCTGTGCCTGATACCGGGAACATCTTCCCTCCTCACTAATGCTTTTTAGAACTCCTACTTTCCTTCAGAATTCAGCTCACATGCCATCTCGTACACAAGGTTTTTCCTGATTCCCTCCAGCTATTAGTAATCCCACCACCACCACCATTTACTCTATGTTTTATAAGAAACAGCATGAAAAGAGAGAACTGGATGGAAAGACAATTGGACCTGGGTTCAAGTCCTGCCTGTGACATACTGTGTGTGACCCAGGGCACTCTAGAGAACCTGTCATGGCTTCAGGCAACTAAGACCATAAAAAGCTGCTGAGAAGGTGCTAACCCACTTTGGTTAAGGGAGTTTCCTTATCTGGGAATTCCCTTTACCAGTGAATCACTTTCTCTTTGTTCTGTATTTATAATCTGTGTAATTTGATAGTGCAATTGTCCTTTTTTGGGTCTTTGCATCTTTGATGCTTTGTATCCTTAGAGCATCCCTCGGGTGCCTGGGGCCTTCTCACCCTGAACTATCCCTTGGCCTCATTGACTGGCTTTTCCCATTAGTGAATTCCTTCTGGAGGCCTCCATTTTGGGGATGGCTGTTCTTTCTTCCTTTTCCAACTGTTTCTGATGGACTTTCCAGACGTGGTCACTATGATCCCACATGGGCATCTTCCCATCTACCTCCCCCCTTTTATGCATTGTCTTTCCCTTCCCCTCTTCTCCTCCCCATTAAATTTGAGCTCCTTAGAGCCACTGTGTTTCTTTTTGTTTGTATTTGTACCACTAGTACTTAGCATAATGCCTAGTACACAGTAGATGCTTAATAAATGCTTATTGTTCCCTCAGTTCTTAACACTGTTGCTACCAAATAACTCAAATTCTCCAGTGGGTCTGTGATCTCATCTATAAGCATGTTCCCTCCAATTATGGTGTTCTCCACCTATCCAGACAAGCAAGTCCTGTATGACTCATCCATTTGCTCTCCCATAAGTTTGGGGTCCACCCAACTTACCCTTTCTTGTGACGTCCCCTAGACACCACTGTCAACTTCCAGCTGTGTCCTTGGGGTCCCTTGCCATGGAACAAAGCTCAGATTCTCTGATCATGCCGGGGTAGCTGACCCTGACCCAGGCCTTGAACCAAGCCTCTCACTCTCCCCCATTACCATGCATCTTTTTCTTGGGTGGAACACTGCCTCAGGAGAAAGGATGTTTGTCATCTGTGAAATGTGGGATGGAAAGAGAAGATAGGTCATGTGCTCTCTGCTGACATCCTTTTCTCCTAATTCTGTACTGTTCTACGTTGCAGCTGCTTACACCTCCAGATCCTCCCTGTTTCATTCTGTTGAATCATGGGCTCATCAATTTAGAGCCAAAGGAGGCCTTGGAGATCACCAAGTCCAGCCCCCTCATTTTACAGATGAGGAAACTGAGGTTTGGAGAATTTCGGTCACACATGAAATAGTGGCTAGGGCAAGATTTGTACACAGATGTTCCACCACCTATCTGCCTCTCTTGGTATTTTTTTATAACAATCTTTTATTGATGTTTTTTGTTATTTCCCCCTATAATTCTCCCAAATAACAAAGAATTTTTTGATACTCATGTTCAATGCCTTCTTATGGAATTAAAAGTTAGGAAAGAGATTAAAAATGATGTACCCAAGGTCAAAAGCCTAGTCAAGGGGTAGAACCAGGGAGTCCTAGCAGGAACCTGTGAATCCCAGGGCAGTGGTTACTTGTCTGCCATCCTACCTCTAGGAATGGCTTGGGATTTGGTGAGGAGTGGGCATGGAAGGAGATAGAACCCACCTCCCCGGCTGATTGAAGAAGCAGGGGGAGGGGAGGGAAGCCTCCAGGTTGAAATAAGCTAGGCGTGGGCTGCTGGGTTTATGTTAGGGATCAGGAAGTGGTTGTTTAAAGGCTGAGTATATATTTCAAAGAGAAATATTTATGAAAGGCACTAGGCGACGGTGGGAGACCTGAGGGTCAGAATCTGATGTAGCTCGGGCAGCCCAGATGTGCTGCTGCCTCCCTCCTCTCCCCTCCCCCTGCCCAAGTCACTGGATACTAGGAGAGATGGTGGTAGTGAGCAGGCTTGGGACCTCGGCTGGATAGGATAGGACAGTGGAAAAGCATTCTGAATTGGGTTCAGATCCCTTCTCTGATGCTGGGCAAGTCAGTAAACCTCTCTGGGCCTCAGTGTCTTTTTCTGTGAAATGAGTGGGTTGGACCAGCTGGTCTCTGAGGTTACTCTCAGCCTAGATCTGTGATCTATGCCCCTTTGATTCTGAATTCCTGGGCATGGGAGGCCTCCCCTTCTTTTTTCTCATTGAATTTCCTTTTGGGGTCATTTACCATAATCACTAACTGTTAAAAGGAGATTGGGAGGACAAGGTCATGCTACTGAGATCTAGGAACATGAGGAAACTGAACTCTTAACACTTAAGTTAAAGAAATCAAGCTTATGAGTCTGCCGGGGTTTGACAGCAATCTAAAAAAAGATGCAGGGGTCTCAGTGGCCTGCAAGCTGCAAAAGAGTCAACAGTGTGAGCCATTAAAAAACTAATGTAATCTAGGCTCTCATTACAAAAGGGAGAGCTTCCAAGACCAGGTGGGCAGTACTTCCTCTCTGCTTGTGCCCTGGTCACAATACATATGTCAGTCAGTCAGTCAGTCAATAAGCATTTATTATCTGCTCTGTACCAGGCACTGTGCTAAGTGCTAGGAATACAAAGAAAATCAAAAGAGAGTCTTTGTTCTAAAGTGTAAAGGAGGAGACAACATGCACGGCACAGTGCATAGAGTGTCAGGCCTGGAACAGAAAGACTCCTCTTCCTGAGTTCAAATCGAGCCTTAGACACTTACTAGCTGAGTGACCCTGGGTAAGTCACTTCACCCTGTTTGCTTCAGTTTCCTCATCTGTAAAATGAGCTGGAGAAGGAAGTGGCAGAGCACTGCAGTATCTCTGCCAAGAAAACCCCAAAGGGGGTCAGGAAGAGATGGAACTAACTGAACAACAATAGACAAATAATCTCTGGACTGGATAAGTCAGAGATGATCAGCAGAGGGAAGGTCCTAGAATTAAGGGAGATGGGGGCCGGCCTTTTAGAAGGACATGGATGGGCTGTTGAGTGTCCAGGAGAGTGCAGCCACAGGATGGCTAGGTGGTGCAGTGAATAGGGCACTGGTCCTGGAGTCAGGAGGACCTGAGTTCAAATTCAGCTTCAGACACTTAACACTAGCCGTGTGACCTTGGGCAAGTCACTTAACCCCAACTGCCCAGCCCTCCCCCCTCCAAAAAAGAACAAAGAAGAGTGTAGACCTCCATTGTCAAGGCCTATGTGGGCTGCTTGAGTTGAGGATGTTTCACTTGGGGAAGAGAAGACTCTGGCTGGGCATAAGAGCAGCGTTCAGGTGTTTGGGGGGGCTGTCCTATCACCAGGGAGTGAGACTTGTTTGGTTTGGTTCAGAGAAGGAATTGCAGAGAGGTCAGTATGAGTCTGACATGGAGAAGAGCAGCCCAGAGGCACAGCTGCCCCAGAGTGCACGGGGCTGGCCGACTGCTCTCACCGAGGTGAGGCTGGAGGCCCACTTAAACTGAGTGTGTCACTTCATGTATGGATTGGACTTGCTGGCCACGGAGGTCCCTCCCCACTTGGAAAGTCTGATTCTGTAGTAGAGAGAGGATCGGGCACCTGGGGCTAGGGCCTACTCTTCTCCCCCACTAGACTCACTCCACACCCAGGCTTCTCCTCCTTCCTCCCTTGGAGCTTTTCATCAACATCAGGAGATAGTGAACTAATCCAGATTATTGTGGGAACCGGGAGGTCGACTGACTTCCCAGGGATGTGGGCAGAGTTCTTAGTGGCCTGCCCCATGAGGATTAAAGCATTGCAGCATTTTGGAGCAAGAAGGAAACTTGGAACAGAGAATGTCAGGGCTGGGAGGGGCCTTAGAACAGGGAATGTCAGAGCTGGGAGGGCCTTAGAACAGGGGATGTCAGAGCTGGGAGGGACTTTAGAGCAGAGATTGTTAGGGTTCAGAAGAACCGAACCTTAGAGACCATCTAGTTTAACCTCATCACTTTATAGAAAGGGAAACTGAGGCCTAGAGAGGGTGGCTTCCCCAAGGTTACCTGACTAGTTTGTGGCAGCACCTGGAATAGAACCCAGGCCTTTCCCTCTCTCCTTCTTCCTACCCCTTCCCCCTCCCCCAGACCAGTGTTCCCTCCATTAAATCATGCCAGGAGATGACTTTATAACCTTGGGGATGGAGCTATTTTCTCTTCTCAAACTGGGCTACCTCTGGCCTGGGACAGGGCACTTTGAAACAACCACCACCCACCCCACAGCAGTTTCAGATCGGAAGCACCCCGCCCCACCTCCTAGGGAAACAGCAGGCAGGGTGGGTTAAGAATTCCAGGCCCCAGCCCTGACATCTGGCCAGTGAGCCAGATGTGCACAAGCCAATCCCTCCTTCCCTGGCTCAGGGCCTTCTCAGAGTTTGAATAGAGTTCCTTTTTGGGTGGGTGTTGGTGTTAGAGAGAGAAGGGATGGGTTTTCAAAGAGCAGAGAAAAATTCCCAGGTGTCAGAGCTAGGGACAAGAGGGCCCCTCTCTCCCCTTCCTTTGTTCCTTCTCTCCCTCCCTCTCCTCTTCTTTCATTCTCTCTCCCTCCCCCTCCCCTTCAATCTTTCCCTCTTTCTTCCGCTCTCTCTCCCCTTCCTTTCTTCTCTCCTTCCTTCCCTCTTTCTCTACTTCCTTTCCTTTCCCCCTCTCTTTCCTCCTTTCCCTTTCTTCCTCCCTCCTTCTTCCTTTCTTCTTTCTTCCCTCTTCTTCTTTCCCTCTTTCTCTCCCCCTCTCTCCCCTTCCTTTCCTCTCTACTTCCTTCCCTCTCTCCCTCTTTCATCTTTTCCCTTTCTCCCTCCCTTTTTCCTCCTCTCTTCTTTCTTTCCTCTCCCCTCCTTTCCCTCTCCTTTTCCTTCCTTCCTTCCCTCTTTCTCCTTCCTCTCTTCCCTCTTTCTTTCCTTCTTCCTTTCTCTCCCTCCTTCCCTCTTTCCTTTCCTCTCTCCTTTTGACCAGGATTCTTAGTGGGAATCCTGTCTTCACCAGGATGGGCCATTTGTAGAAAACCCTAGCTCTTAACTCTAGCCTCCCTCTTGATAACTCCAGCAGGAGCCAGGGCTCATCAAAGTATTCCCTTTCTCGGTGGTGGAAAAGTCATTAGGAATTGCTACTCGAGCTGGCCACAGAGTCGTTCCTCAGGGCTAGTGACCTTTGGTGCTGCCAACCAGCAGGCAGTGGCCCAGGGAAGGTGGCCATGGGGAAGAGGTGACAGGTAGTTTTAAAAAAACAAAACCATCATCCTCTAATTCCCACCACCATCAAAGCCCTACCACATAGTGAATTGAGAGAGGAAGCAGGCAATGTGCAAGACCTGGGTTTGAATTTCATCTTAAAGCCTGTGCGACCTTGGGCAAGTCTCTTTCCTGAATTTCAGTTTCCTCACCTGTAAAATGAGGGGTCTGGATCACACTAGATGACCGTTAAGGTTCCTTTGAGCCCTAAATTATATGCTAGGTAGGTTACAGGTTACTGATGTGGAGATGGAATGACCTCAAGGCCCATTTAGTCCAACCCTCTCATTACAGATGAGGAAACTGAGCCCCACAGAGATTAAGTGATTTGACCAAGGTGGCAGAGGTGAGATTTTTCAAATGCTATCTCTCCTCACCCCCCTCCACTCCAGGGATGGCCCAGCTCCAGGTCAATGATCTTATGAGCCCTCCTCAAACTTCTTGCTGGACTTGGAGTCAACAAAATCCGAGTTCAAGTGTGACCTCTGACACTTCCTGGCTTTGTGACCCTGGGCAAGTCAGTTAACCTCCATCTGCCTCAGTTTCCTCATCTGTAAAATGGGGATGGTAATATTAGCACCCACCTCCCAGGGTTGGAAATGATATATGTCAAGGGACTGAATCAGAAGGTGCAAGAGATGTCCCTTTCACCTCCAGGATTCTGTTATTTGTGATTTTAGGGACTCATTTTCTTCATCCAGATAATGGGGAAACATAAAAAGTGCTATCCAAGTGTTAGCTATTATTACTCCCACCTACCTTTTCCATTCTTAAAGCCAAATTCCAGTTTATCAACCACTTAAAAAGAGGGAAGGATATCCTTGACCTATCAGAAAGATTCCTCCTTGGGGGTGGCTAGGTGGCGCAGTGAATAGAGCACCAGCCCTGGAGTCAGGAGGACGTGAGTTCAAATCCAGCCTCAGACACTTAACACACACACACACACACAAACCCACAAAACTAGTCATGTGACCTTGGGCAAGTCACTTAACCCCAACTGCCCTCCAAAAAGCAAAAAAAAAAAAAAAAGATTGCTCCTGCTTTTCCCTAAGCAGTTGCCCTCAAGCATTCATTTAAAATTAAAAATAGGCTTAGATCTTTGTTTTGGAGTAGCTGCACACTCCCCAGTCCATATCCACCTGGCTGTTTATTCCACCCACTAGTAACCAAAGCTGAATTTGAGATGTTCCCTGAATGAATGTCTCAGAAAGAGGAAAACCAAGACGGAGGACATCCTGGGAAGGCAGGGTCATGGGATCTGTGTTGTAGTCAAGGATCTGTCCCAGCTTGTCACTGAGCCTGGGTTTGCCCCTCTCTAATAATGAAAGGGTTGGACTAGATGTTTTCTGGGGGTCCTTCCCTACTAGGAAGTTCCTGGAGTATGCCAGTTGTTAGGGGGGAGTTCGGTCAGAGGCAGGGAGCCAGCAGCTGGAGGTGGGTTTGAGGTCCCCAGAGCCATAGCTAGGCATTCTGGTGCCCGGGGCAAGGAGCATAAAAGAAATAGGGGAGACTCTGGGAAGAGATCTTACATCTCAGAACCACAGGGTTCTGTGGGAGGAGAGACCCTGGGTCAGTGCTCAGTGTTAGGAAGAGATGCCTTGGGACATCAGGCCATGGGCAGAGAGAGCAGTGAATATGACTGCTGGGTTTGTATGGCAATGAGTGAGGATGAATAATGGGGCCATGTGTAGGAGGAGTTCATTTGAGGGGCCATTACTGGTTATGGGGAGAAACTGGCCCACCTGGTGGTTTCCATTTTAAAATAATTCTTCTTGGGTAGTGGAGAGAGAGGGGGCCTCAGAGAGTTAAGGAACCCTGAGTTCATCAGGTCCCACCTCTGACACATACTTGCTTCCGTGGCCCCCAGGCAAGCAAGTCATTGAATGCCTTCCTCAGACTAGAAATCACAGCACATGCTCGTGGGCGTTAGTAGAGGGAATTTCACCTCTTAGAGTTCTTTCTATGAATGAAATCACAAGAAGAGTTCAAATTGTTCCTCAGTCCTAAGTTCAGGTGTTTTTACTTCAAGAAGGAGAAGTGGTATGGATGCCTGTTAAGTTTTGGCACCCAGGGCAGAGCCCTGATGGCCCTGCTCTAGTTAGCAGATCTTCTCATGGCCTTTTCTGGAATCAGCCTCTTCTCTAAAAGCCTCCCTCAGCCTTGGCAGGGCCATCTCCAATCATCCTGATCTCTACCTGGTCACTGGACCCAGATGACTCTGGAGGATGAAGTGAGGCTGGTGACCTTACACGGCCCTCCTCACTTAAATCCAATTCATGTGTAAGTCACAGCATCACCTTCCTGACATCATAGTCCTCTTCCAGAATGAAGGACAAACAGCAACAATTATCCTCAGCCGTGTGAGTTTTCTTTCCCCAGGAGTTTGCTTTGACAGATAATTCAGTTCGGTTCAAGTCAACAGAGGGTTATGAAGTGTTTCCTTTGTGCAGGGCAGAGGTCATGGTCAGTAGTGTTTTGAGTTCAGATTTCTTCCATGTGGGCAGAATTAAAGAGTAAAAACGGAGCAAGCAGTTCCTCTGCTCTCGACTTTCACGGTTCCCTGGGCGAGATTGTTGAAGGGTGTTGCTGGGTGTTTCCTAGCCAGCTGCAGCCTGCCGTGCCCCACCCCAGAAGTGGCTGTAGGGCAGTGGGGGAAGAAGGCTATTCGGGCCCCTGGATAGGGCCAGGATCAGCATCTTTGGATCTGCTTTTCTTGGAGAGATCCAGGAATTCTAGGATCTCCAACTAGGAATCAGCCCTTTTATTTTTGCAGAATAGGAAACACAGACTTAGAAAAGGGAGGGCTGGCTTCGGGAAGAACAAACAGAACATTGCACCTGAAATTCCAAGACTTGTGTTCGAATCTTGGCTTTGCCATTTACTAACTACAAAGTGGAAGCAAGGCACCAAACATCTTGGGGTCTCCCTTTCTTCATCTATACAAGGATAGTAATAATACTCAAACCACCTGCCTCACAGGATTGTTGTGACAGATGAGTTCGGTAAGTCTGAACTCACTAGAGAATGGGGAGTTGCTATTGTGAGAGTCCCACAACTGGTTAGGGACCAGACTTACTGTTCCCATGGCCACAGAAGGGGGGAGGGGATGAGCAATGTTGAGTGGAAGGTTCAGAGAGGCAAATTTAGAGTTGATGTTAGGGAAAACTTAGAACTAGCCCAGAGTCGAAAGGGCCGCCTAAGGTGGTGGGCTCAGCTTTCTCCTCCCCTTAAAGCAAAAGCTGTTTAAGCAACAGAGAAGGAGGTAGGTGGTACAACCAAAAGACTGCTGGCCTTGGGTTCAAATCCCCACTCTGTTTTCGAACACTTGGGGTGACTTTGTGAAAAACACTTCATCTCTGTAGGCCTCAATTTTCTTCATCTGTAAAATGAAGGGCTGGGACTAGACAGTCTGAAGTTTGTCGGGTATGTGAGAGGGAGGCAAAGTATGGACTGAACAAAGCTGGCAGTTGCTTGGGTCCCTTTCACCTCCATGAGTCCATAATTTGTGACTGTGATCTCCGGGCCTCAGTTTCCTCATCTGAACAATGGGAATATTAATGCCAAAACAGCCCCCTGTACCTTGAAAGGTTGTCTTTGAGGAACAGGGGTTAGTATGAAGGTCAAGGGGCAGAACTAGGATCAGGACCCAGGTCTAGATGGTATAATATTGTACAGTTCAGGCAGGGGAAGGGAGGACTGGGGGAAGGATCCCCTCCCTCTTCCCCCTTCTTTCAAAGAAAATCAAACCAGCAGGCCATCTGATAAACAACAGGAACTAGCAAGACAGATGGTGGAGGGGGGACCCATGAGCCATTTGCCCTGGGCTGAGGCAGCTCCACAGCTCGGCCCCCAGGGGACCATGCAGGTTATTATTTTATTTTTTTTGTCTCCTGTTATCTCACTTCAGATCAAGGCCCTGGTTTTCCTCCAGCCCTTTGTATCTGTATCACCTTGGAAACAGCTGTGTCTCTGTGCTCAGTACCTTCAGAGACCCATAGTAGCTTGGGTTTTCCCTTCCCCTAGAGGATGCCCTGGGAAGCAAACTCTCCAGTCCTCTCAATAGCATTTGAACCTGGAAACACTGGATTCAAATCCCTGACTTGCTGAGTGACCTGAGGTGAGTCACAGGACTTTTCTGTGCCTCCCTCCCTCCTTCCCCTCTCCCCCCCCACTCTATGGCAGGGCCCTGTGATAATTAAGGTGGAAATGTGGGGACATGTCATAAATTGTGTCCTAAGGAAAGGTGTCTGTACACAGAAATAGTGATGCATAGTGAGTAATATACTGGGCTTGGAAAGATGCCACTGGGTTTGAATCTGCCCTCAGTGATTCAGTTTCCTCATCTGTAAAATGGGGGAAAATAATCCTTTGTATGACCTCTTTTATGTGAAGGAAAGTTCTTTGGAAAACATAAGATCCTAGAGAAATGGAAAGTGTCATTTTTTTAAATTGCCAAAAGCCTCAGGTAGGAAAACATGGCCAAGGTAAGTAGAATTCATTTTCCCCAGATGCTGTTTCTCTGTTAACCCCAGCACTAAGTCAGATCTGAAGCAAGAACCCAGATATGTGTGGAATTTGGGGAGGGGGGCCTAAAACTCTGGCCAGTCACACAATGAATGAAAGGTGCATGTAATTCTCCATTAGCTGGTTGTTACTGTTGGGTTTTTGATACTAATAACAAGGATGTACTGAATTTGTTTCAGCAAATGTTAAGTAAGATGCCACCAGAGTAAGGGGAGCTGTCAGAAGCCCAAGTCATGGCCCTTTTCCCTCTAGATGCCTGGCTCCACTTTCTACTGAGTAGAATTGTGTTGCTTTCTAGAAACAGTCATTACATAGAAGTCTTTCAGTTCAATTTGTTTGAATTTAAGCTTTAAGTTTATTGAGTGCCTGTTCCTTGTAAGACACTGTCCTAAGCCTGGGGTAATAGGAAGATAGGCTGTGAACTACTCCTGCCTTCAGGGAGATCACATCTACTGAAAATATGATGTCTAAACAGCTAAGTACGGCATCAAGAGGATATGGCGTCTACACCGCTAAGTACGGCATCGAGAGGATATG
>NW_027187465.1:21619489-21627561 GCF_028583685.1 Petaurus breviceps papuanus | reverse complement strand
AGGATATGGCGTCTACACCGCTAAGTACGGCATCGAGAGGATATGGCATCTACACCGCTAAGTACGGCATCAAGAGGATATGGCGTCTACACCGCTAAGTACAGTATTGAGACGATATGACTGAGCTGAGTTAGGAAGGGACGGGAGGATTGGGGGAAATGGAGTTGAGGCAGGACTGCCCTCCTGGTAAGTGTTGATGGTGGACTGTGTGAAGGGTTCTATGTGGATGTCCAGGGCCATGCCTTCAAGATCCCATCTCTGCTGCTGATGGATATGTGATCTTTGGCAGCAAACTTCCTCTTTCCAGGCCTCATTGTCCCCTTCTGTAAAATTTAGGGATTGGACCATTTGATCTCTAAGACTGCCTTCTGACTCTCAATTTAACTTATTTGGGGAATTGTAGACAGTGCAACATTGCTATTTCCTTCTCCAGCTCATTTTACAGATGAGGAAACTGAGATAAACAAGGTTAAGTGACTTGCCCAGGGTCACACAGCTAAGAAATGTTTGAGGTCAGATTTGAATTCAGGTGACTTCAAGTTGGGCACTCTATCCACTGAACTACCTAGCTTCCCCCATGCAGAAATGAAAAATGCTCTGGGTCTTATTCTTAAGGGACCCCAGGGCTCTTTCTATTAGCTCACAGCCACAAGCATAATCTCATCCAATCAGGAGGCAGTATGTATGGGAAATGGATGGAAAGAATACAGATTCTGGAGTGACAGGACCTGGGTTCAAATCCCAGCCTTGCCACTTACTAGCTATGCGACCTTGGGCAAGTCACTTAACTGCTGTCTGCCTCAGTTTCCTCATCTGTCAAATGAGAAGGTTAGCTTAGTTGACCTCTTACAGCTCTAAATCTTTACTCATATGTCATGTAACTTGCTGAACCTCAGTTTCCTCATCTGTCAAATGAAAGGGTCAGACTGCATGACTTTGGGGACTCTTTCAGCCCTGGAGGTGCTTTGAATTACTGTTCTCTCCCATCGCCTGACCCATGCAGCTGGGGGTAGGTTATGTAACTGGGGCCTCAGGGTGCTGGCTTTGCTTGTCTCAGAGAAAAGAGCTGAGAAGAATCCCAAGCTCAGACTCCCATTCTGTGCTGAATAGATGACATTCAACCTTGCTCAAAGCGAAAGCACATGGTGGTTTAGCAGACTTTTGGCCCCATACATTCAGGCCTTCATACCCCACCACCACCAAAGCTGGGCAGGGGCTACTGACATTTTTATGAATGGACAAAAGGAGCCTGTCAGGGAGAGGCGCCTTCCAGTGTGTTCCAAGCACTGGCCTTTGAGCCAGACATACTCTTATTCCCTCCCCTTCTGATAGCTCCCTCTGACCAGAGAGGCACCCAAGCTGCCAGACAAGGTAGAGCCAGCCTCTTGGCCTTCTGGACACATCAGATCCCTGATAGCCCTTGAGTGGATCACCTGGCCTGGCCATGGCAGGTCCCCTGCTCCAGAAACAAGAAGCCACTGAGTCCAATAAATAGATCCTAAGCACTTGTTGGGACAAGAGGAGGGAAGAGAGTAGCAGTTAGAAAAGTAGGGGCAGCTAGGCAGTGCAGTGGATAGAGTCAGGAAGACCTGAATTCAAATACAGCCTCAGATTTTCCTAGCTGTGTGACCCTGGGCAAGTCACTTCACTCTGTTTCCCTCAGTTTCCTCACCTGTAAAATGAGCTAGAGAAGGAAATGGCAAACTGCTCCAGTATCTCTGCCAAGAAAACCCCAAAATGGGGTCACAAAGAGTCAGACACAACTGAAATGACTCTACAACAATATATATTTAGTAGCAATGTTATTATAAGTAGTGACATTAATATTAAGACAGATTTGATATACCCTTAAATTACTCTTAGGTAGCTAGGTGGTACAACGGACAGAGCACCAGACTTGGAATCAGGAAGATTACTTTTCATGAGTTCAAATCTGACCTCAGACACTTACAAGCTGTGTGACCCTGGACAAGTCACTTTAACCTGATTGCCTTTAAGAAAAAATAGTTAGAAAGGAGGGATCTGTTCTAATACCTCTACAGCTGACTTCAAAGGTCACTCAGTTTTGCCTCCTCATTTTACAGATGAGAAAATTGAGATTCATGGTCACATATCTTGTAAGTATTCACAGGGTCATGGTTTCAGACTTAGACATGACCTCAGAGGTCACCTGGTACAACCCCCTCAGTTTAACAGATGAGAAAACTGGCCAAGATCACAGAGAGCATTTGAAACCAGGTCCTCTGAGTACATTTCGGCCCACCTCCCGGTCCTCAGGGAGTTTACAGACTGTGGTATCCCAGGATGTCTCTATTTTATCTTTTAGGACAGGGAATAGGGGATCCTGGAAGAAAAAAATAAAGCCTCTTATTTAACTGAGTCTGGATGTTTTCAGAGACAGGTGAAAAAGCTAGGTCTCAGGTCCCACCACATTGTTTTCTCTTGTACAAGATAACAGACTCCCCGGCCTGGATGTGAAGGCCCCCCACAATCTGCCTCACCTTTCTGGTGTCATTCCCTGCACTCTGAGTTCCAGCCACTGGCCTTTCCGCATTGCCAGGTCCCCGTCGCCCACTTCCATGTCTGTGGACTGGCCACCCCGAGCCCTGTAATTCTTTCTTTCCTCATTTCAAGCCTCCTAGGAGACTCAGCTTTTTTCAAGGCTAAGTTTCCTATAGAAAGTCTTTCCTCATCATTCCCTCAGTGCTTTCGATCTCCTCAAATGAGCTTGTATTTATGCATGTATGTATTTCTTCCTTTCCCTCTTCTTCTTTTTCTTCCCTTTTCTCTTTCCCCTTTCCCTCTCCTTGCCCCTCCTTTTCCCCTTCTCTCTAATTCTCTGCAGCATCTAGGGCAGTATCTGGGACTTGGATATTTTAATAATAAGAGCTAGCGTGTATATAGTTCTTTAAAGTTTGTCGATTTTTCAGTTCAATAAATATTAAATGCTTCTATGTGCCAGGCACTGTGTTAAGTGGTAAGGATTCAAGAAGAGGCAAAAGACAGTGTCTGTCCTCATGGACCTGACAGTCTAAGGTGTTGTGATCTTCAGAACAACCCTGGCAGGAAGGTGCTATTATTATCCCCCTTTTACAGAGGGGGAAACTGAGAAAAATAGAGGTTGTGTCTTACTTAAGCTAGTAATTATGTGATATTGGATTCAAATTCAACTCCCCATGTCCCCAAGTCCAGCTCTCTTACTCACTGTTCCGGGTTCCAGTCCTATTTCCCTTAGCAATATGATCTTTTAGCAGAGTTTCCTTTCCAGGGGGCCTCAGTTATCTCCATCTACAAAATGGGGAGGCATCTCACAATCCAATGCAGAAAGGCAGAAATATTAAATGCATCCTTTTCAGATCATGATAATAAAAATTATGTGTAATAAAGGGTCATGGAAAGAGAAGACTAAAAACTAATTGGAAACTAAATGATCTAATTATAAAGAATGAGTGGGTCAAACAGAAAATGGGGAGGTGGATAGCAACACATGTTTACAGAGTGGGGAAAAAATTTACAAGGAAAAGGCAATCTGCTTAGTGGTGAGTTTAAACTAAGGAATTTTAGGCTGAAGAATTTATTTTCTTAAAGTTAATGAACTGAAAGGAGTCTGAGGATCAGGGTTCGAATCCTAATTCTACCACTTAGTGTTTTTGTAGCCTTGGACAAATCACCTCACTGTGCTAGGTCTTAGTTTCCTCATCCTAAAATAAAAGGGCTTGGACCAGGTAATTTCTTTTTCTTTTTTTGACCTTTGGAGGGGGAGAAGGTAGGGCAATTGGGGTAAGTGACTTGCCCAAGGTCACAAGGCTAGTAAGTGTTAAGTGTCTGAGGTCAGATTGGAACTCAGGTCCTCCAGACTCCAGGGCCAGTGCTCTATTCACTGTGCCACCTACCTGCCCCAGACCAGGTGATTTCTAAGGCTAAGCCTGCCTGTATGAGCATGGAAAGGTGCTGATCTGTGGGCCTCAGTTTCCACATCTGAAAAATGAAACTAGATGGTACCCTCAGCTCAATGATCTTATGATCAATTAATCAACAAGCATTTAAAGTACCTGCTAAGGGTCAGACACTGTGACAGGTGCTCAGAATACAAATAATGAGTGGAAATGCCCTGCCCTCAAAGCTCTTACATTCTACCAGGAATACAGTACAGTGCAGGGGGCTGATGGCGATGTCTGCCACCCTGATTGCCCCTTGTCAGGTGTGAGGATAAATCAATTCATCCACAAGTAGTTATTAAGCATCTACTCAATTCCAGGGACAGGGGATTCGAAGAAAAATAAATGAAATAGTCCTGCCCTCAGGGGGCTTATACTCTTGGGGGAGCATATGCAAAATAATACAAAGTAAATCTATTTTGGGGGGGAATAGAAGTACTAGTGGTCAGAGGGGTGAGAATGTAAGCTTCTTGAGAGTAGGGATGCTTTGTATCCCCCGAGCCTGGCACATAAGAGCTTAATAAATACCTGGTGATGAATGAGGAAAGGTTTCCTCCAGAAAGTGCCTGTGGAGTGCAGTTTTGAGAGCACCAAGGGATTCTGGAAGGAGGGAGGGCTGCAGGCATGAGAGGCAGCCAGTGCACAGGCACAGAGAGGAGAGGTGACTGGCTCCCCAGAGGAGCAGTAGGCATGCTGGTTTGGCTGAACCTGTGCTAGTGCCAAAGGGATGCGTCAAATCGTGTAGAGTAAGGCTGAACAGGTATCAGTGTAGCGGGAAGGGAGCTGGAGCTTCCTTCTCTTCTTCTCCCCCCCACCTTCCACTCTGTGGTGGTAGGCAGGTGGGTGAGTCAGAAGGTAGGTGGGTAAGTAGGTAAGAGGGGAAATGGGTAAGTAGGTAGGTGGGTGAATGAGTGGGTAGGTAGGTGGACAGGTAACTGGGTGGGTGGGTAGGTAGGTAAGTGTATAGGTGGGGGTGTGTAGGAGGATAGGGGAGGAAGTGGATCAACTTTCCATCCTTGAGCTTGAATCGTGGAGGTAGCTTAGCTGCTGCTGGTGCCAAGGAGGCCCAGACTGAGCATCTTTGACAGGATCCAAGGATCTAGGGTGGGAAATGACTTTAGAGCACATCTGATCTTTTCTCAGTTTCCAGTCCTCAGATGTCCTTCCTCTCTCCCTGCCCTCCCATCACTGCTTCTGTCATTCAGCCTCAGACATGATACTAGTGGAAAGAATGCAGGCTCCAGAGTCAGAGGACCTGGGTTCAGATCTCAACAGCTCTGCCCCTTAGTCCCTGTGTGACCTTGGGTACTTCAGCTCCCTGGGCCTCAGTTTCCTCATCTGTAAAACAAGGGATTCAGACTCGAAAGCCTTCAATGTCCCTTCTAGCTCTCGGCCTATGATCCTGGGGATTATATATGATATAATTTTAAGAAGAGAGTGCTAATGACTCAGGGCGGGGAAAGGTCAGGAAAGGTCTCCATCCCAGGTCAGCTGGTTCTTGACTGGTCCTGGAGGGGAGAGAACTACAACCAGTGGGTGGAAGGCAGTCACAGGAAAGCAGATTTCAGCTCACTAGAAGGATCTCCTTTCTTCTCCTTAAGCCAGCTCAGAATGCAATGTTCTGTCTTTAGTAGGGTGTGAGTTCACCATCACTCAATGTGTTTAAGCAAGATGCTGAAGGCCTGTCGATAGGGGACTGCATTCAACAATCATTTAATATGGAGCTTGGGTACAGTTCCTTGCTGACTTGGTGGATGGAGGGCTAGGCCTAGGGTCAGGAAGACCAGAGTTCAAAATCCTGAGTAGGAATACTTACTAGCTGGGTGACACTGGTCAAGTCACTTAATTTCTGTCTGCCTGTAAAATAGAGATAATAATAGTCACTTTCCATGGTTGTTGTCCTCACAATTAAATAATAATTGTAAGAAATAAATTATCACATTAAATAATATAATATTATATGTTAAATCATGATATATTAAATATGTTAATTAATAGTAACAAATAAATGATAAAATTAAATAACATTTACCATATAATATTATATGTGATATGATATAGTTAACAAAATACAATATTTACATAATAATAACAAATAAATAACATTAAATAATACTTATCACATATTATATGATAAATTTAATAAAATACAATATTTAAATAATTGTAACAAGTAAACAATCAAATTAAATACTATTTAATATGTGTAATGTCATAATTTAACAATAAAACACAATATTTCATTTAATTTTAATAAAATACAATATTTAAATAATTGTAATAAGTAAATAACTGCATCGAATAATATTTAATATATTATATGGCATAATATATTCAATAAAATACATTTAAATAATTGTAACAAGTAAATAGTATCTAATATATTGTAATATATGTACTACATTTAATAAAATTTAATAAAATTAAGAAATAGTCAAATTCAAGAATTCTTGTAAACCTTTGACAGACTTACAGTATTGTATAGATGCTAGTTATTTATTGAAACACCCAAGTCTCAGGCCCAAATGAGAAAATATCTGTAAAACACTTTGCAAACCTTCCAATGCTATAACAATGCTAGCCATTATCATTCCTAGTAACTAGACTTCACAGAGGAGAAGAGTGTGCAGTCAGCCTCTAAACACAGGCTAGAGTCAGATGTGTAGGGTTTAAAAGCCAAACAGGAATTTATATTTTGTCCTCATGGCAAGAAGAAGCCACAGGAGTTTCTTGAGCTGAGGAGTGATTTGGTCAGCCCTGTGCTTTAGGAATAATTGTCAGTTGGCAGCTGTGTGAAGGGTAGATAAGAGAGTCATTATGCCTATTTTACAGATGTGAAAACTGGGGCTAAAGAGGTTCAAGTGACCTGCCCAGGGTCACAAAACTGGCGAGTGTCAGATCTCCCTGTCTCTTAAGTCAGGGAGCTTCATCTCATTCCTCTTGAGTCGAGAATTTCATCCCTTCATTGCCTCAGTTTCTACCTCTGCCCTAGACTCCCCCCAACCCTCTGGAATGGCTGGGGTTTAGAGAAGGGTGCACTCTAGAAATGACCAGATCAGCCCACAGCCTTCAGACTGGTGGAACTCGAGACCTGGGCATCTTAGGCTCATGCCCAGGTTTCCAGGGAGGCTCAGCCTTCGTTCTCCTCCCCCACCCCTCGGCTTGATGGCTTCTTGGTGGGCAGAGGACTCCGCCCCCTCCCTCCCTGCCTGTCTCTCCCTATCTTGGAAGGCCTGGAGGCTGGGCAGGGCTGGGAGAGAGGGTTAGCTCTGAAGGCTCATTCATTGACTGCTTTCCCAGTGGAAGTGAAGACCATCCCAGTCTAAACAGACCCACTGTCCTCTTTCCAAATCCAGCCTGCCTGGGGGAGCTGGGGGGCGGTGGTGGGGTCTGGAGGGGGATCACAGGGAAGCCGGGGCCTCAGAGCCCCTTTCTCTCCCTCCCTCCAGCCTTCCCCACCTCCTCCATCCCCTCCCCCTGCAGCCACTTCCAAATCTCGTGGATGAAAGCTGGTGCTGTTTTCCTCCAGTTGCACTGTTTGTGAGGAGCGGGGCCAGAGCCTGCGACCTCTGTCTCCGGAAGGTGCAGGAAGACAGTTTGAAGAAGAGAGTAAGGCTTCCTCCAATCAGTCCAGTTTGGGATGAGGCTGCTCTGGGCCCACAGCCCTTCCTGTGGGGCCTCTGTGGTTTCTGGGATCTGTGAATGGAGCCTGGATTTGACCTAAATCATTTTTAGACTCCTCCTCTCACAAGAAGGCATTTAAAAGGTGCATCCTTCAGGGACACTTAGCAAATGCTCCTTCAAGATTGAGGTGGGGCTGGGGGAGAGGGAGGGAGAGAAAGGGAGGGAGGAAGAGAGAGAGGGAAGGAGAGAAGGAGAAAGGGGGAGAGAGGGAGGGAAGGAGAGAAAGGGAGGGAGAAAGAGGGAGAGGGAAGAAGAAGGGAGAGAGAGAGGGAAGGAGAGGAGAAAGAGAGAAGGAAAAAGGGGAAGAGAGGGAGGGAAGGAGAGAGAGAAAAGGAGGAAGAGATGGAAAAGGAGAGAAGAGAAAGGAGAGGAGAGAAGAGAAAGGAGAGGAGAGAGGGGAAAGGAGAGAGAGAAAGGGAGGGAGGAAGAGGGAAGGAGAGAAGGAGAAAG
>NW_027187465.1:21617558-21619479 GCF_028583685.1 Petaurus breviceps papuanus | reverse complement strand
GAGAGATGGGGACAGAGGAGAGAGAGAGAGAAAGGGAGGGAGGAAGAAAGAAATGGGAGAGAGAAGAGAAAAAGGGAAAGGAAGAGAGAGAGGGAAAGAGAGTAAGGAGGAGAGGACAGAAGAGGGTGAGAGGAAAGAGAAAGAGGAAAGGGAGGGGGAGAGAAGAGGGGGAAGAGAGACACAGAGAGAGAGTGCGTGCCACACAGAGAGAATGTGTATATATGTAGGGCAGTTCCTCTCCCAAATCTGGCTCTAGCACATTGGCTAATAAGACATTAACACCTGGGAAAGTAGAAGATGCTGACTTTGATCCTAAGCACCACCCCTCCCCTCCCCCCGCCAGCTCTTCTAAGGCCATTCCCAACTCTCAAAGTGTTCTAAGCTCTGATTTTTCCTATTTCAGCCAAGAACTTGCCAAGAACACTTTTAATTGCTATTTCCCTCTCCTGTTCCACCCCCTCCCCACTCATTTTCCAGGTTTCCTCCGTGATCAGTAAACAGAGATCCCAAGAAAGTAAACTTCAGAGGGGTCCTGGGTAACATTTTGTTTGGTACAGCAACTTTCAGAACAGGAAATTCCCCCGAGCTGCTACAGCTGTGACCTTGGCCTGACCTTGAGATCTTGTCTCTGGCCTGGCCTCTGGGGTTGGCCAGTGCTGTCTCCTCCCCAAGTTAGGTAGGCGTGAGGCTGAAGGTGCCTTTCCTCGAGGTCTGCCCCAGCATCTCTCAGCAATCTAGCCTTGGGTGTGTGTATGGATCTGAGTGTGTTACTGCAAGAGAGAAAAGGGAAGGGTTTTTAGTGTGATCCAAAATACCCAAGGCCTGGGGGTCAGAGCTAGCCAACTCCCTCCTCCCCCCCCAAAAAAAGAAATCCCATCCCAAAAGCCTCCCCTCTTTTGGTGACAAATAGAGTGGTAAATGTGGAGGGGGGGCAAAGAGGGGTGCAAAAGGCATTTTTCTGTTTATCTCTTTATCTTCCTGGCATGCAATAAGTGCTTAATATATGCTTGGGACAGCTATTGGGGCAGTGGATGGAGTGTCCTGACCTTGAGACGGATAGAAAGGTGAAAGATGCAGGTGATTGAGGCAGATAGATGACAGTTAAATAGAAAGAGAGATAGCTAGATATAGATGACAGAGGTAGGGGATTGACAGAGACAGAGGTAGCTATAATGGTTCTCTCTAATCCTATGTATTTTATTCTGTGACCTAAAACCACCATTCTGAGAAGTGATCCCTAAGCCCTGCCATATTGCAGAAGGGATCCAGGAAACAGACCAGGTCCAAGGAGCCCTGGATTTTTGTCCCTCCCAAAGTAGAATGTGTCGAGGGAGGAAGTGGTTGGTTCCCTTTTCCTAGAGGTCTTTGGGCGGTGTCCCAGCTCTGGCTTGTTGGGAATGGTGTAGAAGAAACTCCTGTTGGGGTATAGTTTGAACTCTGAGGTCCCTCCCCATTCTACAAACATTTATTAAGTTTCTAGGGTTGCCCAACATTGTGCTAAGCTCTGGTGATGCAGAGAAAGATTTGAAATAATCCAATCCCTGCCCATTAGGAGGCTGCATTCTATCAAGGGAAACAAGTACTATCTCAATTCTGATATTTCTGTGATTTTTTTCGGTAGGCAGGTGAACTTTATTTGGAAGTGTTTGCTATTGAGGCTTATTGTGGGAGGAAGGAGATAGTGGAGTGTGGATTGTGGGAAGGGAAATGCCTGCCCCCTCCCCCAGCTTCATGGGAGAGATGAGGATTTGGGGGTGTGTGGTGACTTCTTTCTGTTAGGAAGAAGAATGAAGGGAGGAAGGAAGAGAGAGAAAAATAGGAAAATTGAGGAAGGAGGGGAGAGAGGAGACAGAGAGAGAGAGAGAGAGAGAGAGGAGAGAGACAGAGAGAGACAGAGAGAGAGAGAAAGAGAGAGAGAGAG
>NW_027187465.1:21603776-21617458 GCF_028583685.1 Petaurus breviceps papuanus | reverse complement strand
GAGAGAGAGAGAGAGAGAGAGAGAGAGAGAGAGAGAGAGAGCTACAGCCTTGCGTTAATGTCCTAGCCCCCAACTTGTCTCTAAGCCAATATAGCCCACATCCTGAAATGAAGGCACGTTTCTTTAGATTTCCTGATCATTCTGTTCAGGAGGTGTTTTTGCATTGTTGCCTGCTTTTGTTATTGTTGATTTTATCTGAGATGGTTTCTCTCCTTCCCTCACATCCTCTGGTGGTCACTGTCCTTCCCTTTTCCATCCCTTCCCACCCCCTCCCACCTTCCATCCCTCCCTGTCAGCCCCCTCCAGCCGGAACACAGCTATTTCCCAGGCCGAGCCAAAAAGGAGGCTAGCGAGGGGAAATGACTTCCCAGGCTCTTCTGCATATCAAAGGGGTTTTGTTTATCCTTGTGGGGAAGCCCTCTGACTGGGAGGTGGAATTAGGTCCCTGGAAAGCAGGAGGGGTTTGGGTTCTGGGGCTGTAAAGGGCCTTTGTGTTGGTCTATCTGCCTGGAGCTGCAGATCCCAATATCACTGATTTAGTGGTAGAAGGGGTAATATTGTCATTTTACCCTTAAGGAAACCGGCTCTGCAAAGTGATTGACTTGCCCAGAGTCACACAGCTAGTAAGGGTCGGAGATAGAACTTGAACTCAGATCTTCCAGACTCCAAATCCAGTGCTCTATTTACTATGCTAGGCTGCTTTCCAGTGACTTGTATGTCTCTCCAGTCAGATAGGGCCTGTCTTAGGGTCCTTAGAAGCCATCCAGGCCAGTCTGCCCATTTTATAGATGAGCAAACAGAGGCCCATAAAGAAATGGCTTAGCTAAGCTCTCTCAGGGAGTAAGACTGGAAAGGTAGAAGGGCACTGGGTTATGAAGGGCTTTAAAAGCCAAACAGGATTTTCTATGTGATTCTGGAGGTGATGGGTGATAGGGTGCTGGGCCTGGAATCAGGAAAACTTGAGATCAAATACAGCCTCAGACATCGTGTGGAAGAGCTCTGCAGCTTAACTGTGTGACCCTGTGTAAATCACTTAACCTCTCTTTGCCTCAGTTTCCTCAACTGTAAAATGGGCATAATAACAGCAACCACCTCCCAAGGTTGTTGTGAGGCTCAAATGGGGTCATATTTGTAAAAATAGCTTACAGGGTTAAGTGACTTGCCCAGGGTCACACAGCTAGTGTCTGAGGTCAAATTTGAACTCAGGAAGAAGTCTTCCTGATTCCAAGCCCAGTGCGCCACCTAGCTGCCAGAGTAAAATGATACCTTCCTTCAAATCATTTCCACTACTTGAAGCTTTGCACCTGAAAAGTGGTTTGTACCTTCTAAATGTGTTTGCATTAGGGTTGTCTGAGTGGGGCTAAGACATCCTATAGACCCATAAGCTCCGTGAGGGGAGGCACTGTATCTTATCCAGGCTTTGTGTCTCCTCGAGCTTTTCTATTAAAGGCTAAGTGTGTTTCAGGCACATTTAATGAGTTAGTAGGATAAAGTCAGTCAATCAGTCAGTCGACGCCGCATTTATGAAGCATTTACCAAGTGTTGGGCACTGTGCTAAGGGCTGGGATCCAAATAAAGGTTAAAAGACAGACCGTCCTACCTTCAAGAAGCTTCTATTCTATTGGGAGATTATAACACAGAAAAGGAAAGGGGGGAAGGGGTAATGATTGGGAAAGCTGGGAGTAAGGCCAGTTGAGAAGTGAAGCTATGGTTAGCCTAGGAACCCTTTTTAAATGAGGCTCTGTATTTTGAAAGCTGCTTGCTCTTCATAGCTTGGACTTAATGAGTATTTGGTATGTAGGTGTGTAATAATAATAAGAGCTAATAATAGCTATTATTACAGCAGTTTAAGATTTGCAAAACACTTTATATATGTATATATCATATATGTATATAAGAGATACATGCACATACATATAGATATATAGATATAAAAATAATCTGATTTTATCCTCACACTCTTGAAAGGTAGGTCCTGCTATTATCCCCATTTTTTTGTCTTTTATTTAGTGTTTTATTTTCCCATTACATATGAAAACAAATTTAACATTTCTTTATAACATTTACATATATATATAGAATATATTATGCAAATATTGCATAAATATTTCTATAAATATATTTGTAACATTTATTGTAAGTATTAACATATATTTTAACGTTCATTTTTTAAACTTTGAGTTCCAAATTCTCTCCCTTCCTCTCTTCCCACCCACCCCCATTGAGAAGGCAAGCAATTCTATATAGTTTATATATGTGTAGTTATGCAAAACATATCCATAATAGTCATGTTATGAAAGAAAACATAGACCAAAAAAAATTCAAGAAAAATAAAGTAAAAAAAAAAAGTATGCTTCAGCCTGTATTTGGACCCCATCAATTCTTTCTCTGGGGATGGATAGCATTTTTCATAAGTCCCTCGGAGCTTTTTTGTTATCCCCATTTTCTAGATGAAGAAATTGAGGCTTTCCTAAAGGTGAAGTGACTTTGTCCAGGATTACCAAGCTAGTAGGTGTCTGGGGTCAGACTTGAACTCAGGTCTTCCTAAGTCCGGGGCCAGTGTTCTGTCCCCTAGCCACCAGGTTATGCCCTGCTAAATCTTTAATTTTTTCCTTTTTTTTTTTGGAAGGGGAAAGGTAGGGCAGTTGGGGTTAAGTGACTTGCCCAAGGTCACACAACTAGTTTTGTGTTAAGTGTCTGAGCCTGGATTTGAACTCAGGTCCTCCTGACTCCAGGTCCGGTGCTCTATTCACTGTGCCACCTAGCAGCCCCATTGCTAAATCTTTTCAGCCTACAATGATGTGTTGCATGGTCATTTGAGCAGCATCTTTGCATAATTGGAATCAGCTGATAATTCTGGGCTCCTTGGCAATAACCCTTTTGTAATATCTGGTGGTGATAATCCATTCCTGTTACTATTATTCTGGTCTCCTCTTTTCTGATGGTTTAGAGAAAAGCACTTCTGGGCCAAGTCACTCCCCTGTTATTATTCCTTTGTATCCATTCAGAGTCTAAGATTCAAGAAGATAGATAAAATCACTGCTTTTTTTATACTTGAATAAAAGCTCACCCTCTCTAGGATCATTGAAAGCATCCTTGGGACCACTCCAGCAGCAGACAGGATGATGGGGAGAACATAAACTGCCTCCTGCTCCCACATGGTTTTCATTTCTTCTACTAGGTCTCTATGGTTTGAAAGTTTTTTGTTCCATATTGATTGGAGATTATGAGTATGTGGTGGTGGCCTTTCAATGACTCTGGGCAACAGTTCAGTCTGTGATCACGGTTCATTTCCAGGCTCATTTCATCTCTCTGGGCCTCAGTTTCCTTTTCTGTAAAAATGAGGGGAGGAGGGGCAGCTAGGTGGCTCAGTGAATAGAGCACCAGCCCTGGAGTCAGGAGGACCTGAGTCAAATCCTGCCTACACACTTGACACACTTACTAGCCGTATGACTTTGGGCAAGTCACTTAACCCCAACTGTCCTTCCTGTCCCTCCAAAAAAAAAAAAAAAGGCAAAAAAACATGAGGAGAGGGTTGAGCTAATTGGGCTCTGAGGTCCCTTCCAGGTCTGAATTTGTGATTCTGTGATCCTGAGTCTTGGGGGTACATTAGAGCAAAGTGATTGTGATGAGAAGGTCTCAGGCCAAAGAAGCTGTAATCTTGAATCAGAAAAATTGTCAGCCAAGGCCCAGGGCTGAGTCTGCCACCTCACCTGCCCAGGGAGGAACGAGATATATGGGGCGTCTTGTGTCCAATAGGATGTCCTAGAAAGCAGCCTCTCCCATCTCCCTGTGGGTCTAAGTAGAGATTCTATTTGCTTCTTAAGGATGATGGAATGTTAGCACCAGCTCTCCTTCTGTGTATGTGTGATCTTCCCCAGGAGAATGTAAGTACCCTGGGGAATGGCTTTCTAAGTCCCATATAACCTTTGCAGAATACTTGCATTCAATAAGGGCTTAATAAATGTTTGATGCTTGTTTGATTTGAAGAGCCTGAGTTAGAATGGTGCCCATGTGAGGGGGTGGATGATTGATATGTTATAGGATAAACAGTTTGGTGCCAGATTGGCTTTAAAGGCTGAGAGGGTTGGAAGAAACAAGGTTGGGAACCTGAGTAACAGAAATAGGGAATTTTGGAGGATGGGCAGGTTTTGTGAGAAAGATGCTAAGTTTGGTCTGAACAAGCTGAGTCTGAGGGGTTAATGAAAATGATCTATGTATGTTGAAGGCAGATGGTGGCCCAGTAGATAGAACGCTGGGCCTGGAGTCAGGAAGACCTGAGTTCAACTCCAGCCTCAGACACTAGCCAGGTGACTCTGGGTAAGTCACTTTATCTCTGCCTGCCTCAGTTTCCTTAACTGTAAAACAGGGATAATAATAGCACCTACTTCTCAGGGTTGTGAAGATCAAATGAGATAATTGTAAAGTGCTTAGAACAGAGCCTGGCACATAGTAGGTGCCGTATAAATGCTTATTCCTTTCCCCCTGTATAAAAAGGATGGCTGTGCAACAAGGAGGGCCCAGGTCCGTAGTACAAGCACTACGATCCCCATTTTACAAATGGGAAAACTGAGGCCTCAATGCAGAGCCTTACTTGCCTTCTAAGTACTTCTAAGACCAGCAGGCTCTCCATTACACCAGTATTCCTCCCTACCACCAGCCTCTGGAAAGAGTGGAGTCATAAGGCCTTCAGGATTATCTAGTTGATTATTCCAGTTGAGGAAAATAAGACTTTTAGGCAAGATTTTTTAACCTGGGGTCCTAAATCTTGTGTTTTGTTTTAATTTTAAAAAAACTTTTGATAACTATTTCAATGTAATTGACTCTTTTTTTGTAATTCAGTTATTTTGTTTTATCCATTTAAAAATATGATTCTGAGGAGTCTGTAAGCTTTAGCAGACTGCCTGCCAAAGGGGTCCGGAACCCTTGGTCATTCTGCCAGTCGGCTCCTAAACTTGGCACTCCCTGGTCACCTGGGCTCTGACGCCTGTGTCTGGAAGCCTACAGATGGGAGTATTTGGGGAAGTTGAAGACAAGTTGGGATGGATAAAGTATACAATGCTACCCAGGGTTCCTGGTCTCCATCGTCCTCTCCTCCCCCGGTCTGAAATGGACCCCCAGAAAGATGCCAAATTCCCCATGAAAGGACAGAGAATTTATTGAAGCTAAAGATGGCACCCGATGATGGGGCTAGGCTTCCCATAAGTGCCAGCCCCCCTGCCCCAGTCCTTCTGTGGGTGCTTAGACTTCCATGGTGGCCTAGAATTTGATGTGTAGACCTTGAAGCAATGGAGCCAAGCTGCAAAAAGGCACGAGGTCAATGCAAATGTCCTAAGCATGAGAGTTAACCCACATAGAATGAACTGCCCACAGAAGTGGCGGGTGTCCTGTCCTTGGTGGATCCTCGAGACTTTTCTGAGGAATATTGTAGAGAAGATGCTTGGTCAGGGATGGGCTGTACCCCAAGGGCCCTTCCAGCTCTGAGACTTCATGATGCTGGGACAGAAGAGGAAGCTCTCTCTCCTCTCCTCTTCTCCTCTTTTCTTTTCCTCTCACTCTGTCTCACTCTCTGTCTCTTTGTCTTTCTACCTCTCTCTTGCTGTCTTTCTTTGTCTCTCTCTGGCACTGTCTCATTTTCTGTCTCTTCTCTCTCTGTCACTCTCTGTCTCTCCTCATCTCTCTTTCCCTCACTTCTCCTCTCTGCCTTCTCTTTCTTTTCTTCCTCCCTTCACTTTTCCTCTTCTCTCTCTGTCTCTGTGTTGTGTGTGTCTCTCTCTCTGTCTCTCCTTCCCTTTCCCCCTCCCCACCTCCAGAGAGAATCAGAGTGAGCACAAATAGTGAACACTAACTTGTTCATTACCAGGTCCCAGGATGCCAGGAACAAGAAGCCCCTTAAAACTCCAGAGAGCTTCTTAGTGTAAATCTGTGCTGGGCACCAGCGTTTAAGGAGGGCATTGATAAGCTGGGGATTGTCCAGAGGGGGCAACCAGGATGGGCAGGGACCCTGAATCTGATTCCTATGAAGCTCAGCTTAAGGAACTGGGACTGTTTAGCCTGGAGAACACTGAGAGAGGCCATTGTACTGACTTTTAAGTATTAGAAGGGCTGTCAAAACAGAACAGTGATTAGAGTTGTTTATTTTATTTACTGGCACAGTGGGCAGAACGCTGGCCAGACTTGGGAGTCAGAAAGACCTGGCTTTGAATTCTACCTTGAGACACTTACTAGCTGTTCACCTCTCAGGCATGTCTGCCTCATCCATATAAATGGGTATAATAATACCTACCTCACTGGGTCAAATGAGCTATTTCTAAAACACTTAATGTGTTACACAAATTCTACCATCCTCACCATCTGCATCAGCACCATTATCTTGACCCTGAAGGCAGAACCAAGAGCAGAGGGTGGAAGATTCCAGAGCAGATTTGGGCTTGATGTTGGGAAGACTCCAACTATTGGAGCCATGCCAGAGTGGATGGGCTGACTTGGGAGGGAGGGAGTTCCCCTTCACTAGAGGTCTATAAGCCAAAACTGGACAGCCACTTTCCCAGTGCATTATAGGGAGGACTCCCCTCTCATGTATGTGCTTGGCAAGATGGTTGTCAAAGGCCCCTCCAACTCTGTAATTCTGGGAAGCCACTGGAAGTGGTTCATCCTGAAAGCAGTTTCATGGTAATGGAATCACAATGGAGTGGGGCCTGGGACTGGTGGTACCTAGCATAGCTCAGGTCAGAATTTGTCTCTACCTTATTTTTTTGTTTTTTTTTAGAGGGCAGTTGGGGTTAAGTGAATTGCCCAAGGTCACATGGCTAGTGTTAAGTGTCTGAGGGCAGGTTGAACTCAGGTCCTCCTGACTTCAGGGCTGTGCTCTACTCACCATGCCACCTAGCTACCCACAAGTCTCTACCTTTTGAAACTTTTAGAGGTGAAGGCAAAATACCGTGGGCGTTGAGGATGTTCTATTATAGACAGTTTGATTCATTCATTCTTTAATTCTTGCCATGATTTCATTCCACGGAATGAAATGGAGTCATTCGCTATGTTGTCTGCCCCACTGTGCTAGGGACAAAGGAGTATCCCAGAAACACCTGGGAAGGGTCAGGGCATGAGGATCCTGCAATGACCTGACCTTGTACAGATGGCCAGACAGGAGAACTGAAGCTCTGAAAAGCTTTTTTTTTTTTTCTGGATTCTTAACCAATTAGTTACTAAGTTGGGGAGGGAACATTAGTGTTCTATGTTCTAAGGCCCCTCCCAGCTCGGACCTCTGTGACTCTCAGAGTTACCACTTACTCCGGTAGGTAACTGAGAGCAAGCAGAGAATTCTCCGGGGACCCTCTTCCCCCTTCTTAGATGGACAGCCATTTTGGACAATTTCCCCCAACCACTCTTGGTTTCCCCTGTCTAAGTCAGAATCTACTAGGTGGGAGGAAAGGACTGGTCCACAGGGCAGAGCCAGTAGAGGGGTTTCTGACCAGTATAGACTAGCAGACCAGAGTAATGGTGTCAGAGACTAGCTCACCTAGGAAAGTGTTTGAGAGTTCCTGCTGATGAATGAGATCCTACATTTAGAATCTGCTGGGTAGTCAGTGATTCCTGGTCAAGGTCCATGGGAATGGAAGAGATCACTGGGGGAGGGCTCCCAGAATCTGGTCTGCACTTTGTTCTATTCAGCTTTTTTATCAGTGACTTAGATGACTTCTTATATAGGCTTATCACATAGGCAGTCAATTTACTAAGAGCCTTCCCTGTGGTAAGCACTAGGGATATTCAAAGAAAGGCAAAAGATAGCTCCTGCCCTCAAGGAAAACTTATAGTCTAATGGGGGAGATAAGTATACAAATGAGATAAAGGATCTAGAATTAAGAGGGGCTGGGGAAGACTTCCTATAGAAAGTAGGACTTTAACTGGGACTTGGAAACCAGGAGGACTGAGAACCTTCCAGGTGTGAGGGACAGCCAGAGAGAAAATGGCCAGAGACTGGAGATAAGAAAGAGTGTCTTATTTGGGGAACAGCAAGGAGCCAGTGTCTGGTACTGAACGACCTTAGATTAGAGGATGCAGAAAGATTAAATTCAATAAATATTTATTAAGAGGTTGCCCTATGCCCAGCATTCTGTTAGGTATTGGTAATAGGAAAACAAGAACAAGAAACAGACCTATGCCCTCAAGGAGCTTACATGATCCCCAGACCCAGTAAGATATAATTTAATAAAAATGAGGGCAAAGTTCTGTGCTAGGGTTCCCTCCCCCCCTTAAAAAATCATCTGCATAAGGATAGGGGAGAAAAAAAGATTGTGTGAAGACGATCTGGCAGTTCTAGTAGACCCCCAAACTCAGTAGGAGTAACCAGTGTGACCTGGAATCTTAGACTGCAGTTGGAAGAGAAAGGACGCCATCATCAGGTTGCACTCTGCCTGGAGAAGCTGATTGTCAAATTTTCAGTGGGAGCATTTCCATCTGGGAAATGGGCAAATGCTACAAATCAGAGCTTGCTTTATTATTCATCCTTTTTTTTTGGAGGCAATTGAGGTTAAGTGACTTGCCCAGGGTCATGCAGTTAGTGTCTGAGGTCAAATTTGAACTCACGTCCTCCTGACTCCAGGGCCAGTGCTCTATCCACTGCACCACCTAGCTGCTCCAATTGATTGTTTTGTTGATTGTCTAAATTCAAGAAAATGATGGAGAAAATGTTAATAATAATAAAAGTACATCCTGGGTACTCAGGTATTCTCCCCCTCACTCCCTATCCCCAGTCAGTTGTTAAACATTTATCAGCATACCCTGGTAATGCAGGAAGAAAGAACACTGAAAAAACAGGACGCCCATCCCCAGGAGGAGAAACAGGAGGAAGGTGAGAGATCTGAGAACCACAGCACGTGAGGGTCTCAGAAGGGCCATTTGGAGCCCAGAGGAGAGGTGTGGGTGACTGGTATCACTGGGTCATAGATGCAGAGCTGGAAGGGCCCGTGCCAGCTGTCTCCAGACAGCAGAAGGGTTCTCCCAATGAGTTATAGGAGCCAGGGAAGCCTTCCCCAAGTTAGAGATCACAACTAATCCAGGCTGCTTTGAGAGGCAAGGGATGCCCCATTGCTAAAGGTCATTGAACAAAGCCTGGATATCTTTAAAAAAGTTAATTCCAGTGTACTTTAACTTTTTGAAAAATTGATTCCTTTCAGTCATCTACATTTCCCAATGAGTCCCTCCCTTTTCTTTCCTAGAGGGCCATCTCTTGCGACAAAAAAAAAAAAAACTAAAAAGAGTGGGGGGAAAAGCCCAATCCAACAGTACAACATCTGACAGCATATGCAGCATTCCACACCTGTAGCCCCCCACCTCTACCAAGAAGCCAGAGGAGGTGCCCTCTCCTGTCTCTGCTTTGGAGCCAAACTTGGTCATTACACACTCAGAACTTTCCATTTCTATTATTTATTGTTCTTTTCATTCACATTGTGGTCCTTTCCTGGTTCTATTTTGATGACCAGGTGGCATCCTTGCAACAACCTGGGCAGTTAGGGGATTATTATCCCCATTTTACAGATAAGGAAACTGAGGCTGAAAGAGGATGCGTGATTTGTCCAGAGTCCCACAGCTATAAAATACTTTATTACATCTTATTGATTGCCTTTTGGGATCTGTGTGTGAATACACACATACATAGATATGTACACATACTTGTAAATGCACATATACATACAAACACATGTATTTGTATGTGTGCATGCATTCACATACATACACATACATAAAATATTTATATCTGACTAGGTCCCTCTCTCCTTCCCTATATTTTTTGTTTGGGATTTTTTGGCCTTCATCCCTGGCACCCAGTAGATGATTAACACATGCTTAGGGACTGAATGGTCCCCCCTCCTAGGATGACCCATCGTCTCCAAAGCCGAGGGCAGGCTTTCTGTTCAGGTTCCCCCTGCACTCGGTGGCCTCCGGGATTCTCTGTTCTCTTCTTGCTGGCCCAGGGCTTGCAGACTCTACCCTGCAGAGTGTCCCTGGGGTCCCTTCGCCACACCAGCGCCTTCCACCCTCAGCCTCAGAGCTCCTCCTCTGCAGACTCTTCTAGTTACTGAGAAATCCCTTTCTAGGTATTGCCCTCCCCTATCAAGGCCTATCTGTGGGCTGGGGCTGGCTGGGTGCCTCCTCAAGGCTGGGGCCTGTCTCCTGAGCCTGACTTGACAAGGCTCGCGTATCAGAGACCTCATCACTTCCTCCTTGCAATGTATGTGGTGGTGGGGGAGAGAGATTTCTAATCTCAGATTTGGGGGAGGGGGAGGGGTACTTTTTTAACTTAATAAAAGCTCCTCATTCAATACAATCCTTTGTTTAGGAGCTGATATAATGGGGCAGGGGAGAGAGCATTACCTATGTGATCTTAGGCATCTCACTTTCCCTCTCACTGAGCCTCAGTTTCCTTCAATTGTAAAGTGAAGGAGTGGGACTAATTTGAGCATTTATGTACTTACTGTATGCCACGTGCTACATGCTTTCATCAAAGACAATGATGAAACAGCTTGTCTCCAAGGAGTTTCTATCCATTCATTCAGTTGGTCAGTTAATGTGTATTTATCAGGCACTGTGCTGTATTGGGAGTACACAGTCCAAGGTGATGCACTCTACATGCTCCAGGGAAAACCCAGCATGGACACAGAGTTTGCCAAAGGAGTTTACACATTTTATCCTAAAGGCAACAGGGAGCCTTAGAGATTCTTGAGCTATGGAGAGATCTGGTCAGACCTGCATCTTAGGAACATGTTTGGCAATTATGTGGAAGATGGATTGGAGAGAGATAAGACCAATCCCCCATTTTATTTTAGTAGTCATACTCATGGACTTGAGACTGGAAGAGACCTCAAAAGCCATCTACTCTAACCCTTTCATTTTCTATATGGGGACATTTGACTACCCAAGGTCACACAGGTAATAAGCATCAGAGGTGAGATTCAAACCCAGCTCTTTTGCCTCCCAAACCAAGCAGTTCTCTTTCCATTACCAGATGTTCCCAAAGTGGGCAACACTGCCCCCTGGGGGCACTGGAATGACCCAGGGAGGCTGGTAGTAGCCTCTGGTGCAATTGGAGGGCATCAAACAAAAATTAAGGGGGCAGTGGAAGCATAAGGAAAGGAGAGAGAAAAATTTTGAAAATTGTTTGTACATGTTTCATCTGTTGTGTAACTGAGTTAAAGTCATAGTCATTACATTATTTTCCAAATAAACACACAAAATGCAAGTTATAACCAATTAGTGGGCAAGTCCACCAACAGGTCTTAACAAGCAAGTGTTGGCAGGCAAATGTATGGCACATTGTTGAGAAGTCCAGCATGCATCAGCAGGAATGTGTGTGCTAATGACTTGTTTACAATATGATACTATACAGTTACATGATGCAATATTGCATCATCAAAATTTCAATGCAGGAAAAAACCACAAATTTACAATAAATTATTATATTTAAGATGCATCACTTAAAAATATATTTTATAATTTTTGAAATGATGCAAATTTGAAAGAAAAAGTTAAACAGTTAAAGAAAATAGATTTGGGGGGAGGGACACTGAGTAATTTTTTTTTTAAAGGGGGTGGTTGGCCAAATAAGTTTGGGAACTTCTGCACAAAACAATGTTATAGCCTATAAAATGTTAAGCAGAGTTTACAGAAGGTTCAGTCTAATCCCACAGGCTTTTATTAAGTGCCAGGCCAAGGTAGTGACCGTGTGAATGGATAATGACAGCCCTGGATGCTTCAATGAGCTTTTATAGAGAAGACTACCCTGTGAGTTAGGTGCTTTTATTGATAGAGATGAAGGCATGCGATGGGAGAAATGCAACAGAGGGGGAAAAAAAAGAGAGATTTTGCAGCTGATTGGTCATGTGGGATGAGTAAAAGTGACAAGTCTTAGATGGCTGAGGGAGGGCAGAGTCCTGGAGAGAAATAGATGATTTCTAAGAACTCTAAACATCTGTATCCCCCACCTCCTCACTGCCACCCCCTGGCTTCCATTAGGTCCCAATTAAAGTCTTACCTTCTGTAGGAAACCCTTCCAGAGCCCCTTAATCTTAGTGCCTTCACTCTCTGTCGGTTATCTCCAGTTTATCCTGATTATAACTTGTTTGTATGGAGTTGCTGACATGTGGTCTCCCCCATGAAACCGTAAGCTCCTTCGAGGAGGAATGGAATTTGTCTAAGATGACATAGCTACTAAGCCAAGACTTGCTCTTTTATTTCTTGCTGCTGGACATCTTATTGGCAGTGCATAGAAACGCTGATGATTTTTGTGGGTTTATTTTATATCCTGAAACTTTACTGAAGTTGTTAATATTTTAACTAGTTTTACAGTTGATTCTCGAGTCTACAAAGAGTGATAGTTTTATTTGTTTCCTCACTGCTTATTCTAATTCCTTCAATTTCCTTTTCTTCTCTTATTGTTATAATAAGCATTTCTAGTACAATATTGAATAACAGAGGGGATAATGGGCTTCTTTGCTTCAACCCTGATCTTACCAGGAAGGCTTCTCCTTTATCCCCATTATAGATAAGGCTTGCTCATGGTTTTAGATAGATACTACTTATCATTTTGGGGGGGCAGCTAGGTGGCACAGTTGATATAGAGTGGCATCCCTGGAATCAGGAGAACTTGGGTTCAGATCCTTTCTCAGACACTTCTTAGCTGTGTGACCCTGAGCAAGTCATTTAACCCTAGTGGCCTCAGTTCCTCATATGTAAAATAAGCTGGAGAAGGAAATGGCCATCCACTCTGGTATCTTTGCCAAGAAAACCCCAAGTGGGGTCATAGTGAATCGGAAACAATTCAACACCAACAATTTATCATTTTAAGAAAAAATCCATTTATACCTATGCTTTCTAGTGTTTTCTTTTAAAAATAGGAATGAGTGTATTTTGAAAGCTTTTTCTGCATCTTTTGAGATAATCTCATGATTTCTGTTGGTTTTGTTATTGGTATGGCCAATTATGCTGATAGTTTTCCTAATATTGAACTAGCCCTACATTCCTGGTATAAATCCCAGCTGGTCATAGAGTCTGATCTTTGAGATACATTGTTGTGATCTCCTTGCTAACATTTTATTGAAAATTTTTCCATCAATATTCACTAGGGAAATTGTCTATAGTTTTCTTTCTGTTTTTTCTCTTCCTGGTTTAGATATCAGCATAGCACAACCACTTGGTGCTTTAAGACTTCCATGCTCCATGTCTGCGTCTAATCAAGCTTTGCCTTCTAACATTCAAGAGATTAAAATGAGACCCAAGCTCATTCCCCCTGCTCCTGTGACTCCCTAGCAAGTCCTGAGGAGAGAACTCCTCACCCTGGACTCTGCATCCCATTTCCTTTGGGTAGATAAGGAAGAATGGAAAGGGAGGACTGCTGGCAGGCAGGTAAACACAGCTGGCTTTATCCCTCCACCTTCTCAACCTGCCTGCCCTCTCACCCACACCCCTCCCCTCCTTGAACTCTCTTACCTCACTCAGAGGAGGAAGCAAAATGTTAGGGCCAGGAAGGTCTGTCAGTGCTTTTGAGAAAATCATAGAAACATGTCAGAGCTGGGAGGGACCTTAGAACAGGGAATGTCAGAGCTGGGAGGGGCCTTAGAACAGGGGATGTCAGAACTGGGAAGGGCCTTAGAACAGGGAATGTCAGAGCTAGGAGGGGCCTT
>NW_027187465.1:21597684-21603766 GCF_028583685.1 Petaurus breviceps papuanus | reverse complement strand
ACAGGGAATGTCAGAGCTAGGAGGGGCCTTAGAACAGGGAATGTCAGGTGGGAGGAGCCTCATAGGGCAAGAGTTTTTAATCTGGCTGTCTATGAAATTTATTTTTTTTTAATTTATAACTATTTCAATATATAGTTTCCTTTGTAATCCTACGTTATTTGATTTTAAAACATGATTCTAAGGAGTCTATAGACTCCACCAGATGGCCCAAGGGGTCCATCTTCCTTTTCCATATGAGGACTCTGAGGCTCTAAGAGCTAATGGTCCAGCCAGGAACAGATCTCCCAACTCCTTTGGCCTGGATTGTCATGGCGTCCTCCATCTTGCTTCTGTAGGCCCTCTTCCCGGTCCATGCTCTCTCCAGTGTGTGTCTGAGAGTCAAGTGCCCTGGGCTGGGCAGGGAGGGCAATGCCAGCTTTGCCCACCTGACCTGGGCACCCCCCATGGATAATCTTCTTTGCTCTAAGAACTTTCCGATGGGGCAGCCGGGTGCTTGGGCTTAGGGGAGAAGGGGGATGGGGGGAGGGAGGTGGTTTCAACCTTCCTCCAGTTCTTATTCTGAGAAAGAGGAACCCGGGCCTTGGCCCGGTGGGGATTTATTGTTTGAGTCTGCCTAAAGTTGTTTGGTCAGCGATTTTGTCAGGTGCCTATTCAGAGGCTCTTGGAAAAAGGGGGAGGGAGGGGAAGGAGGCTGGGAGGGCTCTGCAGTCAGAATGAAACCCCTGTGGCCCGGCGGCTTTGCTGGTTAATCTCAGCACTCAGGCTTGGGAGGGAAGGGCTGTGCGGTGTTGCAGGGGGGGGTGTGTGTGGCCATGACTTCTAAATGTTACTTAACCCTTGGAGGAAGTGAAAGTCAGGCAAGGGGGTGGGGGAGGGCATACGGCTCCATTTACCCCCCTTGCCCCCAAACCCGGGCATGATTCCTTGCCAATAACACCTAGAGGTCACAGTTGATCCAGAGTTGAGACCAGACCATAGGGATGATGGTGCTTGAAGGGGAAGGGACCTGAGCGGCCCCAGTTCCAAGCTCCTCCTTATACCAATGGAGAAAGGAAGGAGCAGAGACATGCAGGGATTTAAATGTCTCCCACAGGTAGTATGAGGCTGAGACCCAGCACCAGGCCTCCTCTGCTGGGGCAGGCTGCAGCCTCCTCCACAGACCTCTCCACCTCCCAAGGATTGAATCACTCTCTCCTTCATGGTTTCTTCTTGTATGTCTTAGACACATCCCAGAGACCCCCACGGGTTACCTTTGCACATTTTCTTACCTTCCCCTCTTTTCTCTGTTCTTCCCAACTCCAATCAATTGTTCGAGGCCCAACCCAAGTAGTGACAGGTCATACTCCAAAGCATTTTCCTTTGAACACCCCTAGACTTAGAGAATAGATTATTACTATCCCCATTTTACAGATAAGCAAGAAACTGGCCCAAGGCAAAGTGACACAGTGGCAGAAGCAGGGCCCCTACCTCCAAGGCCAAGGCTTTTACTCCTCCTCAAATACAAAATCATTTCTGAGACCACTATTATACCCTGGAACTGTTAGCAACTCTTAATTTTCTTTTATCTGTTGTTGTTAAGTCGTTTTTCAGTCATGACCGACTCTCTATGACCCTACTTGGGGTTTTCTTGGCAGAGGTACTGGAGTGGTTTGCCATTTCTTTCTCCAGCTCATTTGACAGATGAGGAAATTGAGGCAAACAGGGTGAAGTGACTTACCCAGGGTCACACAACTAGTAGGTTTCTGAGCTGGATTTGATCTCAGATCTTCCTGACTCTAGGCCCAGGCATACAGAGATATGTAGGTCCCTGATCTGGCTGTAACCCAAAACACAGGATATCTTCAGATTACCCCTTCATGTGAGAAGAGGAAGGTGAAGTGATTTGTGCAAAGTCATATATGTGGCAGAGCTGAAACCAGATCTTCTGTTTCCATCTTTCCATCCCTTCCTAAAGGGGAAACTAGGACCCACAGTGGTTAAATGACTTGTCTAAGGTCACACCACAGAGTCTATTTCAGTTTGAAAGTGGACCTCAGGATCTAGTTCAATCCTTTCTATAAAAATTGTATCAAGAATGTAATTTCTCAGAACCACAGGACAGAGGGGAAGTATGTGAAATCCAGCCCTTCTTTCTAAATATGTCCTTCCAGACCTGTCCAGCTTTCTAGGACTCAGAGAGTGACCCCTGCAGGCCACAAGAGGAGAGAATTTTTTTTTTTAAAGGAGACTGAGGTGTCTCTCCAGTACTTGGTATGGGATTGGGGGAGTAGGGTTGTGAACTTACAACAGGGGTGTTCTTTATAAAAAATATTTTGTTTTCTCCCAATTACATGTAGAAACAATTTCAACATTCGTTTTTTAAAAATTGGAGCTCCAAATTCTCTCCCTCTCTTCCTCTGCTGCCCCCTCACTGAGAAGGCAAGCAATTTGATATAACTTATACATGTAATCTTGCAAAACTTATTTCCGTATTAGTCATGGCTACAACTTTTTTTGTATCATGAAACTCTCAGTGAAGCCGTTCCAAATCACTACTGTGATTTGTAGTATACATTCATAATGGAAGGAAATGGTAAATTTCAGTTAGACGTTTGCAAAAATAAAGATGTAATATTTTTTCTCCCATCCAAGTTTATGGGACCCTTGAAAGTTATCTATGGACCTCTTAGGGATCTCTCAGCCTCAGGTTAAAGATACCTGACCTAAAATATCATAAAATCATAAGAGTTTAAAGCTGGAAAAGACTTTAGTGGTATTCTCATTAAAACTCATTTTACCGAGGTGGATTTAGGGGCTTCATAGAGCTTTAGAATGGCCTTTGAGTCATATAACCCAACTCACTCTATTTTATTGTCCCTGCTCCATTTTACAGAATATGAAACAAAGACCCAAATCAGGGAAATTATCTTCTCAAGATTTTATATATATATATAAAGTTTAGGGTTTTTTGGAGGGGAAAGTACAGACAATTGGGATGAAATCCGTAAAAATACATAGCTCAGAAATCCATTTTCTTGTTTAAAAATGTCAGTTTCTCAGCTTTCCAGTTCTTATTGAAGAACTTGGAAGAAAATAACAAGAAATAAGGCTAGAAAGATCAGTTAACAAGAGATTATGGAAGGCCAGGTAAAAGAGTTTGAACTTTTAATTGGTAAGGAATTGGTAAGCCACTGAGAATTTTTGAGCTGAGTAGTTTGATCATCTAGTGGAAGGCGTGAGAGTGACAGGTAAGAAGCATTGTTCTCAGTAGAGATCCAGCTTTGGAACCAGGAAAACCTGTGTTCCAATATGGCCTGTAGTACATTCTTCCAAGGCCAAGTTGGAGAGAGGCTGCACACCTGCATTGGTGGAGGGATTTTCCTCACCCTGGAGTTCCCTATATCAATGAAAACACATTCAGACCTTATCTCTAAGTGCCAGGCATTAAGGTACAAAGACAATGCAACTCCCGGGCCAGAGCTGATAGGAAGGGTCCTAGGGACCTCAGGCAGAGTCTAGTCTAACCATCTCTCCCATTTCTTATAGTTTGAGAAAATGGTAAACTTGTTCAAGGTCATTCAGGTAGTGTCAGAAGTAGGATTGGAACCCAGGTCCTTTGAATCCAGTCAGGGTTCTTTTTTCTAAACCAGAGGGAGTGTAGAGGAAGAAATGCTAGGCAGGTTTTAATGAGGGCTTGCAGTTGACTGGTGGCAGAGGGGAATAGGGAGGAGGGTATGATGTGTCTACCTGCCTAAACCCCACTCATGTTCTCAAAGTTCATTTACATCCCAAGATACGGTCTTCCCTTTAATGGTACAGACAGATACAGGACAGCAGGGCCCTGATCTCTGTTCCCAGCTTTGCTGCCAACCAGCAGCATGAGCTTGGTTAAGTCCCTTCCTCTCTAGGCTCAGTGTCCCCATTGGTATACAATGGTCCCTGCCTGCCTCCCTCACAGGAGCCATTACAAGGCCCAAATGAGGTCACCAGGAAGTGACGTCCTTTGTTGAACCCCACATGGGATAAATAAGTTACAATATCATCATTAAAATGCCATAGGTGAGGATGATGAAATCAAGGCCTGCTGGGTGAGGAGCCCCACCACATCTGGTTTGGCCAAAGTCACTGGAGGAGATGGTGGACAAGCAGAGACTCTTGGGGACCTAGTGATCACACTCTGGACTAGGCATTGTTTTCTTGGGCAGGCCACACTGGGCTCCCCGCTGTTCCCCACAGGGGAAGGAAAACAGTTCCTTATTATCATTTGATTTTCCTTTTGGAAAGCCAGCTTGGGGCCAGTAACCTGAATCCTGTCTGGCTGACATTGTGGTGGGGTTAGGGGGGGAGCTTCAGCTCTGCTCTGAGCTGGCCACAGCCTGGTGAGGGCCAATGTTAGGAGTCTCCATTCCACCCTCCCCAACCCCCACTTGCTCTCAGGGACTCAAACCCTCTGTGTCATTGATTTTTGAGAAGAGGAAGACATACAGGGCAGTTTACTTCCCTCCTGGGGATGTGAGAAAACATATTCAGCATTCAAATAAAAACTGGACTTCTCTGGAGCCCAAGGGTCAAAGGGGCCATGAGGAGGCTTGCCTCCCATCATATTTTCTTGCTGAAAAAAGCTCACAAGGGTTATTTTTGTTCATAGGAAACAACTTTTATGTTCAGTCATTCAACATTTAACAAGCATTTATTAAGCCCTTATTTGCAGCACATTGTGCTAGATGCTGGGTATAAAAGGCCAAATCATCAAAGGGCTAATATCCTAACAAGGGAACGAGCATGTCCAGGATCTATACAGTGTAAATGAGAAGTAACTTCATAGTGAACGCTCTGGGGCTATTGGAAGGTTCTCTGCAGAAGGTGGCATTTGTGAAGTGCTGTTTGGGACAGATTATAAGGGCAGGGACTTTATGGCCAGGTCATAGCTTATGTGGAATGATGTTCACAGATGTGGAAGAGTAGTAAAAATGCTGGTTATGAAGGGCTTTAGAAGCCAAACAGGATCTTATATTAAATCCTGCAGGCAATGGAAAGTTTAACTGGGGTTTACTGGCCTGGCCCAGGTCTCATCTGGACATCAATTCAGCCCTAGTCTCCCCCAAAGATTGAAACCCCTACCCCCTAGTGTGACCCCAGGGCAGCAGTCAGGTGGTAAGGTAGGCATCCAGGTCAAAAACAGGATTGGTTTTGAGGTTCTCTGCTTATCCTGTAAAGGACCAGGCCTGGTAGAGAGCAGGTCTGAAACTCCTGGGGGCTAGACCCACTAAGTCTAGCCAGATCACTTCTGGTCATTCTATTTCTCTGACCAACTAAACATCCCACTTCCACAAAGGTCTATGTGGAAGGAGCTGAGGGCTAAAGAATCATCTTCACATCTACGATTTCATCCAATACTGTGTGATCTTGGACAATTCAATGGACTTTTCTGGGCCTCAGTTTCCCTCACCTGTAAAATGAGGAGGTTGAACTAGAAAGACCCACTCTTTAGGCTCCAAATCTGTGACCCTTAAAACAGCCCTGATGGGAAGCAGGCCATACTTGTATCCTGCTGGTTCCTTTAAGTCCCCAATAAAATCCCACCTACTACAGGAAACCTTCCCCAATCCTCTTCATTCTAGGGTCTTCCCTCTGTTCTTCATTCGCATGGTGTTTCCTCCCCATTAAACGGCAAGCTTGAGGGCAGGGACTGTCTTTTGCCTTGTTTTGTATTCCCAGTGTCCGGCACACAGCAGGTGCTTAGTTAAAAGTTCATTGACTTTTTTTATTGTTGATGCTGAAGAAGTGACAAGCCTAGGGTCCTACAGTTTTCCATGTAAATAAACGAGTGTTTTCCCCTTCATTCAGTGGGCCTTGAAAATGCCGTCATAGCAGAGTGGATTAGCTGCCAGAAGGAGCCTCAGAGACCAGGGAGACAAACCCCGTACCTACAGAAGAGGAAACTGGGAAATGCTCAAGGCCACACAGGGAAGGAGCAGTCAGGATCTGAATGCAGGTCCTTTGTCCAAATCCAGCTTCCTTTCCACTGCCTACCTGGCAAACACTCGAGTACATGAGGCCCCATGCTGGGAGGCAGACCCTAGAAGACAAAGTCCTGCCCTCT
>NW_027187465.1:21593398-21597674 GCF_028583685.1 Petaurus breviceps papuanus | reverse complement strand
AGAAGACAAAGTCCTGCCCTCTCTTTGCTACAAGTTCCCTTGCATGGTCTGTTACAAAGTGTTCTGTCTCCTTTGTAGTCCTGTGCAACTCTCCTTGACCCCATTTGGGGTTTTCTTGGCAAAGATACTGGAGTGTTTGGCCATTTCCTTCTCCAGATCATTTGACAGATGAGGTAACCGAGGCAAACAGGATGAAGTGACTTACTCAGGGTTACACAGCTTGTGTGATCTGAACTGGGGTCCTCCAGACTCCAGGGCTGTGAAAGTGACTAGGTGTCAGATGAGGTTGGAAGAGAACCTGGTGAATCATGGGCTCCAGAGCAGACACTTGCTCCTACTTCTGCCTCTTTGAAACTTTTCATTCTAGTACCTGGAATGAGCTCCTCTCCGCCTCCTAGAATCCTTCTAAAATTTTCAGAATTCTACTCAATTCTCCCTTCTCCCCAAGGCTTTTTCTGGTCTCCTCATTGCCAGTGGTGCCCCATTTATCTTGTATTAATTTTGTTGATATTTGTATACATTTTTCCCTTAAAAGAATTGTGGGCAAGCTTTCATATTTTTTTTTTGTCCTTGAGCTTAGCATAGGGCCTGGTACACAGTAGGCATTTAATAAATGCATGCTGATTGAGTGTCTGAAGGAGCTGGAGAATGCAGTGAGGTACCATTGAGCAGAGAGGGGGGCAGAGCAGCTCAGGCTGATCTCAAACCGGGCAGCTAGGGCATTGGGTACCCAGCAGGACAAACAATTGGCATCTATTGGACTGCTTGTCTCGGGACCTGGCTGGCAAGCAGTGACTGAGGGCTGAGTGACTGCAGGGTTCTGGGGAGGAGGGTAGCATAAAAACACAGAGGTAGAAAGGCGCCCTTGTCCTGGACTGCTTTGGCAGTCCACCAGGTCCTTGGAGGCTATGCAGGAAGGATACGAAGTCTCTGATGCATTGGGGTTTAGGCAGAGCACCGTGGGTTAGCCCTGGAGAATGAAGGTGGGGGGTGATGAGCACCGTGATCCCTTCTTCCCTTAGAGCTGGCAGAGACAAGCATCTGAGTTCAGAGGAAGCATCGGGTGCAAGAGATTACATTCTTAAGCCTATGGGTTTAGGGGCAGAGTTCTTGGAATATTTTTCCCTTCTTCTGTTTCTAATCCTCTCAAATATTACAGCTCCATCTGGATGGGGAGGGAAGACAGGGAGGGTGTAGAGGGAAGGGAGCTGGCCTCCTTAGATGCTGTTATTGAGACCTCTTGCCCTCGCTCCCATCCTGATCTCCAAACATCAAAATCCTGATCAGCTTTCATCATTCAGGCAAGTGTGCTAAGAAATGATAACCTGGGAAATCATCACTAACAGTCCTCTCCCTTAAGGAAAACTCCTCCCAGGGAGATGTTATGTTAAAAGAGTCAGTCCCAGAGAATTTCTCTTTATAGCAACCCTGTGCTGCCAGTTACTGTGCTTCATTTACAGATTAAGAGATTTAACTAGGGTCATACAGCTTATCAATGGCAGTGCCTGGGTTTGGACCCCAATTCCACTTCCAACTCCTTTCCTGTAAATCATGCTGGTTCACAAGCTTTAACCCAAAGGAATGAGGGTCTAATGGGACGACTTAAGGGGGGGAGGTATTTCATAAAGTTGTTTTCCCAGTGTGAATATTGGCATCCAGGGGTCTCTGCTACCAACTCTGTTCTCTCAAACTACCAGAAAACAGATTTTTAAACAGATGACCTTGGCTGGGCTTGAATGGACTCAAAAAGTTCTTGGTTCCCTAGCCCCCAAGGTGTGAACATTCCTGCAGCAGATGCCTCTCATTTCACATTTGGGGGATGGGGAAGCCCAGACAGGCATCAGCACCAGTTTGAAGTCACAAAGAATGCCCAGCCCAGGTCTGTCCTAAAGCTGTGACGCCAGACATGTTTCAATCTATGCCATTAATTTTGTCGTGTTCATAACATTGTATCTGAAGGGGATCAGGGTTTCTGGGAGTCTTGCAAAAGGGTCAGTGATCTTGTCACAGAGGTGGTGGTACAGTACAGGCTGGAAATGAGCCATCAGATACAGGCACTATGTCAAACATGCCCTTCGATGGGAAAAGAGGGATGAAACTTTTTTTAAGGGGGTGTGGCAGGGAGAAGGAAAGAAGAAATTTGGAAAGCCCCTGGAAAAGGCATGAGGAGGCCCAGCAGAGTTCTTGGAGACTCAAGTGAGGGAGCAGGGAGCTGCTCCAAAGCCTGTAGCACCAAGTCCTACGGCCACCATTCAGTACCCCTGCAGCACGGCCTGGGAAAATGTCAGGTTTGGGATCAGCTGACTTCTATCCTCTGTTCTTATCATTCAGGACTTCCCCCTACTCCCCATTCTTGTCCGTTTTTCTTCATACAAGATTTTGCTAGTCTTATGACCCGGGAGAAATCTTATAATCAGAGAAGAAAATATAGATGATAAAGAGGAGAGGAAGGGAGCAGGGAGGGTGTGTGTTTGCAGAGTTTCTTCCTCATTCATCTCTTACTTCCCACCCATTTGACCAAATTGTCTCTCCATTCTGTAGATCAGCCAGTTTAATGGGATTTGTGGTTAAGATTCCAGCAGGAAACCTGGACATCGAGACTACAGATGTGGATGCTTGAGGCCCAGAGAAAATAGCTAGTTAGTAGCAGCCCCACCATTTTAACCTAGGTTCTCAGACCGAGCCCAGTAGCTCTCTTCCCGACAACAAATCATGAAGGCTGGATTCCAACCAAGCTGGCCCCATCCTTAACAGTGCCTTTCTGCCCAGCTCATTCCTTTCTTCCCTCTCCCTGCTTCCTAAGAAGGGTTCCCCCCCCCATAGTTCTGATCCCCTCATCTTCCCCCCCCCAGATATTTCAGGGGCCTAACTGGTCTCCCTTCCTCTAGTCCCTTTCCATTCCAAACCATCCCACACCCTATTGCCAAAGTGGTTTTCCATGTCACTCTCATACTTGGCTTACTCCAGTAGTGGTTTTCATTGTCTTTAGGGTCAACATAAATTTATTTAGTTTTTAACACCTTTCACATCCTGTCCCACTGGCCATCCCCCTAACATCCTCTAGGGCAGCTAGATGGTACAGTGGATAGATCACCAGGACCTGAAGTCAGGAAGAGGTGAGTTCAAATCCAGCTTGAGACACTTACTAGCAGTGTGACCCTGGGCAAGTCACTTCACCCTGTTTGCCTGTTTCCTCGACTGCAAAATGAGCTGAAGGAAATGGCAAACTCCTCCTCCAGTATCTTTGCAAAACAAAACAAAATAAATGGGGTCACAAAGAATCTGAGGCAACTGTAGGAATCAATGCAGTAAAGGCACTATCTGCACAGGGCCTTTCCTGGCCCTTGGAGGCTAGCGCTTCCCCTGCCACACTTACTTGTATCCAGATGCTCTCTAGATGCGTCTTTGCATTTGTTCCTGTTACACCACTGCTCACGATCTCTCCGAGTACTTGCCTCCCATTTTAAGTAGGGAGTTTCATTCTCTGTACTTTTATCTCCAGGGTCTAGCCCAGTGCCTGGCGGGTGCTTTCATAAAGGTTTGTTGACCAACTTCTCAGGCCCAAAATGGAACCAGGCAACCTTTTTGGAAATCTCCCCCAAGAGACCAGCCTAAGGAACTGAATTTGTAAGATGACCCTAGTAATCAGTTTCCAGGTATAGGTGTAGCTTACTTGGAGGGAAACAGAAGACAGACCAAGTAGGATTATTTGCTTTCTAAAGGGCTTCACAGTCAGGTTCCTCTTCTAGAAGGGATGCCTCTGAGGGATTTCAAAATACAATTTAGGTTTACACTCTTCATTGCATAAAAGGAACCAAATTTACATGTATGTAATGGAAGTCAACTGGGGCTGTACTCTTGATGTAAATGAGGGTAAATTATATCCTGGGCCAGAGATGGCTCTCTTCAAGCAAGGACACTGCATGAGGGTCCCTGTTCAGGACCTTCCAAGCATTTAAAAGACAGCCTCTTCTAAGGCAGGGAAGCAGAGGGGACAGTTGCCTGAAATCAGATTGGTGGCAGGTTGTGCTAGCAGAATGTGTAGTCACAAGGAGTCTTGGGTTCAGAGGCCACCTCTCACATTTACTAACCCTGTGACCATGGGCGAGTCTTCGGGATCAGAGTCCGAAGGCATTGTAGGCATCAGTTTAACTAACCCCTAAGTACATTTCTGAATTTCCCTGTACCCACCTACAAAATGGGATTTTACCCTTCAGTCCTTCACCGAACTCCCTCATCTTCATGACCTCGGGCGCGCTCCAGGAAGACAGCGGTA
>NW_027187465.1:21593295-21593374 GCF_028583685.1 Petaurus breviceps papuanus | reverse complement strand
AGTAAAAAGGGGGGGGGGGGAGGGGGGGGGGGGAGAGGGAGAGAGAGGGAGAAGGGCAGCGAGAGAGAGAAAGACAGAA
>NW_027187465.1:21581098-21593195 GCF_028583685.1 Petaurus breviceps papuanus | reverse complement strand
GAGGGAGGGAGGAAGAGGGAGGGAGGGAGAGAGGGGGAGAGAGAGAGGGAGAGAGAGAGGGAGAGACAGAGAGAGACAGAGAGAGAGACAGAGAGAGAGAAGACAGAGAGAGAGACAGAGAGAGCAGCCATTCCCTTTCAGGTATAGGCTGGGCTGGACGAGGATTCTGCAGCATCCTTCAGGCAGCTGCCCAGACAGGAGCACAGTGGCTCAAGGACAGGTCAGCTCAGGCAGTAAAGGTCCAGTGGAATACACACAGCCACACACCAAATTCTGTACCCCCAAACACACCAAAACCAAACACTCTACCCAGCTTCCTGCCCTTCCCCACCCCCTTCTTCCAAATCTGCTTATGTTTCTGCAGGGGGTCAGCAAACCGCTTACAGAAATTTAGCAACCAGAACTCCAGGTCCCTTTGTCCCCCACCTGGAGATTTTTAATCCCATTCTCTCTAATCCTTCCAAGCTCTCAGCCCCTTTGATCAAAAGATGAGTCTCACCCCTGGTGGGAAAAGCGGTGGCTGTAGTTGGGATATCCTAGCAAAAGTCATCTCGGATTGGTCAGACTCCTCAAATGCTAAGGAGTTCCAAAGAACGCGGGTTTGAATATTTAGTTCTGCCTCTCACCATTGTGGGACCTTGCTGTGGCCTCACTGAGCCTCTCCTCTGCAACATGAGGCCCACGGGTAAAATGGAGGGCTGGAAAGGACCTTGTTTTCCATCTGCCCCAACCCTTCATTTCATAGGAATAAACGGCAGAGCTACCCCGCGTCCATCAGTTTTCTGACTTAAGGCAATGTTCTTTCAATTAACCTGGAGCAGAAGTAAGCCAGGCTAATTCATGGGACCACTCCTTAGGGGGAGGCAGACAACTGTCTTGGGAGAGGAAAGAGAAGAGCTGCACCGTGAGAAAGAACTGGGAGGCAGCACTGAGACCTGAGAAGGCAGCAGGAGGGGGCCAGAAAGGCCCGAGACATTCGTGGAGCCCTCAAATTCTTCCCTAACCCCGAGGCTGGTCACTTCCTCCCCACTGGTCTCCAGTCCTGGGCTCCCATGAGGACCATGTAACCTCCACAGGAGGGAAATCTGCTTTCATTCTGACTGGCTCACATCCCCTTTTTTAGTTCAGGGATGAGTCACCAGCTTCAACTCAGGAAGGAGCTGCTTCTCTTCAGTGGGGACAACACTCTAGTGCCTGGCTGGAGCACAGGGGTACAAGGCAGGGCTGGTGGCTGGGATCACATTGTGGGGGTGTGGATGAAGAGAGAAGGCACATGCACGGAAAAGTCCTCAAGTAACTCAGGGTCCTTTCATGAAGATCTGGAGGGGCTAGGGAGAGGCAGAAAGGAGACTGGAGTTTTATGTAAGGACTAGGAATTACTGAAGAAGCAGACATCCCAAAACCCATTTGGTAGATGGACTGCCAGACCAGGGGTGCTCCTCTACCCCAGTGGGTGTGAGAGTAGAGCTAATGTAGGAAAACAATCGGCCAGTGAGAAGTTCGAGAAGACCCGGAGTCCCTGGAAGAACTGCCCTTTCTTTCGCTCAGAGAATATTGTTAGCTTTACCTTCTAAGACAGGCCTTGAACCCCAGGAGGGCTGCTTCAGCCAGGCCTCCAGAAAACGCCACACTGGCAATCCTACCAAGGTCAAAATGTTAATGTACAGACCCCAGGCTAAGGCAACTGTTCTTTCCTTGGTCTGCAAGTATTAAACATACACCCAACTGGACATAAGAGAAGCTGTTTCCAACTTGGGCTGTACAAAAAGACTTTTGGAGAGGCAGAGAGGGTTATTTGGGAACAGGCGTTCTGACTGCCAGGCTGGCTAGCTCCTTACCTCTTCTGGTAGGCCTGAGCCTAGCACCTAAATAGCCCCCTTAACTCCAGCTAGGCTGGACATGTCATGGAGGTTAGCTAAAGTGCTCCATGCATCCAGGAGCTGCCCCCAGGGTGAAGGGGGGGGTGGGGAAGAGAAGGCAGCAACTGGGCTAGTCCCTCTGGCCAGCAGGCCCCATGCCCAGCCTGACTGAACCCTTCCTGCTGACTAAGAAGCAATTGCTTGCACATGTTGGGTCTGGGATGTCATTCCAGGGCTGTCTAGAAAGAAGAAATTCAAGGAGGGAGAGAGGGCAGAGCCCGGAAGCCAGCTCATGGGTTTGTGGAACAAGGAACTGCTCATTTTAGGGATACCTGGCCTTGAGGAAGTGGTTATCTGCCTGGTACCCAGAGGGCAACCTGTCTTTGTTCCACAGGGTTCGAAGCCCAAGCTCCAGGCTGCTTGTTCTTCCATTCATGACATTCGGAGATGCACCCGACTAGAAATGCCTGACAACCTCAACACCTTCGTCCTTAAGGTAGATGGGTCTTCTAGCAGCCTCCTCTTCCCCGCTTTCTCCTCCCATTGGCCATCCCACCCCCGTCCTACAGCTGCTGCCCAAGAGGTGACAGTACTCTCTGTTCCTCTGCATCCAGGTGAATAATTTAACCGACATCATCTTTGAGACAGGAGATGAGCAGCAGCTGAATTCCTGGACGACAGAGATCAGAGAATGCATGAACCAAGGGTAAGGCTTTGTGGGAGTGAGTCTTAAAAGCCTCCTTTCCCCAGTTCAAAAGCAGTGACCAACACCCTTCTCCTCCTGTGGGCCCAAACCACGTGGGACACCAGGTCATCCCGAGGGCCTCCAACTCCACTCAGTTCTTTCCTGGCTGATGAGACATCTCATGTCTTTTCCATCATTCTCTCCTTTAATCCAGGCCGGCAACCCTCACATCTCCATGATTATTTCCAAGAAGCTAGACTTGTAAGGGGGGGAAGAAGTGTTGGATAGCCTTTGTTCTCACCCCTAGCTGTTCCTTCTGAAATGGGGCTAAAGGCAGCAGGCTTCTGGGGGCAATAGCACCCATCACTGTCAGGCAGATCTGAGATACATGGAGGACCAAAGAACAGAGGAGGGTGTGGGGGATTGCAGACCCCTAGGAAAGTCACGCCAGAGCTGGTACCTTCAGGAATGTCCCAGTCCTTCCAGTGAAAGGTGACAGCTGGCACAGGAATTAACCCTTCTATCCTTCTTCCCAGCAGGTCAGAAGGAGCTGACCTAGAATCACACGCCCCCTCACTTCCAGACCCTGGTATATCCAACTCCCCCAGTGGGAGCACCGACTCCCTTAACCAAGGTAAAGGTCCCAGACAGATGGCCTGCCCCCACTCCTCTCCACCTCATCCTTGAGGAAAGTCTGCCCTGGTTCCCTGCCCCACTGAGGCCTCTTTCTAGGACACAGAGGAGCCAAGTCAGTCGGGTCAGCTTTGGCCTCAGGCCCTGCTGGGTGTTTATGTGAGTACACAGGGTGGGCTTCAAGACCTCAGTGTCACATTCTCTGCTCCACTAGGTGCCTCGCCTGGTGGACTACCTGACCAGGCCTGTCAGAAAACCGACCACTTCCTCTCCTGTTATCCCTGGTTTCACGGCCCCATCTCCCGAGTGAAGGCAGCTCAGCTAGTGCAGTTACAGGGCCCTGCAGGTCACGGAGTGTTCCTGGTTCGGCAGAGTGAGACACGACGGGGAGAATACGTCCTCACGTTCAACTTCCAGGGCAGAGCCAAGGTATGGGGCAGGAGAGCTCTAGGCCGAGGTGGGAGGAGGCGCAGGGGGACCCCTCCCCTGGACCAGTGCCTTCCTGTGCTCAGCCCTTCATCCTCCCCTGGCAGCATCTGCGCCTGTCACTGACTGAACGAGGACACTGCCGGGTACAGCACCTACACTTCCCCTCCATCGTGGACATGCTGCATCACTTCCAGCGCTCCCCCATCCCCCTCGAGTGCGGGGCTGCCTGTGACGTCAAGCTCTCCAGTTACGTGGTGGTCGTCTCCCACACACCAGGTGAGGCTGCAGAAGGAGGACAGCCCTTATTGATCCCTTGCATAAATCCTGTGGATTAAATATTTTTACAGCTCCTTTCCCACTCTTGTCTCTCCTCCTTGTCTCCCAGGTTCAAGCAGCACAGTTCTGTTCCCTTTCTCTGTCCACCGCTGGAGTTCCGAATTGGGCCTTCCTCACCTCAGTCCCTCTGGCTGTCCCCATATGCTTATCCCTGAGGACCTCCCGCCATCCAGGTCCTCTCCCTCTGAGCAGATCTTCCACCTGCTGCCTCCACCTGAGGAACTGGCCAACAGCCTACGGCATATGGAACAGTCAGCAGAGCCTACCAGCCAATCCCGGGACTCAGATTATGAGATAGATTCCCCTAACAGGGGTCACATTCGGGCCATAGACAATCAGTACACGCCTCTCTGAAGAATGGCTGGTGGCGGCCTCCTCCTCCTCTTCCTCTGCTTGGCAGTGCCACCCCTGCCCCACCCCCACCTCACAGAAGCATCATGCACTTTGACCTGTAGAGCTGGGGACTTCTGAATGTACCTCTTTACCTTTCTTCTTGCTAGAGAGATTGTACAAGGGATGTTGTTGACTGTTCATTCCAGTTTGGATGCCACCCTTTTAGGCCTGTTAAAGGGCCTGTTGTTTAATCCTTTTACTCTTGTTTTTACTCTACAACTTTCTAATCACTGTTTACAGAAGTAGTTACTGTTGAGTTGCCCATATCCACATTGCTTTCCAGTGCTGTTGTTGAAGTCTGGAGTCTAGGACGTTCACCCTGCACACTGTGCCAGGCCGCTGGGGCTGCACATTAGTGTATGAGGAGGAATCCAAAGAGCTAAGAGACAGGGGTCCAGAGGCCATGGCAGAAAAACGTACTTTCCCTTTCAAAACAAACGGGCAGAGACAAGTGGACAAATTTCTAATAAGTGGGTCGGGAAACCCTAAACACTAATGCCCCAGAATACAAACTGAGATTTTTTTTTTCTATTCCAATAGAAACCCATGTCACCAGCTAAGGAAGAGGAAAAGGCGGGTCAGCCACGTCTCCTGCCACAGCTCACCATCGCTTTGGCTAACACTGCTTCCACCTGCACTCTCAGAAGGAAGGGCATGAGACTTACACAGAAAGTTAACATGAAAACAAACAAAAAAAACACAAACATTTTTACCTCAGATTAGTTCTTAAAGGTTTCTAACCTAAACGGTTGCTTGCTTTTTTTATTGCACTGTTTAGACTAATAAAAATGCTATTTTTGTAGTTCAAATTTGAGATATGCTAATGTTACTTCACTAGCTCACACCTCTAAGCCCAAATGGGCATGTTTTGGTCCCCTAATGAGTTCTCAAGAAAAACTATTTTTCCATTCTAAAAAATGACAATGGACTGCCATCAGAAACAAACTGCAAAAAGTGAAATGTGTCACATCTTGAGGGAAATGAAAGTCTGATTGCCTTGGGAGGACAGTGATGTAGAGTTCTATCCTGGTGCCTTGTTTGTAAAGAGCTGGGTTCTGGCTTCGGTTAACTTCTTGGTGGGCTCGCAATTCCCAGACCCTTCTGAACGCAATTCCTCACTAAAGATAGGGGGGCACCCACAGCACTTGGAGCTCTGGTAGTTCTTCCAATGATCCCAGGAATGAGTTATTTTTATTATGGGACCTAAAATGGAAGCTAGGATTTCAGGGTCATGGCCAGTACCGACTGTGTAGAGTATTCAGTGCATAATAAACTTTCTGTTCTGTTTGCAAGTCAGCCGTGTTTTTGGTGAAATAGGCATGTGTGTAGACACACATAAAACAAAAACAGATACCCACACACCCCTCCAAATATCAATGAGGTCTTAAAAGTTCCTATTCTCTCTACCTATTCTTTGCTTTGATCTACTAGATAATTCTAAGGGTTAGTGTAGACAGGACATCGAGCTGCTCTCACGCCCGGCTTTTACACGAGCCAGACACTTTCTGATGCTGCTTCTATGACACCCTCCACCCCTCCCTTAGTATTTTCGCCTAGAAGCTAAAATCAAACATCTCAACACACTCAACACCTGCACTTTTGTACATCTGCATGTGCTGGACCTGCTTTTAGAGCAAAGTCCACCTTTTATTTTGTGGAATTCCTAATTGTTCCAGTTTTCCTTTGCCTCCAGCTTGTGGGATAGTTACTTGGTATCATTCAGAGCCTGACTGAAAATTCCTGTGAGGGAAGTGCCACAGAAAGCAAAGTCGTTATTACACTCTCCCTGGAGGGAGGCCTGAAGGGGCACCTGGCTGCCCAACAGCCACAAAGGCTCGCTCTCCTTCTCAGCGACTGTCTGTCAATTTCATATTGTAAGAGACAGATACTTTGGCTTCTGTTCTCAAGCTCTCCTTCCTACCAATAGCTCAGTACTATAAGTATCAATGTGACCAAAAGCGCTAAATAATGTTTGGAATAATTTCTTTTCCAGTTGAAGTCAGGTTCACAAGCTCATGTCCTGCCTCAGACACATCCTGGTTGTGTGACCCTGGACAAGGCACTTCCCTCCTCAGGGCTCAAGATGACTCACTCTAAGAGCCAAGAAGAAGGTGCTGGCTTGTATTGAGCAAGGGTCTAATCAATGAAGTCACAGGTGCAGGTCTTACACCTCCCCCCCCCCTGCCCCGCGTAAAACCCCAAAGATGGAGAGTCTGTGACGACAGCTCACTCCCTGTCTGGGCAGGACTTTGGCAGCTGTGGCCATGTCAGTGCAGCCCTCCTGAAGGAGCGCGCCTTGAGCCAGGCTACCCAGCAGCCAGGTCCTCACCCTTCTCCACAGCTCCTCAGCACATCCACCTCAGAGAGCATAACAAGATATCTGCAGCTAGAGCACAGATACCTTCAAAGAGGGTTAGGCCCTCTCAACCACATGCGCACACTGCTTCAATCCAAGTGTTTAAACTCTTTTTCTGAAGGCTCCCTAATTAAATGGCTCTAATGCCATTTAATCTCACAGAAAGTGAGCTTTGGTGACACTAAACTGCTGCCTTTTCTCTCTTCTACAATGGTCCCAGCTGGAGGAAATGGCTTTCCCAGCAGCCCCCTTTCCTTAGGACAAGCATGACCGCCATACAGAGAAGCTTCTCTGGAGCTCCTACCATGTGTGCCACCACACCAAGTCTCTTTCCTCAACCCACCTTTATTCTGAGCAACATAATTCTAGAGAAAACACAGTCAAACCATCAGTTTTTCTCAAGATCCTTGCTAGGATTGAGGAAGAGTTTCACATTTCTGAGAATAGATTCAGCATCTAAGTTACCATTCTATTCATTTTTTCCTAACTGTAGTGAAGAGAATTATTATATTTTGTCTCCCAACACCATCATTCCCTACCCTAACCTGTCTTTCTGGAACTTTCTGTATCTGATCTAAGACTAGACAAAGAAATTCAGAGGAAAAAAAAATCATCAGCACCAAAGAATTAAGCCCACTAACCTGCCTTGAATTCTAGACCAGCAATCCAAATAGTTTTATCTGGTATAAATCCTCTGCCTCTGTTAATTTCTGGACCCTGTGGTAGAGAGGAATAACAACCATTTTTAATACTGTGGACCAGAGAACACTATTTTTTACAAAACATTATTTAGCTTGCAAAATTATCATGGATGGCTCCACCCTAAGCCATTGCCTCCATGCTTTCTGCCCATGGCTTGTTGCATTCTCTACAGATGTCAGTTGGCTTGCCCTCGCCCTGCACACCCCCACCCCACCCAAGCAACTGTTGTGGGGCTCAACAGTATACTCCATTATCCTTAGTCTTTCAACCAACATGCATTTTCAATCCAGCATTTGTTGGGCTAGAATGAGTAGTGCATTCTTTTAGGTATAAACATGCACTTTACAAAGACACAGAAAGTAGATTCATCTTGTATCTTTAAAGCTTTTGGTCTATTTGCCATGTATTTCACTATTCTTGTGAAAGAGGTTAGCCCATGTGACATCTGTAATGACAGAACAGGCCCCAGGGGAAAGCATGGACAAACTGTAATCAATCAAATAACTTATTCTGGAATGATGCAGATTTTGCTATAATGTACAAACTGCCAAATGAATTAAAAAAGGTTTTCAGAAGCTCTCTGTGTTGTCACTGATTATCCTAAGTGCTTTCATTCTCAATCTTGTGGTTTTCTGTATGAAATCCACACACTGCCAACATACTTGCTTTTTCTTTAGCCTCCCACCATGTGACCTGGCAGAGTCAATTAGAGCTCAACAGACTCCATCATTAAGGCATCATGGGCAGCCTCATGCCCCCCCTACTGGCAGAGCGGCTCTGGACACTACTGAGGGCTACTAGCCTCAGCTCAGGAATCCCTTCCCTCCGCAGGGTATGGGTTGGGTTCCACCTGCGAGGAACAGCCTTCTCCCTTGAAGCAGACACACCACATTCCTCTAAGCCACCAGAAAAACCATCCTGCCTTTGCATTTCTCTCAAACAAGGCTACGTCCTAGGCATGATCAATACTAAAATGGAAGAAAACAGATTTAGCAATTCCTTTCTTAGATATTAAATAAGCAAATTAAAAGTCACCTGCTAATCATCCCTCCTAGTTTATATTAAGCTAAGATGATAATCAACTACAATAAAAGTAGCTTATACAAACACACATTAACTTGTATCAGTTTTTAAAACTTTTTTATTTTTAAATTTTTTTTTTAGTTTTTATTTTATATTATCTACAAAGTAAAAGTGTTTTCCCTTAACTTAAAAGTTGCACCACTGCCTGTTGACAGTGATCACCTCATCAAACTTGATTTATAAATAATAATCCATCAGTTTGACGATAAGAATTTACTGAACCTTTTTCAAGTTTAGTAAAAGGGGCTTTCCAAGTCTTGATTTTTAGCGGTAATAGCAGCAAGAATCACTCGTTACTTCTTTTGCTAGCTGATGAGTTCATGACTTTGAAGGGTCATTAGAAAATAAATAACTTCCAGTTTTCAGCAAGCAGAGTTGGGGCACTTGCATGGAATTACGGGACACCCGCAAGGGCCTACATGCCTCTACTCAGTCCAAATGTCTTCCACTGCAAGGTGAACTGTTAGCATTCCTATTGGATGTTACAAGAAATCAATTAAAAAAAATAAAATAAATGAAATTCTAGTTTTCTGTGCTTCCAGCTGGTAGAAGCAGTAGAAGGGAGGAGGGAATTTGGCCTTTTGCTTCCTCCAGGGCAGCCTTACAACTGCTGTTGGTGGTGGGCTTGTACTGTAAAAAAGAAGAGTGAATATTTAAACACAAAACTGGCAGGACCACACAAATTTCTCTAATGTTTTGGCAACACATACAGCCTCCATGCTATCCTTAGAATATCAGCTTAAACCAAAAAAATCAGGTTGACTTTTCCCCTCCCACCTACACCATGGGGCACACTGGTCAAATTGGCAAATACACCATTTCATATAATGCTCCAAGGACGATTTCATGTTGCTCATGGGAAAAGAGGAGGAAGGGGAAGCCATGTTTATCCCAAATTAGCCAAGCACTAGTATTTGCCTTTGGATTAAAAAGGTTAGACTGTGAAATATTGCCATAGCAGCCATCAAAAAGTAGAGTCCACCCCAAGGGATGGTTCTAATTCCACTCAGGGATATGCTACAGCCGCCCCTGCACTCAGAATCAAAGGACAACACACACACAGCCCTTTCCAAACGTGACTGGATTTCCAGAGTTTGCCTCCATTCAAACAATGCTATAGCAATGCCCCCCCATGCCAAGTTATTGGAATTCAGGAAGAAAACTACTGCTCTGCTCACTGTCATAACTAGGAAGGCGAACACAGTCCAATGCATACGTCAGCTACACAGAATGATGCTGCTTCTAAACAATCCAGACCCTGTATGCCCTCCCTACAGAGAACACACACCTTATCTTCTCCTTGACATCACAGACACCAGTATCCAGGAGTTTCACTATGTCTCAGTTGCACACACTGACCAATCTGGCCTATTCTCAAACAAGATCTGAAGTGTTCACTGTCATTCAACATTTGAGTAAAACGCTTTGCGGTGTACCAGCCCCTACACACACACGCCTCACCTGAAGGGTGCGTCATATAAGGGAAATGCGCTGTTGTCGAGACTGGAATGGGCTGTAGTGCACTTTGAGCGATGGCGGCCTGGGGACCGCCAGGTGGCTGTGTCGTCATTAGCATCATTGGAGCATGAGCAGTTGGATGAGAAGGAACCATTCCTGACTGTACATGAGCCTGAAACAAAGAGCTCATTTACGCAAACAGGCAACATCTTTGGCTTAAACAACATGTCAACTGTGTTCTCATTTTGCTGAAGATTGAAGGAGTGTTATCTCTGACACTGAGGACCTACTTTCTCAGGGTGAACTCCCTATTTTGTTACAATTGACTGAGTAGCAAACATACTCCAACCAGGGATAGAATTCTACCAATGCAGAATAGCACACACCAAACAAATCTGGATGAGAATTGGGACCTAAACACACTGGGCATCTCTTAGCCTAATTCTCCACACATATCTGAATACTAGAGACATGATATTTTCGAAGAGGAAAGCCTTTCACAACAGGCAGCAACTCAAGGGGTGATCTGAGCTTTCAAAGTTTACTATGAGGCAAAGGCATACATTAAACAGTGACAGGTTATGTGATATCTAAGTTACTTTAAAGAAAACATTGTTCTGAAGGAGAACATGCTACAGTGAACTTGACTGTTCAGCTCTCTCCCTCAGTTCATGAATTCTCTGAATACACAGACAATTGATCTCTAAGCCACAGTCCCCACTTATTACTCAAACACCTCCACGAAGGGCAGGCCAGGGGAACGAAGAAGCACTTGGGTTAAGTCTGTTCTCCTGTTGCTAGTAGCTGGCTAGGAGATTTAAGGAGGGGAAGTGAAAGAGATTCTTTGGTCTTACTTGACCATGGAAAACTGAATGATGTGTTCCCATTTTTAAGATGGTAAAGCGGTCAAGCCAAAGGATTTCTCCCCAAGTTGTGTCGTGAGTCAGTGGTGCCAGGGAGAGCACAGCACTCCCTTGTCCTGAGCCCAGATCATGCATGCTATTCTAGATCATGCTAAGACTTGAGTGACAAACCTTTCCTCGCCCATGCTGACATTTCAGAAAGGTCTATCCCCTTGCAGGTTTTGTGCTTTTGCTTTCCCCAGAGCAGAGGTCAGAAATCCCCCCAAGGTGAGGCTTTCTACCCCACCCTGGCTTCCGGTTTATATTCCTAGTCAGCTACCAAACTTGCCAGAGCATCTCAAAGAGCCTAGTCTTTTTCATAAAACATACTTAAAATCGTAATTGTCCAAGCCACGTTCAAAGTTGTCTAAGCATTTCCCCAATCCCATGAGATGCTAATGACACTGTATACTAGGCTAGAAGGTCCAAACTTCCCAAGACATACTAGGCATCATCATAGATCTTTAACCCCTAGGAATTCACTTGGTGACTAAATCAATCCATTCCTCAATTGGAAGGCCACCCTGATACCCCCTCCCCCACCCATGCCATTTTAATGAGAAGACACTAGGCACTTATGACACCATTTGCCCGAAGCTGGCGCTGAGTATAGAGTGGCTGGGACTTGAGGATTCTAATATCCAGAGGGTTTTGTTAATAGAAAACCATGCAGACCAACGTCCTAAACTGACTGCAAGGCAGCTCAGTGCTAACATACCCTCCTTTACTTTCACCTTCAGCACTCAAACCACCTTCCATGGAACTCTTCCCTTTAGTCTCTTAACGCAGATGGCCGTCCCAGAGACCCAGCCATCCCGTGGCACCATGAGAAGCCTAAGGGTGCTGCCGAGCCCCATGTGCTTCCAGAACAGAGACCCTGCTCTCCAGCTCTTAGGATGCTGCACCAACACTGGGGGCCCAGCCTTTTCGTGAAGCATAACACTGAGTCAGGAAGAAACTTGAATCAGACAGGGAGACGGCCTTTGGGGAAAACTCATCTTGAGGACATGCTCAAGTTTTCCAGCCGCTAGACCCAGGGTAAGTCACCTCAAGAGTGCAGAGGATGTGTGATGCCCCCAGACCTTTCATACTCACAGCAAGGAAGCCATGTAAACAAAGCAAAGCAGACACAGAGAGAAGGAAGAAACATGTTGCACTCCAAAGACAGTCTTCAAGTTTCAACTGTGGGACTTAGTGAACTTGCTACTAAACAACTTCTCCCATTATAAAACCACACAAACATTCATTGATGGCTAGATCA
>NW_027187465.1:21549166-21581088 GCF_028583685.1 Petaurus breviceps papuanus | reverse complement strand
AGAATGTCTGGTTGCTTGCTGATAATCTGAGAATCTTGACATTCTACTTGGTCTTCAGAAAGTTGGTTAAAGTTGGTTTACCTGAGGTACGTGGGCCATGTGGGGTGGGTTGGTATATGCAGGCTGAACATGAGAGGGGTGAATCGTAAAGACTGTTTGTTGTGCTGCTGGGAAACTATTTTGTGGAGACTGTGTGTTTGAGCCCGGTGTCATGGAAGGCGGGGTCGGTGCCAGACCAGCATGGTAAATGGCCGGCTGCTGCTGGGGGTTTGCCAGATGAAGGGCCTGCGCAGCTTGGTGCTGATGGTGCTACAAAACAAGAGGAAGGAAGAATTAGTGACTAGCATGCTTTCCCCCTTCACACAGAGAGACCCCGGGGTTAGCAATAACATCCTAAGAAGAGGAGGATGCACCCAAAGAAGCTGAAGGGCTGAGCCAGGAAAGGGATCAGCCACTTCATTTTTCTGAAAAACAGAAGGGCACAACCCAAAACTGCTGCTGTCTCAGGCAAACACAAACCTCTTCTCTCTTCTGTACTGGCAGATGTCAGAGTGTAGGGATGCTCGTGGGTGTGCAGGGGAACTGTCTCAGTTTGCAAAGAGAATTTTTATTGCCTAGTAACTAACAGCTGTGTAGATCACAGACTGGCCCCAAGAAGAAGATCCAACTTCCTTAGACTCAAGGTTCCGAGACAGTGAAGACCAAGCAGGAGCACTAGAGCAACACGACACCAAGGCCTTTATCTAGTACAAAGCCTGAGAGAGACAGGAGCCCTTTTTGCTCCTTTCCCTTTCCTAGAGTTTTCTGTGCATTTTCAACACTTGAATGGAGGTGAGGTCTTATCTACTTGGAGATCCCCTCCAATGATGCCTACTGCAATCCAATCCATGACAACCAACCCCATGAAACTCTTGTTCATGACGATTTTTTCTATGAAAAATTTCATCTCTGCAGACCCCCAAATCTTCATTTGAATCTTTAATAAGAAACTAACCTCCCAGTAGAGTCTCCCATAACTGAAGTTTTGAGAACAAAGCAATGTCTACTTACAGACTATTGAAATACAGAATGGAAAATGTAGGCTTTTCTATGATACGGAGCTCTGTCTTAAATATCATTATTAATGATCTCAGATTATTCACACTGGAGATGGAAAAAATTCATTTTTGAGTCATAAATTAATTTTAAAGATTAAATGTCTATTTTAGGGGAAATTGTTTTATTATAAACAGTCATATAAAAATTCACATCATATAAACCACCAAAAAATCATAAGGAAATCATGAATCTTTAGGAAGACAGTAATGACAACATCTTTTTACACCATTTTCAATACTGGCTCCCATAACAATGGAAAGCCACTATGCTATCCATGTGCTCAGACCAGTCTGCTGTAAGCTCTGGCAGGCGTCACGCTGAACGATTCTTCTTACCTGCACAGGGCTGGGAGCAGTGTGGCTTCCCGAATGCTGGCTCTGCTGCTGTCCAGTGGGGGTGGCAGAAGGCTGAGGATGTGGAGTATGTGGGTGCAGGGCAGCATTCGGATGGGCATACTGCTGAGCAAGGGAACCAGTAGAAACTAAAGCAAAAGAAGAAAAGGAAGACTACAGCCATTGCTTTATGTAGTCACTAACATTAACTACCGCTTTATGACTCTCGTTAACTATCTATCTGAAGATCCAAAAAGATCTAGCTTCTGCCATTACTAATCTCCATTTTCTCAAGAGGAACTCGCTTACACAACTGGCATCTATAAAACTATGCACCCTCTTATGCAAACTGCTAACAAGAATTACTAACATCTCACTAATATAGATTTTGATGATCAGTCTAACACATTCTGAAATCTAATTCATTTGAATTTAACAAAATAAACACTAGAAAAGAAAACTTAAAAGTGTAGGCAAACTACACACAGAATTGTGCATGTTTATCTCCATCATACAACAGTTTCAATTCAAGCATGATCATATAAACACATTGCTAGGCCTTCATTTGGCTAACCTCACCATGCTACTGTCCTGGTGTTGACATTACAGTAGTCGATGTGCACATATGCTCTATCTAGGGTGTTTATACAAAATGCCCACGCAGGTATACCCTGAACAATTAGGGCTCTATAAAAGGCAAGCACAATATTCTGAATTAACAATGAAGATCTAGCTTTAGGTTTTTCCTACAGTCAAATGAAGAAAATCTCTTTCTGCTGATAAAAACAAAGAAAACAACATTTTTGCCGTCCTGTAAAGAAGCCACCATCATTTTGTCATATGGAGATAATAAAATTTTCTGAACTGTAAAGAAAAACTTAATCCACCATTCAAAAGTATCCATTCCTCAAGGTGGGGATTTAGCCAAGGAAATCAGAAGAGCTAACTTAAATTTAAAACTCAATTTGTTAGAGACAGGAACAAAACCACATCTTGATGAGTGCCAGGGTAAGCTGTATTTTGGTTATTATTAAGAAAAGTTTTTTTGGAGGGCAATTGGGGTTAAGTAACTTGCCCCAGGTTACACGGCTAGTTTTTTTGTGTTAAATGCCTGAGGCTGGATCCGAACTCAGGTCCTCCTGACTCTGGGGTCGGCACTTTACTCACTGTGCCACCTAGCCGTCTGCAACCTTTGCCTCCAAAAGGCCAAAAAAAAAAAAGTTTCTTCTATTCCCCTACGTTTCCAAAGGCAGCATATTTGAAACCAATATAAATCAGACTGAGACTACAATAAGGATAGATAACAAAATGTTCACCTATGCAAGCATCTGCACTTACTCACTAATCCCAGAATTTCTCAAAAGCTGAGCTTGTTTTCACAATGACCTCAAAACAGTTCCTCTGGTCTCTCAACACACAATACTGTGGGCTACAAAAAAGCCTCCCCTTTTGCTCTCAATTTGCTATTCCCAAGTTTAACTTGCCTAGTTAACTGAGGAGTTAACAATGAGCATCATGCAGGTTAGGTATATGAAACAAGAGTTCAGCACTGTCATGATACACAATACAGGGCCTTCGAACACCAAGGGCCATGAAACCTGGCCATGTTTTCCCTACAGCACAGAAGACACCAAAGAGCCTCTCCTGTGTTATGTCAGGATCACCTGTGCATCCACTGCCAGAATCACAGTCTGCATTAAGGAACCTGAATTCCTTTCTAAGTTTGCTTTTCAATTTTTTTAATTCGTTAAAACAAAAGGAATGTGGTTTTGTCCATTGTGACTGTAAAACACAAGACACACGGGAACGTCCTAAGGATGATAAGGCGGGAAGGAAGCTCAGAGGCCACCGAGGACATTCAGCCCCCACAAGGCCTGGCTGAAGGCCACAAAGGTAAGGAGACTGAGGGCAGGGTCTGAACAGGCCTTCTGACTCCAATGCTCTTCCCATTGTACCCCTCTACACTCCAAGTGTGTGTCCTCTTACTGCCTGCGCTTTTAAGGAAAGAGATGAGCTGTGTTAGCATGCCTAGAACCAAGGGGGGAAAACACAGAAATCCTCAAGTTCCACAGCTCTATGAAAGCATTCTCAGTCTCAACCAACTCACTGGCTTAGCTAAAAACCACCATCCACACACACTCAACAAGTTTACTCTCCGTTTTCCACAGGTTTTCCACAGCTATTGGTCTAAGCAGCAATTTTTACTCTTAAGGACCTATTATTTTCCACTGCTGTAGGGGGGAAACACTTGACATGAAAGATCTTGAGTTATTAATTTGACTTACCTGTCCTTACTAAAACTTATATACAAATATTATTAGAATGGCAGGTCCTATTTTGAAGCAACTAAATTTGACTTTTGATAAACTTCACAAAGTCAATCCTTAGTCATTCACAGTTTCTCTTAACAATTTCAAACCAATGACCAATGGTGACTTTTCTGTGTCTCTTTAAAAGAAACTTCTTAAATGCCTCATTTGTAGCAGGACCGAAGTCCTGTCACAGGGAAACTACACACACAGCATTACTTTGCAGTAATATACACTCTAGCTAAGCATCACAAATCACTCAAAACCCAATTTGTAAGTTCTTGTGAGGCTCTTGGGCAATAAAACCTCTTAAGTTTTCTGGTTTATTGACTTTACTCAAAAGGCCTGGAATTAAGTTCTTTAAACCTGTTGTTTGTAATTAGCTTCTAACCAACAACACAGCATACAAAGACCAAAAAAGGTTTTTTTTACTATACACATAATGAAGTGTAATATTTTAAAACCATGTTGGCACTTTTTCTACTTTTGTTACTTGAGCACTGATAAAAAAAAGTTTCTCTACCTCCATTAACAGAAATCCTGGATCTAATCTACTAATTATTTAAGTTGCAAATGTGTCAAATTAAGCAAGTTAATGAGTAAGAATAAAATTCATAAATGCAGGTTAAAAATGTCTAAAATCATTACTCAAAGAATTCAACTTAAAGATCTTTTATCATGGAGAGCCGATGTTCTTTGAAATACCACCTTACTCTTATAGGTCTAGAAATCAAAATATCAGAGTCAGTACTATGTTCTATAAGAAGTACTTCTGGAAGGGTTAAGCTGTGCCCCAATCTTCACCATGTAATGGACACAATGCAGGCTCACACAAGCATTTTCAAAATGCTCTTATTCTACATATTCGCCTGTTACTTTTTTGTAGATTAAAAAATTCACTCACAAAGACATAAACAAATAAATTTTCCCTACCAAAACTTTAGAAAAATAGTTTAAAGGAACCAAGACATAGGGGATAAAAACAAAACAAGGGCATATTTTAAAATTAACTGCAAATAATATTTCTAAAAGTTCTAGTTTAAAATACTTTCTCTCAAGCTGATCATTTAAACAAAGTGAAAAGTTACTCATCTATAAGTAAAAAAAAAAAAATGCCAGACACCAGGAAGGAAACTTTAAAGGTTTTAAAGAGGAATTAATATTGCAAGAAAAAAGACCTACTCTCTGGTTAAGGGCATTTTCTTTCTTTCCCTTTTCTCTAGCTAAAAGAAAAAGATGTGTCAAGATCAAATTGTTCCTCTCAGTAATAACTGAAAATTTGGATCATTTGTTCCCTACAAAGGGTCAGGCCTTAGGAACATCTATGATTCTATAACAAATACAAAAAAGATGATTTCTACTGAGTAGAGAGTAAAGAACATTGTTTTCTAGAATTTGAAAGTAAGGTTTCAGTACATTCTAGAATATTATGTATTTGTATGAACTACCACTGGGGCTGAGGATTGGGGAAGGGGGGGAAGGGGAGAGAAGGAGGGAATGCCACATAACTTAAAAGCCAACTTGAGGGATTAGGGAAGGGAATTTTCCTTTTAAAAAGTAAAATAACTTAAAATTCCATTACCTTTTAAATTAGAAAAATGGAATATGAGGCTATACTTGACAAACATCCTAATAAAAATATATTTCAGTTCTAAATTAAGACCAATTAATGAAGAGATAGAAATGGGAGAAAGAAAGGAAAGTGGAAAGGTTAGTAAATGATACTAGGAGTAAGCATGAGACACACGTAAGGAAAAGAGGCATAAAGAAGAGAGAAGAAGAGAAAGAGACAATGGTAGGTAGAGGAAGAGGTGGAGCAGATTCTGAAGTAATTATTAGTCAAATCTAAATTCCTTTACTTTAGCTAATCAATGAAAAATTATAAATGCCTTTGGTATTCTGACTAGTTCTTCAGCAATTAAACATCATTCATAGCTTATTTTATCAAATATTCAGTTAGCTTTGAATGGGAATTCTATAGCAGCTTCCGGGAAGGACAGAGACTGAAGGTCCTTTCCAATTCTAATGTTTTACTTCTATGGCCATGCAAAGCAGCACTACCTCATATGGTAGTTAGTTAGAGAAGAAGAAAAGCTCAGGGCTAGGTCAGAGAACCACCACCCAAGTGAGGGAGAGGAGGGACATTCTTAAATATAAATACCAAGAGCCCTCTAGAGTAAACCATTCAATTTACTGCAAGACAAGTAAAAAAAAAACTGCTTACAAATAAAAAAAGAAGTCACCATCATGACCTCATTCAATTAAGTTTCATAATTAAGACTGTGTTTTGTTTAGTTTTGCCATCTTGACCTTGGATGCACAAGCTGGGAGAGATCTCCCAATACAGAACAGATTTGAAAAACAAAACCCAAATGTTTCTAATTAATGCTGAAGAAAAAGGAGAAGAGAAAAGATGTAGGAAACCATTTAGAAAGTGAATGAAAGGTAACTAGAACAAACCATAATAAAATGGCTTGACATTAAGAGAAAAAAAAATGAATAGAGGACATTTGAATTAGCAACTCAACTATTAGCACCTAAGTCAGTCGCTCCTTTTCATAGAGGGGGAAATTCTGCTGATTCAAACAATTATACTTTAGGTGTTGGTGATTAAAGACTATAACCTTTCTGCTACTTACCAGGAAACTTCATCCAAGACTACTGCCAGAGACAGTAAGATGGTGAGGATAACTACCATGGAGACCTCAATTTAAGTAATAAAGAACTGACAATGTCTTTCACATACTGTAAACATACATATATACAGTTTCCCTTTAAGAGTATATACATACAGCAAGACTCCATTTTAAAGAGTATCTATTAAAGGATTAAACTTGTTAAAATGTCCATATACCAAATCAAAATATGCACATACTAAGTTCTATTTTAGCAACTTAATTTTTGGATACCAAGTCATATTATACTTTAGGAAAATATACACTCTAAATAAAAAAATCTGTTAAAAAAGAGTATGATATTCGATAGGTTTGTAGAGTACTTTTATTTGTCATTTCAAAGGTTCCAACTACAAAGAAAAATATCTATTTGACATTTCACACAAAATAAGAAAGTGTTAATAAAATAATATACAAATATCTCTAAGTAATTTCCTTTCTATTCTTTCCTATCCAAGTATTATTCTAATGTGTTTTTAAAGAGTAACAGAAAGTTGCTCTAGGGATGCAGATGAAGCATCACTGAACAGGTTTTTGAAAGTCCAAATACATCACTTTGTCAGATACAAATATTTGGCTTTTCAATTGGAAAATTATACATTTGGGGGTTTGGAGGCTCTGTGTCCTCTTTATGACACAAAGAAGCTTCTAGGAAAGACCATCCCACTTCATTCCAAGCTGGCTCGTGAGGTATTTGTTCTTTCCTCCACCTGTATATTTAAAACCATCAATTTGTTACCATTCATTTATATAAAATATAGCCTATCTTAGTGAAAGAAAGCTGTAAAGGTATTCTGCTTTGAGAAAGTTGTTCACTTAAAAACTTCAAAAGTTATATAATCTTTTGTAACCAGGAGACTTCAAAAGAAAATTTAAACAAACAAAAATTCCAGGTTGAATCCTAAGGTCCCCAAATAATAGCTCCTTTTAAAGGACATGATTAGCTTAGTCTGATACAAGATAAAAGAACCGTTTTATATTTTGTCACTGCAATTGAAATTCTGGAACAAGAAACTACTTAACACTCCTGATCACTGTGAAAACTTTGCTTGGTATACATAAATTAGTGTCTTAAATAATTTTTCCAATTAACTCCAGCTTTTATAAACTGGGTATGATGACTTTTTTTTTTTAGCCTTTCCTTTAAGAATGTTAATGAATGCCTTTGTCTGGTACAAGATTATTCAACAAGTCTACTCCTCCAACATATAATCTTTAAAATGTGTTTTCCTGTACAATCAAAATTAATATAAAAAACCCAACTCACTGGCAAAGTAGAAAGAAGGGCCTGTCTCCTTGTTGTATGGTAATTTGGGACATGCTGAATTTGGAAAATAGAAAGGTAAATTAGCCTTTTTCGGTGTGCACTTTCCTAATGTTCTGGAAAGGATGACATTCAATCACTTTCTTCAAGATTGCTTTCATGCAGAATTTTCTTTATTTTATTACTGACATTCAGCACTTTAAAATATTATCACTAAATTAACTAAAAGTATATGGTACTGCCCCAACAGTCACTTTTCTTCTGTATTGGGGTGGTCCAGGTCCACATGTTGCCTTGCTAATTGAAAGGAATAAAATTAATATATAACAAAAGATCACTTAACAACTTTGATGCAAATCTTCAACCAAAATAAGATCATTTACCTAAGAATTCACATAAGTTAACTCAAATGACATCTATAACAAACATTCAGATTTTATAGAAACTATAACTTTATGAAAGGAAGTTTATAGGTATCATTCAACCGACACTTAATAATAACTGCTATCATCATCAATAATACAAAAATGTACAAGAATTCATATTTCCCAGTGGCTAAATATAGAACAATGTATTTCACTATGATCATTTTTGTGAAACAGAAGAACAGACAAGCTGGATTAGACAACCAAAGGGAGAGGGATCACTCCTCAGAAGGGGTAAAGTAGTTCTAGTCTTTATAATTTTATCCCCAGCACCTAAGACAGTGCTTGGCCCATGGGAGGTGCTTAACACAGTAGTGTTAATGAACCACTTAAGGTAAATGTGAGTAATGAAAAAATGAAGGACAAAAAAGTAACACTAAGTATTCAGATGAGCATTCTATATACATTAGAAATCTTAATTAACTAAACATTCAATAGCATTTAAAATTCTTTAGACTATCGTGTTAACATGTTACATTTTAAATATAATATAGCTGTGTAAAGGAAAGATGAGTTATGTAATTATGCCTTGCTCCAAAGGGCTTTATGTTAATTTAAAATAACTAATATGCAAACACATTTCTTCATACTTAGGCCTCCAAGAACTTAATACTTTAATAAATAGTAGAGGATTCCATGAAAATAGCACATGACCAATGAAATATGTGGCATATAATTGTGAAAAAAACAGTCAATGCCTAGATTTCACTTTGGATTGTGGAAACCCAAAGGAAAAGCCTAATAACAAGAATACAGAATCTCCAAATCCTTACTCCAAACAGAACTAAGCCTAATATTTTCAAATTACTAAAAAGTATTGGACACATGATTGTTTCCTGTGATTATAGAGGGGGGAAAAAATCTTAATACCAAGTTTATTCCACCTCTCACAAATCTATGTAAATAGAAGAATACTTCTTCTATTTACCCAAATCCAAGTGGGACTTCATGGCGTACAGAATGCTGCTCTCAAAATACTCACACTACCACTATTACTACTACTACGAAGACTGCGACCATTATGACTACAACAACTACGACTACTACAACTACTACTAACACTATACTGTCATAATGGACAAAATCAAAAGTCAACAGTAAGGAAATACATTTAATTTTTTTTAAAAGGCCATAGTTAACACTATGCTACTGGGAAACAAAGGGAGGCAGAGGTTGAGAGAGGAAGTAGGAAATTAACATGCCTTTTTAACATGCAAAAATACCATCAAAAATGTTAAGACACCACCACTGAACATTTTAAACTAAGCATTTTAACCACTTGAAAGGCTGATGAAATGGATTTAAGTTGCAAGAAAGTGATTTTGAAAAACCTTTGAAGAATTCTAGCTTTTACATACATGCACTTTATCTCTTATTCACAACAGCAATGGATAAGTAACAATACTGAATCCCATGCCTGGAGACAATGAAGAAGACTGACTACTGTGATAGTAATGGCAATTAAAGATTCCCCTGTATTGGCTTGGTTTTCAAATTGATTGTATTAAAACCCAGAGTTTGTTAATCCCACCTGTGGGATGGGCTTGTTGATGTGAAAAGAAAGTCCTGAAGTGGGAGGAGCTGGTGATGTAGATTTGGAGAGACAAGAGAGAGGCGGAAGTTCTTTTTGGAAGCAGCACCTCGTGGAGAGGGAGAGACCAAGAGATTGCTGGTGGCCGCTTTGAATTGCCCTGGACTTTTGAGACCTGCCCCCTGAGCTGCCAAGGACTGAGGAGACATAGCTGTTTTGCTGGTACTTTGTCTGTCTGTTTTGATGTTATTTTGCCAGATTTGTCCACTGGTGAAAGACTGTCCTGTTGAAGAAGTCCTGGAACCTGGCATTTGGTTAAGAAGGCCTGAGACTGTCCTGCAGACAGAGAGTGAATACTGTCCACTGGTGAGGGACAGTACTGAGAGTGAATACTGTCCACTGGTGAGGGACAGTACTGTTGTTGCAGGGGTCTGGAGACTGTCCGGCAGACAGAATGAATACTGTCCACTGGTGAAGGACAGTGCTGTTGTTGCAGGGGTCTGGGAGCCTTTCTGTTGGTTCAGAAGCCCTGAAGAAGGATTTTCTTGTTGTATGTTTACAGAAATCCTGGGAGAGGGCTTTGCTAATGTGTTCAGGGGTTCTAGGACTGTTCTACAGACAGAGGATAAATTCATGAAGGGACTGGCAATGTATCTTATGGCCTTGCTAAGCCTTGTCTCTCCAGGAACTAAGATTGCAGAGAACTTGCCTCGTGTCAAGATGAAGAAAAGACCTCCATTTGGGTATTAAGTGCTGTGTTTAAACTTGATGTAACTCTGGGGTAGATTCAATTGTGATCCAGGGGTGGGGAACTTTTGACCTTTTTGTGTTCTATGGTTGAGCAAATGAATGTATTTTACTTATGTTTGGAAACTAATCTGCATTTGAGAAGAGGGGCTTTGTGGTGGACTTAATTAAGGTATAGCCTAGGGGTGGAGAAGTATTTGGAACAGAGACTTTGTAATTGATTGAATGATTGGAAAGTCCTGGGGTGGGGTAGGCCTTGGAGATGATTTAATCACACTTAGTAAATGCTGTATTTTGAATGATGTCATGTTTTGATCTTCTCTGTTCTGGGTTTGTTACTGAATAAAATAGAGAGCACCTATGCTGGTATTTTGAACCTGGGAAGTTGCCTTTGCTTGGTATTACATTACAACTACCTCTGCCCATTTTACTTTTCCGAGTAAGAATAATGAAATCATAAGTTATGACTAAGAGTCCTTCAAAGTACCACTGACAAAAATGCAGCAGTTTGATAATGCTATTTAAAGAGAGGTGTGACAGGTCAAGTCAGTTACACTAATGATATTTTTTAAGATATGGCAGAGAAAACAAATTGCAGAATTGGAAGTACTTTATGAGTCTATGTCTCTCTATCATTTAAAATAAAACATTTACTAAGTCAGTTGCCTGAAAGCTTATGGGCTTATCAACCAAACTGATATCGAGAAAATACATGTTGAAAATTAAAAAACATTTGGGCAACAGTGCCTATAATTTTCACCTACACAGTATTAATAGTGACTGAAAATAAGTAAGCTTCAATGGAAATAAATGGTGATCTTTTAAAAGCAAAGGGGGTTCAAAATTCTGGAAAAATTAAGCTCTGTAAAAATTCAAAATCAGACCTCAATCAGGTACATGATATACTGTTGGAAAATTGGAAAGTCAATGAGAAAGTCAAAGTGATAACATGAGAAGCAGCTGAAAATAGTCTAATTACTTATAACAGATACTGCCAAGAAAACATGGCATCTGCAATCTCCTGCTCAATGATTATAGCACAATCATCCCAAAGATGATGGTGCGCCATCTACTAAAAGTATGGCAGTAAAAGACTGCTTATAAATGACAAATCTAGTGATACAAATGTATACAACCCACTTCAAAACAAATCCTGAAGACTGATTTTGATCAGGATTAGAATGGAAACCAAAGCAGACAGTATAGAAAACCTTCACTCCTGGTGCCATCCAGAGTTCACTCAACATGCAAGGAAACAAAATGGAGAACACAAACTACATCAGGAAGCCCTGCTTTTAGAATAGAGTCTACATGTATGCTTTGACTTAAATGCCTTAGCACTGAGAATAAAAACCAGAAAGCAGAATTGAGTTAAGTTTTATGCCATGAGATCTCAAAGACAATTTGATTTAGAAATGGATTCAATTAAGAATTATAGAGCCTGCGCCAGCCCTGGAGTAAGGAGGTCCAGAGTTCAAATTCAGCCTAAGAACTTACTAGCTGTGTGACCCTGGGCAAGTCACTTAACTCCAACTACCCCCACCCCCAATAATAACTATCATAGAGCCTGAGCAACATTCATCTGCTTTGATTCTCACATGGGTGAGAAATAGGATTTGTAAAGGGTTAAAGTGGAAGATGACTCAGTAAACTGCTTTCTCCTTCAGATTCTTTCATTAAAGTCCTGTCAGAGAAGCCCCTGGAAAGCTGTCTACATCTAAGCTTCTTGTATTCTTCTATTGACAATGAAAAGAAGGTCAGATCCCTCACACAGAACAAGAAGCTGCCTGAGGCTCCATAAACCTCACAGTTCAAATGACCCTTGAACAGGTCATTGGAAGGTGACCAATGACTCTGCTCTGTTAGACTAAGTCAAACAAGAACACAAAAAAGTGAGTCATTGTCATCATTCGTCTAACATAAGTCTCCTTCCCTAATGCACATGGTACTGCTCAAGCACCACTAAGATCCTGGGTTCCAAGGGCACAAGCTCTGAAGGTGTCACAATGGTCTAGGGTCCAAGCAGAGCCAGCGTCTTATCCAAGGCCAAGGTCAACTGTCCTAAAGGAGGCTCACCACCAGAGACTCAGCCCTAAGTCACTGTGCTCCCGGCCACAATGACTCCAGAAGGTGTGTTACTGAGGTCCTGGGGATGGAGGGGGGAAGCGGGAGGGGGGCCTCTTTACTGGCACAGGGAGGAACTCTCGGAAGAGAGGAGCCCTCAGAAAAGAGGCCTCTGAATGACTGATTTTTTTTTAAATCTGTAATTAAGGATATTCTTACATGAGAGTGACTATATTTAACTATAACAGGGCTGCCCACTTTCAAAGAAGAGCTAATATATCGATGAAATATATACAAATTTAGTACTTCAATACTATGGAATTATCTCTAAAATTGTGGATATTTGGCAAAACCAATTACAATATACAGAGGCAAACAGAAATTTTGCTTTTAATATTATTTTTAATAGTTTGCACTAATTTCAAAAGGACAGAGTTTCCGGATTGGCTTAAAAGAAGGCCTATCAAAACAAAATGTAGACTAATATTGCTGTTTTTAAATACTATTATACACTTGATAAGATTAGAAACTTTACATTTTGCAATAGTTTATTCTAACATATACCCTGGCAGGTCAGTGTTTAGGTTGAACTTATTAATAGCATGTTTCAAGATAATGCCTAACAAAATGACAGTCTCAAAAATATACAGAATCCCCAATTTTTTTATGCCATTCACTTCTGATGCAGTATCCTGACATTATGTCAATAGTATCAAAAGCTACCAGGGACATCTGCAATTTTTTGAAAAATTAAATTGTTATTAATTTTCTATAAGAACATCCCCATAACTAAACTTCCTTCATTCCTGTCTGTGTCATTTAGATTCAATGTAAAAAATATCACGAACTTTTCTAGTTACCCTCTCCATCAGAACTCTGTAGGTTCATTCTTTTGGTTGTAGCTAATTTTTTTCTGGTTCTGATTTAACTATGTTATTTCATATAAGTCTTTTTAGTATTTTGTTTCTTGTTTCAGTATTTTGCTTTTACTCATCAATCTTACTTACATCACAGTATCCCAATTACATTAATGTATCACATCTGATTTAATCTTTTCCATACTGCTGGACATTTAGGTTGCTTCCAGGTTTTTGTAATTACAAAAACGTCTGCCATTTAAATTTTTCTACAGAGAATTTTTAATTTTTTAGGCTATATAATTCTTCTCTTGCTGAATATTTTTAAAATCATTCATTTTTCAAAATTGTGATGAGCACATTATTCCATTTCCTTCCCTCTTTTTCACAGGCTTTAAAAATGTTTAAGTCCCATTAGAATTCAATGAGATATACAGCATAATATGTGGGTCTACATTTGGGGACTCTTTTTTCCTATTATCTCAATAGTATTTCATAGTAAGTCACTTTGAAGCATGCCTTAATTAGAAAATCAAAGGATGAAGATGGTGATAATGGCAACACACTGGCTTATATAGCACCCTTTAAAAAATAACATATATAGTACATTATATATCCTAAGGAAATGGGAGTGAGAAGTATCATTATCTGCACCTTACAGATGAAATACAAAGAAATTAGGTGATTTGCCTAGTGTGATAACACAAACCAGGTAGGTGAATTATATCCATTTTTCTACAATTTACTGATCTTTAATATTTTGAGGTGACAGATAATTGTTAAAAATCACAGTCATTTTCAAAGCTTTAAAGAGATTAGAAATCTCATATAATTTACAATGACATGAATATGAAAACATTTCCTACCATACATCGCATGTGTCTGCTCATGAGCACCATACTGAGTTGCTGAAGAGGACACTAAACCAGGCTGGGCATGGGCTGGCGGTGCCATCATTCTAGTATTACCCTGTATTACAGGGCTATAGACATGAGGATGCTGTGTTCAAACGAAACAAAACAAAAAAAAAACAATATAAAAATGTCAAAAGTCTTCACTCCATAGCTTTTCACAAACAACTATCATTTCAGAAGGAGACTTCACTTAATAGGGAAGGGAATAAACATTTACACAGTGCTATTAAACAAATGAAAAAAAAACTCCTTCCTAAGTCTTCTAAATGGATCATTGCTAATCTAGTAAAAAAGCAAGAAAAAAATTTACTAACTTTTTATATGATAAAGATGAGAAAGTCTAACAAAAACACTCTCCAGAAGCTGTACTATATAATAAATGAAGCATTTAAAAGCATCAAGCTTCACACACACACACACACACACAATTACAAATGAGAACTGAAGTTCTTTTCCAGTCTAAGTGGTCATTTTATCGGCGGAAAGGAATAGTAGAAAACAAGAAAATCGTCTCTATCAAATTGCACAAAATAAAAGCAGTATGGTGAGAACCAAGAACCTATCAAGTGATGTTTATGACTAAAATGCAAAGACAGAAAGAAAACGAAAGCAGCTAAGGAGGGACAGACTCACCTGAGATTGATAATGTGGCACATGCTGAACAAGGGGCTGATTAGGAAACTGCTGAGGGCTATAGGCCACATATTGTGCTGAGTAGGCTGGCGGCGTGGCCACGATGGGCGGGCCTGCAGCTGAGGCAGGATGCATCAAGGTGTTCTGGGGGTGCTGATCCTGCCGCTGCTGGGGCATATTTGGTACTACAGAAAACAGAGACTAACATTAGGAAGTAATTTTCTCTTAAGCCCAAAGAAGTAAAAGGCAAAGATGTAGAGCAGGATCATGAGAAGACTGCTTTTGTCAGGTGTGGCATTTTTTGTTGGTTTCCCCCCACTTATTTTGTTATTATGTTTGGGGTTTTTTTGGTTTCATTTTGTAAGGAAATAAAATTGAAAAAAGATTCAAACAGTCATTTTCTTATTGTGTACACGTACACATGTACATACACAATGACATACAGTTTGTTCTTTAGAGTAGTGGGTGGTACACCAGACCTGGAATCAGAAAGATGAGTTAAAATCCCACCTCAGACACAACAGGTGTTTGACCCTGTGATAATCACCTAACCTCAGTCTACCCCAGTCTACTCTTCTATAAAATGAAATATTTGTAACGAGCTTGGCATAGCTGCCTGGCACATAGTGTGCTCATTCCCTCCCTTATGTTATTAATATTAAGTTAGATATGTTAAAAAGTGTGGTTTATTACGATGATGTTTAAAACAAAATCCTATGCCAATGCTTTCTCATGGCATGGAGGTAACCTGCAGATCTAACAATAGACTGTTGTTATAAGGAACACTTTAGCTAATTAATCAGAAGCTCATCACCAACAGGTTTGGCCCCCTTGGTGATGGATTATTTACCCAAGATGATCCACAAATTAAAAATGTACTAAATGAATTTTAAATGGTTTTAGTTTTATCACCAATGGAGATAGATGCTAAACTCTGAGGAACCCTTATATTTTTTCTATATTATAAAAAACAAGAAAAAGGAAAACCACCGAAATTACCACTAAAGCAGAATAAGGTTTACATGACCTTTGAATATAGTACCCTGCACAGTATATCAAGCAGATACAGGAAAAAAAAAAAAGAAATTTATGATCAGAAAGGGACGTAATGGGAAGAAATGGATGAGTAGGGAAGAAAATGCCAATGCTCATAAGTTGTATCTCTATCTATTACATGATTAGACCAAGCTAATAAAGCTGATGCTTTATTTTTTAATCTTCAGACCCCAGATATCAGGCTTGTCCAGACAGATACCTTTTCTACCCTTTCTAATGTTTATTTCTTGATTTAGCCTATTTGCCAATGCCAACTGTCCCTCCCTTCATCCATGCTGCCGAAGTTAGAAGAGCCTAACCAGGGAGAAGTCAGAAGTAGGGCCCCACCAGTCTCATCAGCAAGATTCAGGAAGCAGACACTGAACAGAATCCAGGTCACCTGTTCGCCTCCAAAGCCTGAAGGGAGGGATTCCATCTTCTTTGGAATCTGACAGCACTATCCAACACTGCATACTAAGTGTTCTCTGCTACTTTTTCAATCTAGTCAAATAATTTACTTTCTGCTTCTGAACGCTGGATCCAAGGCAGAATTTGTAATACAATGAATTAGCTGATGAAGACCTTGCTATTTCTCTTTCCATCTAAGAGCTTTGTCATGGAAGCAGGTCATGGAACAGAAAAACAGAGTGGTTTGTCCATTCAACTGTAAGCTCCTTGGGGGCAGGGACTCTCTTTTGTTTCTTTTTTGGGTCCCCAGGGCTGAAGAGTGCCTAGGTTATTAATAGGCACTTAATAAATGTTTGGAAATCAACTCTTCACAGAGCTAGTAAGATGCAGAGCTGAAACTCAAAAAAGATTTTGTTATTCTGAAGCCCATGCTGCCTCTCTACATATAAAATATATATATATATATATATATATATATATGACAAAAAAAAAGGTTTACTCTTGCAGAGAACATAACTAGGCCCAATGTTAACCCTAAAATATTTTTATTTTTTATAAAGTGGAAACTTTTGTACAAGAATCAAAGGAAACAGTCCGAAGTCTCGTTTTTCTCCAATTTCTGAGTATGATTAGATGAGGCTTGATTCTTCCTCTCAAACACATTCACACCTGGAGTCCCAAATGCCCTGTTTTGGCATCACACTTCTTTTACTCGCTGAGTAGAAAATAGGCAATGATCTGATAAAGTACAATTTTTCATAACATTTTCCTAAATGGCTTTTAGAAAATGTATTGAGAACTAAGTCTAAGCAGTAAAACACTAATCATTTCATTACAACATAAGCAGTAACTGATCTTATTTTGTGGTTTTTCATCCACCACATCAAGTATGGTGTCTCCATTATTAAGCAGGCACTTAAAAACTGTCGAAATGAATATCAAACATTTTCTTTACCTTCTTTTAAAAAATATTTATAAGCCAAAGGTGGAATTTTTCAGGATAAGGAAAAAAAGTCCTGGAGGTATGTATGAGAGCTTTCTAAAGGATTCTGCAAATCTAAAAAAGTTTACTGTAGAAATTATAAATTTTTCTTAATTAAAACTTTAATATTCAACTGCTAATATTTTACTAGGAAAATGCCAAGTAAAATTATGAGTATCAGCATTGTCATCATCAAATATTTTGAAATCAACTTTATTGTATTTCTGCAAAGAACTACTCCCTATTGACTACTTCCTCTATTTCTCAACTAAGAAAAGTGATCATTATTAACATAGTAGGTAATCACGGAATCCCGACTAGAAAGGCAGTTAAAAGTAAGTTGTGCAGAATTGTAGAGAAAAAAGTTTCTTCTCAAGATAACATCTATACAATTTTTATAAGACAATTTCATCCATCAAATTACAGAGGTTCTTAACCTGGGACCCAGAGACTCCTTAATTCAATGTGTCTATAAATTTGGATGGGAAAAAAAAAATTACATCTTTATTTTGCTAACCTTTAACTCAAATTTAGTATCTGTTATTTATGGATTTAACAAACCTATTATTCTAAGAAGGGGGTTCATAGGTTTCACCAGACTAATAATAATACTAATACAATTAAAATCTATAGAAAATTTATAGAATGCCTGCTAGGAACTGTGGCAATAGACAAACGCTAAAGCAGGGCAGCTGCAGTCCCAACCCTACACACAGGTGGCCAGTCATCTTCTCACTGGATCCCCAAGTGGTTCAAGCAGCCTTTTTTTTAAAAAGACTACTCACCTTCTGGCACAAAGAAGGGTAGGCCCTAAAAATTGTCTCCTTCACCCAATCCTAGCCTACTTGCCATGGCCTACTTATCATAGCAGGCGGCAATCCCACTAGACAGTCAAAACACAGGAAAAGGAAAAAGGCTGTTCTATGACAATCACAAAGAGGGAGGAGGGGGGTGCCTCCCTCTCTTAGTCACTGCTAGTAAGATTCTTGACATAGTCCCCTTTAATAAGTTGATCCTTCACCTGAAGATGGACATTTACTTGAGAACCAGCATGACTTCAGAAAGGCCGAGGAATGGTTGATATGGGGTTTGCTGCCTGACAACTACAGGAGAAATGGCAGGAGCAGAATCTGCCCAAGGTCTGTGATACTGTCAGTGGTGAATTCATCACTATTGCACATCAGTTTCATGATGGCACAGGTTCTGGATGACAGATGATGCACTTGTGCTTTCCTAGTCACCAATAAATTAAGCAGGGCCGTGTGCTTGCTCCCATGCTTTTTAAGCATGTTTCAGCCACGTTGTCAGATGCCTTCAGTGAGGATGAAAACGGCATCAAGGCCAGGTACTGCATTGACAATAAATTATTTAACTTGAAAAGACTACAAGTCAAGACTAAAATGAACAGAGTTGGTACATGACTTTTGTTGACAAATGACTGTGCTCTCAATGCAGCCTTTGAGGCTGAGATACAGCAGAGTATGGATCATTTCTATGCTGCTTGTGCTAGCTAATTTGGCACAGTTTCTCCACCAGCCAGCACCATCAGCCATACGTGGATCCATCAGTTACAGCAAATGGAGAAGTTTTAAATACTAGGGATAAGTTCACTTACCTTGGCAGTATACTTTCCAGGGATGTCAACATTGATAATGAGACTGACACATGCACTGCCAGGGCTAGCTCAGTGTTTGGAAAGGAAAGTGAAGAAAGTGTGGGAGAGAAGAGGTATTAGGCTGCCTACCAAATGGAAGGTCTTACAGAGCCATTGTGCTGACCTCACTGGATGCCTACGAAACCTGGACAGTCTACCAGCGCCACGCCAGGAAACTGAATCGCTTCCATGTGAATTGTCTCAGGAAGACCCTGGAGATCACCTGGCAAGATAAGGTACCAGACACTGAGGTCCTTTTTGAAGTTGAAATTCCAAGCATTCAAAGTCTACTGCAGAGAGCGCAACTCCAATGGGCTGACCACGTTGTTCGAAAGTCAAAAGTACATTTGCCTAAAAGACTATTTTACAAAGAACTCACACAAGGTTAAGTGCTCACTTGGAGGTGAGATGAAGCAATACAAGGACCCTCTCAAGGTATCTCTGAAGAATTATGAAATGGATCAAGTGACATGGGAGACACTGGCCTGGGACCACCCAGCATGGCATGCCCACATCAAAGAAGGTGCTGTGCTCTATGAGTGAAGAGAATTGAGGCAGCTCAAAAGAAACATAAGATGTGCAGATTAGGAGACACTTTTCACTCCAACTGTTCGTGTGGACTATTTGTCCTCAATCTGTGGTAGACCTTCCAAGCTTGTACTGGTCTGATCAGCCACAGACATAATATACCCTGATTGTGACACAGTGACGTCATTTGGTCCTCTTCAAAAACGAAGGATGACAACCATCACCAGAAACCGTGCTAATAAAAATAAGCACATTATAAATCTCTCATTGAATCCTCACAACAACCCTAGGAAGTAACTATTATTATCCCTATTTTACAGTTGAGGAAACTAAGGCAGAAAGAGGTTAAGTGACTTGCCCCAAGTCATACAGTTAGTAACTGAGGTAGGATCTGAACTCAGTTCTTCCTGATCTTAGGCCCAGCCCCACCTCACTGTATACCATAATACAAAAAAATATGAAGAATCCCAATTTTATACACTGCTAAAGTTGGTTTCAGGATGCACTGTCCTCGTCCTCCTACTGCCAATATCTTGGCGTTTACTGGGACTCTCAGAAGGATTGCCTTAGAGACAAAAAGCACTGGTGTGGTGACTTGCCCAGCATCACCAGGGAAGTAGTTAAGTTGCAGTTCAAGCACCCCAATGCACCATTTTGTCCATCCTCCAAGGGCTGGACCACAACATGTTTACCAATTATTTCCAAATCCAGTTCTTCAGATCATGCAACATGCAGACCGAACCCAAACCCAGGTAATGTTCTTCTCACCTTTACCTGCTCTATATGTCTTGGCTTGGTTCACTGGCATAGGCGTCATAGGTATAGGATATAGAGGCTTGTGAGAAGAAAAAAGAAAATTTTAGGTTAAGATTTTACTCGTTTAAATAAAAAAGGCCCCTGGTTATTGTTATTATTATTCACTTAATATTATTATGTTCACTAATCATTAGTCATCATTTTTTAAGCCAAAATATAAACTTTGTCAAATGTCACTTGTTTCTATCTCCTGAGAGTTTCATGTCTCTTCAGTTAACAATGACACATTGATAAAAAAAATTTTTAAATATAGTATATCCTGTGTTGTCCTTTGTAGTTTCCACTAAGAAATCATTTGTGGGGAAAAAAAAGGTTTTGTGCAAAAGTCTAACATGTCACTCAGGAGTCCTTTTTAAAGAACAAAAGAAAACTGCACAACATTACACTCTGGCCACACCATCCAAGCAATGCCACAAACTCAATCTGTTTCAAGTTGAAGGATGCCTGAGGTAAACAACAGGACTAGGTTTTTCACTATTCTGCTACTAAATAACACCCAGAATTCATTTAAGAACACTCAACATTAATCATGAAGCTTTACCTGAACGCCTGGGCTCACTGGGACTGGGTACATCATATTTGGTGCAAAACAAACTGGCTGAGTGTATACCGGAGTTGGCTGTTGATGACCCACCATTGAAGGGCTTGGCTGGGCTTGAGGACGAGGTGAAGTGGGAGTGGTTGAAGGCTTTGGCTGTAAAAAATAAATTGTGAGTCAATTATACAAATGTGAAAAGATGATCTTTTTAAATAATACACTTTGGTTTTTCCCTACTCTTTCAATGTTACTTTTATGATTAAAAATTATAAAAAGGAAAACCTTGACATAAGCCTAAGAGAAATCATATTCATTCAGAAAGGTATATAAACTTTTAAATAGGCTGCCAAAATCCAGCTATAACTTTGTGCTTAATATAGATTAATGATCAAATTCAAAGTTTCTTTAGTGGATTTTCATTTACTAAAATATATGACAGTTTCAGAGAAAACTGGGAAACCTCTATGAACTGATGTAGAGTGAAGCAAATAGAAGGGGAAAAGTTTAAACAATAACAGTATTTTTTTTTTTAAAGATTTTAGAACTCTAATCAATAACAGTAAACTATGAATCCATAGAAATGAAACTGAAACATACTACTCAGCTTCTACCAGAGAGGTGATGAACTGTAAATGCAAAACAAGATATAATTCTGGACAAGGTCAATGTATGAACTAATTTTGCTAGATTATATACATTTATTATGAGTGTTTTACTTTTATTGGTAAACAGGTAGTGGGAGGGATAGAGAATAAATGCTTGTAAAAATACATTTTTAAAAAATAAAAGATATCATGAATTCTGTCTACAGTAAAATGTAACATTTCAAAAAACATGAGATATCAAGTACACTGCAGCTATAACTTCCATATCTCCAACACAGTCTAATAAGCTTATGGAATTCAAAAACTAATAACAATTATAAATTATCACACAAATGAGAGAGAAGATAAATGAAACCATAAGGACCAATTGTTAGTGATACTTTACTTCATAACTTACGCAGTCTCAAAGAGATCCATAAAAGTACCTGAGCAAAAGAACGTGGATTGAACTCCTTTGCATTGGGATTCAAGGTGGATTTCCTAACTTGCCTAAACAGAAAAGAAAGAATGTAAATGCCCAATGCTAACATTTTTATCTGTCCTATAAGCTTTCATAGATATCAAATTAAAATTTATTAACCACATACAATTGTGCTTAAGAGCATTAATCCTCCTTGTAAAAATAAACAAATTAATAACTATTATAGCCAGCATTTACATGGTGTTTTAAGCTTTGCAAAGCCCTTTATATGGTACCTCATTTGAACTCAGAACTACCCTAGAAAGTCTCTAGGACATAGGTACTATTATTATTTCCATTCTATGGATGAAGAAACTGAGGTTCAGAGAAGTTAGTGTCTGAGGCAAGATTTAAACCCAGGACTTACTACCACCAAGTTGCCTAACAACTATTAAAACCACAGCACTACAACATACAAAGCCTTACAACATGTAAAGTAAACATGACATAAGGAAAAACAGCATAAGACTTCAGATATCAAGATATTTTAGAAACATTCAATCCAAAGTTGTCAAAACGAAATGTTTTATGACATTTTGAAAAACCTTCTAAACAAGAATCTTAGCTGGGTGACACAATAAATAAGAGCCTGGGACCTGCAATCAGGAAGACCTGAGTTTAAATCCAGTCACTTTCTAGATGGATTATTAATATTAAATATTACTGAGCAAATCACTTCAACTGCTTGCCTCAGTCTCCTCATCTTTAAAATGGGGAAAATAGCAGCACCTGCCTCCCAGTCGTTGGGAGGCCCAATGAGATAATGGGAAAGCACTTAGCATGCACCTGGCGCCTAGGAAACCCTTAATATGGACTCCTTTTCTTTCCTTCTTCCATTCTTCCAAAAAAGCCTTCATTTTGGCAAGGAGGTAATTCTCCAGGGCAAACAAGTCCAAGCTTAGGCAGGAAGTGCTCACCAAGCTGGAAATATGGTTCTAGTAAAAGGGAATAATCAGTGACCAAGAACTATTAGTTCAGAGAGGCTCATCACCACTAGCTTGGCCACTGATCATGTAATGATGTCATGTAATTTTGTGGCTATATAAATCTTTAAAAATATCGCAAAGGCATTACCTAAATGGAGAGATTGTGATTTCGAGGCATAAGGATTGAAGACATTAAGGACATTCTTGATGGCAGGTCAGCATGTATGTTAGGTACATTAATTTGCACAAAGAGCAAGTTTCCCCTTAAATGAATCAATGTGACCTGGAAGCGGACCACAACAGCTACACTAGTGTGCTAAGGGCACACATCCCCCAAGGTGTCCACTCACTCAGCTGCATCTTTTTTGTCTTCTTGATCCTCCTTGTCATGTTTACTGCCTGGGCTGGCCGTCTGCACACCTTGGGAAGTGACCTCGGGGCCTCTCTTCTGGTCTGAGCCTCCACTGGCTGATGGAGAAATGCAAGGACTACTCGGCTTGCTGCTGCTGCTGGTGCAGCTGGCACTCATGTTCTCCAGGAGAACATCCTTAGGGCTCGGTTCAGAATGGTCTTTGATCATATCTCTTGACTTTTCTCCTTCTCTGTTTTTGTTCAGCAGGTGATCCACATTGTCAGGGGTGGAACTCGGTTGTAACTAAAGAAAAGCAATTAATTACTCTCCTTCATTTTCATTACTATCATACAGCAGACCCGACGAGTTTCTGCCCAAGCTTGTTAGAATGGACAGACAGGTTCATGCCCAGGGGGTCAGCCACAGGATGGTCAATAGTTGGGCCATGGCATTTCATGAAAAACGGAGAAAAAAAAAGAAACAACAGCCCCCCAGGCTTGTGTAGGGAAGATGTTGGCAGAAGGTCGGAAATGTGCTAACAACCACAGTTCATAGCCTGTCTATAAACATTAATAGAACAGTAGGTCCTTCAAATGTTAGCTTTTTGTCCACTGTCTAATAAACTGACATACTAATAGCAGAGCTTAGCCATGTCAAGATCAATATTCTAACAAGGACTAAAATCAGAATACAAAAAGGGGAGTCTCAGACTAAAAAAGGAAGGATCACTGAGTCTCTCTGGAGAAGCAAAGGAGCTGCTTTAATTAAATGCTCAAAGTTAATGAGAAAACACCATTAATGGGACACTTGATCATTGTCTTACAATGCTCATTGTGAGCACAAGCTAAAAAGAAATCACTAAAAAGATCAATGAAGCTTATTGTGATATGTACTGAAAGGGAGAAAAGGTAAAGAAATTCTATATGGAACTTGGCAAGACCCTCTAAAGAACCCCTCTCTGAACTTCCTAAATTCTCGCCAAGAACCACCATCCTTGTCTCTCAGGTCCCGGTCTCAGGTCATCCTCCATTCTCATTCTCCATCAAACCACATATATACTCAGTTGTCAAATACTGGCATTTTTACTACCACAATTTTTCTTGGATCAGGTCCCTCTTCTCTGATCATGGGGGGGCCTCCTTGCAAACCTCATCACCTCTCCCATACCAGGATTCCCCCACCCCTCTCCAATCTACCATGGACAGAACTGCCAAGAGGCTTTTCCTAAAGCAGAGGTCTTGCCACATCATCTATTTGCTCCCTGTTGCCTTTAGGATCAGCATCAATGGCCCCTGTCTTGTTTTACAGTCCTCCCCTTCAGACACTCTTTATGTTGCTCTCGTCTTTGTAGTAACTGTCTCATGTTCTGAAAACGCTTCTTCTTCACCTTCTTCCAGTGTCACCTTCTCAATAAAGCCCTTTCTGATTTCCCCACCTGCTAGTACTGTCCACCAAAATAACCTTGTGTTTATTGCCCACACACACCCCACATACAGTATACCCGGAAAGACTGTAATATGCTTGAGGGCAAGGGCAGTATCACTTCTCTTTTTTTTATCCCCCAGGCTGACCACAATTCCTAGCACAAAGAAGATTCTTAATGAATGTTTGTGGACTGAATAGTCTCCAAACCTAAAGGACACAATGGCTAGCAGAAAATAGTCATAGAAAACCTACCAAGTGCCAGGCCCTATGCTAAGCGCTTTACAATTATTATTTAATTTGAACCTCACAACAGGCTTGCGACGGTGAGGTAACTAAGGCAACCAGGGTCATACAGCAATAAAATAAGAGAAGCAGGTTTTGAACTCAGATCTTCCTGACTCCAGGCCCAGCACATCTTGCCCCCATGCTGCTCTCTGACATACAGTGACTTTCACGCAAAGCTGGGCATAGCCTGGTCCAAATCTGAGCAATAAGAGAGGTCAAAGGCTCCTATGGTGACAACTAAAGAGCAGCAGAGAAAATGAAGCTATCTCCTTAGCCTGGAGAGGACCAGCTCCTGCTGTGCTTGTGAACAATCAGACCACCAACTACTTAGAACAAAGATCAGAACCACCATCAAGTCAGAAGAGAGACTCAAGCTTAGAAGAGCCTCAGTCTCCAGCCCGACCTTATCAAGCAAGCCTCTGAACACCACGAAATGGAGACTGAGAAGGCCAAGGGGCACAAGGGGGAGTCGAGCCCTTGCTCCTCCAGTGCAAGAGGAGAGATTCCTTCTAGGTGTCTGTGTCCTACACATTCTTGCGCTTCCACACGGTCCTGTGCTGACTGCACCAAGTGATGACCAAGAGACACACCTAACAGTCCATACAGAAGAGAAACTAAACGGATGGAAGATGCAGAGTGCTCACGTGGCTGCACATCCAATACACCGAACTGTAAATCAATTGTAGAAATGTGTATCAATTCCTATAAGACAGAGAGTTGGACCTAGAGTTGGAGAAGAGAAAAAAAGCAGCATAGATAACACGTGGCAAATCATTCGTGGCTTTTATGGTAATCTCAAGCTGTTTCCTGGCTCAAAAAACCAAATTTGTAATATAAATGTCATTCTGAACAATGTGAATCTTAGAAAAGCAGTTTCTCTAAGGGACTGAAGATGGAGGTAACTGAAAGGGAGCAGAGATTTAGGAGGCTGAAGAGTATCCACTATGACCACACAGCACACAAGTGAGGTATCATCAGAAAGGAAGATGTCAAAGAAAGGGTATTGTAGGGGCAGCTAGGTGGCACAGTGAATAGAGCACCAGCCCTGGAATCAGGAGGACCTAAGTTCATATCCAACCTCAGACACTTAACACTTCCTAGCCTTGTGACCCTGGGCAAGTCACTTAGCCCCAATTGCCCTGCCCTCCCCCTCCAAAAAAAAGGGGGGGGGGGGGATTGTAATGGTAATGGCAATTTGACCATCTTCCCTGCCCCTTAGTAGGCCTAGGGGAATTTGAAGACCTTCCCTACTTTGAAAGTAAACTCTGCCCCCTAAAAGGCTGAATGTCATCACATGGAGCCTGTGGTGGGAGGAGTTTGTTGAAGGGCAAAGCAGAGCCCACAGGAAGCTTCGAGTCAGTGAGACAGAGTGGGAGAGAGAGAAGCTCAGGCAAGGAGATAGAGAGGTTTGTGAGTAAATACTGACCTTGTATTGGTTTGAGGGAAGGCTAAAGGATGCTGTGGTTCTCTGTGTTGTTATGGTTTATTAACTTCTCTGCTACTATGCTGGAATCGGTTTACTGGTTTTGTGATTTGGTTTTCTGGCGTCTACATAAATAAATCAAGTGCCATGGGGGAGTATTTATAGTCACGGTCAGTATATTTATGGTGATCGTGGGCGCTATAAATATTGCCCTGGCACCACAGGTATCTAAGAGCCTGACTATTCCACAGGCAGCTACGAAATTTAAGGAGAGCAGGCACAGGAAGAGAGAGAAGACAGGAAGCCAAGTGCTGAGCTGCTTCAGAGAAGAGGAGAAGGACCAGGGTCTCAGACACAACAGTCCCGATGATCTGTATTGGGTGAATGTCTAAGGAGCGATGGCAGCAGCAATGAGTAAGAGGGAAGCAGAGAGAGATCGTGGGGAAGTCAGCAAACAAGAGGACTAGGAGTAAGCAGAAAGCCTCACATCTGTCTGAGTGCAGAAGAACTAGGGTAACACTTCTATTTGGAAGCTGCCGTGACCTGTCCTAAATTTCCAATGACTAATCTTTAGCCTTTGGAAAATATATGTAGAGATTAACAGTTCATATCTTTGACAAATTCTACCTTTAAACACATTCTACTGGACAAACTAAAATGATGCACATTTGGACAAATTAATAATACCCAGCACTGTTAAAAAAAAAAAGCTACTCAACCACCTTTGTGCCTAGAAATAATTCAGCAAGTTACTTAACCCCGATTGCTTTAAAAAAAAAACACTGGTAGGTATGTGCTGAACGAATAAAAAAGTCAATCTTCTTATCATGTAAAACAGCAAGTAGCAGACCCTTTCCAGAATCAGATTATTTGGAAAATAAAATTAGAATACAATGCAACACAGATAATATTAATTTGTGGTTTTCTAAGTCAATAGGCAGCCAAAGGGATATCTATTTCAGTCTGACACCAGTAATATTTAATACTGGTGAAAAAAATACTTACCCTAAAATCATTCTTAAATTTCTTTAAATCGTCAATTTGTTTTCTATGTTCCGAAATAATGGGTGATATACCTGCAAAATTAAAAGATGTAAGACACTTGAACTCTTCCCTCAAAGATGTTCAGATTTATATAACATTTTTATTTTAAAAAGGCTCCTGAATGCATGTGAGACTAAAAAAAAAATGAAGTCTAACACTAATAAAATAGTAAGATTCAAAACTTACTTGATAGTTAGCACACACACATATTTAGGTATGTATGTGCTTGAGTGATGAAAAAACCACACCCCTAAGATAACTTGTCCTTACCTTTTTCACTTGCTGGATAATACACACAGCATCCCATACCTACATATCCTTCCTTTCTATCGAACTTTCATGTTAATTAACTTTAATGTTAATTACATGTACCTCACAAGGAGACATAAGAATCACAAATACTAGAACAGTGAAAAATGCCAAGAGTATGAGATGCAGTATAGTGTCCAGAGAACTCTGAGTTCAAATCCAGCACCATACACTTAACTAGTCATATGATCCTGGGCAAATCACTTAACCTTTCTCATCTATAAAATGAAGATAACAACAGCACCCACCTTTCAGGGTTGTTATTTGGGTCAAGTAAGATTATCTGTTAGGGGTTTACAGAGTGTTTGGCACCCAGTAGGCACTTTTTGGAGGGCAGTCAGGGTTAAGTGACTTGCCCAAGGTCACAGGGCTAGTTTTTGTGTTCCATGTCTGAGGTCAGATTTGAACTCAGGTCCTCCTGACTCCAGGGCCAGTGCTCTATTCACTGTACCACCTAGCCGCCCCACCAGTAGGTGCTTTTAAAAAAGAAAATGGTGATTTCATTCCTTCCTTTTATAACATAAGTACAGCTAAAATGAAGCTGGCTTTATTTTTCAGGGGAATCAAGGTGGGGTGCCTTCTGCGTGCCAGGCACTGTGCTAAGCACTGTACAATTATTATCTCATTTGATCCTCAAAGAACTCTTCAAGTTAGGCCTGTTTTTATTCCCAATTTATAGATTAAAGACACTAAGGCAGGCAGAGGTTCACTTGCCCAGGATCATACAGCTAGCTAGTTAAGTGTCTGGGTCTTCCTGATGCCACGCCCAGTGTCTATCCATTGCACCACTTAGCTGCTTGCCTATTTTAAATATAGACCACCAGCCCTGGAGCCAGGAGGACCTGAGTTCAAATCCAGCCTCAGACACTTAACATTTACTAGCTGCGTGACCTTAAGCAAGTCACTTAACCCCAGTCGCCCTGCCTTCCCCTCCCTCCCCCAAGCAAAAACAAAAAAAATTTAAAATTTTAAAATAGGCTTTAATGAAACTGTGCAATTCCATTAAGGCTGAGGGCAGGCATGGGAAGAGAGAGAAGTCAGGAAACTATTTTAAAATAGGCTTTAAATGGGGCAGCTAGGTGGCAGTGAGTAGAGCACCAGCCCTGAAGTCAAGAGGACCTGAGTTCAAATCTGACCTCAGACACTTAACACAAAAACAAGCCCTGTGACCTTGGGCAAGTCACTTAGCCCCAATTGCCCTCCAAAAAGCAAAAAAATAAAATAAAATAAAAATAGGCTTTAATGAAACCTTTGTATTTACGATATCATGACTTCTGGTAAAGACCCTTAGCCTGAGACTGAACCCTTCCTCATAATAAAGACAGACAAGTACACTGATACCAAGCTAACCCAGTGACCCCATCTGACCTAGACAGCATTTTGCCCCAGTGATCCTCTGTCTCTAAATTCTGAGAAGAGGATGTTTAATTTTCTCTTCCTTGGGCCTTAACTGGTTTTTCAGTTACTCAGAATCGGACTGAGTTTTACTGATCTTCTCCATTATTGTCATCACTGTAAATGTTGTACTTCTAGCGCTGTATCAGTTCATAAAATTCAGACATTTCTGTTAATCCATCAAATTTCATTTCTTCTTGCACAATGATATTCCGTTACAGTCCTCTACGAGTTATTCTGAGCCAATATTCTTTGAAAAAATAAAAACTAAAGTGTAGAACTAGACGACCTTGCAGCCTCACCCACAACAGTACATTAGTGTTCTTAGCATTTTACATCTCAACACTGACTATTCCCATTTTCTGTCATTTGCCAGTCTGCTTAGAGGGCATTTCTCTTACTATCAGTGATCTGGAGCACACCTTTGGACTGTTATTTATAGCATGTAAATCTTCTGAAAACTATCTGCCCATATCCTTGGACCATTTATCCACTGAGGGATAGCCCTCAGTGTTAAATATTGTCTCAGTTCCCTGCATATCATGGATGTTCTAATTTTATCATAGATATTTGTGTAAATTCTTTTCCCCCACTCTACAGTCACTGATAATTTTATCTTCATTCCATTTGTTCTAAAATTTAATTTTGTTAACACAATTGTCTATTTACTCTTTCATGTTCTTACCTATCCTCTATTTGGAAAAGAAGTCTCCCCTTACTTTAGCTGCCAAAGATCCTTTCCAACTTTCTCTTCTACTTAATGGGACCTTTTATAGCTCTTCCCGTCTTCCCCAAAACCTAGATTCTTGGTTTTTTCAAATCCTGGGGAATCTATTGCCCTCGCATCTGTTTCCTGCAAATCTCGTCTGTTCTGATCACCTCCTTTTCGATTCTCTAACTGGTACCACGTTTGTTGTACACAAACAAAAAGTGCCCCCTTCAATCATACCTTTTTTCATCACTTTTCTTGATATGTCAAGATTTGTTTCTCCACGTGAATTTTGCTTTTCTTTTGTCTAGTTCTAGAAAATACTCCATTGGTAATTGAATTTAATTTGTTGGTAAGGCACAAGCATAGACAGTATCTCTACAATTATTTCAGTTGTGCTTCATTTTATATTCAGACTGATACAAAATATGCAAGTGTCTTGTCAGATCTGTCTGTGATTTAATGCAATGTGGTTATTCTAAATGAATTATCTTTTATTACTCCACCCTACAGTTGTATATCTAAGCTGTTTCTACATACTAACCTTTATTTTCTGCTTTTACAAAGCTTGGGGAGGTCTCACTCGGCTTTACATTTTCTTTGTTTCCAGCTGGAGAATTTTGCCTCTGATCCTGAAGCCTAGAATCTTTAGCTAGAAAGGTAGTTTTAGAAATCAAAGTAAGTCCAATATACACATGATGAGTAAGTGAAAAAGAAAAAAAAAACTGAACTACAGTATTCTAAATTTTGATTTGGAATAAGGAACCCTAAACAGAGTTTTTAAGTTAAAAAATAAAAAGAAAACAACACAAAAAGATTATAACTATATCCTCTATAATAAAGGTTAGGCAAATGACAACATGCAAGGTGGTCTCAGAGACACTATCTAGAACATCAATTACCCAACTAATTTGAAAGAATATCAATCCATGACAGTTACATATACCATACACACACAGACAAATGATAGATGCCAAGAATTCCCGACCCCATACCGTCACTAGATGGGGTAACTGCTCGGGTGGACACAGGATTGGCAGGTGCAGGAGATGGAGCTGGCACAGGCACAGCAGCAGATTCTGTGGGCACAGTCCCAGGCTGGGGAGAAGAGAGGACTGGACCAGGAGTATTTCCAGTGCTGCTTTGTCTTGGAGACCTCGGTCTGTGTGTTTTTGGAGACAATCTTGGAACTATAAGAAATGGAGAAGGGACAGTACAGAATGTCTGCTGACTGCGATGGCAGAAACTCCCTGAATGTCAAGCCTTTACCCCTCAGGGAGCACATCTGAGTGATGTGTGGCCCAGTGAGAAGAAGAGAAGATTTGTAGCAGAGGTCCCCCTCTGACCTTGGACACTTGGTCAATGCATCTGGATACAAGGAGAATGTCTGTATATGGTTTATAAAGCATTCAGCCCATAGAAGGATGAGTTATGATGAGACCTAACACCTGAGGTATGAACAATGCTGACGCTGGGGTCCCTCTAGGCTCTCTTCCTTGTTGCCTGAGTGGTCATGATCTTGGTGCCCCCCTCTCCCCAAGAAAGAAGGAGGTATGGCAAGACAGCCAGAGGCCCACTGTAGTCTCCCTCCCTCCATCTTTGTTCTACCCTTGTTTCCTGCCCCATTTACTGTATGACCCTATGGGAACAAACCTCTCAGAATCCTTCCATGTAAACTGAAGATGACATTTATACTAAGTCCCTTGGAGTATTCTTGTTAAAAAAGCACCAAGCAAATGGGAGTTATGACTACTATTTTTTGCTTTGTTTTTGATATAGATCAGAGATTTCACTAGCATGGGAAACACTCAACCCAATGTATTTCTGCAACTCCTCTGCAACCCATGAGAGCAGGCATGGGAAGAGAAAGAAGCCAGGAAATTATTTTAAAATAGGCTTTAATGGGGGGTGGCTAGGTGGCACAGTGAATAAAGCACCAGCCCTGGAGTCAGGAGGACCTGAGTTCAAATCCAGCCCCCAATTGCCCTCCAAAAAGCAAGATAGATAGATAGACAATAAGAGAGATAGAGAGACAGACAGATAGATATAGGTAGGTAGGTAGGTAGGTAGATAGATTAGATAGATAGACGATAGACAGACAGACAGACAGACAGACAGACAGACAGACAGACAGATAGATAGATAGATAGATAGATAGATAGATAGATAGATAGATAGA
>NW_027187465.1:21514156-21549156 GCF_028583685.1 Petaurus breviceps papuanus | reverse complement strand
AGATAGATAGATAGATAGATAGATAGATAGATAGATAGATAGATAGATAGGCAGGCTTTAATGAAACCTTTGTATTTACAGTATCATCACTTCTGGTAAAGACCCTCAGCCTGAGACTGAACCCTTCCTCATAATAAAGACAGACAAGTGCACCAATACCAAGCCAACCCAGTGACCCCATCCTGATCCTCTAATTAGAGGGCTAAATCACTTGCTATGGGCATGAAGAAGGTAAATGATTTGGCACCAAGCACAAGGCAGGATAGCTAGGTAGCACAACGAGAGTGTACTGGATCTGGAATCAGGAAGACTCATCTTCCTGAGCTCAAATCTGGCCTCAGACACTTCCTAGCTGGGTGACCCTGGGCAAGTTGCTCAAATGAGCTGGAGAAGGAAATGGCAAAGCACTCCAATCTTTGCCCAGAAAACCCCAAATGGGGTCACGAAAAGTTGGACACAACTGAACGACAACAAGGCTAGCACATGGTAGAGGACCTTTCTAAATCTCCACCACAATGCCGCTTGTGACCAGCAGTGACAGCAGGGACAGAGGGTACGGCCAGGAAAACATGGCAGTGGCTCCCAAGCCTTCCATGATGAGCCGGTCAGGCTGGGAGTGGCTGGGGTAGCCCAGGTTTCTCTGACACAGCTGTCAAAGACGCCAGCTTACTTCTAGGTCATGCTGAGGCACAAGAGGAGCACAGTGGAATTAAGAGTAATGAGAAAAACATAGGCCTAATGCTCCAGTGCAGATGCATTCTATACATTTTTAAAAAGATAAAAATAGGGAAGTTAGGGACTGCTCTTAACAGTTACGAGAAAATAGCAAACACTCTGAGTAAGGCCTATACATTTCTCTACTTGACCTTGTCCAAAATCCCAGAAGTGCTGTCAATAGTGGGCATGACAGTCTTACTAGTCTAACTTTCCTCCTTTAGAATCCACTCTAAATACGTAAATATTTTATTGAAAAATCAGTTACAAATTTGATTAGGAAAATGGATTCATGGATTAACCTCCACCAAGGCAACGGAACACAAACAAAAGCAGCAGCAGCTAGCATTCACAGAGCACCTACTATGTGCAGGCACTAGGTCAAGCACTTTACAAATACCTCACAACAACCTTGGGAGGCAGGTGTGTTAGAACCGAGGTTGAGAGCAAGTGACTAGCTCAGGATCACACTGCTAGTCTGTGTCTGGGGATGGCTATGCACTTAGGTCTTTCTGAGTTTTGGCCCAGACTGCACCAATGAGGGTTTTCTTACTGTCTTACGTCACTTCATTCTAACATCTCCCCTTCCCTGGTTGTTCCCAAAGCAAAGGACAGAATCACTGGCCTGGCAACAGGCTCCTTCTGGATTTGTCCCCAGCCTTGCTTATCCCTGGCAGTGGCTTCTGCCAAGCCACCTCCTCTTCCAGCCCAACACAGAAAAGCTCTCACATATCACAGCCTTTGCACACACTGCTTTCTCCTGGTCTTGGAAGGCTCTCATGCCCAACCACCACCTGAAGTCTAACTCTGGGAGAAAGTGTCCTTCATCTTCATCCCATCAGACCTCACACAACACCTTTTTGTTACATAACACTGTGTGAATTAAGTGGTCCTCAGATTCATACTATAAAGTTCTGCTCCACATCCAACATAGCAGACATTTAGTTGTTTGCTTTATTGCAAGAAAGTGAGACTGACTGCTAATATACCTAGCTTCCTAGTAAACTTTTTTAAAGTAGGGGAAGGAGCTTTAAGAAGCCAATTAACTTATCCCTCATTTTCCTCCCAACTATAAAACCCTTCAGCACATACATAACCTAACTTTCACTGCTTTCCTCACCTAAAAATTCACTATACGGAAACTAGGGAAACCACATATCTCATGCAGCTAAAAGGGTACAAAACATGTTTCAGGTGTCTAAATTTGGAAGAAATTATCGAACAGTGATGTACTGCAGTATATACACCAGTTACGACTCAAATTCAATGGTTAGGAAAAAACAGCACTAATCTAATTCACTTTAATCTTCCTCCTTAAAAGGCTACAAGAGTCACTTGAGTAAATATAAATCTGTTTAAACCTCACAAAATCTTCTTAGAATGAAGAAAAAATGTCAGCTTATAAATGTCTAGTATTTTGAACGTTTCTTTCTAGTCTTATGCATCTTCTACTGAGTAGGCAGGATGCTCAAGATTAAAGGAGAAATCTGAGTTCAAACCCCAGCTCTGACACTCCCTAGCTAAGCTGACCACTCTGGGACAGCTTCTCATACCTAGAATGATCTTCTAGCACTCAACCTTAGCTCACAGAACAGTTGTCAATCCAAAGGTTATCTTCAGATTAACAATGTAATGTTAGGTGATTAAGCCCATTCTCACAAAAAGTTTTTAATTTTAATCTGCAGAAACCAACAAATGGAAAAGGTCATGAAAAGGAGAAAGGGAATCACAATGTCCTGACTGACCCTAAATGAAGGAATTTCTAAAGAAGGTAAACAAGTTCAAGGCAAAAAATGTGACAGGGCTTTTTGTTGCTGCTGCTGTTTTAAAAACTCTACTGGCCATAATTTCCGAAGTTATATATTTGGAAAGAAAAGGTGAGGTAAAAATGAAAGATACCAACAAAAATATCTAAGAGATACACCATCTTATTCTGTGCACTCTGAATTAACAATAGAAGAAACTTATTTAAGAATATAGTCAACGCAGTGAGTAGATCACCGGCCCTGGAGTCAGGAGGACCTGAGTTCAAATTCGGCTTCAGACACATAACACAAAAACAAGCCTTGTGACCTTGGGCAAGTCACTTAACCCTAACTGCCCTCCAAAAAGCAAAAAAACCTAAAAATAAAATAAATAAAAAGAACATAGTCAAGGAAAAGTAGCAGGCCTATTACACTACATGGCTCCTTAAGGGTCATTTTCTCTAAACTAACCAATCATTCATAAAATTTTTGCCTCTAATTTTGAGTGTGAAACTCCAAGCAAGTGAAAAGACAATCTAGGAATTTGAAAAAGGAAAAGATTTAATAATAATATGAATAAATAATAATAAATAAATATGCACATGATAACACAGGCCTAGGGGAAAAAACAGGGTTAAGAGCTCTTATTCTTCAAGTTAAGTGCAACTGTAGTCTCCCTAAGGTGGCAAAATTTACAGAACACTGTGGCCACTGCATGAATTAGATCCTGGTTAGGTTATCTTGACTCTCTCTAGTCAAATAAGAAATATGATGAAACCCCCCCCCCCCGCCCAAGACATATATAACTTAATTCCAAACGTGATTATATCCCCAGGCAAAACTTTACATACCCCCACTGACCACTGATGACCACGTTCCTCCTGAGGGGCTACTCCGTGCCACAGGAGGAGCAGGTACTTCGCCTGGTGCATTGTGGGAAACAAATTCTAAACCACCGGAGATTGAACCCCTCCCAGTAGAAACTCGATGACCACGAGGGTGTCGTTGGGTCTTTGGCGACATCCTTGGCGGTCCTAAAAAAGGAACGACAAATACCATGTGAATGCTACAAAATCTACTTTTTGCTTTTTAAATGAATGTACACACAAATGGCAGTTTGCCTACAGGAATACTACTTGTAAAAATTATGAAATTTGATGTTGATCACACTTAAGATAAAGAGGTGAATGGAATTGTTTAATTTTTTTTTAAAGAACATCTAACTTTGGTTTTATAATAATAGGGCTACCAATTCTCTCCAAGAATGGATGTCATGAAATGTGCCCAATAAAATTAATTTTATTTTATTTAAATATATACCATATATTTAGGTATTCTTTAAAAATGAGAGACATCAAACTAATAGGGCACAAACTATAAGTCCAGGAAAGACAGAAGCCACCAGTCTCCTGAAATGCATGCTGATAAATCTAAAGTTTTTCCACAATCTCCCTATCAAGTGATAATCTGAAATTAAAATCTAAGCATTACAACATGGCTTACTGTAAGAAGCCAAGTGTTTGCTGCTGCAGTTTTGTTTATTTGTTCAGCAGAATATGCTATTAAAATTCTTAGTAACTGATAACATTAAGACAACTACTACTTTGTGGACATTTTCTTTGATAAAGAAAGCTCCCTAGTAGGGAAACCAGTACGGACTGGTGACTGCTCTGCAGCTCATGGTCTTAGCGGCTTGGCACCCTGAGAGGCCAAGGGACTGGATCAAGGTTCCACAGCCAGTATAAGTCAGAGGCAAGGCCTGAACCTTCATCTTCATGACCCTGAGACTGGCTGTCCACTCGCTAACCCAAATTCGCCTCCCATTTTTATGATTTCTAGCAGTAAAATTACATTAACTGTGTCAGAAAGAGGTTGACTGCTATCTCTGAACAGCTCTATACAAGAACAAGATTAGAAGGTAAAATAATTAAGCAGGTATCAAAATAAGAGCTGTCACTGCTGATTTCTTCACACATATACCATGAAGTTACAGCCTTTTACATTCCTGATATGAAAAGGAAAGGACCAACCACCAACTTGTCTTAATTACATGGCATGGTTTTTAAAGAAATAGTCTCTACCTAGGAATAATGTAGAAATTGAATCATGTTTGCATAGCTTATATATTGTATAACACAAAAAACTGTTCAAGCAATAAAAATACTTGTTATATATGGAACAATTGTGGAATTAAATGAAGTTTAAAAGTTCTGTCTTTCCTATAATAATGTTTACCATAATACAGCCTGGTTTATACAAAATTAACATAATAACAATAATAATGATAGCAGCAAAAACTTTTATATACGACTTTAAATTTTGCAAAGTATTTTATAAATATCTCATTTGAGCCTCACACCAACCCTGGGAATCAGGGGCCTGTTATCCCCATTTTACAGATGAGAACAGTGAGGCAGAGAGAGGTAAAGTGACTTGTGTCCAGGGTCACACAATTTGTATGTAGTCTAAGGCTGAATTTGAAGTCAGGTCTTCCTGACCTGACTTCCAGGTCCAGTGTTTTGTCTATTGTGCCACCTAGTTCTCTTACATTTAATAGTGACAATTCTGAATTTAAACTGCTTCAATATTATGCAAAGTAATAGAAAGCATACATCTATAATCATTTGTTGTGTGAACAGTACAATGTTGAAATAGACTGTCATAACACATAATGGTCATGCCAAAATCATGCCTTGTCTACTGTATTAAGATCAATGTTCAATATTTCATCAGAATGTTACATTTCCTTTTTGCATCAAATGACCTTGAAAAACAAGCAATACCTGCTGGTCTAGGCATTAACAGCTCCAATTAAGAGCACAGGATACCTATTCGACCAAGACACAAAATTTATTTTAAATAGAGCCCTCATAACATTAATTTCCTTACCACCCCCTAAATTTTATAACGACTGAAACTGGAATTTTATAAAAGCAGATTAAATTAAACTTAAACACAAATACCTTGAACTGGCATCTAGAATTACAAAACTTTAAAAAATTGTTTATTCCTTGCATCTGAACCCAAGAAGCAATCTTCCTACACTATACATGTATGTATTTGATAAGTCACAAACTAGAATTTAGTATCAAGTATAGAATCAGGCCACAGAATAAAATCCAGTTCCAATAGGAGCAAAAAAATAGTCAAAGTTCTCTGGTCAGTTTAAGCAACATCTTGATCTAGATTCATCTCCCATCTTAAAGTACCCCTTTCACAATACAATATTAAAGAATAAATAAAGATCCAAATGTGCAGTTACATAATTCACCGTCTGAAAAGTAAAGCTACTTTTAATATCAGTATGTAGGGGAACTAAAAGTACATTTTGCTCTTTGCATCCAACTGCTTCAGGGAATAAGCTAGTCCGATCATTTAGTGGCCTTTTCAATCACAATAGAACAAACCAAAAATACATTTATTTAATAGTACATCTAAAAGCATGCCTATCAACCATTTTTCAGTAGGGAAATGTGAGGTCAGACACATACACTGGCAACAACAAGATTTGCCTCTCAAAATTAATCCCAAATCTAATACTATTGTCTGCTGATAGTAAAATAGTTAAAATCAATACCTTGCCAAAGGATATGCATATAGATAGATTTCTGATCAGAATAAAGAACAGGTGAAAATTAGTTTGTTCGTTCACACTCAATCATTGGGGGCAAAACAATTCATTTAGTACTGGAATTGAATTTTTGGTGTTATAAAACAAGCATTATTAACTGCTTTGAGCTTTGCTTCTATTGACTGGGGATATTTCGTAGTTTCAGTCTTTTTAAAAATAAAATTTTTTGTAAAAACAAAAAGTTAATAGAAATAGTTTTGATTAAACTAAAGTTAAAACGTGAAAATATAGGTTACTAAAATAATGAAGAGGAAACAATTTTGTAATTATAAACTCACACAGGAGTTAAACAAAGACAAACAAAAATATGAACAAATTGTGGTATTGTACCTTCTGAAGACATGCGTTTAGGCATAGTAGAGACAGGAGCTGGAGAACCATGAGCAGAGGGGTGAGACGGGGGTCTGGATGGCCTCGAGGGGGGCCTGGAGGGCGGCCTTGTAGGGGTGGCTGCCCGAGGTGGAAGAGAGTTGGGACCTGACTGGTAGCGAGAAGGTGGGCGAGAGGAAGGAGATGGGCAAGGCGATGGCCAGGGAACACCTGACAGAACAAATGATATGAAGGAAAGTATAAAAACTAAAGAAAAAATCATGGGGGGAAAAAAGCAAACAGAAGAAAAAAAAAAAGGAAAATGACAAAAATGATTTTTTTGTACGTTGAACCCTTTGAGGACAGTCATATGATTTGGTTTTTGGCATATTTAAACAACTAGTCAAAGTTCACAAGTTCCTTTAAATGAGTCTGCTGAAATGAATAAAGGTTCCCAAAGGGTTAATTCAAATCTAATCATCCTATTTGAGGAAGAAAGCCTGGCTCCTATAAAGGTTTCTCAGTACCGCCTTGTCAAGACAAGTACAGAATATACCAGAGGACTTCACACAATAAAACAACACAAAACTCAGGGAGAAAAGTAGTGGACTACATCAGCTCTTACTTTTCCAATGTGACACCAATAATAAAGGCAAGGGGCATCTGCTCCCCTAAAGACACAGTTAAACAATCCAGCTCCTCGCCATCTCAAATTCTACTATCACCTGCTGATGCTGAACAACCTCTACAACTCCAAAGGCAGGGGAGCAGACCAAATCTTAACTTCTGTGTTTTTGTACGTCTGTTTCAATGACAACTGGCTTAACATTCATTAGCCTTTTAAAAAGACAGGAAAGACCTGGATGAGCTACCCTCTCAATGTGAAAGGGAAAGAGAAATTACCTAAATGTTATGCAAACACTAGGTAGACGCCATAAGAAAATTTACCTAAAATAAATGCAGCTACAAAGTATTCAATAACCAAACACAGCTGTGCTGGTGTTGATGGATATGTAACAACAGGTCAGTGTAGTTTCTAATTCTAAATGACATCAGACCTACCTTGACTTTAGGAACATTCCAGGTCTCCTCCCCAGAGTGTCTCCCACACTTGAGTATCCTAAACTTCAGGGAACTTTTCAACTTTTTATTTGGAAAATTTTGAACATGATGCTACTACAGCACTAATTCTCTACTCAATGAGTAAAGAAAATTGACAAAAAATGTCAACATTCTGTTCAGAGCAAAAGGAGTTTCTAAGGCATTTAAAAGCAAACTGCAGAGATCATCTTACTCTTTAAAAAATACTCAAGAGTGTTTGGCTGGAGAGGAATTCTGGAGAAAGAAACTTAATGGAAAAGAAGAATGCTAGACATTCAATGTCAGTTGTTTTTATCCTTACTTTGTGCCTTTTCCTTTCAATTCTACTTAAACTTCAGTCATTTTTTTCATTGGCGCTATCAATTTTAACAGCTCATTAGTAGTTATTAAGGCATGATACATTTACCTCACTGGAAATGTTTCCATGAAACTTTATACTGAAATGATATTATACATCCATTTTTAAAACTGAAAGATTGTTTAGTTTTTCCAATTTCTTTAAATCTAGACTACTGAGTCATGCATTATATACCAATATAATATCTTAAGAGACAATATTGCATCAATGTAGCAAATAGCTAACTGATGCACTTGCAAATAGGATCTGTGAAGTGATTTTTATCAATTCAAGGTTCATAAAAAAAAAACAACAAAAATTCCAAATTGTATAAATGACGCTATTAAAATCACTGAACACACAAGCACATATCATTTGTAAAAGATTTGATGTTTTAAAAGGTTTTAAAACAAACTGCTTCAAAAATCAGTGAACTCCATGGACTGAGCCAAAACACTTGCCTCCATTAACGACTCTTTGGTCTGCTGCAGAATTCAGGCTAAACTCTGAAGTATGAGATCCAGATCTTGAAGGGGCGGGGCCAGATGCAGGTTGACCCATCCTTGGTGAGTTTTGTCTACCACTTCCCCACGACATGACATCTCGGGTTCTTTGTCCAGGTGGAATGTACTTGCTTTCCCTGAAAGGGAAGAGTGATTCAATTACTGTACTGACATAAAATCTAGGAAAGGTGAAAACTGCCCAGTTTTAGTATCTGAAATGCAATTTGTATGAAAGGGAATACTGTGAAAGCAAAAAGAAAACAAAACAAAAACATTTAAAATGACAGCAAAAGTAGTTTCAAAGGTTCACACAATGAACTAATAAACTCTATTCTCAGCAGCATTAACATTTACCAAACTTCATTTCTAAGAATCATTGGGGAACAAATAAAGAAGACAATACTTTATTACATGCAGCATCACTTTCTGGCTCCTCTTTAGGACCACAAACTTAAAAGCTGGAAGAGATCTTAGTAATAAAAACCATCATCTTTCTGAATTTAAAAACGGTTAGTACATGTCACAAAAATGTTCACAAGTAACTTAAGTTTGGAGAAGTCACTTTAAGGACATGTTCTCTATCCCACAGGGTCATGCCTGAAATACCTAGTGTTGATGCTGTGCCCCTCGCGCTCACTAGCATTTCTTTGAACAGCAGTATATTTTTCTTCTTCACTTCTATCATCATTTTCAAGGGCTACCCGAGCTTTGTACTGAGCACTTGATTCAATTTCTTCGGCTAATTGGTTTGCTCGTGCTTCCCGTTTTAAAAACTCTTCTGAGTTGTCTCTTTCTAACGGTACCCTAAAACATGGGGAAAAAAAACAAATACTTTAAAATCATAGTTCAAAACATTAAGAAACCATTTTTAAAAAGCAATAAATTTGTTTCAAGAACTTTTGCCTCCCAATAGGGACAGAAGATTTATAGCACAGGCAACATACATTTCTTCTCTAATCACAGAAATTTGCATTTAGGCTAGAGTGAAATTATTATTCAAATTATTATTTGAAAAACCTGTAGGACAACCCCACTCCCCCTACCCCCAACCTTCTAAACTCAAGAGTGAAAAAAAAGCCTCAAGTATGTACGATGAAAGAAAACTTTTGAAACTCACGTATATGATGATAAACTGCTATCATAGGTGGAAACTACACCATAATTTTCTTCATTATACCGAAACATATCATTGGGATCCCATCCATTAGACTGGAAGAAAATGAAGTATTTTTTAAAATGGCAGTTTTTACTCCTTCGAATTTCCTACTGTGTTCTCCATTTTTAATCAATATTAAATATTCAGAGACTATACAAAATAAAACTTTCCAAAAGGTGGACCAAAGTTGGACAATAATTAGCTATCAAAAACCACTTTATATTATAATGAGCAATAGTTATACTGGAGGGGCGGCCAGGTAGCACAGCAAGTAAGAGCACCGACTCCAGTGTTGAGAAGACCTGGAGATCGAATCCCGGGCTCAGACACTTAGCACCCACCCAGAAACACCTGGCCGTGTAACCTTGAGCAAGTTACTTAACCCCAATTGCTTAGGGGCGGATAGGTGGCTCAGCGAGTAAGAGCACCAGCTCCAGTGTTGGGACGACCTGGAGATCGAATCCCGGGCTCAGACACTCAGCACCACACCCAGAAATAACTGGCCATGTAACCTTGAGCAAGTTACTTAACCCCAATTGCTTAAAAAAAAAAAATAGTTATACTGGAAACGTGGGTTAGTTTTATTCACTTTTTTCCTTACTTTTTTTTGTTATTTAATACTTTAAGGGACGACTCTTAGAGAGGAAAATGTAGGTGATATGAATTTTTTCTTAAAGACAAAGAAAGCTTGGCTAAAATGGTTTGTTAAGTGATGAAGTAGGAAAGTTGAGATTGGGACACAATCTTTTACTAGTGGTTGGAGGTAGTTCTTCAAACCTTGGTGGTCTGGTCCATGCATGGGGGAGGGGATGTTCAAGTACCAAAGCCAAAAAGATGTAGGGTGTGGACAGAAAGGACTATCATAGCTACCTTTCATCAGGTAAACTGTGAGAAAAAATGGTGACAGTATTTTGTGGTCACATTTCCCGTCTCACAAGAATTGCCTGAAAACATTGTATGAGGACAAGGGGTCAGATCTGTTCTGCCACGCACTAAGTGTGTATGATTTTGGTATATTGATTTCTCTAGGTCAGGAACTGCCACATAAGTGAAATGAAGCATTTAGATGGCATTATCTGTAAAGCTTTCTCTTCCCAATTCCAAAATTTTAAGTTGCTTTAACTGAGTTCTATTAAGTCATCCTAAATGGTCCCATTAGGCTCCATGAGACAATTTTCAGTAACACAGTACTTACAGCACTTTGAGGAAGGCAGCAGGTTACAGGAGAAATCTACTGGATTTTGAAGAATAAGGAAGTAGGTTCAAAACCTGTCTTTATCACTTGAAAAAGTCACTTGATCTCTCTAGGCCCGAGTTGCCTTAACTGTAAAGTGAGGGGGTTATACTAGATACCCAAGGTGCCTTCCAGCTCTATTTTTTTTTTTTTTTTGCTTTTTGGAGAGAGGGAAGGCAGGGCAATTGGGGTTAAGTGACTTGCCCAAGGTCACACAGCTAGTAAGTGTTAAGTGTCTGAGGCCGGATTTGACCTTATCCTCCTGACTCCACGGCTGGCTCTATTCACAGTACCACCTAACCATCCCCCAGCTCTATTTCTATGATTAAAAAATCTCCTTATGTTGATTCTTTCCCTCCTCTCATTCTCTTAATCCCCTACAATCTGGCTTCTACTCCATCATTCCACTGATGAGGTCAGAAACAGCCCTCTCCAAAGTTACCAATGATTTTTTAGGGGCCAAATCCAAAGGCTTTTTCTCAATTCTCATTCTCTTTGACCTTTCTGCAGTCTTTGTCTATAGGGATCACCCTCTTCCCCTGGATACTCTCTTCTCTCTTGGTTTTCAAGACATCCTTCTCTTGTCTTACCTCTGATTTATCTCATTCTTAAGTCTCCTTTTCTTGTTCTTCCCTCCACATCACATTCTCTGTCCTGAGCCCTCTTTTCCTCCCCCTCTATACTACTCATCATTTTCATGGATTTAATGACCATCTCTATGCTGATGATTCTCAAGTCTATTTATGCTGCCCCTACCCCTCTGGCTGACCTCCAATATCACATCTTCAACTGCCTTTCTGATACCTCAAACTAGATGTTCGTAAATGTTTTAAATACATCCAAACTGTACTTCATTATCTTTCCCACAGTGATGCTTCCCCTTTCCAAACTCCCGTTACTGCAGAGGACATCGCCATCCTAACAGGCCCTCAGGCTCACAAGCTAAGGAGTCATCCTGGGCTCCTCATGACTTCTCTCTCATTCCATATCCAAGGTGTTGTCAGTGTCTATCACTTTCACCTTCATAACAGCTCTCCAATACGCCCTTCTCTCCTCTGACATGGCCACCTTCCACTCCCCCCCGCCAAGTCATAATCATCTCACACCTCAACTACTATAATGATGTAAGAGTGGATCTGCCTGCCTCTAGTCTTTCCCCACTCCAATCCCTGAATCCAATTCAGTCACTAAATTTTTTCTAAAGCTCGGTTTCAACGACATCACTCTTCCTAATCAGTGATTCCCTATCACCTATCCCCTCCAGGATCAAATACAGATTCTTACTTGGTATTCAAATCCCTTCATAACCTAGCCCCCTCCTACGTTTCCAGTCTTCTCACACCTCCCTCCCCACAACATCCTCTCTGATGCAGTGACATGTCTAGCATGCTCTCCCTTTTCATGTCTGCCTTCTGGCTTCCCCGACGTCTTTCACAGGAAGCCTGCCCCAACCCGTCTGGATTCCAATGTCCTCTCTCTATCGAGCGTCTCCTATTTACCCCGTAGTCAGCTTGCTTGTGCGTATTTGTTTCCTTGCTGTCTCTGCCATTAGATTTTGAGCTCCTTAAGGACAGGAACTGTCACTTACCTCTCTTTGCATCTCCAAAGCTTAGCATAGCGTCTGGAATATAGTAGGCAAATAATAAATGCTTGCTACTCGTTTCAGAAATATTCAATAAGTTGAATAAGGTGATCATCATCATCAAAATGCTTCTAAGTATCCTCAAAGACATAATTTCTGTAATTATTCAACTGGCAAAATGATAACTAGTTGTTCCTACATCTGTAGAAAGATCAGGAGGTAGACTTCCCACTTAGAGCCTCCTTCACCAGAGGATGACAGTCAGTGGTGGCCAAGGATCCTTTTCAAGATGAAAACACATGCTCTAACTTGTGCAACATGAAGTTGGCTTTTACCTCCAGTAACCAGTCTAATCTCACTCTCTGGTCTCAGGTACCATGTCCCTTCCACTACACAGCTTACAAAGTGACTTAATCCTGGCCCTTCAGCCATTCATTAAGACACACATATACCATTCAACAAACTGTGTCCATTAAAGTTCTAAAAATTGTCCCTTAGAACCAAGGACACTAGACAATTCAAAAAAGAGAATATCATTTAAAACAATCTTGTGAAAATATCCCCTCTCACTTTTATTAGCTGATCACCTTACATCTAGTCTCTTCCTTTCTCCAACTGACTCTCCACAGAGCTGACAAATTAATATCCACAAAACTCCATGTCACCACACCATGCATGGCCATGCCACACAAATCTTCACTCATTTCTTGCTATTCTTCATCTAATCACAATCTATTGCCACTCCTAAAAACCATGTCCTCAGGAATGCAGGGAGAGCACCACTGAAATCAGCCTCTTCGAGGGTACTCCTTGAGGTGCATGGAGGAGACCCTGCAAGCTCTGGAAGGTTGGATACCGTTGGATGAGTTACAAAACTAGGTCTAGAAAAAGAGGCATCTGACAAATCAGTCTAGCTAAGAACAGGGTCTCTTCACCCCACACCAAAAGGGGGTGACTTTTATGTGATCAATGTTTTAGTCACAGCAATAACAAAGACCACACAGAGAGACCAACAGCAATATACTCATTTTCCTTTCAGCATCAGAGAAGTTTAGCTTCTTAAATGAAACAGACATTCATGGGAGACATCATTGACTGTAAAACTCCATTTGTTTTCAGATAGTGAAACCAGGTTATAACCCAGGCTAAGTGTATTGCATTTACCTTCTTCATCTACTAATCTGAATTAAGAAGCTATCTGTAATTTTGAATCACAAACATAATTCACTAGGAATTAATCTTACTCCTATGAGATTAGAAAAAAAATCGAGCATAATTCTTGAATTAGCAACTTGTTGCATCAAGAAATGTTCTTATTTACATAACTAATCAATTTTAAAGAAATTCACTTCAATTAATTCTCCTAAAAAACTAGGACTGCACAGGATAATCACATGTACAATGACCTAATTTCTTAAATTATCTAGTACTATAATACCTAGCCAAGTGCCTACCAGAGATAACTACACAATTAATGAACTGAATTGCAAATGTTACTTACAACATCGGTCTCTAAAGCCTCAAATTCTTCATTGGTGGCAGTTTCACCTCCATCCCATGGTTCAAGGTCCTTTTCTTTGTGTTCACCATTTACTTTAGCACTGATAGCTGAATCAGTAAAAGCATCTATAAAAGATTTTAAATGCAAGGTCACTAATCAGGCAAATAATTACAACGAATATTCATTAAACTAAAAAACAACTAAATAAGTGCACTGTTATAAAGTCTGAAAATCAACTTTAGACTTGCCAACACAATATTCACAATAAGGATGTTTTAAGATTCAATTAATTCAGATATGATTCAATGAAAACTGCCTATCATTCTGGATGGCTATTAAAGATAATTTCAAAAGTATACAATGTGAGGACATGTGATGCTATATTTTTTGTTGCTACAGTTAAATATATTATTAAATTATTTAAATAAATAAAATTATTAAAATAAATTATTTTAGATTTTTGAAGTGACAGAAAGATACCAGCTTTAAGAAAGGAATCTTTTGCTTCACAAATCCATTATGTATACATTTATATTATCTATGGCCAAAAACAAACAGATTTTATTCTCCAAATCCAAAAGATTTATATGCTAGGGACAGCTACTTTGGTCAGGGGGGGCAAAAAAAGCATTTTAAACAGAATAGAACAAAATCCAGGTGTCTGTAAAACTACTCTGTGTAAAGAAGGTCACTGCAACAATCAGAAATTCCAATAAGGAAAAAGAACAACTCTCTCAGTCCTAGGGAGTCCTCAAACAAAGGCTTCGTGTTGGGTATATTACAATGGAGACTCCTTTCACGTATGGGTTGGACTAACTAGCCTCTGAAATCCCTCTGAATTCTTAAAGTTGGTCACTATGGGATTCTGCAAAGTAGTGAGGAGCCTGGAGTCACTTTATTAAGAACCTGAGAGTCAGTTGTTCTCAATCCACCACTGGGTACCTTTCCTCCGTGAATCATTGAAGTCTGTCAATGTCTTGTTCTCCTATTACCCAGCAACAACAGCTTATAAGAACTAGAGGGCAGCAATGTCTAAGAAATATCCTCTAGCTGGAATGCAGAAACCAAGCAGGCATTAAGCATGCAGGAATTAGAGTTAGGGATTCAAATCCACCAGTTATGTGACCTTAGGCAAATCCTTTCCACATTTTCCATCTAAAAATGAAGAAATGAGATGACCTCTAGAGTTCTTTTCTAGCTGTAGATAGTTATGATCTTATGATGAAATACTGAGTTTACAACTCAAGCAGGGTATGCCCTCTGGTGGAGAATGTCAGCTCACAACCTTGGCCCAGTTCATCCAACTGGAGGTGTAACAAATTTGCCAGACACTGCCATCTCCACTCCTGGAATTTGCCAGCACATGTCAGAGAAGGACAGTATGACTGAACCTAGAAACCCTCTTTCAGATAAGGAAACAAAAGGAAAAAGTGCAATTGCTTTGGACATCCTGGGAACAAACCATCCCATAGCAGCTATACCTCAAGTGCTCTGGCCAAAAAAACATGGAGATGACAGGGCCACAGCATCTACACCAGCTGCTCTCACTCATACTAACTTCAAAATTACAAAAAGCTGTATGTGGCTGGTAGGGAATGCTAGGAGCTTTTCTCTCTCTATCCCTCCCTAAATCAGGTAAAAAGCCAGTAGTTTAGTCTATCAAGACTGCCTCCTTAGAACGACTGATAGTTATCTATCTGCCTTGGAGTACTGGGTTCATAAAACCAAGAGGGGGGTGTAGGGGTCATCTCATCCCAACACACAGCAAGCTGGAGATAGGGCACTCTGGGCCCAGATCTGGCCTTAGATAAGCTTTGTGACCATAGGTTAAGTCCTTTATGCTTCTGTCTCCTCATCTACAGAGAGGAGGTTGGACTCTGTGACTTCTCTTCCTTTCAGTTCCAAATCAAGAGAACCTCAAAAAAGTATACAGATTCAAAAGTGCTAGTGTCTAACATAGTAGTAGTGCATTTCACATAGTAGGTATTTACTGAAAACTGCTTGTTTTTGTTAAATTAGAGGATTCAGTACAACACAACATTAATATTTCTTCTTGGGTATCCTTTAAATAATGAAATTCATCTCATGTGGTTTTAGAATGTGAAGTTTTGTCTAATCTTCTCAAAATGAATTTAAATTCCTATTCAAAAAATAAAAGGAAAATCAAATAAATAAACCTCCATTTAGCCATGCTAAAACTACTAGATTTAGTAATTAGATGATCAATTTCTATCTTCAAATTCACATTAATATACTATTTACACTAGTTGTCAAAAATGTATTAATGGAAAAAAGAAACTAAGGCATAGTAGATTAAGCATCCAACATAAAAGATGTTAAACTTTTGGATCCAGGAAGCGAAAAGTCATGTGAAAAGAGTTGCAAAGAGCAAGTGAAAAAAACATTTTTTAAATTGAGCACTCCTTTTTCCTCTTTTAGAAGGTGTACATGTGCAAAAACAAAGGTACCCTGAATTCTATAAAATAACTTGTCTTAGGGAAAGGGTCAAGACCACAACAACCTGTCCTCAAAGCCTAAGTCTGATATGTAAAAGAAAGAGTTTTAAGTTGCTTACATGGGCATAACTTTAATTGAAAAAAAATTAAAGGGAGACTTCACAACTGGAGCCAACATGAAAATCATCTACATATTTCAAGTCCACTTAGCAACAACTTTTCAACCCTTTAATGATTTGGCCAACCATGATTTGATTTCTAATAAGGGACACATCCTGCCAACTTATTTTAAATTGCTTTGTCTTTCCTTTTTTATCATTAATCTGGGGTTTTGTGACACTATCCTGTTAAAATAATTATTCAAGTGTCAACAGTTATATATTAACTTCATTGCATGTTCGAGAAACAGTCAATAACAGAAGTAGAAAATTCAATAAATACAAGTACAAGGTGAAATAATTAGTTTTCATATCATTAAGTGTTTTGATCAGAATTAAAGTCCCACTTTTAAAATGAACTTTAGCAAATACAATACATAAAGGCAGAAAACTGAAGTGAGATGAAACTATTATTATTTGGTGGACTTTGGAAAAAACCTTTATCTGTAAGGCTTTTGTGCCACCTGGCAACAAATGCTATGCACTGGTGAAGATCCCAGTATTCCAACCATAGAGTTTTAACATTCATCGTATTACTTCATCCTATCTCTTTTTTAAGTAGTAGAGGCTGACCAAGTCTTACATACCTCATTCTGTACTGTAATGCAAATAATTTGTAAATACCTTTGAACAAGTACTCTAATTTTGTGCAATGTGGCAATATGTATTATTTTGTTATTACATTTGAGATATAACTGAATAGCAAGGAAATCAGCTGGCAGTGAAGAATTCTCAACAGGACAGTGGAAATTTGCATGCAGATTTTTATAGTGCCATAATACACAAGCCAAGTATATTAATTTCCATTACACAGTAGAGTGAGAAACGAGCATTATGACAGCAAGATGCAGTAACAAAATGGGACTGCTAAAAAAAAGTTACCTGTTTCTGAAGGAACTACAAATATAGAAAGAGAAAAAAATTAAAATAATCAGATAAAGTCAAAAAAGATTTAATTCTTCAGTCCTCAGTAAGCCTGTCTCAATACATCTATATGTACATGTGTGTATACATCCACATCCATACACACACACACACACACATACATACACACACACACACACACACACCTACTACAGAAAGCCTCTGCGGCCAAACACCCGACTCATAAATATCCCATAGAGACAAAGACAAGTAAGGCTGCCCAGGGACTCTCCCCTCCTCCTCCTCTCCACATCTATACCCCAAAATCCAAGAGGCAGCAACCCAGGTACCCTGAGCCAAGGGCTCCACTATGTGGCTGGAAGGAGACAATTAATCATCATCTCTTCCCCTTCTGAAGATATTTCCTTCCCTTTTTCTTTATATTTTACAAATTTCAGCTTCATAAACTTGATCTCAGAAATTCACTTCCTCACTAATATATCCTTTAGAATACATTCCCACTATTTGCCCTGTGACTTCAAGGTAATTTCTTTCTGTGCCTTTTTTGTTCCCTACACCATCATCCCTGCTCCATCTGTGAGCCAAAGCTGATTTTTGTCAAGCAACAGGCTTAAAGATAAATTTAAAATGAATTCAATTTCATTTGTTTTGATTAATCACAAGCATCATAACAATATTGTTTTCTCCATCTCTTCATTGCAAATATATAGTATTTCAACTAGATGTTGTGGGCTAGCCTACATAGCTAACTGACCTTTATAACATTATTTCACTAGGATAACAGAACTCCTAATAAACTTACAAATGAACTTTCAATAAAGACCAGAATGCATTCATGTAATTCAAAGATTTGCAATTCAACTGTAACTAAAGTTACATAATCTTTCTTTAAAAATTTTTTTGAAAAAGTTATTGTTCATTCCTTAATTTTGGGTGACCCACCACAGATAATGAAAACATAAGAATGACCCCTTTGAAAAAAAAACTGAAATGGATCAATAAGGATCCTTTTACCTTTAGTAAAAAAAAAAAAGACTCATTCAACCTACAGGCAACTCTTCGGCAAAGGGAATAAAACACTAAATTCAAGTCAGTCTTTAGTCAAAGGTACCTAAGGGGAATCCTAATAAGTTTCAACTTAAAACTACTGAAAACAGAACAAATTCAATAGGTTACCATTAATATAATTATAATCCCCCACAAAGTCCTGTTCCAATACCTGATGATGGCATGCAAGTGGCCTTGGGCCCCAAAAGCTGGACCAGCTAAGTGCAAGTTTTAACAGGTTTCATCATGCCAGAAGATTTCAAATAAAATCCTAGAATGAGTGAGCGTGGAGGGGACAGTTCATAAAAGCCTCAAGAATTATTTGATCACATAAGCCCACAGAAGAAAATTAAGTTCTATAATGGCCTTCAGGCTCATGTGGCACCATTTGGCTTTTTTGCAAGGACAGTAAAGTATTAAGAGGATGTAATATTCACAATTTTTAGACCATCTAGGAACATTAATTTAACAACAGGTATTCCAAATGGACAGCCTTTGCCCAATAACCAAAAGCTGAAATACTACTGCAAAGACTGAACTACTTCAATAGTGACAATACTAATGAGGGAAAATAATTAACCAGAAAACATAAAAAGTTGTGGCTAATAATGGTAAGATGGTTCATAGGCTCCCCCTACTGATAGAATGCTCATCAAACTGCTAAGTAAGACAAGACAGAAAAGATATAAAACATTGTTGACTGCCAAAACAGGAACTTTAAAAAAGACTAATAAAAATTATTTATATTAAGAAATTAATTTTAATAGGAATAAACATAAAATTTATATTTGGTCCCTCAAAAATTTACTTTTCAAGTCTGAGGTGACACAATTTACCTGAAAATGTTCTGAGGTTTTAATGGATTGCAAATTCAGTGAGTCAAGTGAGATACAGCAGAGGGTCCCATTTAGTGTTTGACAAGCCCTCAGAGGTTTCCCACAATGATTCAAAGGGTACTCATTTCAATATATGATTCTTTTCTGATAGAATGCCAAATTTGCTTCTGAAACATTATGAGACTATCATGATCAGACTCACAATGGTTTTCATCTTTGTGCAGTCATTATATCCAACTCTGACACCTCCTAAGAACAGCCTGTTCTTGCAGTTTTTCAACTTGACATCAAATTGTTTCCAAACTACCAATAAAGTTCAACATTAGGTTCAACATTCTTGCATGAATATGATTCCCAATGGTAAGAGGCATGTGCCTACTCTCATTTGCATACTCCACCGGAATACCTCCTTCCTTGTAGATTCCCTGTAATCTTAATGGATCAGCTGTGTAATTACATGATCAAGATATTATAATCACAGATAGGTGGTACAGTGCACAGATACACTGTCAGGAAGTTCAGGGAGTTCAAATCCAGCCTCAGATCCTTACTGTAGGGTCCTTGGCAAGTCACTTAACCTGTGTTTGCCACAGTTTCATCAACTGTAAAACTGGGATGACTGCCTACCATTCAGAGCTGTTGTGAGGACTGAATGAGAAAATATTTGTAAAGCCCTTCATAGTGCCTGGCACAGAGTAGATGCTAAAATAAATGGTTGCTCCCCGCTTCCTTTTCCTTTCTTACATTGCAAATGTCAAGTTTTTTTTTTTTTTAAAAAGATCCACTGGGCATAGGTATTTTACATGCCAACTTGAAATCACCACGGACCATAACACATTTTTCTGAAGAAAGGGTCCTTATATGGACTCTCACTGCAGGAGGAAGGCTGTTTTCTGATTTAAACTCATCCTCCACTTATATACCATTCTTCTATCTGGAAAATTTTTTAATAAACTGAAAATCAACACTGATCGGTTGTTCTAGCAATTTTTGTGAGATTGTAGTCTCAGAGTGTTAGTGGTAGAAAAGATGAAAATTACATCTGAAGAGATTATTTCCTTACAAAGGTTAATGTGTAGACAATATGTCCCCAAAAGCATTAGTGTAGTTTTAAGATTTAACTTAAAGATTTCTGTAACACTTTGTATAAATGTTGTTTTTAAAAAAAGGAACTGAATGTTAATACATCACTTGCCAGTAATTAAGAAAACACTTCACATCATAGCTAATTATTCATTTTCATCAACTGTTTAGGTGACTAAAAATGTACAAACAAGTCATATACAAGATAATAAAAATAACTGATAAAGGGAAGGCACTAGACTAGACTCAAGAGGGACTGGAAAAGAATTCCTGCATAAAGTGGGATTATAATTGGGAATTAAAGGAAGGCATGGAGGTCAATAGTCAGAGCAATGGAGAAGTGTTCTGGGCAAAAGGAGAGAATGCCCAAAATAGGGAAAGAGAGGGTCTTGTAAATGGAACAACAAGCAGGAGGCCAGGGTTACTGGACCTAAGAGTAAATATTGGGGAGTAAGGTGTGAGAAGACCAGAAAGGCAGCAGGAAGATACATTATAAAGGGTTTTGAATGGCATATAGGATTTTAGATTTAACTATCAAGGGGCAGAGTCAAGATGGCTGAGTAAAAACAGGACCTCTGTGGGGCTCCAGCTCTCACCACCTCCAATCCATGAAAAAGGGGACTCTGAACAAACTTTGGAGCTACAGAACCCACAAAATGACACAGAGAAGCTGACCTCCCACTGAGGACAGCCCCGCAGGCCAGCAGGAATTTGCCAGCACAGCACTCTGGGAGCCAAGCCCAGGTTTTAGCCCCAGGGGGTCCTGACCAGCCACCCACTGGAGGGACTCTAGATCACCAGCAGCTGTGGCAGTCCAGAATTATTAACACATAGATGCTAAGGATAAAGTGAGAGGTCAGTGCAGTGTGGACTTTGGGACCTAGTAGTTGGGAGTACGTAGGCTTTATCCCCGCTCCTCCCCAGGCCAGAAGCCATTGAGGGCTGCTGTGCAGCCGCCCCGTAGCAGCTTCAGCTCCTGGCCTGCAGAGTGTAGGGGGACCAAGCACCAGTCTGAGGGGTAATCGCTCTTGCTTTAACCTGCTTGGATCTGGATTGCAGTCTAGGGGGGAGGTCCTGGGGTGTGTGTCCAGCTTGCCAGAGCAGGTGGAGGCCTCAGAGAGGGCACCCAACTAATACCTCCGGCAGCTGAGAAAACCCCAGCGTTTCGTACGAAGCTCCCCTGTCTGGTGGCAGAGTCCTACTGTGGCAAAAAGACCAAAAGTCAAGTAATTGAGTGGCAACATAACCAGACAAAGGAGGCAAAGCAAACAGAAGAATCCAACATCAGACTCCTATTTTGGGGACAAAAAGGATCGAAGCATGAAGGAAGACAGTGGAGTCGGAACTCCTGCACCAAAAGCTTCAAAGGAAAATAGGAGCAGGTAACAGGCCATAGAGGACTTTATGTTATTTTTTTTTTAAAGCAATTGGGGTTAAGTAACTTGCTCAAGGTTACACGCCCAGGTGTTTCTGGGTGGGTGCTAAGTGTCTGAGCCCGGATTCGATCCCAGGTCATCCCTACTCTGGGGCCAGTGCTCTTACTCGCAGTGCTACCTGGCCGCCCCTTTTTTTGTTTGTTTGTATAGAAGGGCAATTGGGGTTAAGTGCCTTGCCCAAGGTCACGTAGCTAGTTTTTGGGTTAAGTGTCTGAGGCCACATTTGAACTCAGGTCTTCCTGACTCCAGGGCCAGTGCACTATTCATTGCGCCACCTAGCTGGCCCCATAGAGGACTTTAAGAAGCAGATAAGAGAAATGGAGGAAAAATTGGGAAGAGAAATGAGAACAATGCAAGAAAATTATGAAATGAGAGTCAACAGCCTGACTGAGGAAAATAAAACTTTCAAAAACAGACTAACTCAAATGGCAAAAGAGGCTCAAAAAGGCAATGATGAGAAGAATGCCTTAAAAAGCCGAATTTGCCAGATGGGAAAAGAATCTAAAAAGCTCACTGAGGAGAACCATTGCCTCAGAATTAGACTGGAGCAAATGGAAGCTAGTGACTTTATGAGAAATCAAGATGCTGTTAAACAGATCCAAACAAATGAAAGAATAGAAAGCAATATGAAATATCTCATGGGAAAAACCACTGGCCTGGAAAATAGATCCAGGAGAGATAATTTTAAAATTATTGGACTACCTGAAAGCCATGATCAAGGAAAGAACCTAGAAATCATCCTCCAAGAAATTCTCAAGGAAAACTGCCCTGATGTTTTAGAACCAGAGGGCAAAATAGAGGTTGAAAGAATCCACCGATCACCTCCTAAAAAAGATCCCAAAAAGAAAACTCCTAGAATATTATAGCCAGGTTCTGGAATTCCCAGATCAAGGAGAGAATATTACAAGCAGCCAGGAAGAAACAATTTGAATATTATGGAAACGCAATCAGGATAACTCAGGATCTGGCAACTTCTACACTGAGGGGCTGAAGGGCTTGGAATATGATATTCTGGAGGGCAAAGGAGCTGGGATTAAAACCAAGAATCACCTACCCAGCAAAACTGAGTATCATGTTTCAGGGGAAAATATAGTCATTCAGTGGAACAGAGGACTTTCAAGCATTCTTGCTGAAAAAACCAGAGCTGAACAGAAAATGTGACATTCAGGTACAAGAATCAAGAGAAGCATGAGAAGGTAAACAGGGAAAAGAAATCTTAAGGAACTTATCAAAGTTGAACTACTAACATCCCTACATCGAAAAACAATAACTGTAACTGATGAAACTTTTCTCAGTATGAAAATAGTTGAAGGGAATATATATATGTCTATAGCGGAGGACGTATGAATACATATGTGAATGTGTATATATATGTTTAAAGGTATACATAAAGGACACAGGACCAATTTAATAGGAAGAGAAGATACTTAAAAAGTGAAATTAAGAGGTGAGAGAGGAATATAATGAGAGGAGATGGGGAGAGACAGAATGGGGTAAACTATCTCATATAGAAGAGGCAAGGGAAAATGGTTACAATGGAGGAGAAGAATAGGAAGGCAAAAGGGAATGAATGGGTAAACTTTATTCTCACTGAATTTGGCTCAGGGAGGAAATGAAATACACACTAAATAGGGTATCTCACCCTACAGGAGAGTAGGGGGAAAGGGGATGAGAGGGGGGATGATGGAAGGGAGGGCAGGCTGGTGGGGAGGGAAGTTGGAAGCACCCACTTTTGAAAAGGGACGGGATCAAAGTAGAGAATAGAACAAGTGGGAGGTGGGATAGGAGGGAGGGAAATATAGTCAGTCTTTTACAATATATCTACTATGTTACTGTTTTGCATTAGCCACACATGTACACCTTATACTGAACTGCTTATCTTCCCAGTAAGGGTGAGTGACAAGGGAGGAAGGAAATGAATCTGGAATTCAAAGTTTTAAAATCAAATGTTTAAATATATATATATATATGTATATATACACACTATTATTAATACTATTTTACATGTAATTGGGAAATAAGATATACAGGCACTGGGGCATAGAGATCCACCATGTCCTACTGGAAAAGTCGAAGGGAGTATGGGAAAAGATATGGGAGAGAGCAGATTGGAGGAGGGGATATCCTGTGGGACTACTTTTTTTGGGGTGGTGGGTAGGGGGAAAATGGGGAGAAAATTTGTCTCAAAATCTTGCAGAAATGAATGATGTAAATCAGAAGTTAATGAAGCATTTGAAAAATTTAAAAAAAATACCACTAACACAAAAAAAGATTAACTATCAGGTTTATAATAGGTTTTGTTTTTCTCATGGGGAGAAATACAATCATATCACAGAGATCTTTGGCTGATTAAAATAAAATAGAGAAGGAGAGAGAAAAGAAACAGTGTTTTATGTTTTTCTTCTGACCCTTGAATCAAAATCAGAAATAGTTTATCAAGGAGCAAGCTTCTTATACCTTAGTCAAGCTAATTTCATACTTCTTTGTTCATAGGTATGTCCTTCATATAGGATATAGGATGTGATCGTTCCAAAGTACCTATCAGCTATAAATAGATTTCACTAGCATTTCAAAACCTATCAAATTTCTCACATAAAAATATGCTTTTACTCTATTTTCTTTTCTTTCTTTCTTCTTTTTTTTTTTGTTTTTTGGAGGGGGAAGGGCAGGGGAATTAGGGTTAAGTGACTTGCCGAAGGTTATAGGACTAGTAAGTGTTAAATATAGCTGGGTTTGAATTCAGGTCCTCCTGACTCCAGGGCCAATGCTCTATTCACTGCACCACCTAGCCGCCCCCTTTCACTCTATTTTCACAAATTTTTGCCTAATACTTTTATTTTTCCTGAAGATGCTCTGTTTGTATGTCTTAGGGAAATATATCTGTGGTTCCGCCTATTTCCTAATACTTTTATTTTTCCTGAAGATGCTCTGTTTGTATGTCTTAGGGAAATATATCTGTGTTTCCTAAATTTCCCCTAAATCTGAGCAGCAGTAACAAAACATCATCTGAGGTTCCCAATCCTTCATGAAGACATATAATTTCAGAAATATGCAAGAGTTAAGAGAAAAAGTATAATCACAGGTTGAAGTAACACCAAAAAAGGATAGGGGATGCCAAAAGAAGTAAAGCAAGAAAAGAGAATCAACGAAATATTTTTAAAAATCAGAAGAAAACAAGTTCAAAAGGAGGGATAGACAAAATAGATTAACTTTGTAACTAATACATTAAATTTAACAAACTTAAAAAACTCACCAAGCTATATGTAATCAGATTCATGGTTGTCATATACACAATTCTCTTCTTTATATAAGGAATTGTTTGCATTTTTCGATGTTTACCAAGTTCATAAAAGTAAAGAAAATTGGGATTTGAAAAGAAAAAAAGGGATTTGAAAAAAATATGCCATATCAAGCTGGAAATGTTTTACATGAATTCATATGTATAATGCGTTTGCCTTGCAAGGCTAGGGAGGGAGGTGAATTTTGGTACTAAAAATTAATTAAAATTGAATGAGAAAAAAATATGGACAACACAATTTTTTTTCAAATGCTTTATTAACTTCTGATTTACATCATTCATTTCCGCCAGAGTTTGAGTTACAAATTTTCTCCCCATTTTTCCCCTACCCACCGCTCCAAAATAGCAGTCCCACAGGATATCCCCTCCTCCAATCTGCTCTCTCCCATATTTTCTCCCATACCCCTTTCAACTTTTCCAGTGGATCTCTATGCCACAGTGCCTGTATATCTTATTTCCCAATTACATGCAAAATAGTATTAATAATAGTGTGTGTGTGTATTTATATTTAATATAAATATACATATATATAATATATATTTAAGCATTTGATTTTAAAACTGACTATATTTCCCTCCCTTCTATCCCACCTCCCACTTGTTCTATTCTCTACTTTGATCCCGTCCCTTTTCAAAAGTGGGTGCTTCCAACTTCCCTCCCCACCAGCCTGCCCTCCCTTCCATCATCCCCCCTCTCATCCCCTTTCCCCCTACTCTCCTATAGGGTGAGATACCCTATTTAGTGTGTATTTCATTCCCTCCCCAAGCCAAATTCAATGAGAATAAGGTTGACCCATTCTCTTTTGCCTTCCTATTCTTCCCCTCCATTGTAACCATTTTCCCTTGCCTCTTCTGTATGAGATAGTTTACCCCATTCTGTCTCTCCCCATCTCCTCTCATTATATTCCTCTCACCTCTTAATTTCACCTTTTAAGTATCATTCCTTCCTGTTAAATTGGTCCTGTGCCCTCTATCTATGTAAACATATACACACATTCACGTATGTATTCATATGTCCATATACCCTCATATATATATACATATATATATATATTTCTATTCCCTTCAACTACTGACAAAAGTTTCATCAGTTACAATTATTGCTTTTCCATGTAGGAATGTTAATAGTTCAACTTTGGTAAGTTCCTTATGATTTCTTTTCCCTGCTTACCTTCTCATGCTTCTCTTGCTTCTTGTATCTGAATGTCAAATTTTCTGTTCAACTCTGGTTTTTTCAGCAAGAATGCTTGAAAGTCCTCTATTCCACTGAATGACCATATTTTCCCCTGAAACATGATAGTTTTGCTGGGTAGGTGACTCTTGGTTTTAATCCCAGCTCCTCTGACCTCCAGAATATCATATTCCAAGCCCTTCAGCCCCTCAGTGTAGAAGCTACCAGATCATGGGTTATTCTGATTGTGTTTCCACAATATTCAAATTGTTTCTTCCTGGCTGCTTGTAATATTCTCTCCTTAATCTGGGAATTCCGGAACCTATATTATTTCTAGGAGTTTTCTTTTTGGGATCGTTTTTAGGAGGTGATCGGTGGATTCTTTCAACCTCTATTTTGCCCTCTGGTTCTAAAACATCAGGGCAGTTTTCTTTGAGAACTTCCTGGAGGATGATTTCTAGGTTCTTACTTTGATCATGGCTTTCAGGTAGTCCAATAAATTTTAAATGGTCTCTCCTGGATCTATTTTCCAGGTCAGTGGTTTTTCCCACGAGATATTTCACATCGCGTTCTATTCTTTCATTTGTTTGGATCTGTTTAACAGCATCTTGATTTCTCATAAAGTCATTAGCTTCCATTTGCTCCAGTCTAATTCTGAAGCAACGATTCTCCTCATTGAGCTTTTGAGATTCTTTTTCCATCTGGAAAATTCGACTTTTTAAGGCAAGATTCTTCTCCTCTTTGCCTTTTTGAGACTCTTTTGCCATTTGAGTCAGTCTGTTTTTTAAAGTGTTATTTTCCTCAGTCAGGCTGTTGACTCTCATTTCATAATTTTCTTGCATTGTTCTCATTTCTCTTCCCAATTTTTCCTCCACTTCTCTTATCTGCTTCTCAGTCCTCTATGGCCTGTAACCAACTTGTATTTTCCTTTGAAGCTTTTGGTGCAGGAGTTCTGACTTCACTGGCTTCCTCCTGTTCCATGCTTTGATCCTTTTTGTCCCCAAAATAGGAGTCTAATGTTGGAATCTTCTGTCTGCTTTGTTTCCTTTGCCTGGTCATGTCACCCCTCAGTCACTTGACCACTGGGCTTTTTGCCACAGTAGGACTCTGCCACCAGACAGGGGAGCTTTCATCCCAAACGTTGGGGTGTTCTCATCTGCCGGAGGTGCCCTCTCTGAGGCCTCCACACTCTCTGGCAAGCTAGTCACGCACCCCAGGACCTCCACCCTAGACTGCAATTCAGATCCAACAGGATTAAAGCAAGAGCAATTACCCTTCAGACTGGTGCTTGGTCCCCCTACACTCTGCAGGCCAGGAGCTGAAGCTGCCACATGGCGGTGGCTGGCTGTGCCAGAGTCTCAGCAGCTTCTCGCCCCGGGGGCAAAAGCCATGCACTCACACTTACTGGGTCCCAAAGTCCAGACTGTACTGACCTCTCACATCTATGTGTTGATAAATCTGGAAACGGCCACAGCTGCTGCTGATCTGGAGCCCCTCTGGCCAGCAGCTGGTCAGGCCTGCCCTGGGGTAAAGCCTCAGCATGGGGCTGGGCTTGGCAACCAGAGCGCTGCACTGGCCGATTCCTGCTGGCCTGCCGGGCTGTCCTCAGCGGGAGGTTAGCTTCTCTGTGTCATTTTGTGGGTTCTGCAGCTCCAAAGTTTGTTCTTTTTACATGGATTGGGGAAGGTGGAAGCAGGAGCAACAGGGAGGTCCTGCTTCTATTCCACCATCTTCCACACAATATTTTCTTTAAAAAATCATGATTTGAGGGTGGTTAGGTAGAGCAGTGAATTGAACACCAGCCCTGGAGTCAGGAGGACCTGAATTCAAATCAGGCCTCAGACACTTGACACAATTACTAGCCATGTGACTTTGGGCAAATCACTTAACCCCAATTGCCCTCCAAAAAGCAACAAAGAAAAATCATGATTTTACAGATGGAGGCATAAGTTCCTAGCCAACAGCATGGCCTTAATAAGAACAGGTAATTCCTGGTCTCCTATCCAGGTCGCCTTCAAGTCTCAACTAATAGCCTAACTTCTTGCAAGAGGCTTTTTCCAGGTCCCTCTCAATGCTAGTGGCTTCTCTCTGAGATTACTTCCAATTTACCCTGTATTTATCTTATATGTACATAGTTGTGTACTGTTGCAGCCCCCATTAGATTGTGAGCTCTCTAAGACCAGGGACTGCTTTTGTCTTTCTTTGTACTCTTAGAATTTAGCACTGTGCAGGACACATACTCAGAGCTGAATGTGTGTCGGGTAACTGACAAATTACCCTAATTTCCTTTTTATAGAGTTATTAAACTGTCAGTTCAAGGAAATAAGGCAGACATAATTCAATTTTGTCACAGAATTTTTTTTCTTTTTACCAAGTTTCCTACGATACCAGTAAAATTGAGAACTCTGGCTGGGTAATAGTATGATTATCTGGTTAAGACAGACTCCTCAGACAACAAGTGGAGTACAGGGTTCAATTCTGGAGGCACAATTTTAAAAGGACTGTTTAAGTGAAAGAGATCCTGACAGTCTGAACTGAGGCAACACAGGTATGCTTTTGGTGGAGGTGGTACACTATCAATGGTAATGAAGAGGAAGAAAGATGAGAATAATGACAGAGAAAAAAGAAAATCAAGAAGACTTCAGAAAGCCAAAGATGAACTAGAAGAATGAGTGAGAGGGAGAGAGAGAGAGAGAAAGAGAGATTCAAAGTGAGATGGAGAAAGGGGCTTTGAAAGAAATAGGGAGTTCAATTTGATGTGGCATTTGAACAGAAACATGCCTCAGGGGAAAAAAGGCAGTGCCAAATACATAGATTTAAGGGCAAAGTATGAAAATTATAGCTAAGTCTATGGGAGGTACTAAACTATAAGTGAAGTGAGTTGAGAACCAAGATGTATGGGGCATCTACACTTACAGGATGGGAAGAGAAGGCATCAAAAGTAAAAGAGCAAACAGAAAGGAAGACAACTAAAATAGAAGAATCAAAGAATATGAAAGCTGCAAGGGGTGAGACAAAGCATCTAATGCAAATTTTCATTTGACACATGAATAAACTGAGGCCCAAGGAGGCAAAAGTACTTGGGTGGGATGAATCAACTAGTTAGTGGGAAGAACCAGAACTTGCACTAGGGTCTTCTAATAGCCAGTTCATCAGGTTTTTTTCTTCCACATTACTGTCCTTCCAAAGGAGAAAGTCTCAAGAAGGAAGAATTTAAAATACATATAGCTACAATTTATGAAGACTCCTAATAACCTCAATATCAATTCACAAAATGGAACTATACTAAAAGCCTACAATTTAACCATTAAGGAATGGATTCTGCAATTGTTTCTGTATCCTACTTATCTTTTCTTTTACTTCTTCCTTCTGTTGCCTATCATCACTTTCTCTTCAGGACACAGGAAAATTCAAATTCAACAACTTAAGGTACTGAGTCTCAGATTAATTGGCACTTTATTACTAACACAAGATCCCATCACGGACATAACTGCATGCTATTATCTCACAACTGCTTTGGAGTTTTCCACAGATGTGGCAAGCATGTTTCTAGGTTAGGCCTGAGGGAGACAGAATTACCAAAAGAAATTCCATCAGACACCAACCATCTGACAGTCCAAAAAGTACATCTATTATACACCTGAGGTTACTTTAAGAGATTATTTGGAAGTGTTTGAAAACAACATATAAGATGAACTGACTGATGTATTCACTCCCAATTTCCCATCATAGCTTCTCTATACCTGTGCCTCCTATAACAGTGAAGATTCAAGATTCAAACTCTGGCTGTAAATCCAGAACTCTTTCCAGTACACCTTGCTACCTCCACTGCAAAATGAAAAAGAACAGTACCTACCTCACAGAATTCAGAGGAGCAATGAGATAATATTGAGTAAAGTTCTTTGGAATCCTTAAAATGCTATATAATTTCTAGGCATTATAATGATTATCCAAAATTCACAAAAAAGTAAATGACATCTGTGAGACTTTGTTCTAGACTCAAAAAACTAAAAGCGATAGTAAAGCTCAGTCATTTGGAAATAACAGTGGTCATGTTGCTGAAAATCTAAATTAAGAAATGAAAACTGTTTAGAAGTAGGGTAAGAGGCATTTAATAAAATAAACCAAGACACAGCTTTCACTCCAAGCATTTGGCTGTTCCCTATTTAAGCTGCGATGTTAGGTCATTTTCTTTGGCAAAATAGCAATGTAGTCTAGCGTACAGGACCAACTTATTCTCCCTTTGAGTTTCCTTCCCTGACCAAGTATTTACTAAGTGTTCAACAGGTTCCAGGGACCTTGTGAAGGGTCCTGGGGACAGAAAGACACAAGCACTTGCCCTCAAAGGAACTTCCTTTCTATTAGTGAGGAAAAGAACAGGAAACAACATCTACTTAAGAAAAGAAATATTATGCAATTTCCAGAGAGAAGGGTACTCTTAAGTAGTCATGAGATCATCAGGAGAAACTTCAGGTGAGAAGTGGCACATAAACTGAGATGTGAAAGAAACTAAAGGTTCAAAGAAGAGGTAAGTAGGGAATTGCTTCCAGAAATGAGAAAAAACCAGAAATGAGGTGCAAAAGGACAACTGTGGGAGAAAAAGACAATCAGTTTAAGCTTACTGTAAAAAATCAAAAACAGTCGGCAGGAAGCAAGAACGTCTTTCAATGCCAAATACTGGAGAAGGGATCTGGCTCTACAGGTTAGAGGGAGCAGCTGAAGGTTCCCGAGCAGAGGATCAGCTGGTCAGATCTGCATTCGTGTGGAAAATAAACCGAAGAGGTGAGAGATGTGGAAAAGTCCACCTGAGAGGGGACACGTTTCAGAACAATGGTGGAGCAAGAAGCAACGAATTCAAGAAATATTCTAGAGGTGGAATGGACAAGACTTGGCAATGGATTGGTTTCATGAGGAAGAGGGAAGGGCTGAATGTAGCAGATGTCTGTCTTCAATGTGACAGCTAGGGGACTGGAAAGTGCCCTCCACAAAATGAGAAACTCAAAGCTAGTGCAGTGAGAAGAACAAAGAACATGGAGCTCCATGGCCTGAGCTCCCATCAGAGCTGCTGCCTACGGGACCCTGGGAAAGTCACTTAATCTCTTTGGGCCTAAGTTTCCCCATCAGTAAAAAGAAAAGGTTGTATGTACTAGATGGCCCCTCAAGAAATGGGGAGAGTTAGGGGAAAGTACACTAAGTTCTACTGGACCCAAACTGAGTATGATGTCTCTCTAACTGGATATCCCACAGGCAGCTGGTAATAGCTCAGGAAGAAAAAAAAGGCTGCGTATGTACAATATCCTAAATCTTAAGAGTAGCTGTGAACAAAGACTTTGGGGGCAGCAGGCATAGATCCAAGTCATCAGTCAAGTCAAGAAGAGAATTACTGAGCAATTGCTATGTGCCAGGTCCTGTGCTAAGGGACGAGGACACAAAGGTAAAAACAGTTCTCACTCTCAAGGAGTTCATATTCTAATAGGGGCAACAACACACAAAATAACACACATGCAAAAGAAACACAGAGAAATGGGAGGTAATTTTTTTTTTAAACAGAAGAGAAAGCGAAATGTCAGAAAAACAAACTGATCTAAAGAACAAGACTGAAGAAAAAAAAATAGTCAGACTACCTGAAAAAATACAATTAAAATAAAAAGAATCTTGATACAATATTTTAAGAAATTATCAAGAAAAACTGCCCTGAATTATTTAACAAGAAGACAAAGCAGAAACAGGGAAAAAAAAACCACCAATCATCACCTGAAGGAGAGCCCAGGAGGAAAACTTATAGGACTATCACAGTCAAGTTTCAAAGCTCTCAGGTTAAGGAGAAAATATTGGAAGAAACAAGAAGAAAACAATTTAAATATAGTGGAGCTACAATAAAGATCACAGAAGACATAGCAGCCACTATATTGAAGGACCCTAGGTCTTAGAACACTATATCCCATAGAGCAAAAGAGCTGGGGTTATGACCAAGTATTAACTTACCCAACAAAGTTAAGTAAAATCCTGAATGAAAAAAAAAAAAAAAGACACTTAGAGAACTCAAAGACTTTCAGAATTTTGTCACAAAAACCCCAGAACTTAAGGGTAAAATTTGACATATAGCATCCAGGAGAAATATAAGAATTAAAGACCAATTATAAAGGACTCAATAAGGTCAAATTTGTTATTTTGCATATATTAAAATATTAGCAGTACTCTTATGGTTGTTTTCATTATTTGGGTAGTTTGAAAGAAATGTTTGGGCCGAGCTGAGTATGATGGAGTGAGTCTAAAAAAACAAAACCACGTAGAGAGATAAGAAGTAATTATGTCATATGAATGAGGCATAAAATGAAAAACTGATACAGAAGCTAGGAGGGAAGAGGGTGAGTAATGCTAGAACCTTAATCTCACAAAGAATGAGTTGAAGAGAAATAACTCTGTGTGTGTGTGTGTGTTCTAAATTCAGAAAGAAATAAGAGCAAGGGGACAGGGTGGGGGGTGCAGGGAGAAAGGATAAGGGAAATACTTTTTTAGAGGGGTGGATAGGTTAAGGAACAGGAGGGCAAGGTAGTGAGCAGAAGTAAAACAGAGAAGTGAGGAGAAATAAGGTAAATAGGATGAGAAGCATAGTGAGGGAAAAATAGGAAGGAGGAAAATATACAAGTATATTTTAGCTTAGAATGTGATGGAATGAATTTAGCCATAAAATGAAAATGGATAGCATATTAAAAATTTTAATTCAGCAATATGTTGGGTTTCAGGAAACATAAAAATGAGAGACATGCACAAAGATAAAATAAAGGGTAGGAATGGAGTTTATTCCGTAAAAAAAAAAAAGCAGGGATAGTAATCATGATCTCAAAGATAAAACATTTAATTGAAAGTGAAAAATAAAGAAACTACACTATGTGTCAGTGTAATGGCAAGCACAAAAGTAGTTTACACCTTGTTTCAAGCTATTGAATTAACACCTTGTTTCAGTCTGTTAAGAAATAGAATGTTTAGGGTGGCTAGGTGGCACAATGAATAGAGCACCAGCCCTGGAGTCAGGAGGACAGGAGTTCAAATCCAGCCTCAGGCACTTAACACAAAAAACTAGCCTGTGACTTTGGGCAAGTCACTTAACCCCAATTGCCCTCCAAAAAGCAAAAAAAAAAAAAAAATAGAATGTGTGAACTCCTGGGGAAGGAGCTGATGATTATATAAGGAGAGCCCCAGGGAAGACTCTTATGGTGGCAGAGTGAAGGAGAAAACTTTTGTGGTATCCCAGCACTCTGTCTGCTCTGTCTGTGTTGATGTTTGTTTGTGATACTTTGTACAGAAGCCCTGGGACCTTACTGGAAGCCTGAAAGAGGATTTTCTCGTTCTATGTGTACAGAAGTCCTGGAGGAGGATTTTGAAGGTCCTGGAACTTTACTGATGATTTGTGCTGACCTCATGAACCTTGTTTGTGGGTCTGTGCTGATTTCTATGTTGATGATTTGTGTTGACTTCTCAGACCTTGTTGGTGGATCTGAGTTGATTTCACAAGCATATAGTGAACTAATAATGGTGCCGGCAATGTGTATGAATATTATTGTGGTTCTGGTAAGCTTTGTCTTCCCAGAAATAGGAACTATGGACTTCAGGTGGACTGGACACCGTGAGCTTCAATGTGGAATGGGAACTGGATGAAGAACTGGACAAGGAGCTGGACAAGGAACTGGGAGCTTCCTGCCTTTGAATCCAGGTGACAATTGGAACTGAGACTGACGTCCAGCCTGGAGTCAAGCTGAAAGAAGACCACTTGGATATTGTGCACTAACTGAGAAGATTATGATTTACTTGTGACCAAGGGGTGGATGGCCTGTGTATTTTCCACTACTCCTTAAGAGATTACTGAATAGTGACTGATTACTGAGTGACTGATGATTGAATAGTGACTAATGACTAAATAGTGACTGATTTGTAACTTACTATGCACCATGAGTGGAGAACTTTGACTATTGTATTTTGTGACCCTTAAGGATGATTGAATGATTGAGTTACTAAATGACTGCACTTTGTTGAAAATTATTGTGACCACTTTGGTGAAAAACTATGTGGCCATTTTAGTGATAAGTCATTGTGAATGCTGTATTTTGATTTTCTGTGATATGTTGTAACACCGGGAATGCTGTACCTTGATTTTCTATAAATGTTTTGCTCTGATTTGTTATTGAATAGTGTTCACTATACTATGTAATCAGAACCTTAAAAGCTGTTCACAGTAGCATTCTTCTGGAAAGCTGCTCGTGCATGGCTTTACAATCAGCAATACTGTTTTAGACCATTTAAAATACCTAGACAGTATAAAATACCTGAGCATATACCTGCCAAAACAAAGGAACTATATGAACATAAAAATAAAATACTTTTTATACAAATAAACTCAGATCTAAATAACTGAAGTAGTATTTATTGTTCATAGGTAGGTAAAGACAATATAATTTTTAAAAGACAATTATACCTAACTAATCTATTCAATGTCATCCCAATTGTGTGCATCCCTAATGATGGCACAAGTCAATAGATAACTGCTGCCAAAATCTTGATTGGGTGATAAATATGTATTGAATGAACTGCCAAGGAGGAAAGGCTATCAAGTGATGGTGATAGAGAATTAGAAAATAGCAATAGGAATTCAAATTCTCCTACTATGACCAACGGATGGGGGAAGGGAGTTTGAGTGAATGTATAACCACTGCCTGAAAGGGAGTCCAGGAAAGCTATGTAATCAGGAGGGAATCAGGTCTCAATGCAAACAGATGTAAAGAGTAAGAAAAGGTTTGACACAAGGAGCTGATAAGATCAT
>NW_027187465.1:21510766-21513756 GCF_028583685.1 Petaurus breviceps papuanus | reverse complement strand
TGTTTGTGATACTTTGTACAGAAGCCCTGGGACCTTACTGGAAGCCTGAAAGAGGATTTTCTCGTTCTATGTGTACAGAAGTCCTGGAGGAGGATTTTGAAGGTCCTGGAACTTTACTGATGATTTGTGCTGACCTCATGAACCTTGTTTGTGGGTCTGTGCTGATTTCTATGTTGATGATTTGTGTTGACTTCTCAGACCTTGTTGGTGGATCTGAGTTGATTTCACAAGCATATAGTGAACTAATAATGGTGCCGGCAATGTGTATGAATATTATTGTGGTTCTGGTAAGCTTTGTCTTCCCAAAAATAGGAACTATGGACTTCAGGTGGACTGGACACCGTGAGCTTCAATGTGGAATGGGAACTGGATGAAGAACTGGACAAGGAGCTGGACAAGGAACTGGGAGCTTCCTGCCTTTGAATCCAGGTGACAATTGGAACTGAGACTGACAGCCAGCCTGGAGTCAAGCTGAAAGAAGACCACTTGGATATTGTGCACTAACTGAGAAGATTATGATTTACTTGTGACCAAGGGGTGGATGGCCTGTGTATTTTCCACTACTCCTTAAGAGATTACTGAATAGTGACTGATTACTGAGTGACTGATGATTGAATAGTGACTAATGACTAAATAGTGACTGATTTGTAACTTACTGTGCACCATGAGTGGAGAACTTTGATTATTGTATTTTGTGACCCTTAAGGATGATTGAATGATTGAGTTACTAAATGACTGCACTTTGTTGAAAATTATTGTGACCACTTTGGTGAAAAACTATGTGGCCATTTTAGTGATAAGTCATTGTGAATGCTGTATTTTGATTTTCTGTGATATGTTGTAACACCGGGAATGCTGTACCTTGATTTTCTATAAATGTTTTGCTCTGATTTGTTATTGAATAGTGTTCACTATACTATGTAATCAGAACCTTAAAAGCTGTTCACAGTAGCATTCTTCTGGAAAGCTGCTCGTGCATGGCTTTACAATCAGCAATACTGTTTTAGACCATTTAAAATACCTAGACAGTATAAAATACCTGAGCATATACCTGCCAAAACAAAGGAACTATATGAACATAAAAATAAAATACTTTTTATACAAATAAACTCAGATCTAAATAACTGAAGTAGTATTTATTGTTCATAGGTAGGTAAAGACAATATAATTTTTAAAAGACAATTATACCTAACTAATCTATTCAATGTCATCCCAATTGTGTGCATCCCTAATGATGGCACAAGTCAATAGATAACTGCTGCCAAAATCTTGATTGGGTGATAAATATGTATTGAATGAACTGCCAAGGAGGAAAGGCTATCAAGTGATGGTGATAGAGAATTAGAAAATAGCAATAGGAATTCAAATTCTCCTACTATGACCAACGGATGGGGGAAGGGAGTTTGAGTGAATGTATAACCACTGCCTGAAAGGGAGTCCAGGAAAGCTATGTAATCAGGAGGGAATCAGGTCTCAATGCAAACAGATGTAAAGAGTAAGAAAAGGTTTGACACAAGGAGCTGATAAGATCATTAAGGAAAAGAAGGTATGAAAGAAGAGGGCCCTGAACAGCAACCTAGGTTACTCCTACCTATGCCTTAAAAGTAAAATTATGATCCAAAGAAGATGGAACTTTTCAGATAAGCAAAAGGGTAGATGAGGGAACAAGAGGCATCAGCTACATGTGTTTATTGTTGGCCACGCAAAGAAAACAAAAAACATTACTTCAGAGCTCTCTGGAATTTCTAAGCCACCTGAAACAGATGTTGACCAACACTGTTAAAAGGGGTAAAAGGCAGGATTACATCCTAGGGGGGGGGGGGGGGGGAGAATTAGGTGGTGCAGTGAATAGAGTACTGGGCCCTGGAGTCAGGAGGACCTGAGACCTGACCAAATCAGGCCTCAGATGCTTAAGCATTTAGAAGCTGCATGACCTTTGGCAAGTCACTTAATGCCAATTGTCCTGCCTCCCTCCCTCCAAAAAAAAGAAAGAAAAGAATAGGACATGATGACAGAAAACGTCAGATTTAAGGCCAATTCCATCATCTATCTGTGCTGATTTCTACTGTCTCCACAATTTCTGAAAGCATAAAAAGGGGGAGAAGGAAGGGGAATTGTTGAGTCAGTGGAGAAGATACACAAAAGATTGGGTTTCACTTTTAACCAAATTCAGACTTGGTTGGTTTTTTTCCTCCTGCCCAGATTGAGATCATGTTTTGGTTTTTCCCCCTCTTCTATTTTTAGTTCCTAACTGTCCAATAGCTAGAAATAACACATTGGTAGGGGAACACAATCCCCACATGGCATTTCCCTAGAAAGCAAATAACTGTCTTCTAAATATTCAGTAAGTAAGACGGTTATTGTGTTTTTTCTTTGTTCTTGAAGAGAACAGTGACATCAGGGAGATGGTGACATGACTTGCAGTTGGTTTTTGATTTGAGTGAGGAAGGGCTGTGCAAGACCCTCAGGGTAACTGGCCAAAAGACAAACAATTACTATTTACATTCACTCTGAGCCAGAACCCCCAAAAAAAGTCATTAAGTAGTGCTTGGGCAGGGACCTATTGTCATCCAATCAATGAGCTCCAGAGTTTAAAGTGTGTTTAAGGCTTCTCTTTGGGAAAGAGATCTAGCCAGTAAACCCCAAGTTAACAGGCAGCTTTAGGCCATCAAAACTGACCTTCCTTTGAAGAGCAGAGGCAAGAGAACCCAGATGACTTACCCAACGGGCTGGGTCCCAAATCAGGCAGCTCTGACTACTCATAGCAACCCTGAGGGTCTTCCCCTCCCAGTTTGATTCTTTTTAAATTAAAGGAGTCATCCCTAGACTTACTTCTTAAAGAGGCCTACCAATTCACCGAATGCGTATTATCTCACTCAAAGTGAGAATCTAAAAAGACCTTAGCCTAAAAGGGCCAGGGTCTCCCTTTGCATCCTGGGCCTTTTCCAGTCATCCTGATGAGTAGCTGGCCACTGGACCCAGATGGCTCT
>NW_027187465.1:21421410-21510756 GCF_028583685.1 Petaurus breviceps papuanus | reverse complement strand
TCTCTCCAGTACAACCCCTTCTCTCCTCTGATACTGCCACCCTCCCTGCCTTGCACCTAGCCTGTTGGCAGGTTGGCCTGCCTCCAGTCTCTCCCCCCTCCAGTCCATCTTCTATTCAAAGTGACATTCCTAAAATACTACCTAACTCAATAAGCTCCAATGGCTCTCTACTGCCTCCAGGAGCAAATTCAAAATTCTCTGTTTGGCAACCAAAACCCTACATAAGCCTGCCCCCTCATACCTTTCCTTACACCTTAACTCCCCACTACAGGCTCTTGAATCCAGGGACACCGGTCTCCCGTCTGTTCCACAAACAAGACACTCGGTATCTTGGGTCCAGGTATTTTCTATGGTTGTCCCTCAATGCTGGGAGATATGCCCCTCCTCAGCTCCAACTGCCAGGCTTCCTTTAAATCTCAACTAAAAACCCATCTACAAGAATTCTTCCCCAACCCCATCTTAATTCCAATGACTTCTCTGTCAATCGTTTCCTATTTATCCTGTATAAGCTTACATTCTGTGTGTGTGTGTGTGTGTGTGTGTGTGTGTGTGTGTGTGTCTGCATGTTATCTCCCCTGTAAGTTCTTGAGAATCTGAGAACAGGGACTGTCTTTTCCTCTTTCTGTATCCCCAGTAATGGTCACTCAATAAATGTTCATTGATTAAGTCTACTAAGCACCTGGAAATCCAAGTTAAGAGAGAGAAGTACAGGATAATAAGGGAATCGTCAGCATAAAATTATCATTTAACCCATGAAAACCATATGAAACAGTACAGAGGGAGAACGGAAGGTCTGGGACAGAGTTTTAAGAAAGCCCACCATTAGGAGGAATGATCTAGAAAAAGATCTAGGATAGGAGACAACAGGAGAGACTAGATGGGTAGGTGAAGAAGCAGGACAGGGCAGAGTCAGAGAGAAATCAAAGAGTAAATTACTTTCCTTTCTCAAAGACCAAGCCTTAAATCCAATTCACTCTGGATTGGACCCTAGGTCCCTGCCCTCCTAGCAAGAGTGAATGCAAATACTAAATAGTAACTATTTCCCTTTTTGCCAGGAACCCTGAGGGTCTTCCCCTCCCAGTTAGATTTCTTTTTTCTCATTAAAGGGGCCATCCCTAGATTAACTACTAAAAGAGGCCTATTCACTGAATGGGTGTAACCTCATTCTAAGTGAATACATGAAAAGGCCTTAGCCTAAAAGGGTCAGTCAGGGTCACCCACTGCATCCAGAGCCATCTCCAGTTGTCCAGATGAAAATCAGGCCACTGGACCAAGATGGCTCTGGAGGAGAAAGTGAGGCTGCTGATCTTGCACAGCCCTCCTTCCTTTCCCTCCCTCAACTACAAGTCATGTCATCATCTCCCTGATGTCATGGTCCTCTCTGAGATGGTCAGACAAACACAAAGGCTACTGAAAAGTAAAGAAGGTTAAGAACTGAGAGAAGGACAGTAGATTTGGCAATTAAGAGACCACTGGCAACTTTGGAAAAGAACAAATAGAGGCAGCACTACTGCAGACGAGTATGTGTAAAGGCAGTACAGAGGAAGAGATTGAAGACAAGTGAAAGAGTGAGAAATCTGGTGGAGAAGAGAAGATGGAATAAAATTCCTTGTGGGGTTTTAGAGGGGCTTTCCTTGGTCACATCATAGGAGACAAGGGTGAAAAAGAAAATAATGGTAAAAGGCATCTGGGGAATGTGAGATAAAGCAGAGGTAGGGAAAAGGAGCTCTCAGCAAATGGTCCCAATTTTTTTCATTAAAACATGAGGCAAGACTTGACTGAGAGGAAGAAGGCAGAGGGAACCCTGGGAGGCTAGAAGAGAGATGAAAAAGTCTAGATGAGTAGCTATGGTAAGTGGGATAGTGAGTCCAAATTAAGAAGGTACAAAAGGATTACCTTGCTATACTAAGAGTTCAACTGAGATGTGGCTGACTGGTTAGTGATAAGGGGACAAGAGACTTGAGTGCAGAGGACATTGTAGAGCTGGACTAGTTTGGTCAAGATAAGCCAAGGAAGGAAAGTATAGTCAGTATACATGGTTAATAGCCTGGCTAAGAACTGAGAGAAGAAAATAGAGATCACATTGAGGACAAAGGACAGGGTTTGGAGATGGAAGGCAGGGAAAGAAATGGAATGACAAAAGTTTATGATCAGTTAAGAGAAATTCAGAGTTCGTGAGCATGGAGGTGGTACATTTATAAGTGATAGCAAGAGCAAGGGTATGTCCATCTCTATGTGTGGTTGAGGTGGGGTGGAGAAATAATTCCTGAGTAAGGTGAGGATCTAGGAGGTTCAGAAGTTGTTGGACATCCTGATGTCCCTTAGTATGAGCACAAGTGTTGAGAGGAATGTCCTGGAGGTCAGAGGACAACAGCTGCCAGAATTTTGAAGAGGTGGTAGAGAGGGAAGAAGTGAGATTTGGTGGAGTTGTAAATTTGTCTCCAATGATTCTGGAGAACAATTTGGAACTTCAATCACCCCCAAAATACCATTATTAGATCTGTATTCCAAAGAGATCAAAGAAAAAGGGAAAGGACCTATATGTACAAAAATATTTACATTTTTGAGGTGGCAAAGAATGGGAAACTGAGGGGACACCCATCACTTGGAGAATGACTAAATAAGTTGTGGTCTAGGATTGTGATAGTACTATATGAAATGAGGAGGAAGAGGATTTCAGAAAAAGCTGGGAAGACTTATGTGAACTTATACCAAGTAAAGTGAGCAAAACCAGGAGATCATTATACACACCCAGTAAGAGCAATACTGTAACAATGATCAACTGCTACTCTAACCCAGCACTTCCTAAAACTTTGGAAGGAGTTGGAGGAAGCAGAAAATTTGGAACTCAAAGCTTTTAAAATAAATGTTTAAAAAAAAAAGAAAAGAAAAAATTAAAGGAGGGTAAATTACTGAGTAATGGAAGCAGAGGAAGAACTTGTAGTCGTAATGGGGAACGAGGAGCAGTCCAACTCCATCACCTCAACCTGTGAATTAGGTGAAGTGAGTTAAAGTGCAATCAATCCTGCAGAGAGAAGCTATCATCATCAGGAGGAAGTCAAGTCTCAGTAGGAACCAGAAGATAGGAAAAGGGAAAAAAGAAAAGATTTAAGATGAAAGCAAGTTTGCTGTCTACAGGGCAGGCATTCCAGAGAGAGGACATACAAAGGGCTGGGTGGAGGGGAATGGGAATAAGGCCTTGGGCAGTGGGCAATTAATAAATGTGCAAAGGGACAGCTAAGGATTCAGAATCACTGGGATAGGGAGGGAATGACCAGATCAAAATTTGCTCATTCATGAGGAGGGTGAGTTCAGGTTTATCAACATTCCTAGAGAATTAGCAACTCCCTTAACCAACTGAAATGATTAATTCATTTTCCTGTCCTAGGCTTCAGATTTCCCTAAAGTCTTCTAACATCTGGTTCCAACTCATACTTCCAGCCTTATTTCTTTCATAAGAATTTTCTTCCACACTATCTTCTAGCAAACAGAACGACTTCCTCTTTCCTAAACTTGACAAGCTCTCTCCCATTTCTGCTTTCACAGAACATATGCCTGGGGTACATGGCATAAACATTTCTGCATTTCAGGATCTTCCTCCAAAGTTCTGCTCAGGGATCGCCTCTTCCATTTATCTTTTTGAGAACACAGACAGCTTTAAACATTCTCTCCTTCCACAAACAGTCTTGGAAGGTTCTAGATCTCTTCTTCCTTCCTCATTCCCTATATGTGTACAGCATAAAGGAACAAGACAAAAGATCCCTGAGAATAAATCTGGAAGTGAATTTTATTACCACGGGACTGCTGGGGTCACATACCCAGATCAGACAGTGAGTTGGCATGGACAATGTGCAGGTTTTTAAAGAGATTACAATAGTCAGGGTACTTAAGCTGAAACTACAATCAGTGATTGATGGGGAATATGGGGGCGGGGGGGAGCAGAGCAAGGGGAAGAATGGAGTGGAGATTTTATCCTAGATCAATATCACAGATCAATTAGGAGAGGGAAGGGTGGAGTTGTGCTCAACACATGCTACCAAACTGTACTTCTCTGTACACTATCATACTTTCTTCTTAGTCTCCATTTGCCCAAGTAGAATATTAGCTCCCAGAAGGCAAGGACTAAGTGATTTTTCTATCTTCACTGTCTAGTACAGTGAGGCTTTTTAATAAACATTCTGTTCTGAAATGGGATGGAGTAAAGTAACTAGGAGATGGATGGCAGATCTTCAATGTTAATCTTTAAGCTAGAACACCACTATATAGATATGTTGTAGGTGGGAATCTTTTTCAGATATGATTTGCAACAGTTAGTTGGCTGTTGGGGTAGCTTTCCAACTCTTGGCTCTATGAGGTAAAGAAGGGCAGTAGGAAGATTGTATCTTAAAACTTCCCAAACACTTACTGGTAGTATGAGTAATCTTTTCTAGACCCACCAAATGAAGCAAATGAAAACGTCTTTTCACATGAAGGGATAGATAAGGATTTTCTTATTTCTAATTCTAACAGAAAGAATCTTATTTAGTAAAATGCTTTCTTTTCAAATAAAGGAACAAACTTGGTTTGGAAAACATCAATAACTATTCTGAATCTCCCAATGCTATTATATCTTAAAATAAATTATCTTCTTTAATAATATCTTCTTAGGGAAGCTTCTGCAATAATTCTAAAGGTATCAGATTTTTATTTCCCTGGGCTTCTTAAAATACTAAGCATATAATTTATTGCTCTTCCAGGTCACAGAGCACTAGAAACTACTTTATATAAGATGAATTTTAAAAATTTCTCAGTTTAGAAATCAAGTAACTATTGACAATAAACCTAAAATTATCCTAAATTTGGCTGCTCTTCACAGTAATACTGAGTAAACTGTGGCTAGCAAAACACATCTGTACCAGTAAACAACGGAATCCAGAGATGCCCAGTTTGAACAATGAGAATTTTTTTTTTTAATTTTCAAAGTCCTTGCTTATATTTATTCCTCCATATTTGGGGAATGCAATTTTATTAATGCTTAAAGAAGTATATTTTAGATTACACCAATATTTAAATGCATTTAACCATCTAATTAGCATTAAAAAAAATCCATCTACCAGTACAGACTGCAATTCATCACAACTTCCATCACTATGGTTTCTTACTAGTACAGATGTGTCATGCTATGCACAGTTAAGAACAACCAGATTTAGGATAATTTTAGGTGGCGGGGTTATCATTTTAGACATGGAGTATTTCAAGTGGTATTTTTCCTCAGTGTCCATGTCTTGCCATTAATCTCCACAAAACATCAACCTGTCATGGCGCAACCCAATCTCCCTTTATTCCACTGTGAGCTCAGCTCACTGTCCATTTAGGCTCCTAAGACAGATCCATTGTTACACTTAACTCTACGGGCTCCAAAAACTGCAGGCAATCTATTCTGGGCAACAGATTCTTCACTCATTTCTCTTGTGTGGATGGCTTAGGCCAATCCTTCTTGAGTTATCTGATTGCACTGATGAGACCAAGTAGTAATCTGGGAGCTGATGTAATAAAAACATAACCATTCACAAACAGAACACCTGAAGAACTTTTATGGCAGTAGGGAATCCCCCACTGGGATTCTGCACAGGACACCCTCTAGGATACTAAAAAATACCTTTGATGAGCAGATTTTTTTTTAAACTGATATTTTGTTTCGATTATAATGGACACTTCACAAAAAAAAAAAAAAAAAAAAAAAACACAAGCCTGTCAAAATATATTCTCCTAAATGTTGATAAATGATATGTGCTTTAACTTTGAAAATATAGTAATACTGACCATGGATTTCTAAGTTAACTTCATTTATATTGTCATGCTCATGAATAATGGGCCCGCCTGAAGTCAGGAAGACACATCTTCCCAAGCTCATATCTGGCCTTAGACACTTAATAAGCTGGGTGACCCTGGGAAGTCACTTGACCATGTCTGCCTCAGTTTCCTCATCACTAGAATGAATTGGAAAAAGAAATGGCAACCACTACAATATCTTTGCCAAGAAAACCCCAAAAGGTATCAGAAGAATGGAGAAAACAAAAACAATTCATGTATATTATTCTACTTTCTTCATCAGCATTTCAATGTCAGGCTTTGGGGTTTTTGTGCTTTATGGAGGGGGGAGGGCAGGGCAATCAGAGTTAAGTGACTTGCCAAAGGTAAGTAAAGTGTTAAGTGTCTGAGGCTGGATTTGAACTCAGGTCCTCCTGACTTCAGGGCCGGTGCTCTATTCACTGCACCAACTAGCAGCCCACAATGTCAGGCTTTTCAAATGTATTTACGTTCCTGTTCGTAAATCGATTAATGCATCTCACTGAATAATCATTTCTGTGACTGAATGTATAGAAATCTCCCTAGGACTGTAAGGTATGTTGTAGGAGACACCTAATCTGACTATGAAAAACCTACCTCTTGCCTTTGCATGTTTTCATCAGGTATAACTTTGATAATGTAGAGAATTATAGCTCATTTATAGTGTTTCAAGGTCTATAAAATACGTAAACTACTTCATTTGACTGTCCTAATAATCGTATACGACAGGCCAAGTCAACAAGTATGCAATCAGTCCCCATTTTTCAGATGCAGAAACAGAGGTTTAGAGCTTCACAAAGCCAGAAAAGGTCAGAGATGGCCCTGAATATAGGTCTTCCTGACTACAAATCCAGCAGTGACCTATCCAATAAACCAAAAAGAACAAAATGTCTCTAAGAGAATAGAAGAGGAGATCTAAAGTCAACTTATTTTTTGGTTCATAATAATATTTTCCACTTCATTGGTATCTTCTTGAAATATCCAGAAAACACAGATCCCTGAACACTTTTAAAACTGTGTGTGTCACCTAGCCCTGCTGTCCTCTCACTCAACTTCATTTGTGGAAGGATCACTTGCCACATCTTCACTTGAATGCATTAGGTGGTATCTAAATAAAGTAATTCCACTCAAACGATGAGAAGCAATTGTCACTGAAATGCCAGCTTGGTACCATTTCCACTTATTTTCTTTTCAGTCTCATCTACAAAGACTCTTGGAAAGATCTCCTTTACTCAAGTCTCACACCACATTCTCTGAAGGATCATGTCTCCATCTTCTTTTTACCACCTTATATAAGGTGATTTTCCTGGCAAAGATTCATCCTCCTCACTTCATGAAATCTTGAAGAATAAAAAATTTATGTCCTCAAATGATACCGTCTTTCAATGTCATGGTTCTCCCATCTGTCAAGAAGCCCACTGTTGGCTGGCCACAATGGTTTTAAGGGTTCCTTCTCTCTCTTGTGAAGACTGTTACGCATTATGTTTAAACTTTGCTAAAAATGGTCCTAGAGTCAGTGTCTTCATTTTTGTATACTTCTAATTTTTCAGAATCAACAGCTTATCCAGGCAGGCTAGAGCTACCAGAAGTCACATGCATTTACTGTATCATCTGCAGCCTCTCTTCTAATTTTGACTCTAACTACATCCCATGGATAACCTGACATAAATAGATGATCATGAACTGTCTTAAAAAAGCAGGATTCTGTGAAGGTATAGTAAATTTCATTTTTCAAACAGTGTTTGATGGTTGTCATGTGAAGTGCTTCTAAAACAAAAGTATTTCTAGTTAACACACGAACACCTTTCATTTTTTACACCCATCATTTCCCACACCATCACTTCTCTACCACTCTACACTGGATCCCCCACCTCTTCATAAGCCAGACAATAAAATGAACATACTAGCCAAGTCCTCTCATTCAGCACAAGCACCAAGCACTCCCTTACCTCTTCACTGACAGGACAGTTGGGTGTTTCCTAAGATTTTCTTTGGCATCAAGACTGGTTAGAAGCAGACCAAGTTTGCCTGCCTTTCAGTGTTGTTTGTTTCTATAGTCATTATCACTGTTTTCTATTTTCCTGGTTCTGCAGTCTTTGTTCTTGCATTAGTTCTTAAAAGTTGTTCAATTTCATACTATAAGCAAACTAGGAGAGCAAGGAATATTTTACCTGTCAAATCTATGGAAAAAGGAAGAATTTATGACCAAACAAGAGATAGAGAACAATATGAAATGCAAAATGGATGATTCTGATTACATTAAATTGAAAATTTTTGCACAAAGCCAATGCAACCAAGGGAAGCAGAAAGCTGGAAAACAATTCTTACAGCCAGTGTCTCTGATAAAGGCCTTATTTCCAAAATATAAAGAGAAAGGAGTCAATTTTATAATATTAATCATTCTCCAAGTGATAAATGGTCAAAGGACATGAACAGGCAGTTTTCAGAGGAAGAAATTCTAGCTATCCCTCGTCATGTGAAAAAATGCTCTAAATCACTATTGATTAGAGAAATGCAAGTCAAAACAACTCTGAGCTTGTTTTCCTCCATCACCAGTGAGATGGCCTAACAGGACAAAACAGGAAAATGATAAATGTTGGAGAAGATATGGGAAAACTGGAACATTGTTGGTGGAGTTGTGAACTGATCCTACCATTCTGGAGTGCAATTTGGAACTATGCTCTCAAAGGGCTACGTGCATACCCTTTGGCCCAGCAATACCACTTCTATATCTGTATCCCAAAGAGATCATAAAAACAGGAAAAGGACCCACATGTACAAAAATATTTATAGCATCTCTCTGGTGGAAAAGAACTGGAAATTGAGGAGATGTCCATCAACTGGGGAATGACTGAACAAGTTGTTGTATATGAACGTAATGGAATACTATTATGCTATAAGAAATGATGAGCAGGAGGACTTCAGAAAAACTGGAAAGACTTATATGAATTAATGCTAAGTGAAATGAGCAGAACCCCAGAGAACATTGTATATGATAACAGCCACACTGTGCAATGACTGACTTTGAAAAGACTCAGTTCTTCTCAGCAATGCAAAGATCTAAGACAACCCCAGAAAATTCACAGTGGAAAATGTTATCCACATCCAGAGAAAGAACTCTGGAGTCTGAATACAGATGGAAGCATACCATACTATTCACTGTCTTTTTCTTTTGTTGTTTTGTTTTGTTTCTTCTTTCTCATGGTTCCTCTCTTTAGTTCTAATTCTTCTTTATATGATGACTAATGTGAAAATGTTTAATATCAATGTAAATAAGTAAAACCTCTATCAGATTGTGTGCTGTCTTGAGGAGGGTGGAATGAGGAAGAAGAGAAAACTTAAAACTCAAAATCTTATGGAAGTGAATGTTAAAAACTAAAAATAAATTAATTTTTTTAAAGTTGTTCAATTTCTCCTTTTTCTTATATTAGTCACTTCTGACAAGCCCAGTCTTGCCATCACCAACTGTCCACAGAATATTTAAAAGCTGATCTTCCATAGGCATCTCAAATTTGACTTGTTCAAAACACAACACTTTTCTCATCTTTGCCCCCAAACCTTTTCCTTTGTAAAGGTTCCCTACTTCTGTTCGGTACCATACATCTACCCAAGTTCAGACCTTTGGAAACATCCTCCCCTCATTTACTCCCTCCCTCCTTCCACACACTCAATCAGTTGTCAAGATTCCATGATCTTACCTCCACTTCCCTTTTATGCTCACACAATCATTACCCTCTACCAGGCCCCCATCACTTTTTTCTTCACTAGGACAATGGCCTCCCAAAGGATCTCCCTCCATACAACCTTGCTCCTCTCCTATCCATTTTCACAGCTGCCAAAGTGGTTTTCTAAAGCACAGGTATGACCAGTTGAGTTCCCTACTCTATAAATTCTAGTGGTTCCCCTTATTTCTAGGATCAAATACAAAAAAGGTGTTTGGCATTTAAAGCCATCACCATTTGGTTCCAAACCAGCTTTGTTCCATATGATTATCATTCATGTGCTAAGTCTTACAGCCTTCTCCTGCTGTCTACTCATACATGATGTTTACTTTGATCTACATACCTTTGCACAAGCTGTCTCCCATTTCTAGAACTTCCTGCTATTTGCTTTTGGCTCCAATTTCCTTCAAACATCCACTTAAGCTCCCCTTTTTCTATCTGAAGCCTTTCCTGATCCCCCTAATTGCCAGTGCCTTCTCTCCCTAGTACTTAGTTTGTATGTAACTGTCACTGCACATGCCATCTCCCTTGAAAAAAGGTAACCACCATGTTTTTCATTTTTTCTGCATCCCTCATATCTAGCATATAGTATGTGTTTAATTAAATGCTTGCTATTGATTACAACACAATAATCTATTACCTGACCCTCAAGGAGATCACATTCTAATGAGAATAGACAACAAACATACAAAATATGTCCCTACAAGATAAACTCAAAATAAATTGGTGACCATATCAGAGAGAAGGTAGCAACATTAAGGAGAACTGGGAAAGGTCTCTTGCATGAGAAAGATCATGCTCCATTGGCAGAGTCAGTAAATACCCAGGATCAGTGCCATGCATTATAGAAAAACTTTAATGAATGTGAATTATTGGAAATTAATAACAGTCTAATATCCAACAATGCTGTAAACAGTCTCTGGTAAAATTCTTTTTGATTTACAATTCGAAACTCATGTGGCAAACTTTTTCTTTTAATTATGAGCTACCCAATGAGTGTTTTGGATTTTAAAACCAACTTTTATTCCTGAAGGGAAAAAAAAAAAACACTGAACAGTATAAACAGGCTGAATTAGAGGCATTTTTCTTTTGTGCTCAATTAAGAATAAGACAAAAATTGGTATGACTTTAATTCAATAATTAGTTATTGTCTACTAAGCTAAACACTGCAAGGTATGTATAAGATAATCTCTTCCTTTAAGACTCCTCCAATTCTAAAGCAGTAATCATCAAAACAATCTGTTCCTGGCTAAGAAATAGAGTGGAAGATGAGGGTAACAGATTAGGTACACAATACACAAGGACCACGGTTATCTAATGTATGATAAACCCAAAGATCCAAGCTTTGCATGCAAGAATTCAATATTTGGCAAAGATTTCTGGGAAACTGGAAAGCACACAGAAACTAGATACAGACCAATAACTCACACTGACCAAAATAAGGTCAACATAGTTACAAGATTTAGACATAAAAGATGATGTCACAAGCAAATTAGGGGACCATGAAAAATTTTATCTGTCAGATCTATGAATAGGGAAAGAGTTTATGACTAAATAAAATACAGAAAGGATCACAGGAACATAATAGTTAATTTTGATTACATGAAATTAAAAAGGTTTTGCACAAACAAAATCAATGCAGCTAAAATAGAAGGAAAATTGGGAGGAAATGTTTTACATTGTTTCTCGATAAAAATCTCATTTCTTAATTATACAGGAAATGGAGGCAATTTTCTAAAAATAAGAGCCATTCCCTAACTGACAAATAGTTAAAGGACACAAATGGGTAGTTTTCAGGAGAGGAAATCAAAGCTATAAATAATCGCATATAAAAATGCTCTAAATTACTCATAGTTAGAGAAATGGCAATTATAACAACTCTGAAGTACCACCTTATATTCATCATATTGCCTAAGATGACAGAGAAGGAAAATGACATGCTAGAGGGAATGTGGGAAAACAAAGTACTAATGTATTGTTGGTGGAGTAGTAAACTGGTCCAACCATTCTGGAGAGCAATATGGAACTATACCCAAAGGACTATAAAACTGCATACCCTCTGACCCAGCAATTATCACTACTACTAGGTCTGTATCCCAAAGAGATCAAAGAAAAAGGAAAAGGACCTATATGTACAAAAATATTTACAGCAGCTTTTTTTGTAGTGGCAAAGAACTGGAAACTGAACATGCCCATCAATTGGAAAATGGCTGAATAAGTCATCTATGATTGTGATGGAATAATATTATGCTGTAAGAAATGATGAGGGAGACAGTTTCAGTAAAACATGGAAAGACTCATGAACTACTACAAAGTGAATAAGCAGAACCAGGAGATCACTATACAAAGTAATAACAATATTCTAACTACACAAATGTGAAAGACTTAGCTACTCTGATCAATACAATGATCCAAAACAACTCTGAAGGACTCATGATGAAAAATGCTAACCTAGAGAATTAATGAACTATGAATACAAATTGAGGTATGTTTTATTCACGTTATTTTTCTTTTTTTTTTTTTGCAACACAGCTAATATGGAAATATGCTTTGCATGATTTTCTAGATGTATAAATAATTTCACATTGCTTGGCTTCAACAAGGGAAGAAAGCTGGAGGAAGGAAGAGAATTTGGAACTCAAAAAAATATTTTAAATGTTATCAACAATAGTTTTTTTTATTTAAAAAATCATGAGAATATTTCTGCTAAAAAGATCCAAAGATTTCAAAAGATATATTTCATTTTTGTTTTCATAAGTTTGGCCAACTTGAGAATACAAAGATAATGTAATGACAGATAAGAAGGAAATCTTTTTCCGGAGTTTTTCTGGGTAGAAATTTGTGGCATCATAAACTAATCATAAAACTAACCAATAGATATATTTGTATAAATTTGTAACCAAAACATTTCTTCACTGTGAACTTCCAAATTTGTTTGAATATTTTTATAAGTGCTTAAACATTCTGGTGAGTTTTGGGGGCACCATTCTGTAGAATTTTTAAAAGAAAAATATAAATAAAAACATTTAAGTTAAAAAAAAAGAACCTTACAATCCATGGAGGAAAAGTAAAGACACATATAAATAACTATAATCCAAGTCAAACTATAAATTATGTTAGTTTTAGTGAACAATAATGAAATTTTTTTTTAATTTTCACGTACAAAAAAAAGAAAAAATATTAACTTAAGAACCCATATCTAATAACTGTCTTTGAAACCTTTTCTCTGCATTACTAAGGCTACTGAGCCTGGAAGAATATGTTCTCTATTTATTATAATAAACCACAAATTCTTATATTCTCTATGGACAATGGAGTCGAACTCAATTTCCATAAACCTACATTCCCTTTCTGAATGGCAGCATATTCCTTACTGACTACTGGGAGCCTGGTTACCTGCTGACCCAACTTGCTTATGTGCTGCTAAGACTACGACACCAGGTGCCAGCACTTCTCTATCAATCTCCCTTCTTACATCAACTGATTTCTCCAAACCTTTTAAGTATATTGTTAAATTAAATGGCCCACAGCAAGCTCTAAAGCATGAAGAGAATAAAGGATACTGAACTTTAAGAAACTTCAAAAATACGATAAAAATTTTTTTTAAAATGTATGATTTAACTGATATCGACTAAGATACAGGTGTCCTAATTATTGTATTTTCTATCAAGACTGATTAAAATGAACATTTCATCTCCTTAATATTTTATGAAAGGCATTTTTCTAAATCAAATTGGAGATATAAATAGACAACAATTAACAAGTTTAACAAGCCTACTCACAAATGTGCTGCTATTTGCACCAACTTAAACCTACCTCTTCTGGCATAATTAGAATCCATGTCTTTGAACTGTACCACAACAAAGTCTGAACACTTGAACAAAATCCTCTCCACGATGTCTTCACGCTTTGGCCCAGGGCTGGAGTCTGTGGTTTTCTTATGAGCAGCATCAAGCACTAAATCACACTAAAATTGAAAATAGAAAAATATTAAAATGTCTATTAAAAAATCAAATTACAGATCGATTTTACAAAACTAAGTACTTTGCCAAGGTGGGGGCAGGGTGACTGGCCTTAATTAACTTGTCTAAATAGTACATGAAAAATTATATCCTCCCTAGCCTAGGTCAATGGTGTGATCTATTGGCTCAACACCTAAATGGAGGTGTAATCCATGGTACCCTTTAAAAGAAAAAGCCTCCTCCAAAAAAAAAAATCTATCAAGCATTTTTAAATATTTAAAAGGGATCCTTGTCCTTATTAGCATTCTTTTTCCTATTACTACCTCAACAAGACCAGAAGAAAATCATAGTGAGTGAAAAACTTAGCTCACATCTACAAAGCAATTTGCAACTTACAAAACACGTTCACAAAAGTTCTCAAGTTAGCTCCTCAACAAAACTGGGTAAGGTAACCTAGAATGTGGAACTCTTCCCCATTTTGCAGTAGAAGAGACTGAAGCCTAGGTAAGACTTGCCTCAAATCCCATAGTTACCTTAAGTGTCAATAAATGCTGGAACCCAGAACTCACAACAACTCAAATCTTATTCCCAATATGACAATCCTACCTCTCTGGGGGAGAGAGATAAGGTCATCAATGTTGAAATAGTTTTGCTTTGATTAGAGAGGTTGCAAACTATGGATGAAGAATCAAATATGGGGGGCTAGGTGGCACAGTGAGTAAGAGCACCAGCCCCAGAGTGGGGAGGACCTGGGATCGGTTCCGGCCTTAGATACTTAACACCCACACACAAAAAAAAAATGGCTGTGTAACCTTGGGCAAGTTACTTAACCCCAACTGCTTTAAAAAAAAAGAATCAAATAGGCATGTTAAGAATCTACTGGGTGCTAGGCATTGCGCTAGATCCTAGAGATCACAAAAACTACAAAAAATTAAATAATCCCCACTTGTAATGGGCTTAACATTCTAATGGGGAAGACAAGTATATATAAAATTATGTAGAGCATAAAAATTAAGTGAATAAATACAAATATATACAGAGTAGTTTAAAAAAAAAAAAAGGCAGTCTGGGAGGAAGAACACTAGAAGAGAAGGGGTGGGTGGAGGAGTAGGAAAGGCTTCAGAAAGAAGCCAGTATCTCAGCCACATCTTAAAGCAAGAGGCAGGGATTGTGAAAGAGAATTCCAGACATGGAGGTAGCCAGTGAACATCACACACTTACTCAATCACTGTCACTGTAGCAATGATTATGCTTGCAGGTTATTCTTTTATTTTTTTACTTTTTTGCTTTTTTGGAGGGGTAAGGCAGGGCAATTGGGATTAAGTGACTTGCCCAAGGTCACAAGGCTAGTAAGTGTTAAGTGTCTGAGCAGGGATTTAAACCCAGGTCCTCCTGACTCCAGGGCCAGTGCTCTTAAAAAAGGTTATTTTTGTTTTTTAAATAGTGGATTTTTCAGTCACCAACATTCATAAATACTTCAAAACACAAAAACTAGGACAGAGGACAGAGGACAGTAACAGAAACTGAAATCCCGCCACATATAGAATTTCAGGGTATTACATACATACATAAGGTAGACAATCTCACCCAGATGGCTACAAACTGCTTTATTCTTCATACCCCATCTCCCTCACAATGATATTTATGTATATGTGTATGTAGATATACATGTATGTGTTATGTATATGTGTGTGTGTATAGCCAGTAAGACAGATCAAGATATTGGTCATACATGAGCACAAACAGATGGTTCTATAGCTTTAGTCCAGATCTGTACTGAAGACACATCTTCACATCTTTTGCAAATTTAAAATTAAATAGACTTTTGAAGCAAATTCTGAGACACAATTTAGCATAAACTAGATATTTAACAACACAAAAGAAAGCCATCTATATAACTGAAATCATATGTGCACCTTAACCACCCAGAACTCTTGAGCATTTGACATTCAAAGATTACTCATAATATAAAATGTGATGAGATACGTATCCCTTACTCAAAACTGTTACGCTAGACCAAAATGAAATGTAATATTTAAATCAAAGATTTATAATTAGACTATTTAACACGCAAAAAATTAGGGAACTTTAAACTGGAAATGACTACTTTTGTTTGAATTCAGTGGACCTACTTCAGCCTTTCCCTTTGAAAAAACCTGAGGCACAAAGGTAATCATCTGTAAATTTCCCACAGCAAGGGTAAATTTTTTTTCAAAGCACACCACAGGTTAAAGTACACAAAACTATTAAGTAGGCTTTCCCCATTATTTAATACATTAATCATGAAAAAATTCTTCCAGCATACTGAAGCAGAGAAGTGTCTTAGTTTAATAAAGGCTGAACAACCAACTAAACTGAATGCCAAAACTAACCAAATCTTTTAAAATAAAAGTGTGGTAACCTGTGACTGCACTTAGGACCAAAACAGAGTAAACATAATCGTGTCCTTTTAAGCTTAACTAATCTATATCATTTATTAGGACTACGGAAAAAAAAAATTTTTGGCAGTCATTCATGATCAAAATTCTCCAGCTGATAAAACCAACTTAAATAGGATAGTTAATGGTACAGTTAAGAAAGAAAAGATAGGAAAGTCTAAGGAAGCAGACAACTAGTTATCCCTTCCACATCACAGGGGGTAATTACAGGCTCAGTACCCTCATGATCTGGAAAATCTGCATAAAATGTTTTGGCCCTCCCTTCCTACCAAAAAAAAATCTAAATTTCTTTTTTTTCCATGGGGTGTTTACAGGACCTTATTGTAAAATCTGGGTTGATACCATACATATATTTTATGCACTTCTGAGTTTCTAAACTTTCTGTCTCACCTGTTGGCCTTTGAGTTATCTGCGGCTTCCACATGACGCCCCAAAATTTCCCGTTTAATTTCTTATGCCAAACCGTAAAATATTGAAACCTTAAAGGGCAAAGCTGCAATGTGAAAGGGATAACCTACACTACTCACTGGTAGCCCTCAAGTCTATCCTTCCTACCTTCCTCTTATTCTGAGCAAAGACAGTCTAAGTGACAGGGATAATAAACTTCTCAGGCTTCCTAAGTGTCCCATCTTCCCAAGAAGATGCAGTGAGAGTTCCACAAGGGCACAAACCGACTTTAGCTTTCTTTGTAACCCCAGCATGTAGCACAGTGCCTGGCACATAGTAACACAATGACTGATAACAGATTTTGACTTTGTTGGCATCTGTGCAAGAGAATCCCAGACTCGTTTTTGGTCTAGCAAATGCTAAGATTAGGTTCATCTTGTACTTGCCTCCCTTTTCAACTGTGTGGTAAAGTACATACTTATGAACAAAAACTTCTTGCCCATTTCAACATTAACCACTATGAATTCAGCTTTGTCCCACCAAATTATCAACTGTTCAGGAACTTTTCTGTCATGTCCAACTCTTTGTGATCCCCATCTGGGGTTTTCTTGGCAGAGATACTGGAGTGGTTTGCTATTTCCTTCTCCAGCTCATTTTATAGATGAAGAAACTGAGGCAAACAGGGTTGAGTGACTTGCCCAGGGTCACACAGTTAGTGTCTGAGGACAGATTTGAACTCAGGAAGATGAGCCTTCCCAACTCCAGGCTCAGCACTCTTATCTACTGCATCGCTTAGCTGCCCACTGATAGCACATATTTATTCATTTGGGAATTAGTTGTTCATATTCATGGCCATTAACCTACTAGAAATGGTTGTTAATGGATTTCTATTAAATCTTTATGTAACGTGGAACTTTAAGAGATGGGGGAGCCAGATTTCCTCTAAACTGTTACATTTCTGGAGCTAATTGCTTATATTTTGCTGTGTAAACAACTGTATGTAATCAAAATTATACATTTTATCTGTTATGACTATATCCTTGCTTAGGTGAGAATAAATGTGAAAAATGAGTCTCTTCCCTTTATGTACAATTTTTAAATAATATGACCCTCTATATTTAGGACATTAATATACTTGGGAGTTCATTATGTATGCTCAGAAATGGTGCTAGGCTAAACCTAGTTTCTGCTGGATGACTTTAAGTTTCTCAGCAATCTTCGTCAAACAGAATCTTTACGTTCCAACATATTTCTACAGAACTGAACTGCTTCTAGTTACTACTTACTTCATCTGACCAACTTTACCAGGACCAAACTGTCTTAATGATTACTACTTTTTAGTATAATTTGAAATCTAGTACTACTAGGACCCTTCCATTCTTTAAAAAACAAAACAAAAGTATTATTTCTCTTGAGTGTCTTGATTCTCAAATTTCGTTATTTTGTACAGATTTATAAATAACTCCAAGGCAGTCTGAATAGCATCAATTCTATAAGCTGATTTGCATATTTATTACCATTTTATGTGGTTTTTTTTATTACCATTTCATAGTGACATAGCTCCATCATGATCAGTTGATTTCACTACAGTTGTTCAAGCCTTCCTATATTTTTGTAAAAAATGTTCTGTAGTTGTCCTCATATAAGCACTAGGGGGTGTCTTAGTAGATGAACTCCCAGCTCTATTATACATTCTTTAAGTACTCTAAATGGCATGCCTTTTCTATCTCTTCAAGATAAGCTTTGTTAGTAACACAAATAAGCTTATGTGTGTGAGTTTATAGCCAACTACTTTATAAATGTTATAGTTTCTATTAAATTTTTAGCTGAATCTTTAGTACTGTAATTAAACCACTGTATCAACAAATGGTAATAATTTTGTTTTCTCTTTACCTATGCAGAGACCCTCAATTTTATTTCCTTGCTTATTGAGGCAGTTGGGTAGGACAGCAGATAAAGCACTCAGCCTGGAGTCAAGAAGACTAGAGTTTAAATGCTGCCTCAAGACCCTTCTAGCACTGTGGCGACTTCACCTGTTTGCCTCAGTTTCCTCACCTATAAAATGGGGATACTAACATTACCTACTTCTCAGGGTTGTCATGAAGATTAAATGAGATATCTGTAAAGCGCTTAGCAAAGTGCCTTGTAAACAATTAATATTATGTAAATGTTAGTAGATAATGCTAGCTCTCAGTTTCTGATAGATACTATTTATTATTTTAAGGAAAGTTTTATTTATTCTAGTAATGACCAGGTTTTAAAAGTTGGTGAAAAAGTACATCTATTGTTAAAATTCTGACTTTTTGGGGGGATGGAGAGATGATTAGAGTCTATTATATTTATACATTTCCAAATACTGAACAATGCCCACATTGTTCATATAAATAAAACCTGATCACAGGGAATAATCACTTAATTGTTAAGACCCTCCGCTAACATTTCACTGAGTATTTTCACAGCAGTATTCATGAGATATTGGTCTACAGTTTGAGTTTTCTTTGATTAATCTCTCCCTAGTTTAGGAATCAGCCAGCATTTGTAGAACGCTTTAGGTTTCATAAAGCACTTTACATGTTATCTCATCTGATCCTCAAAACAACACCATGAGCAGACTTTATTACTTACTACATCTACAGAGACGTCACAAGCCCAGTGTCCAGAGTCACACAGCCATAAAGGGTCTGAGGCAAGAACTCGGCTCTTCTGACGTCAAGTTCACAGTGCTACCTAATTACCCCCAGAAAGGTCAAAGGTCAAAGCTATAACATACTAAATTCAGGACTCTTAATTATATGTCAATTAAGCAGCAACACTGTGAATGCACAGTAGTCAAGAAATTACAGTGTCTGAAAAAATCTAACAAACAAGAAAAATAGGGTTTTTTCCATTACCTTAGGACTATATGTTTTAAAAACTCCTTCATATACACCTCCATTTTTCACTTGTACTTCACATTTGGATCCCTAAAAACATAAAACAAAAAAGATCAAGATATCTATAAAATCATGAAGTATGACTTTTATCTAGTTTGTATGTTTCAAAAGAGGAAACTAAAATCTATCATAGTAGGATAAAGGACATTGATAAGATATAGCAGGGGCGGGAGAGAACATCAATGGATCTTATTGAATGATTCAGATACAAGGAATATATTTATCTAAATGTATAAATGTAAGTTGGCAGCATATTTCTCAGTATAAGTAGTTTGTACAAATACTTCCAATTTAAATTTATTTTAATCTGGCAATATAAGGGACAGAAGAGTGCGAACCACTGTGAAGAATACCAAATGCCAGCCTTTGTAACACATCAAGAATAGAATACTTTATACTGTGCTATACATAGTACTTTTAATCTAATTTGCTTTCAAACTGCCTTGATAAACATCATTGTTACTTTACTTTCCCTTAAAGAAGTCCCAGATGAAGTAATGGTTTCAGTGTCTTTTCACACACATTGTAATTTGAAAATTCACTGTACAACCAAAAACACAATTTTAAGAAACATTGTGAAAACTTACAACAACTGATGTAAGTATATGAACCATTCTCATATTCGCATAGATGCCATCAAAAGAAATCTAGAATGTAAAAAGAATGATTAGAAAAGATATACTTGTTTACTTTTATCAACTGTAATATAGTCCAGAAAATTTTACTTAAATTACATATTAAAATCAAGGTTCTTGCTTTATTAAAGAATTATAGAAGCTTACATATTCACAAGTAAATTTTTACAAATGAATTTTAGTGTTAGATACCAATCACGTGAAAAGTACAAAGGATAAAAAGAACCATTACTTTTTGAACTTTGACTTTACCCTCTTTATCCTCATTTCTCTCAAAGCAACCATCTCCTGAACCAAAAAGAAATCCAAAGTCGATGAATCAACTCCTACCCCATCAAATAGAATCAATAGTTCTCATGGTTACAAACTGTACTTGTCAGAACAAATTAATAGCTGAGACATCACACTTAATCATACTGAGGCCACTCTAAAATTGACAAAATCTGTGAAGAGAAGGCCATTTTCAACAAAGAAAGATAAAAAGGGAAGAGATGAATTGACTGTAGAAAGAAAGTACCTTGGGGTGGCTAGGTGGCATAGTAAATAGAGCACCGGCACTGGAGTCAGGAGGACCTGAGTTCAAATCCAGCCTCAGACACTTACACAAAAACTAGTCATGTGACTTTAGGCAAGTCACTTAACCCCAATTGCCCTCCAAAAAAAAAAAGCAAAAAAAAAGAAGGTACCTTAACATTTATAAACCAAAATGAGTGCAAAATACCACAATTTCAGTTGACAGGGTTTTTTTCCCATATCTATTCCTGACTTTTCTAATCCATTTGGATTATCAATCTAAATTTGTCAAGCAAAGAATCATAAAGATATTTCTATTTTATGGATCCGAGTACTTTTTCTCAGACGATGCTAGAGAAACAACACCATAAATTAAAAAATATAATCACTTAACTAGATCTACATTTATCTGAATTATAAAATGTTCAACTGGCAGGGCTATTTTTCTTTTAGCTAATAGTTTACAACTTAAAAGTCAATGAAATTTAATTTTTAGTTAATTTGTTTCCTAAACCAAATTAAAATACTCATATTTACTTACTGTAGACTGAGGAAGTCCTTTGCCACTGCTTCGGCCCCTGAAAAGATTTAATATGTGTTAAAAATGCAATAGGCTACAAAGAAATTAGAAATTGAAAACATTTAATAACCGAGTTAGAGTTAAGTTATAGGAAGGAAAAATACATGCTTACAAGAGAGGTTACAGAACATCTTTTTGTCTTTGATAAGGGAAAACTGAGGGATAAGGAACAAACTGAAAGTCAAATCAAGAAGCATCTATTTAAGAGTCTGTTACTGCCAGACACTGTTGGGAATACAAAGAAAGACAACAAAATAGTCCCTCCTCAAGGAGATCTCACAGTCTAACAGGCAAAATATGCCAACAGCACAGTGCGAACAAGGATAAACTGGGACTCACTCAAACTAAGGGAATGAGGAAAGACTTCTTCATTGTAGGAGGCGGGATCTTAGCTAAGATTTGAAGGAACTGAGAGAAGCCTGAAGCCAGAGATGAAAAGAGAGAAAAAGCACTTCAGGCATGGGGAACAGCCAAGGAAGACAAACAGCCTGAAGACAGAACACCTTCTTCAGAGAAAAACAAGAAAGTCAGAATGACTGGATTCTAAGAGAATGGAGGGCACGTGGGAGAAATTGGAGTAAGGTTCACGAAGACTAGAAAGGCAGCAGAGGTTCTACATTTGATTTTTGAAGGCGTTAGGGAACCACTGGATTTGATTAATACCAAGTATTTATTTAGCTGTTTAAAGTTTGCAAAATAGGGGCAGCTAGGTGGCGCGGTGAATAGAGCATCGGCCCTGGAGTCAGGAAGACCTGAGTTGAAATCTGGGCTTAGATATTTAACACTTACTAGCCAGTGACCTTGGGTAAATCACTTAACCCCAGTTGTCCTGCCTTCCCCCTCCAAAATAGAAAAAAAAAAGTTTGCAAAGCGCTCTACAAATACTGTCTCATTTGATCCTCACAACCATCCTGGGAGGCAACATGTGATCAACCCCATTACCTCTCTTAGTATCCCGTTTTACAGATGAAGAAACTAAGGTAGAGGTTAAGTGACTTGCCCGAGGTCACACAAACAGTAAGTATCTGAGGCAGGAATCTAAGTCCTAAGCTCTACTTATTACATCATCTAGCTGATTCTAACTGAATGGGACTGTGTGAACACATGCGAGTGTGTGAGACATATCACACTTTTACTTTATGAAGATCAATTTGATGGCTAAGTGAAGAACTGACTGTGGTGGGTAGAAATTGTAGGCAGAGAGCAACCAGAAGGCTATTATAACAGTCCAGGTAAGCACTAGAAGAGTGAACAACTGTCAGAGGAAGGAGGGGAGCAGGGTATAAGGGTAATGTGAATGAAGGCAGAAACATTTGGCAGTAGAGGGGATATGGGAAACTGCAGAGAGTGAGGAGTCGAGAGGGACACCCAAATTTTGAGTCAGGCTAACTGGGAGGATATTGGCTGTCTCCTCAGGAATAGCAAAGTAAGGAAGAACAGAGGGTTGGGGAGTTCACTTTTGGATGCTCTGAATTCAAGATGTCTTAACAGGTAGTTGGAGATGAGAGGCTGGAGGCCGAAGGAGATTAGGGCTAGATACACAGACAGAGGCATCATCAGCACAGAGAAGATACCTGAATTCATAGCAACTGAGAAGAACAAAATATGACATAGGAAGGAGAGAGAGAACAGGACAGCACCCACAATTAGCAGGTGTAACATGGATGAAAATGCAACAAAGGAGACTGAAAAGGAGCAATCAGTCTAGGAAGGAGGGAGAACACTTGCAGATGATGATGTTAACATCAAAATTCAAATGACCACTTTTTGTGCATCTATGATAATACGGTAGGAAGGTCACGGGAACTGATTAGACCGGAACTGGAAGTCAGGCAACTTGAGGGAATATCCTATGTATTGCTAACAGATCTCACTAGTTAGAGTAAAGTCTATGAGCCAAGCCCTGAACTCAGTGAGGAAGGAAGTGGACAACAGGACACAGACTTCTTCCAAGAAGAGGTTGGGGGGGGAGGGGGGCCAGGTGGCACTGTGAATAGAGCACCAGCCCTGGAGTCAGTAAGACCCAAGTTCAAATCTGGCTTCAGACACTTAACACTTACTAGCCATGTGACCTTGGGCAAGTTACTTAACCCCAATTGCCCTGCCATCCCCCTTCAAAAAGCAAAAAAATTTTTTAAATTTTCAACAAAGAAGAGGTTGCTGAATGATGATGGTAGAGGCAATGTCTCCAAGTAGCAGTGGGGAGCAGTGAATAGTGTGGTTGCTTTACCACAACCAGCAATGAAGGAAGTACAAAAGAAAGGGCAGTCAAGGCCTGAAAGGGAGTCAGAGAAGAAATGTCACCAAGAGAAGAAAGTCAAGTTTCAATGTTATAAGACGGAAGGAGTCCAAGTGGCAAGCAGATCCAGGCTATGGGGAGTGGAGGGAGGAGGGAAACAGGCACCTGGGAAAGGTAAAGAGGAGTCTGTATCACTGGGTTAGGGAGAATGTTAAGGGGGAGAGGAAGCATGCTCAGTGCTGAGGAATGAGTCTACTCTAGGCAGAGTATCAGCTGCTAGGGAGAGGGCCAATGCGGGAGGCAGCACATCATCAGACCTACACAATAATTCTTGGAGGCAACCTCTTCTTCTACTTGCACAGCCATAATCTTAATTCTAGCATGCATCCTCCTTCATCTAGAGCAGGAGCGGGGAAACTGCAGCCTTCTAAGTCCAAGTTTTACAGAACAAACCTTTTTATTAAGGGGTTTTGTTCTATTAAGTTTGGACTCAGTTAAAGGGTCAAACTTGAGGACCTAGAGGGCTACAGGCTCCCCACCCCTAGAGTATTACACAAAAGCCTCCAAATTGATCTCCTTTTCTCAAATCTCTCACCATTCTAGTCTATCCTTCATACAGCAGCCAAAGTAACTTTTCCTTAAGAACAGATCTAATCATATAAACCACCCACACATAAAAATTCAAAAGCTCAGTTACTCCGACCTTCCCCCTGCCTCTTTAGAATTCCTCCCCCTTTCTTTCAATAACAATTCAAACACTACCTTCTACAGGAAGCCTACTAAGCACCCTCTCTCCTCCTTACACAGCTAGTAAACTCTGCAGAAGGATCCTGAACTCAGGTTTTCCTGACTCCAGACCCAGCACTCTAACCATCCTCTATGTATTTTTATGTTATCTCCCCTATTAGAATGTAATAAGCTCCTTTAGAGTGGAGATTTTTTCATTCACTATAGTGTACTCTCACTCACTAGTAGATGATTAACAATTATTTATTGACTGATGAATTGAATTTAAAAATAGCTGACTTGTTGATTTGCTAAAGAGAACTAACAATCAATTTCTTAAATCTGTTTCCCAAACTCCAAAATGAGGATATGTTTATTCCTTCATAAAGATTTCAAGGCAAAAGGTTTTTTTTTTAAACTGATGGCTTCCTTTAACTTAACACACTTAAAATCAATGCAACTTCATATAATCCAAATTATCTATTTTATCTTTTATGACTGAGTCTATTCCTAGCTTGGCTAAAATTTTTCTCCCCAACAACCTTAACTACTGAAATGTGTCTCATCTGGTTCTTTCATCACTTTTGAAGATGGTATTACCTTTAATATTAAGGTTCAGTATCCATTTTTAGTTTATTGTGGCATGTGGTGTATTGACCTAAAGAGACTTAATTTCTGCCAAACTGCTTTCCAGTTTCCCAAGAACTTCTCATCTATAAATCTGGGCCTTCAGATTTACGTGTGAGTTATTCAGCTCAATTTCTTCTACTTCTCCCTTATCTAGTCTGCTTCATGCTCTCCTTTTCCTTTTTTAACTAGTAACAGTTTCAATGACTGCTGCTTTGTAGTATAATTCAAAGTCTAAAAATGCTACTGCCCCTTCATTCCTACTTTTTTAAAATTACTAGAGATTTTAGACCTATTTTTCTTACCAATGAATTTTAGTATTTCACTTAACTTTACAAAGTTTATCTCAAGGAGTTTAGTCAAAAACAGAAGATATATGGGACCATGGCTAGTGGGGCTAGATGGATCGAGTAATGGATTTTTGAGTAAGGTGAGATTGTCTATATTTGGAGGCAGCAGGAAAGGAGCCAGCAGACAAGGTAAGTTGGATGGTGAGTCGGGAATGATGGAGAGGGCAATGTGCTGGAGAAGTTGGAAAGGAATAAAATCACTCAAGAGATTCAACTACTAGGCTAATACCGCAAGGGGGTCATTACTAAGAAGAAAGTACACATATAACCCAAATATTTATAGCAGTACTTTTTATGACAGCAAAGAACTGAAATAAAAAAGTGAATGCATGCCAAAAAAATTAAGAAATGCCAAAACAAACTTACATAAATGTAATGCAAGATTACTATGCTGTAAAAAATGAATATGATGAATACAAAAACATGGAAAAGATCTACATGAACTGATGCATACTGAACAGAGATAAAACACACAATGACCCCAACAATGTAAAGACAAAAATCCACAAAAAAAAGTCAATGTCACAAAATTACAAACAAGCAAGGCTCCCAAGAAGAGGAAGACGACACCATCAACCCTTAGGGAAGAAGGGAAGAGAATAAGCATTTATATGGAACATACTATATTCCAGACACTGTGCCAAGCTACATAGCAAAGATGGGAGTCCATAAGTATGGCACATCGCACATATTTGCAGACTTTTGTGACGTAATAATTAGTTTTACTGATTTTGTCTTTTAAAAAATCTTTTATTATTATTTGGGAAGGGAAAGGGGAGGGGAAAGGATACTGGGATAAATTTTGGCAATATTAAAAAAACCTGGCTGAGAATTATCTAGCGAAGACTCACTCTCTATCAGATTATTCTGGCCCACTTGTCCTGCATCACAGATACTGAGGTTCCTTAAGAGTCTACCCATTATGGTGAATCTCTAATAAACTTTGCTTTACTTTGGCTCAAAAACAAACAAAACAAAACAAAACCCTAAAAGCATCAATAAAAATTTATTTTTAAAAAAAAACATACTAAAAAATGTTTCAGATCACTAATTAGAGAAATGAAACATCAGATGAACAGTTAACAAGGAAAGAGAAATGACAAATCCTGGAGGGGCTACAAGAAAACTACACACTAATACATTTACTCAAGTTGTCAGCTGGTCCAGTCATTCTGCAAAGCAATTTGGAATTATGCCCCTAAAGCTACTAAACTTTGCATACCCTCTGACCCAGAAATATAAGGCCTATACACCAAAGACATCAAGGAAGAATAGGACCTACAGGTACAAAATCTGAATAACTCTTTGTCTGGTGGCAAAGTACTAGAAATAAGGGAATGCCCCTCAATTGGGGAATGACAACAAATTACAGTACATGTGTGTAATAAAATATTGTGCTATAATTTTAATTATGTATATTGTAATTATGATACATTATTATCTCACCTATCAAATAAGATTATATTTGTAAAGCACTTAGCACAGTGTTTGTATAAAGTTTAGTTATCATCATCATCATTATCATTATTAAATGATGGACTGTTTCAGAGAATACTAGGAAGACTCATATGTACTGATGCACAGTGAAATGAACAGGAAAACAATTTATACAACAATAATACCATAAAGACAAAAAAACTTTGAAAGACTTAAGAACTGCAAGCAGCTCTGACAGAGAGGTGATAACCTGAGAATGAAAACAGCTAAGACATGTAACTTTTGGAAATAGCACAGGAATGTGTTTTGTTTGACTATTTGTATTTATTACAAGAGTTTTGTTTTGAGACAGTGGAGATGGGAAAGAGATGGGGAAAACACACATTTTATTCACTGAAAAAACTAAAATTAAATCTAAGTAAAAAAAAGTAAGTAAAAATAAAATCTGCAAAATGAGAATGATGAAGATTAGCTCCTAATAAGAGAGATGAGAAGAAAGCTCCCTTATCTCCCACCCGCCATTTCTTTGTAGAGATAGGAGTCTAGAGGTATGAAAAACTACAAATGAAGTCAATATTCTCAAGTTTTTTCCTTATATTGGTTAAATTTTTAAAATTTCTCCATGTTCCCCTGCTAAGATCCTCTCATTTCCATCTCCATTTTATTCTTTCTTATGGGGAAAGGATCTCTTTCCTTTGCGTGCGTTTCACGGGGGGGGGGGGGGACGGGACGGTGCATACAGAGGGTACCATAATGTAGCGTGTAGCGCAGGGGATCACCTTCACTACAGTACCAATCTCAATAGGGCTTATTTTCAGGGGAGGGCTTATTTTAGAGGAATCTTACACAGTAAGGGGAGGGCTTATTTTCGGGATAGGTCTTATTATCTGGGAAACACAGGTAGCTGTGTGGCCTGGGGAGGTCTGCCTGCTTTCCCAACTGTAAAATGAGGAGCTATGGAGATCAAATGAGATAATATTTGTAAACTGCTTATTGGCACAATGCCTGGCACATAATAAGCATTTAATAAATTTATTTTCCTTCCCTATAGGTATGGAACATTGCATACAATATCAGATTTAGTTAATGTGTTTAAGTCCATAGATTTCCTCTATTTTCAAAAATTCTTTATTAAAAGGGATCTGTGGTGGGAGGAGGAAAGGAATATATTAGGAAATGGGATAACAAAACACCAATAAAAAAGAAATATGTAAGAAAAAAGTTTTTAATTTAAAATTATTTTTAATTAGGGTCAGGTGAGATATGGAAAGCACTTTCACTGACATAAAAGGAAAATGCATTAGGGAGGCTAGGTGGCACAGTGAATAGAACACCAGCCCTGGAGTCAGGAAGACCTAAGTTCAAAACCAGACTCAGACACTTAACACTTACTAGCCGTGTGACCTTGGGCAAGTCACTTAACCCCAGTTGCCCTACTTCCCCCCTCCAAAAAGCAAAAAAAAAAAAGGGGGAGATGCATTCCCCTCCTTAATCTGAAATCATCTCCAATTCATCCTGTCTATACCTTGTTTGTACACAATTATTCTGCATGTTCTCTCCCCTGCTGCTGTTGTTTTGGTTCACTTGTGTCTGACTCTTCCTAACCATACTGTCCATTGGGTTTTCTTGGCAAAGATACTGTAGTGGTTTGCCATTTTCTTCTACTGCAGATTAAAATAAACAGAGGTTAAGTAACTTGCCCAATACGAAGTATCTGAGGTCACACTTGAACTCAGGTCTTCCTCTTTTGTTGTCTCCCCTGTTAAAGACTGTCTTTTGCCTTTACTTACCAAAATGCCTGGCACATAGTAGGCCCTCTAATGTGGAAGAGATGTCTCTACCATCTCTTTCAAACCCTAATCTATAATCTTCTCTAGCTTAAGGAATCCTCCCCCAAAAAAGTTTACAGAGACATGACTGAAATATTATGTTGGCATTTCTGTCATTAAAATGAAGTTATAAAGCCAGGTATTTTTGGCTACTTCTGGAACAACTCCCATTCAAAATTCATAGTATATGGAAAAAGAATGCTTTTTCTTTGACAAGCTAATCAACTGCAAAAAATATTATTATTACAATATTCTTCTTTGGGCACCAATGCAAATCCAATGGAGATGTCTTAAAGAAAGTTTTGGGGTTTTTTTTAACTTTGACAAAAAAAATTTTAATTTTAAAAAAAGTCTGAAAAGGTCTTATAAGATGTACATTTTGTGGGAGCAGAGTGATAGAAATGAAGTAGATGTCTTTCAATTGAGAAACAGCTTTAAAAAAACTGGGGTACATGAATGTACTGGAATGCTACTATGCCATGAGAAAGAGGGAATATTAAGAATTCAGAAGCATGGAAAGATTTATATGAATCAATACAGAATGAAGAAATCAAAACCAGGAAAACAATATATACAAAGACTACAAAAAATGTAAACAGAAAGAACCAACAAAAAGCTGAACTAAAAAAAAAACTAAAACAGTCAAAACACAGTCTAAACACAGAAGGGGGGAAAATGGGGACATACAAGGAAGAGAATGTCCGGCTGGGGGACATGATGAAGTTCAGAGGAAGGCAGTCAGGGTACCAAAATGATGCAGTGCAGTAGCTAAGAAATTGGAAGCTGATGCCGAAAAGGCTATAAAAATGTGCATACTCTTTGACCCAGCAATACCACCTTTTAGGGCCAGGACCTGGAAATTGAGGGGATACCCATCAATCAGGGAATGGCTGAACAAGTTATATTTGAATGTAATGGACTACTATTGTGCATAATAAATGATGAGCAGGTGGACTTCAGAAAATCCTAGAAAGACTTATATGAACTGATAATGAATGAAGTGAGAACCAGGAAAACCTTGTTCACATAAACTGCCACAATGTGTAATAACTGATTCTGATAGACTTAGCCCTTCTCAGCAATGCAAGGACCTAAAAAACTCCAAAGGACTCATGATGGAAAATGCTAGCCACATCCAGAGTAAGAACTATGGAGTCTGAGTGTAGAGTGCAGCAGACTATTTTCTTTATTGTTTTATTCTGTTTTGCTTTTTCTCTTTCTCATGGTTTCTCCCATTCATTATAATTCTTCTATGCAATATGACTAATGTAAAAATGTGTTTAATAGGAATGTATGCATAGAGCCCATATCAGATTCCATGCCATCTTGGAGAGGGAGTGGGGAGGGAAGGGGAGAAAATTTAAAACTTACAGAAGTGAATGTTGAAAACTAAAAACATATAAATGGGGGGGAATTGTGAATTGACTGTCCTAGGCACACACACACCCTTAAATGGAGGATCTGAGAGCCCCTCTCCACTGTCTACTCTCTACTCTTTCCAATCAGAGAAAGGGGCCTTAGGGGAAGAGAGTACTAAGGGGGTGTGAGTTTGAGGGCTGATGTGATCTTGAAGGATGGTGAAATTCTGAAGACAGGATGGAAAAAAGTACATTTGACATTTTTCTCCAAAGTCTTTTTGCACTGGGGAGAAAAAAACACCTTATTTTTCCAGCTCCCTATGAAACCAGGCAAAGTCATTCCCAGGACCTCAAACTATATGGTTGAGATAGACAACACATCTAGGTCATATTCAACCTGATTTTTTGCAACTTTTAACTTCTTAAAATCATCAATGGAGTGCAGAGCCAAGATGGTGGCATAAAAGCAGGGACTTCCTTGAGCTCTCCCCCAAATACCTGTAAAAAATTAAACAAATTCTAGAGCAGCAGAAATCATAAAATGACAGTGAAACAGAAGGGATCTTAAATATCATCTAATCCAACTTTTTCATTTCCTAATTGAAGAAACTGAGGCCCAGAAAGAATCCACCGATCACCTCCTGAAAGAGATCCCAAAAGGAAATTCCTAGGAATATTGTAGCCAAATTTCAGAGTTCCCTAGTGAAAGAGAAAATTGCAAGCAGCCAGAAAGAAACAATTCAAATATCGTGGAAACACAATCAGGGTAACACAAGATTTAGCAGCTTCTACATTAAGGGATTGGAGGGCTTAGAATATGATATTCTGAAGGTCAAAGGAACTAGGATTAAAACCAAGAATCACCTACCCAGCAAAACTGAGTATAATACTTCATAGGAAAAAAAATAAACATTCAATGAAATAGAGGACTTTCAAGCATTCTTGATGAAAAGATCAGAGCTGAAAACTCAGTTTTCAAATACAAGAATCAAGAAAAGATGAAAAAACAGGTAAGAGAAATCATAAGGGACATTAAAGTTGAACTATTTACATTCCTACATGGAATGGTGATATTTGTAACTCATGAGACCTTTTCTCAGTATTAGACTAGAGGGAATAAATAAATATATATGTGTGTATATATATATATATATACATATATGTATGTATATCGTACACACAAATACACACAGATGGCACTGGGTGAGTTGAATGTGAAGGGATAATATCTAAAAAATAAAATTAAGGAGAGATGAGTGTACAGATAGGAGAAAGGGAGAGATAAAATGGGGGCAAATTACCTCACACAAAAGAGACAAGAAAAAGTTTTTTACAATAGAGGGGAAGAGGGGGGAGGTGAGATGGAAGGAGTGAAACCTTACACTCATCAAATTTGGTTTAAGGAGGGAATAACACATATACTCAATTGGGTATGGAAATCTATCTTACCCTACAGGAAAGTAGGGGGAAAGAGAATGGGGGGAGGGGGGAAGGCAGAATGATAGAAGGGAGTGCAAATGGGAGGAGGTGGTAAATCAGAAGCAAACACTTTTGAAGAGAGACAGGGTCAAAAGAGAGAAAAGAATAAATGAGGGGTGGGATAGGATGGAGGGTTATTAAATATAGTTAGCCTTTAACAACATGACTGCTATGGAAGTGTTTTACATGATTATACATGTATAACCTATATCAATTTGCTTGCCTTCTCAATGAGGGTGGGTGGGGAGGGAGGGAGAGAATGTGGGGCTCAAAGTTTTAAAAACAAAAGTTAAAAATTGTTTTTACATACAATTGGGAAATAAGATAAACAGGCAATGTTATATAGAAATCAATCTTGCAAGAAGAGGGCAGTGGTGATAAAAAGGAGAAAGTAGTAACTGGGAGAAAGGGTAATCAGAATGCACACTGTCTTGGAGTGGGAGGAGGGAAAAATAAGGGAGAAAATTTGGAACCCAAAATTTTGTGGAACTGAATGTTGAAAATTAAAAATAAATTAATTTTAAGAAAGAAATCATCAATGGAGTAAAAAAAAAAACAATTCCTCAGCATTATACTGACTGTACAAAAACCTGATTATTGCACCTTCTTCCCAGGAATTTTGCAATACAGCAATACTGACAATAAAGTACTTTTAGTTTCTTAGGACAAAACTGCCATAAATACTTTCAATCAATTAGAAATAAAGTCATTACTGAATACCTATGGGCTAAACAATGTTAGATACTGTGGGAATACAGAAGAAAAATAAATGAAGAATCCTACCCTCAAAAAGTTTAACTTCTAGTTGGCAAAACAAAAATATAAATAATTAAGCACATGCAAACATGATATTACAGTTAAGACCAAATTTTGGCATTGAGCCAGTCTATTCAAATACTGCCTAAAAAGTCATTCCTATTTCTTCAGTGCCTTAGTTGGAAGGGATCTCAATGATGACCTATTCAAATTCCTTCAATTTAAGGGTGAAGATGAGGCCCAGAGAAGCTGACTTGTTACCCAGTCTACTCCAGGCACACAATTCCAACCAAGGTCTTCTGGTATCTAAGTCTAGTGCCCTTTCCATTCTGCCCTGCTGCTTCATTTTTTCCCTTAGTCCCTCTTCCTGAAGTTTTCCCCAGTTAAAGATTTTCTCTCTCCTTATTGAAGTATTGAATGAGGAAGAGGCCCTTGAAAATATCTTTCCTTCCCTACATCTTATAGATTTAAGAAGGAACATGAGAATTAAAACAATTCTCTATCTAACCCTACAGGAAAGTAAGGGGGAAGAAGACTGGGCGGGGTGGGGGCGGAATAATAGAAGGGAGTACAAATGGGAAGAGACAGTAAATCAGAAGAAAACACTTTTGAGGAGAGACAGGGTCAAAGGAGAGAATAAATGAGGGGTGGGATAGGACGGGGGAGGGACAATTCTCAGACCATTCAGCAGTTCCCATCCCATGCCAATGAATAGCTATTCAATTCTGAATAAAAGTTATTTAACCACTTCAGGACTTTTTTTTCCTAATCTGTAAAATGAAAGGGTTGGACTGGATGAAAATCTCTCAAGTACTTCTTTCCTCAGAGCCCCTCTAATCTCCCCTTACAAATGAAGAAACAGGCTCATCAAGGTTAAGTGATTTGTCCATGATCACACAAAGTGGTGGGGACAGAGTATGAACACATGTCTCTTCACTTCAAGTCTCACTGCATGATCTAAGGCTCCTTCCAGCTCTAAAAATACCAACAGCAGAATCCACACCTGTTATTTCTCCCTTCCCAAAACAAAATCACCATCTAGTGGTGAAGTAGGCAGCTGCAGGCTTTGGCCTCCACTCAAAAGGGAGAAGTCCCGGCTGAGACAGTCAATATTCAGTTTCCAAGAGCTCCTAAAGAGGCGCCATGTTATGTGGCACAGTCTAAAGAGACCATAGGAGTTCAGATAAAAGGAGATCAATGAGGGGAAGAGGAGGTATGGAAGGTTTCAAGGAAGACATGGGCTGGGTTTTAGCAGATTTGGATAATCTGGTGAATGGGACTACACCAAGAAGATGAACATGACGTGGACAACTGTCCTCCATGTGCAGAGGACACATGGTAGGAAACAAGTAGGAAGAGGCCAGATGATGGAAGGCTTTCAAAGTAAAGCAGGCTGTCAGCAAACATGGAAAAAAATACTTCAAAAAACGAACAGAAGAAATACAAATGAAAACAAACTAAATTTTTACCTCACCCCCATCCAATTGGCAAATATAAATTTTGGAAACTAAAGAAAAAAGCTAAAAAAAAAAAAAAGAAGAAAGCACTGTTTTCCACTAAATAGTACATTATATAACCTTTGACCCAATGACACTACCATGTGTAGAGCCCCACCAGGCAGTTCACCATCCAAGAATGGCAGTGGCAGAAAGGTCCTATCTATATTAAAATATTAGTAGCATCTCTTTTTGTAGAACTGGGCATCCATTAATGAGGGAATAAGCGAAAAATATTACAGCATGTAAATATAACGGAATATAATGCCTTACAATGGGCAATAATCTAATGTTTTTGTATCCAGTAGTCTCTTGTCCACTGCCCACCTCCCCTAGCACTTAGAGGAGTACTTTGCACATGGTAGGTATGGAATTCATTAAGTCACCATGGTCCCTTATCTTCAGATGGACAGGAGGCTGAGGGGAATAAAAAGTAGCCCTAAGTAGTACCCTTTCTGGCCAAGAACAGACAGCTCCCAGCAGTGAGCACTTTGAAAAGGAGAGACGTAATCCTCTGTGCCACCCTTAGTGCCCTCGTGTTACACACAGAAAGGCTAGGCTGGACAGGACAGCTGCAGAACCCCTTTCCAATCTGAGATGCTACGGCTGTTAGATGTGTGAGTGCATGCCGGGGGCAGGCTGAAGAAGAAAAGTCGAATGAGAAGGATGGGATTACAAGAGTGCAAGTTTTTTATTTTTCTTTGCATCTTTTCTCCACAGAAACAATACTAGGACTTTTTCCTACATTTCCAAAATGTAAATAGCTTTAAATTTCAAACTGTTCATAATATTTCAACTAATTAAGAGTCTTCCACTCTCCTGCTTTCATACCACTAAGTCTGAATGAACACTTTTCTTCACCTGATAAAATCAATGACTTGACACCTGTTTGGACTAATTTCATTTATTGAAAAACTGAATGAAGATACATATTCATTTGCTCTATAACTAGTGCCAATTGTGTGCCTAACACTGTGCAAAGCCCTGAGAAAGTAAAGCTCAAATCAGTCCTTGCCTTAATAAAAGCTTAACAAAAGTAAGACCCATTCTGCCACATAATGAGTACAAAACTCGTACAAGAGGTATCAAAACAGAACACCCAAGAACACATAAAGGAAAGGAAATGGAGAGCTGAAAGTGTGACCCAATCAGAGAAGGCTCCCAATGGGAGGAAGAGACTGTGATTGAGTTAGCTCCAGTGAGTGACATGGAGAAGGTATTCTAGACCTAAGTCTCCAACACAAGCAGGTGTAGGAGTTCAGGTCACTGAGGAGACAGAGAGAAAGCAGAGTCCAACAGACAGAAGGCTGCCTGCCACAAGGGTCCAGAAGAGTGGTGGTTATGAGGGGCCAAGACCATGACAGGAATGGAAATCAAAGGAAGAAGCAGCCCTACATAACTAACTGGACACCAAAAGTGAAGGGAGAGAAAGATTTCAAGTTCCTGGAATGGAGACAGAATGAATCAATGAATCGTAGTGTTGGGGCCACAGATAATTAGAGAGGACTAATTTTGCTTTAGATGTGCTGAAGGGCCAGGCAGAGTGACCCCACAAAGGCTGATGGAGATGCAAGTCTGGAATCACAAAAGTATTTAGAGACAGGAGAGCAGAAGGAGAAGAAAGGATAAACCCTTATCCCATACCCAGGAGACACAGTGGCTATAGCCAGGAGGAAGCCTAATCAGCACTTGACTGACCCACCCTTTAATTCTTCCAGCAGAAGAGCCCAAAGCAGTCAGAGTGAAATGAAGACCCTGACTCAGCAGTCACATGACACAGCCAGTGGTCATTCTCATGGGCATCAAACACTGGTGTGCTCTACTCAAAGAGGTCCAGGCTTCTATGAACAAACAGCATTTGCTGGCTCTAAAAAATTGTGGGTTTTCGTGACTCTGTGTGTGTTTAGGCTTAATAATATCAAGCCTCAATTTCAACTCATCGACTGCTAACTTCCAGTTAGTCTTGAAATAACCATTTTCCTACTCAAAGCAGAAATCCCTTTGCTAATGCTAAAAGCCCAGGAAGAGAATAAGAAGAATAACGCTTGGACCAGGATCACAGATTTAGATCTGGAAGGAATGTTCCATGTCACACAGGCAGTGCCTGAGCATCTCCCATGAAGAACTTTACTGAGAAAAACTCTAACTGGTATAAAGTTCAAGACAAAATTGGCTTCCTTATGATGCCCATTTGTCAATTCTAATTCTGCCCACCTCAGCGACACAAAGCAAGTCATAGAACAGCATCAGAGAGTTGAAGGAGCCTTTATATATTAATCTAGTCAAAGAACCACCTCCCCACAAAAAGTAATTCAGCTACCTCTTTCACGTAATAGAACTGGAATAGGGAATGGTCCCACAATTTCATTAATAGAGTGAACTCTTGGTTAAGGAAATTCCTTCTACCAATGCAAGTTCCAGAGGACTGAGAGGTCAAACGAACCTGTCTAGGATCACAATTAGTATGTGTCTGGCAAAACTGGGATCCTAGTCTTGGCAGATGGGCGTTGCAGTGCTGGGAACACTGGGGAACACTGGGCCTGGAGTCAGGAAGGCCTGACCCCAGACACTTACTAGCAGTGTGACCCTGGGCAAGCCGCTCTGCCTCTGGCTCAGTTTCCTCAAAATAAGAATCCTAACAGCACCGACCTCCCAGGGTTATTGTGAGGATCAAATGAGGTCATATCTATAAACCACTAACACAGTGCTTGGCATATGGCAGGTACTTTATTATAACTGCTTCCTCCTTCCTCCTTCCCTTCTACCTCTCCACTATTCAACAGTATTCTTTCAAATAACTGAACAAAACCATGAAATATTCCAAAGTCCTCTCAAGCAGAGGCAAAGCACATCCCCTTTTCACATCCCAGCTCCCACTTGGTGTGCTTTTTTTTCAGTTGGACAATGTTCTTCTTCAGGATTAAGGAAGAGGGCAGCTAGGTGGCACAGTGAACAGACCACCAGTCCTGGAGTCAGGACCTGAATTCAAATCCAACCTCAGACACTTAACACTTACTGTGACCTTGGGCAAGTCACTTACCCCCAAATGCCCTGCCTTCCCCCTCCAAAAAGCCAAAAAAAAAAAAAAAAGTACAAGGAGGAACAGAATAGTACAGTGCAGTCAGGAAGGCCTGATAAGGTTTCCAAGCTCAGCTCAGCTCTGTGACCATGGGCCTCTCGAGTCTCAGCTTCCTCCTCTAGTAATGAGAACAGCACTGCAGTTGGATCATAGATTTAGAGCTGGAAGGAACCTTAGAGGTCACCTAGTCCCATCACCTCCCTCATTTTACAGATGAGAAAAATGAGAAGGAAGAAAGTTAAGTGAGGTGGCTCCAAGTTACATGAGTGCGTTTTGACTACAGAAGTGTAATAACTAGCACAGGGAGCATGGAGAGGAAGATGTAAAAAGACTGGGAAGGGCCAGACAACCATGTTCCTGTAGTAGACCATGAGGCCACTCTGGGGACCTTGTGCAAGTGAGCTTGCTCCCAAAAAAAAAAAAAAAAAAGGCAACCTCTCCACTTCACCTGCTGCTGGCTCCCTGAGAAGTCCACTTCTCCTGGCTCAGTCATCATTCTAGGCTGGGCCATACAGAAATCTGATAAGCTTATCTTCCAAGTCTCCATCCAAGTCATAAAAAAAAAAGGGTGAGCAAGACATGGCCAAGGGCAAAGCCCTGGCCACGGTGAGCATTCACAGCCATTTTCCTACAGTAGCACTATGTACATACAGAGCTAGTTTTCTCCAGCCACCAGCCAAGTATCAGGAAAGCTTAACAACACAATCGACTGCAGCATGGGACCAGCACAAATCTCAGGCATCATAAGCATGATCAAACAGGCTAATGAGAAACCCTGGGACAGCAGTTCCAATCTACCTGTAGATTTTAAAGCTATTCTTGTCCATCCTAAGAGAAGAGAGAATAAGATTTTATGTTTATGATGCAAATATAACCCTTGCCAATATTTAAAACTTCAAGGTCACTAAGTAGCCAAGAACAGAAAAAAAGAAGAAAATTTTCTTCCACTCTCAATGATCTGAACTGTAAACAATTTCGAAGTTAATCACAAAGGAGAAAGGATAATTTATACATCTGCATCTAATGGTATAATAGCTCATATTTATGTAGAACTTTCTTCAAAACAAAATTATGACTTTGGTAGCAAGAATATTTAAGTTTAATTAATTTGCCCATGATAACAATTAGTAAAACAGCAGTCAAAACTTGAACTCAGACTTACTAGATCCAAAATTAACTTTTACTACTTCTATATGAAAATACATATTCCATAAGCAAGAAATCCCAAGTTTAAGTTAGCTTTTTAATACAAAAGAAAAATTTCAAATAATGCACTAGAAATATAAAATAGGAAATTGTTTGGATATAGTAACTATAACTTTTTAAGCAATTAATCAGACATAAGTACAACAACCCTCACTGCTGAGCCAGTCAAAAAATACCGAACTGAGAGTCTAAATACTAGAACTTGAGTTCTTGTAACAGCTCTGCCATTAATTAGCCTTCTATTACTTAAGGTATCCAGGTTTTTTTATCTGTAAAATGAGAGGACTAAATAATTTCTATAATCCCTTCCAAGTTTAGTTCAAATCCTACAATAAAATTTGTGTTCAACAGTTTGGTAGACTTTCCCTGGGGAAGTAATGTGGCTCATCTGCTGGCAGGTTTGACCTGGGAATCAGTAAGACCTGAGTGCAAATTCTGTCTCTGACACCTACATGCTGTGTGACTACAGGCAAAGCACTGAACCTCTCATCTTCAAAACAGGCAATAATTGCGGTAGTAACTATCATATGAGGCAGTGTGAAAGGACCAAATGAGATTAAGTGTAAAAGACTGTGCAAAATGCTACACAAAGGTCAGCTGTTCCAGCATGAGGTCACCTTCTCAAGATCTATTTAGTATTCTTTTTTTCCTAAGGAACTGGAATTATGGGCTGTGGTTTTTTTTTTTTAAAGCAGTTATACCCCTTACTCCCTCGTAGGACAGATTAGGAACCTGATAAATTGGTTTTAAATCTTAACTTTGCCACAGTCACCTGTGCAACTTTGGGTAAGTCTTTCCTGGTCCTCAGAGCTAAATCTTTAATAGTTTGGCCTTGGGGGGGGGGGGGGGGGTTTTAGGTGGAACGCTGAGTAAAGCACTGGCCCCAGAGTCAGGAGTTCAGTTCCAGCCTCAGACACTTGACACCCAAACAAAAAAACAAACAGCCATGTACCTTGGGCAAGTTACTTAAACCCCAACTGCCCTCCAAAAGGCAAAAAAAAAAATAGTTCAGCCTAGATGACCTCTAAGGTTCACTTTTATTACACAGATAATGCCTGAAAGAGGCCTTAGAAGACTAGTTTAACCTCCTCACTGTACAGCTAAGGAAACTATATACCTGTGCTAATAGACAAAGGCAGCAGGTGCCAATGCCAGACTTTGAATCCTTCTACTCTAAATATGTAAAGGATACTATGATGGTCTGTAGGATGCTTCAACTGTAATATGAAATTTTTCACTAAGGCTTCCTCATCTATAAAATGAGGGTTATTAGATCTCAAGTATTTTCAAAGACCTATGATCTCATTAACTGGGATTATGGAATTCTATTAATATCATAAAATTCCATGCTTTGTGACAATGGATTCTACTAAACACAAACTGTATGGGGTCTATATAGTCTATTTATTTCAAAAGCTTAAAGCAAATTATATTGTAACTCCACCTAAATATCACAGTATTACCTGCTATTTCTATTTTCTGGAAATCTGTATAAACAATCTAGATGTATTATAACAATTCATCTACATTTCGCTAAAACCTTCAGAGGAACTAATCACTCAGAAAGTTATTACAAGCCAGGACTCCCTATTTTTTCCTAGATAAATGTTTGGATGTTGTATATAGTAATATATGCAACACATGGTGCTGGTGCTGGTCAACTTCCAGCATAGGTGTTCCTATTACGTTGGTTTATGTTTATACAACTACATCTTTATTGAACTAGAGGTTAAAGAGAGTCAGCAAGCTCTACTGCTTTCTATTAAGGGCATCAGTAAGTACTGAATTTGACATTCAAAATTATTTAATATGTTGGTGAAACCAATCTAACATCAGGTAAATCTTAAAATTGTCAAAGAAAAAAACTGTACTGTGCAACTGTAGGCACAAGCCTGCCAGGAACAATTTTTATTAATTTATTTAAATCCTATAAATTGGAACTTCTAAATGACTTGTGTGTTGAAGAGATGTCCAGGAGTGTGAAGAAAATTAAATTAATTTATAGGATTCTCAACAGTTAAGATTGGCCTAGTTTAGGTAACAGTTCTGAGTTGCTTCATTAAACAGAATAATCATTTAACTTTTCTGAAAACCACTCAATCTCTTTAGGACCATTTCCTTCAAGAGTGAAGTAAATAAAAAAAGATTTCCCCTTCACTCAAATCCATACTGTGATCCCTTCAGGGCATTGGGGGAGGGGGAGCAGGGGAGAACAAAGACCTTAACTGATGGATACCAATTTTAAGCTGGTTACTACCCTTAATCCATTTCGGAGTTTAGCTTTCTTTCAGAACCTTTTATATACTTTCTTAAAGAAAGCAGTTTCTTTCTTAATATTTCTAAAGGGAAGAGGGTTTTTGTTTGCATCCACAAAACTGGAAGAAGTTTATCTAATATTTAAATGAGAACTGGTCAAGCAAGAACTGGAGTCGGATGCAAATCTGAACCCTGACCCAGCCACTTTTTAGCTGTGTGATTCTAGGCAAGGCCTTTAATTTCTCTGGGCATCAATTTCCCCACCTTGTAAGTGAGTAAGTTTAAGAGATGACATCTGCTGTCCATTCTGACTCCCAATTTATTGGTTCTATGTAATTATATATTTAATAGGCATACCACAATATATGTATATTTATGTATATGTGTGTACATATACACATACACATATATATATCCTATATCATACAATATTTTTGCTTTGGGCCACATAAGAATGCAAATTATAAGAAACTATTACATGGAGTTTAGTACAGATTCGCTAAGTTCACAAATTCATATTTCACCTATGAAAAATATATACACAGGAAGGAAAAAAAAAATCAGACAAGCTATGTGAGTTTGGACAAGTCAATTAGCTTCTCCAGGCTTTTATGTTCTTCACCTAAAAAAATTAAAGGTTGGATTAGTTTCTTTCTCGGGATACTATTCTATAAAATGATATTTTAGATATTTATTTATATATATATATATATATATATAGAGAGAGAGAGAGAGAGAGAGAGAGAGATTTTTTAGGAACTCTCAAGTAAAAAATACCTCTTTTAAGAGGCCTAATACGTGTCTCTTCTCTAACACTGTTAGGATGCTCTTTGAGAGTCTAGAAGGGCATATGCCTACATCTAACTAAAGGCCCAATGTAGCTCAATAAACATTTTAAGTAACTGCATGGACTCAAAGACATAAAGAAATTATAAATCTGCTTCTCTTAAGCGAGCCTCCCAGCCTCCTAGGAGAGGATCACACCTCCCACTCACTGAAAATCTAGAGACCACTTGCCCAAAGCTCCCAGGATACCCTTGCCCACTCTCTCCCCTAGAGGACCAGTACTCCGCACATTCACACTGCATTGTAAAGTCTGAAAAGTGCTTTACCTCACCTGCCCTTCCTGATGGCCCAAGGAGGTAGGTGCCATGAGTTCTGCTATGAAAAAGGGGGAAGGGGTTAGCTACATGGTGTAGTGAATAGAGCACTGGCCCTTGACTCAGGAGGACCTGAGTTCAAATCTGACCTCAGACACTTAACACTTACCAGCTGTGTGACCTTGGGCAAGTCACTTAACCCCTGCCTTCTCCCCCCTCCGAATTTTTTTTTTTTTAAAGAGAGGGAAGGCAGAGGGGAAGAGAAAAGCAGTTAAGCTAAATTTGAGATTTGTGTTCCTAAAAGTCACCACAGTATGCAAAACTGAGCAATAAAAACGATAAGGCTTATGAAAAAAATGGCATGAGAGGCACAGACTCAAAAATATCATCAGATAGGAATCTTAACAGAAATACATTTTTATATATGTTAAATGGTTAGGAAATACATAAATACTACAATAAAAGTGGCAGTATCCATAGCCTGAGACTACTGATCCCAAGGGCCGCAGGGTTGGGGCCTGGGGTGGGTGATGGTAAAGTCCCCAATTATGGGGATGAGTCTGGGAGATCCAGCTATGGTGGAAGTTAGAGAGGAGGAAACCCACAGCTCCTATTGCACCAGAAGCTATACCAAATAGATCTCCACCTTGAAAAAGACCTGAAGGGTACTTAAGGCAGTGGGTGTTAGGAGGACTGCAACTTTGTGAATTATCATGAAGTGGTGTGATTTAATGGGCTCTGAATTTTTTTTGTGAAAAAAATCTCAAGTAAATTCAAAATTTGTTCAAATTATTCCCTAATATATCAATAATGTTGAAACATATTTGCATTTTCAAAACAAGCATTATACCAGAACTGACTTTATTAACCCTATTTTACAGAAGAGGAAATAAACTGAGAAAAGTTATGCCTTGCCCAGGGTCATTTACCTAGGGGCTAAGGTAGTTTCTAAACTCAAATGTTCCGGACTCTAAGGTTGATGCTCCAGCCCCTGCACCACCCAGATATACTTTTCTTCATAGTGAGAACAAGCACCCACTCAATTTGTACCCTAGATCCCATCCCTTCTCATCTCCTTAGGCAGTCTGTGCCCACTAGCAGCCCCTTATTTCTTTAATCTTCCATCTTCCCCGTTCTACTGGCTCCTTCCTTGCTGCCTACAACATGTACAGGTTTTCTTCCATTCATAAAAAAAAATTTAAAAACCTTCATTTGAAGCCTGTGGTAACTATGACCAAGTCTGACCCTAAGATGACAAAATGTACCTCATCCCTTGCATGCACAGGTGGGCAGAGGGAAGGTACATTTGTGGAACAATACATACACTGTCAAATTTAGTCAAAGTTTTAGTTAGTTTTAACTCAACTGCTTCCCCTTCTCCCCTTTTTTATTGTTAGAAAGAATGCCTCGCTGTGTAGGGAAAATGGATGTATATATTCAGAAATAAACACGATACATAAACAAAAGGTATCAGTAAAAATATGTTTTAACCTTCATTTGACCCTGCTCACCCCCCTTTCAAGCTCTCTTTCCCTCTTCCTCTTTCTTCACAAAGCCAAGTTCCTAGAAAAAGGCATCTCTAGTTCTCTCCTTTCTTTCTTCAATATGACTTTGGACCAGAAAATCTTTTAATTGCCATATTCTTTTCTTTTTATAAGGGGATTTATCACTGGATAGGATCCCAGTGGAGGGTAAGAAATATTCAGAAATGTGAGCTAATGAATGTCATGTAAAAACAAAACATTAATAAAAAATAATTTAAAAATAAGGCTAGACTGGTAAACTGACAGTGACAAAAATGAATTTTAATGGTCACAAAACAATTTTAAGAATGTGGTTTAAATTTAGCAGATTCTCTTCCTCGAGGCTATTGACACAGTATCTGTGATCTAGTGGAAATGGAGAATAACAATTCTAGATAAAGGTGTATAAAGTCGGAAATTCCAATCAAGGTTTAAAAAGTTATCACTACAATAAGAAAATAATTCTTCCAGAATTGTAATTCAGTCTAATCATCCCTTGATAAGAAAGGTAAGGGAATAAGTATTTCCTTAAGATTCTACTATGTACCAAGAACTGGGTTAAGAGTTTTACAAATACTGTTGTGATCCTCACAACAACCTTGGGAGGTGCTATTATTTTCTCCCTATTTTTACAGATGAGGAAACCGAGACAGACAAGAGATGAAGTGACTTGTCCAAGGTCACAAAGCAATTAATTAGCTGAGGCAGGTTCTGAATCCAGGTCTTCCTTACTCCTAGCCCCATGCTCCACCCATTGCACAATCTGATTTTTAAAATAGCTAATCAAAAAAAAATTTTTGAAGGATCTATGATTTCACTGTATGCAGTAAGTTCCAGTAAGCAAGCTCCCTCCATCAGTGAAGTCTGGCTGGCAACTATGAAGCAATTGATTAACCTGGAGAACTAAGACTTTGTTGTTCAGTCATTTCAGTCGTGTTTGACTCTTCGTGACCCCATTTTGGGTTTTCTTGGCAAAAATATTGGAGTGGTTTGTCATTCCCTGACCAGTTCATTTTAAAGATGAGGAAGTAAGGCAAACAGGGTTAAGTGACTTGCCCAGGATCACACAGCTTAGTGTCTGAGGATGGATTTGAGTTCAGGTCTTCCTGACTCCAGAACTGGCACTCTATCAACTGTGCCACTAAGCTGCCCTAAGACATAATGCCCAGGGGCGGCCAGGTGGCTCAGCTAGTAAGAGCACCGGCTCCAGTGTCAGGATGACCTGGATCAAATCTGGGCTCAGATACTCAGCACCACACCCAGAAATAACTGGCCGTGTAACCTTGAGCAAGTTACTTAACCCCAATTGCTTTAAAAAAAAAAAAGACATAATGCCCAATATACTTGCACAACTGGTAGAATGTTGGTATTAAAAAGCTGGGGCTTTGTTTCAGGAAAGATCTTATGGTCACCAAAAGAACTTTGCGGTTTGCCCCTTCAATCTCCTGTCCATATCTTATCCATATCCTTCTACAATCTCTCCACACTTTGTCCACCCAGTGTGCTGATGGCTGTCCTCACTTTCTCTTGACATGTCAAGAAAATAACCACTGTACCATGTGGAGTATCCATTTTTATCTTTCCTCACCATATCATCAGCCATGTCCTTGATGAAACTTTTTTTCCCAACAACATCCTTTATTCTGGTTCTTCTTCAGAATTCCCTATTTGTTCTGTATTGCGGCCTGCCCACACCCACCAAGCTCCTTTCCACTGATCCCTACTCAGATTTAATTCCATGACTCACAATCAAATATCACAACTAATACAATAGTGGTATCATGAAAGTGAGGCTTTGTTTCAGGACGGGTATCATGGCCATTAAAAGAACTTTGCAGTTTCCCCGAAGTAGCCTAATCTGCTCTCCTCCTGTTTAATTCTGGGCCCAGCTCCCTTGACCATTCACACTATCTATCCTCGGTGCTAGACCCTCTTCTTCAGTCTCTGTTATCTCACCTAGTGACCTCTAGACTCCCTCACCATCTCTCTGCAGATGATTCCTACTTTATAGACCCAGGCTAGTCTCTAGCTTCAGTCCCACAGCTACAAGTCTAAGACATCTGAACTCTTTCCTCTCCAAACCTTTCCCAAGATCCTTCCTACTACCAAGGGACCCGTCATCCTGCCAGTCACTGAGGTTCGTCCGCCTTCACTACTCCCTCTCTTCACACATGTAATCCTGTTGCCAAACCTTGTACTCTGCCTTCACAACATCCAGCCTGTTCCTCCCCTGTTCTCCATCCCACGGCCACAACCACCATTGTTCAGGTCCTCAATCAGAACAACTGGAGATGGCTATCTGATCACTGGATCCAGATGGCTCTGGAGGAGAAAGTGAGGCTGGTGACCTTGCACAGAACCTCGTTCACTCAAATCCAAGTCAACTTCAAGTCCTGTCATCATTCCCTGATGTAATGGTCCTCTTCAAGAACAAAGGACAGACCGACTACTGCAAGAGTCTTCCAACTGGTCTCCCTAACTCCACTCAGCTACCAAAGTGATTTTCCTAAAGCCCAGCTATGACAATGATCATCCCTCTTCCCAATAGACTCCACTGGCTCTCTACTACCCCCCAGGACCAAATGCAAAATCCTCTATTTGTCTTGGCAGTGAAGTGTACTGAGACCTGGACCTGGAGTCAGAAAATTCTGAGTTCAAATCCAGCCTCAGACACTGCCTAGCTGTGTGCTTTCTGTTAAGTCACTTAACTGCCTCAGTTTCTTCATTTTTAAAATGGGGGGGCAGGGGGGAAGAGCATCTTACCTTTCAGGGTTTTCGTTTTCATGCAGTATTTGCAAAGCATTTGAGAGTGCCTGGTCCCTCCATCTATCCAGCTACACCAGCCTATTGGCTGTTCCTCCCACACATGGCTCCATCTCTTGTCTCTGCTTTTTTACTGGCTGTCCCCCTTGCCTAGAATATTCTTCCTCCTCACCTCTGACCTCACCTTGGGCAAGGAGCTTCATCGGAGCTTTCTCTCTTCATTCCATTAGCTGGGGCTTTCCTTTTTAAGACACATATGCTATATCTTGTTTGTACCTACTTATTTACATGTTATCTGCCCCATTAATAAATAACAATAGGTAACATTCACATAGCATTTACTATGTGCCAGGTACTGTGCTAAGCACCTACAACTATTTTTTCCTCATAACTCTGGGAGGCAGGTGCCATGATGATCCCCATTTTACAGCTGAGGAAACTGAGGCAAATCGAGGTGAACCAACTTGCCTGGGGTCACAAAGGTAGTAAGCACAGAAAGCTAAATCTGAACTAGGGTCTCCCTGCCTCCAGGCCCAGCACTCCACTCACTGCACCCCCTGATCTCCCTACAGGAAGGGGCTGTCTTTGTGTTTTTGATACTCTGCCTGAGGCACTTGTCACAGGGGAAGAGCAAATCAGTGCTGTGGATTAAGTGCATTGTCCATAATATGGGCAAAAGGGTGAGGACAGCCTAATTTCTATTTCAGCTGGAAAGTCTTTTTCTACTTGGTGAAACTGTTATGAAACTTAGTACATGAATGTTTCCCCAATTGTGCATGATGAAGTTTCTAGTTGCACAGAATGAAAATTCATTTGAGCGTTAAATGACGGAAATTATAGCTACAACATACTGTTCTGTGAGGAGAAGCATCAACATTTCCTTTGCTAACAAGTGGTTCCATTTGTACCCTTCATTATCTAAGCACCAGTTAGTTTTTGACTAATCTTTACATCTGAATGTTATGTAAACACATAAACCACAACCATGGGTATGGCACCCTAATGTTATCCATGGCAAATAAGGTGGCATGCTTTAACAAAGGGAAGTAAAAGACATGAACACTGGCAACTTTCTGTCACTTTAAAGTTGTCTAATTTAAATACATAAGCTTCACTAATATTTAAAAAGGAAAGCAAAAACCAATATTCTAAGGTGCTGGGACACTTCTTAGTTTTCATTTTTGAAGTTGCAAGTTCCAAGTTTTGAAAAGGAAGTATTAAAAGTACTGAGGACAAAAATCCACTCAAAGAAAAGATACTGTATGCAAAGGGATCCCTAAGCCAAACTACTTGGTATACAGAAGATTACTGTGCCCCTCATGAAAAACCCATCAACCCCAGGGGTGAGCATTTTAACCACTGAGCTGTCTCAGGCATGCCATGAATTACAAAAAGACTTCTCCAAATAGCTTCAAATGAAGTCCAAAACAAAACAAAAAACTACTTGCTGGTGGATTATAGCTACTAAAAATATATCCCGAAATAGGAGAGCAGAAGTAAAAAAAAAAAATTAAAAGGACCTTAAAACATCAGTGTTCCCAGAGACTTAACATAGCACACTGGACATCCTCAAGTCAATTACTCTGCCAACTCAAAGTTTATTCAATAAAGCCTATGCCCTTTAACACAGAGAGCCCACAGCCAAGCATATATTAAAGAGGTCAAAGAGAAAAGGAGTTCCTATAGTCACCGACATATTCACTTTTTTGTGGTGGCAAAACTGCAAAATGGGTGCACATTAATGGTGAAAATGTTAACAAGCTGTAATATATGAATGCAGTGAAGTATTAATATAGCATAAGATATATCACAAACTGAAAGAAATGGGAAAAGTTCTAAGAGCAGGAGAAGGGAATATGCAATTAAGGGTATCTATCTACTAAGTACCAGGTACTGGGCTAAGTACTTTACAATTATTATCTCATTTGATGCCCACAATAACCCTGGGAAGTGGGTACTATTATTATCCCCATTTTACAGATGAGGAAACTGGGGCAAACAGAAGCTAAGCCATTTGAGAGGTCTACATAGCAAGTGTCCAAGGCTAGATTTGAATTCACATCTTGCTTGACTCCAAGCACTTTAGGCATTGATGGCCTAGTGCCTTCCCTTTTCTTCAATAAACTCTACTGGCTCCCTAATGCCTCCAGGATCAAAGATCAAATTGTTTGGTTTTTAAAGCCCTCTACAAGTGGGCCCACTCCTACTTTCCCATTTTCCTTATGCCTGATTCCACTCCACATATCTGAGACCCAGTGGCAGTAGCCTCCTGGTTGCTCCTCTCACAAGACACCCCCCACTCGACTGCCCTCTCCCCCCTCTTCAATCTCCAGACTATGAGCATTTTCCCTGGTCTTCCCCCATGCCTGGAATGCTCTTCCTCACATCAACCTCCTGGCTTCCCATCTCAGCTGAATTCCCAGCTTCTGCAAGCAGCCCTTCCCTGACCTCCCATATCACCATGCCTTCCCTCTGAGATTATCTCCAATTTATCCAGAATACATCGTTTGTACCTATCTATCTGCTTGCAGTCGCAGTTACTAACTGATTCCCTTGGAGGTGGGAAACAAGGCTGTAGATTATTGAATGCCATATAAGAAGTAGTCACTGTGACCTTTGGTTCTTAGTAACATGGAAAGGGGGTGAAGAGGAGGGGACAAAGATTAATGCAGGAAATGACCAATGTAAATACAAAAGGCATCAAATTTTTAATTTTTTAAAGAATCTATGGAAACATAATAGACAAAAGCACTTAATTCTGAACATTATCAGCAATTACTCAAATAATCATTTTGATTGTATTTTCCTGTTTTGAAATTTCCCCCTAAGGGATTCTGCAAACTACTCAAAATCCACACTACAGAGAAGTCACCTTTTATGTGCACAACTGTAGTCAGCAGAACAGGGGTCTCAGGACAACAAATAAAAGGGACATTTAAGAGTCTACTGTGAGCATAACATACTGTGCTGTGAAGGTACAAACAGTACAGTAGAAACTAAAGTCATTCCAATTAAAAACAAAAAAGCTTTTTTTCAAAAATGAAGTTCTCATTTTCATAGAAAATATGCTATAATGTACTAATCATCATACTTTGCCTTTTTACTTACTATGCATAAAGGTCAAACTTTGGTGATCTTAACTACAGGACTGTCTTCCCCACTTTTATCTCCAACTTAGTTATATGAAATAGGAATATCAAAATAGCAAATCTAATCTTACTTCTAGCTATGCAAAAGGAATCAGATAATGGTTAAAGTGAAGGTGATTGTAAAAGTATTAATAAGAGGCCGGCAGCGCTGGGACACAGTCTATAAGAAATCTTATGTGGTTCTTGGAAGGCTGGGGACCAGAAGGACTCGGAAGGAGAAAGTTAATCGAGCTTTCAACAATTACGGGCCATTTTACGGGTCCCACGACAAAGGCCGCGGTCGGGAAACTGTACTGGACTCTGCTAAGCTACAGTCAGGCCCGCAGCGGGGAGGGGATCGGCGCACCCCGGATGGTCCCCCAGCCGGGGCCTCACTCCACTGCGGCCGGCGGATCGGAGGCCTAGCACCATCCTGGGGCTGGACTGAGTTTCGGGGTCACCTGTCCAAGCCTCCAGGGGCTCTCCCCGCCCCCCCTCCCCCCGCTGCCGCTCGGCATTCCGCAAGCTGGACGCCCCTGGGTGGCAGACGGACTTCGCGTCTGCTCCCGACGAGGGGGCACAAGAGGACGCCGGCTGTCAGGGTAACGTTTGGAAACTTCTCAATACCTGCGCCCGACTTTTCAGAAGTTGAAAAGCATTCGGCATGGCCCTCGGAAGAGCTGCGGACTCATTCATTTGCACCGGCTTTCCCAATTCTATGAAGGGTGAATTTCTCTAAACACTTCTCCCCAGACCTCCAAGGGCTCGGGTTTTGTCCCTTCTTTCCTCCGGAAGGGTTAAGGATAAAGCTGGGTAGGGCCAAGGAAAGGAGAGCGTCCATGGACGTCCCTCTGCCACCCAGGAGCCGGGCTGGCTTTCCAAGGAAGGCCGGGACCGACCCTCGCCACCCCGGGCCCGCTCCCCACTCCGCCAGGCCAGACACATCGCCAGAAGGCTCGGGTCGGGCCAAGGCCCGTCATGACCGGGTGCCACCCAGCAGGGGCCCCGGGCGCCCTTGGGAGGCTCGGGCCGCGGCCCAGGGCGGCCCGTGCCGGCACGGGGCATTTTCGAGGTGACCGGTTCCCCCTCCCCCACTGCGGGGCGGGATGGTCGGCTCGGGGCGGCCCCCTCCTCCTGCGGCTGCCGCTGCGGCGGCGGCTCCGCTGCCCCCGCGGGCCCGGCCCATCCCCCCAGCCCAATCAGGGGCGCCCCCCCGCCCCACCCCGCAGGGGTTCCCCCGAACCCACCTGCCCAGGTTCTGCCGCCCTCCCCCGGCGCCGCCGCCGGCCGCAGAGGATGAGGAGGCCGAGGTCGAGGAGGCCGAGGTCGTGAGGCTGCCGGGCTTGCGAGCGCCCCCGGGCGCCGCCGCCGCCGCCAGGGCCCCGGGCGCGGGGGGCTGGGCCTGAGCCGGGGGCTGGGCCTGGGCCTGGGCCGGGGGCAGCGCCGGGGCCGGCGGCGGCGGCTGCGGTTGCTGCGGCTGCGGAGGCTGCGGCGGCTGCTGGGGGGGCTGCGGCTTCAGGGACATGCTGCTGACCAGCCCATACACCGGGGGCCGAGCCGGGCCCGGGCGCCTAACGAGAAGCGAGGCCGGGGCCGCGGAGCAGGAGGAAGCCGAGGCCGAGGCCGAGGTCGAGACCGAGAAGGAGGAGGAGGAGCCGGCGGCCGCAAGCCCGAGCCCGAGGGAAGGGAAGGGGCGGGGTGGGGAGGGTCGGGGGCGGGGAAGGCCGCCCGACCGACCGACGACACCGAGTTGCCGGGAGCCGCTGCCGCCGTTGCTACCAAAACAGTCTGAAGCGGGCGGAGGGAGGAGGGAGGAGGGAAGGACGGGCCGGGAGGGGGGAGGGGGACGGGGGCCCGGAGGGGACCTGCCGCGAACGGAACACGGGGGGTGCCTGCGAACAAGCGGCGGAAGGATACCTCCCCCGACAGCGCGCGCTTGCGCGATTCTTTCGTCCGCCGACCCTCCAAAGGAGACACCCCTCTCCTAAGCCCCAAGGCCGGTCACGCTATAAGAAGGAAAGAGTGGAGGAGAGGGTGTTCTCCCAAGGATAGGTGGGGGGAATGGTTCAAAGAGGTCGGGCGGGGGGTGGGGGGGGAGGCGGGAAGGGGTATTCTTTGCCGGAAGTCGGAGGGGCCGGACAGGAAGGAGAGTGTAAGACGGCAGCTGCGGCCGGAGCTGAAGCAGGAGCCAGAGGGGCGCACGTGGGGATCCCGCGGACCCGGCCGGCAGCCTCCGAAGGGGCGGTGCCAGAGGGGGCGGTGCCGTGCCAGGCCCCGCCCCTCGAGCACGAGCCGGATCCCAGGGGAGGGGCAGGACTCTCTCAGACTGACCCCGAACATTGTGAGGGGTTAGAGGACGGAGGGCGGAGGAGGGAGGATCCGAACCCGACCGAGGACCGGGGGAGCCCAAGGGGGAACCTAGGTGAAGACCTGAGGCCGAGCCCTACCGTGTTATAGTTAAGGAGAAGGGCAGTCACTTGCCCAAGGTCACTCAGAGAGATAGTCCTTGAGGCCGGCTCGGAATCCTTTGTATGCCGCGGCTTCCCTGGATTGTAATAATATGGAGCATCTCCCTGGTGCTGATGGCTGCGCTCTGCAGGGGGGCCGCAGGGCCGGGCCTTCTAGCCCGAGGCAGTCACAAAGCATTTATTAAGCGCCTGCTGTGTGCGGGCGGGCACTGGGGCAAGCCTGAATGTCCAAAGTCTTTGAGCATTAATTAATCAACCACCGCTAGGGGTACGAAGAAAGTCTGCCGCCCAGCATTTATTAAGCACCTACTGCCTGCCAGACACTAGGCTAAGCACAGAGTACCCAGAAATGTCCACAAGAGTCCAAGCCCTTCCTTAGCACACAGTCTGAAGAGGGAGACAACATTCCACCAGCTCCAGCTTTTGGAGGGATTAAGGAAAGGCATCTTGCCTAAAGTGGGATTTAAGCCTGCCCTCAAGGAGCTTACATTTTAGTGGGATGGGGTTCAAGAACTGTTCTGTTACTCTTTTGTTTCACTGGGGTCTGACTCTTTGTGACCCCATTTGGGGGTTTTCTTGGCAAAGATACTGGAGTGCTTCGCCATTTCCTTCTCCAGTTCATTTTACAGATGAGGAAACTGAGGCAGAGTGAAATGACTTGCCCAGGGTCTCACAGTAAGTGTCCGAGGCCAAATTTGAACTCAGGAAAATGAGTCTTCCTAACTGGAGGTCCAGCATTTTATCCACTTTGACACCTAGCTGCCCCAAACAATTTAGTACATACAAGATATATATATGAAAAGCAATCCAGAGGGGAAGGCATTAGCAGTTTTCAGGAGGCCAAGAAAGGCCTCTTTGAAAAAGGTAAGATGTGAGTTAAGTTTTGAAGGAAGCTAGAAAGGAACCCAAAGTGCAGGTCAGGAGAGCCGGGAATGGATTGTCCTCTAGTGGAACATCAAGGCCAATGTAGTTTGATCATAGAGTATGTAGAGGGAGTAAAGTATAAGATTTATCTCCCTCTAATGCACTGTTGGTGAAGTGGTATACTGATCCAGTCCCTCACAACTTGGAATTATGTCCAAAGGGCTATAAAACCATGCACACCCTTTGACCAGCAATTCCACTATTAGGGTCTGTATCGCAAAAGAGATTAAAAAAAAAAGGAAAAGAAACTATATGGACAGAAATGTTTATAGCAACTCTTTTATTGGTGGCAAAGAATTAGAAATGGAGGGAAAGGCTGAACAAATTGTTGTATATGATTGTGATCGAATACTGTTATGCTATAAGAAATGATGAGCAGGATGCTCTCAGAAAAACCTGGAAAGACTTAAATGAACCGATGCAAAGTGAAATGAGCAGAACCAACAGAACATTGTATACATTAGCAGCAATGTTGTATGATGATCAACTGTGAATGACTTAATTATTCTGAGCAATACAATGATCCAAGACAATTCTGAAGGATTTATGATGAAAAATGCTATCAAACTCTGCAGAGAAAGAATTGATGGAATCTGAATGCAGATTGCATACTTTTTCTTTATTTTTCTTTTTTCTGGTCTGGTTTTCTTCCATAACATACTAATATGGAAATATGTTTTGCATGACCACACATGTATAACATATCAAATTTCTTGCCTTCTCAATTTGGGGTGGGGGGGGAGGAGAAGGAGGGAGAGAATTTGGAATTTAAAAAAATGTTAATGAATGCTAAAAATTGGTTCTGTGTGTAATTAGGAAAAAAATAAAATGTTAAATTAAAAAAAGATCCTTCTCCCAATAGAATATAAATTCTCTGAAGGCAGGAACCTTATTTTGTTTGTATCCACAAAGCCTAGCATAGTATCTGGATCATAGTAGATACTCAATAAATGTTGATTGGTTCAGAAGAGTGAACAAGAACTAAGTCTCCGACCCAGCCCAGCATTGTGGACTTGAGTAAGACACGATTTCTCAGTGTCTAGGCATCTTCCCAAGACTACAATTTATGAATTTACTAATCTTACACAGTATATATGCATAGCTATTTTCATGTTATCTGCCCCACTCTGATGTGAACTCCTGAATGTCAGGAGACCACCATGTTTTTGTCTTTCTTTATATATTATCAATCAGTAAACATTTATTTTGCACCTACTTATGTGACAAGCACTGTACTAAGCACTGGAGTCATTCTAGGTCAAAAAAATGTTAATACTTGCAGCCCCTATCTGTGCTATGTGAGAGAAATGCTTTGCAAACCTTGTCACTACATGATAAATCTGAGTTTCTATTATATTTTTTTACCCTTTACAAAAGCCCCCAAAAGGTGCCTCGTGGTTGATCGACTTGAGTCATCTGTCTAGATGCCCATGTGCTTCTCTCCTCAATGTTAATGGAGAGAATGACTTCCCCACCAGTCAAAGGAAATTGAATTTATCCAGGAAGGGAAACTTGAGGGGCAGGAATGTCAGGGTTTCCCATGGCATTGGAGTCACATGCTATAGAATCATATAATCTAACAACCTCACTTTACAGATTTTTGTGTCTTGTCCATTTAGCTAATATTAATAATAATGGCTCATATAGCACCTTTAATGCTTAAAAATCAGTTTTGAAGAGATAACTTTACCTTCAAGGATTGGAATGTTTCAGCCCATGGAAGCTAACTCTGCTTGATTAGCTAGGCTCATGGGTTTTAGAGTTATAAATGATCACAGAGATGTCAGGCATACCTTGGAGACATTTCAAGTTCGGCTCCAGACCACAGGAATAAAGTTAAGTATCAAGATAAAGCCAGTCACATATATTTTATTGTTTTCCCAGTGCGTATAAAAGTTATGTTTACACTATACTGACGTCTTACTGAGTATGCAGTTGTATGGACAAAAAAAAATGTAAATACCTTAACTAAAAATGCGTTATTGCTAAGAAATGCTAATCATTTTCTGAGCCTTCATCAAGTCATAATCTTTTTGCTTGTGGAGGATCTTGCCTCAATGTTGACAGCTGCTGACTGATCAGGGTGGTGGTGCTGAAGGTTGGGGTGGCTGAGTCAATTTCTTAAAAAAAGACAGCAATAAAGCTTGGAGCATTGATTGACTCTTTCACTTGAACACTTAGAGGCCATTGTAAGGTTATTAATCAGCCTAATTTCAATATCGTTGTGTCTCAAGAAATAGGCCATCCCAAGGAGAGGGAGAGAGACAAAACAGGTAGTCATTGGAGCAGTCATCACACACATACATATACACACAAGACCTTTATCAACTTAGTTCAACAGCTTATGGATGTGTTACAAAAGTAACATCAAAGATCACTGATCGCAGATTGCTGTAACATATAATGAAAAAGTTTGAAATATTGTGAGAATTACCAAAATGTGACACAGAAACAAGATGTGAACACATGCTGTTGGGAAAATGGTGGCAGTAGAACACAGGGTTGCCACAAACCTTCAATTTGTTTAAGAAAAAAACTGGGGCGGCTAGGTGGCTGAGTGAATAGAGTACCGTCCCTGGAGTCAGGAAAACCTGAGTTCAAATCCAGTTTCAGACACTTAACACTTACTAGCTGTGTGACCTTGGGCAAGTGACTTAACCCCAGTTGCCCTCCAAAAAGCAAAACAAAAACAAAAATTGCATTATCTGCAAAGTGAAATAAAGCAAACTACAATAAAATGAGGTATTCCTATATACTACAATGAAAAGAGCAGTGGCCTTAAAGTCAGCAGAGACCTATGTTCAAATTCTAGCCCTGATACTTACTGGCTATATCATCAAAAACAGGTAATTTAACCTTCTTTGTCTCAGTTTCCTCATTTCTAAAACGGGAGGAGTAAAATTTGCCCAATTCCCTCACAAGATTATTGCAAGACTTGCTGCCACCTCCAAAAACTTAACATTTTGACATTTGACCAGTAACACTTAGTTCATCGTGAGGGGGAGGGACCAGCAATGGGGATCGAGTAGGATTTGGAAATGGGAGATAAAAATAGCAGGATCTCCCTTAGTGGAAGGAGAACAAACCAGACTTCACAAAAAAAAGAAAAAGAACTTTAGACCTTGGCCCCTTTTGAGTTTTAATTTAACTTGGGTAGCTGGCCAGCTTGCACAGGAGTCAATCGATGCTTTAGTTGAATTTTAAACTGGAAACATTTCATCTAACTATTTTTTATGTAGATGTGCCTTTAGGCTCCAATGAAGGCTATCCGTTTGGGTTTTTTTTAACCAGTAGAGGTTTCTCAAATAACAGCAACAGAAAATACCTATATTCCCCACCCAAGATCCCTTCTAATTGTCCACTGTTTAAAATTAAAACAAATCTGGAGCATGACGAGGTCAGGTCTTTCCACTCATCAAATTTAAAATAAAGGGAAGCAAATCCAGACAAAAATGACTCTTTGACCCGATTATGGTCATCAAAGTGTCCCTCTTTAACTGGAGAGACTTCCTTCCGTCGTGTACCCGCAGGCATTCAGAGACCCCTTGTATGTCCTGATTGTTGGTGAAAGGGATATTCCAGTGAAGACTGGATGGGCTTCTTATGTAATGAACCATAGAACTGGAAAGGATCTAGGAGGCCAGTCAGTCCGAGGCCCTCATTTTCCCCATGTGAAAATGGAGCCCAGGGAGGATGAGGGAGGTTGAGTTCGAGTTGCCCATTTATCTGATATTTACTTATCTGGGGAAGGCAGTAACATTATGTGATGGTGAGAGCTTTGGAGCTTGAAACAGAAGAGACTCGATCAGAATCCTGCCTCTGTCCACTCAATCCAACCTGAATTAAGCAACTGTCTTTAGTGGCTTCAAGAGACCTACACATCATTGGGGTAGTAATTTGAGGAAGATATCACCAACAAGTCGGGTAAAGGAGTCAAGAAAGTCTTTGGCTGTAGAATTGAGCTTCCTAGGTAGCTAGGGGTTCCAAGAAGGCAAGCAATCCTACTAAGAAAATGTGCCTGTGTTTGTGAAGATGGAATGCCAGATTTAGGAGGCAGGAACATTAGGGTTTGAATCCTGGCACAGATACTATGTGACCCTGGGCAAAGGAGGCATAACATCACTGGGTAAAATAAGGATGATAATAACAGCACCTACCTCTCTGGGATTGTTAAGTGAATCTAATGAGATGATTGATGACAAGTACTTGGAAAACCTTACAGCACTTTATAAGTGTTAGCATCATAACTGTTATTATTATTTATGGGTTAATCACTACCCCCACCCCAAGTATAATATAAACTCCTTGAGGACAGAGGAAAGTTATCTTTTTCTCCCCATTGCCTAATACCTTAAATTATAGGAATTTAATAAATACTTATCAAATTGAATTCTCTCTCCAATGCCCAGCACTTTAAGTTGTAGGAATTTAATAAAAGTTTGTTGAATTGAATTGCTCAAGGTCATACCTCATAAACAGCAGAGACAGGACTCAAAACCCTATCGAGTGTTCATGACAGATTAACTAGTAATTCAATTCCAGGAATATTTATTAATAGTTACTATATTATATATATATATATAGGCCAGGTCTTTAGATATATATATATACATACATACACATATATATATATGTATATATAAATAAAATATTGATTATGTCCTAGGGACTGCTGGACAAAAGGAAAAAGGAGTTTACATTCTTATCTGTGGAGTTTCTTTAAACCTCTGGTTCAAAGGCCATATTAAGAATACCATAAAACATAGTTAATCTCTTCAGACTTATTTAGTTTGATTGTTCAATACTATGGAGGTCAAGATCCCCGGAGGAAGGCTCAGATCCAAATTAGAGCTAAACCTAGTGATAGAGAAAGTGAAGGGAGAGTTAGAAACCTTTGTTTGAAGCTAGACTAAACTCCTTGGAAGCTGAAGCGGGCCTTCACTTTATGTCTCTCCTTGGCACTTAGCAAAATGTACTGCACACAGTACATGAAAAAATGCTTATTGAATTGAATTTGTAGCTATTGATTAACAACTGTAATGGTCAGAGTTGAGCACCAAAAGGAAGTTTCAGGAGGGAAAAACTTTCTAAATTTGTCTCTACTCTTCTTCAGTACAGAAGTTGGCTCATTTCTATGTGGGACTGGGGCCTACATACATATATCACTTAATGAGAGTCTGGACTGTCATTATCAGTGAAAATTTGTTTACATGTGTTAGACTCAGGTCTAAGAGAAAGAAAACTGTCTTTGAGGTAAGAAAACCTGGGTTGGAGTTTTGACTCCAGTTCTTGGGATCATAAAATTTTTAATTAGAATGGAACTTATCTACCATCTAATCCAACACCTCAAGTCATTTTATAGATAGGATATATCTAAAGTCACAAAGCTACCAAGTATGGCAGAAACAGGATTATCACCTAAAGTTCTTCTGACTTCAAAGTCAATGCTTTAGCCACTAAGCCCATCCAGTGAGTGTTGGACCCCAAGATTTGAACCGAAGGCTCTTGATTGCCATCTGCCATGCATCTTCTCTGTATATTATGGAATCTCAGTATTAGAACACTCCTTCTGAGAGGCCATCAAATCTAAGACATCCCTTACAGGGAGTCATCCATTATCAGCTGGAAGACCTCCAGGGAGGGGGAACCCACCACCTCCTGAGGCAGCCCATACCACTTTAAGAGACCTGTGCTTGGTAAGAAGTCTTTCCTTATATCTAGCCAAAACCTGCCTATTCCCCTCACTGCTACTACCTAGTTCAACCCTCAGAAACAGAAAAGAATAAAAGGAATACCAGTTTCTCTGGTCTTTGGACTCAAAAACTTTTGAACTCTAAGTGAGAACCACACCCCTAAAAGACCTTTTGGCCAATATCAACAAATCCAATCATTATGACAAAAAGTTAGCAGGTAAACAAGGGAAAGTATTTCATTATCTCAGTCTTATCTCCATTTTATGGGTAGATTTACATAGAAAATTGAGGTGGCATCACTTCTCCTAAAGAACCCTTTGCTCTAAGCTAGGCTAAACTCCTCAGAAGCTGAAGTGGGCCCTTACTTTATGTCTCTCCTTGGCATTTAACAAAGTCTACTGTACACAGTAAATTCATGAAAAAATGCTTATTGAATTAATTTGTAGCTGTTAATTAGCAACTGTAATGTTCAAAGAGTTTAGCACCAAAAGGAAGTTTCAGGGGGGAAACCTTTCTAAAGTTGTTGTACCTTAGAAATTCTTTAAAGGCAAATATTGAAATCAATAATCAATATTAACTGATGGAATATGAAATTTAAAATACCTCTGTAGCTATTTTTATTAAATATTAACTTAAGCAAAACCTGGATATCCTTTTGAATTTGAAGGAATCAAAATTTCATGGGGACCCAAAGAACCTTTGAGAGACATATGGGGTGCCCAATCAGGCTGTAATATATTTCCTCTGACAATTTATGCACAAGAAATAGGGTAAAAATATATCATTAAGAAACTGAATAGCAGAAAAAAGATCTGTGCTCATCCTGTAGGGAGACATCCAGTACTTTCCTCTCTTACAGGTGAACATGCAAAGGATCTACCAGTAGGCATATATCAGACAAACAGTAAGTGAGGTGGGCCTTCTGCTAAGGATCTAAGGAAGAATATAGACCAGAACATCTCAGGATATAAAAGCATCTACCCTGATGGAGGTTCTTTCCCCTGCTATAAGATCACAGATCCACTGAAATATAAATGTGAGTGGTTTTTATTTTGTTTAATTTCAAACGTAATCTCAGTCCAACAATAAACATTAATGTTTGTTGCCAGTAAGGCATATACTGGGGAGTGGGATGATGGAAACAGTGTATACGGAAGGACATGTTCAGCAGAACCAAGAACCTTACATTTTTCATTGCAGATGACCAGCATTTCAGAAGGAAGAGTAGATATGAAATATCCAGCAAAAAGGAGAAGGCTGAGAAATCTGGTCATCTGAGTTCTCCTTCCTCCCAAACTTTTCTGTCCTGCCTCAGCAAGCTCTCTGACCTTTCTGTTTGACCTCTCAGTCTCTAGAGTCCCTTATCATGCCTGGAGGGATGTAAACTAGAAATTCTATGACCCATATCCTCATTTACTATCATGGTATAGTTGGTAGTACCATGGTCACATACCATGGCCATAATTTCTTTTTATTTTATTTTTTCAAACTTGAACTTCTAGATTCTGAGAGGGCTATTTATCCACCATCTATCTCTCACAATTTCTTTCTTTTTTTGTTTTTTGGAGGAAGGAAGGCAGGCAATTGGGGTCGAGTGACTTGCCCAAGGTCACACATCTAGTAAGTGTTAAGTGTCTGAGGTTGGATTTGAACTCGGGTCCTCCTGACTCCAGGGCCTGTACTCTATTCACTGTGCCGCCCCTCTCACAATTTCTTTTTAAATGGACTTGTTTGGTCAGGAGATACACACACACATATTTATGTGTACACACACACATACACACACATACACACACATATATATATACACACATATATTTACATAGCTCTGTATATGCACACATATATGTTTATATAGATATATATATACACATATACTATATATTATACACACACACATATTGTTCAGTAGTTTCAGTTGTGTCTGACTCTTTGTGACTCCATTTGGGATTTTACTGGGAAAGATACTGGCAGTGGTTTTGCCATTTCCTTCTCCAGCTTATTTTACAGATAAGGAAATTGAGGCAAACAGTGTTAAGTGACTTGCCCAGGATCACACAGCCAGCAAGTGTCTGAGGATGGATTTGAACTCAAGAAGATGAGTCTCCTTGACTCCAGGCCTGGTGCTCTATTAGTGAATAGAGAGATGGTGCCACCTAGCTGTGGTTTTGGGGAGAATCAAAGGAGGTAATATCCAAAATGCTTTGTCAATCATAAAAAGCTATGTGAATGCTAGGGACGGTCTGATCAGCCTCAGTCAGAGGTATTGTAACCTCACTCTAACAGGGATGTCATTTTGGCCCTCTTCTAGAATGAATGACAACAACCGATCACCCATATAAATGTTAGTTATTCTTAGCTAAGCCCCCTGAGGGCAGGGAGGTATTTCCTTGTTTTTGTATTGCAGTTCGACAATTTCTTCCCCATAAAGAATATTTAATGTTTGTAGAATCAAATTTCACTAGGGTCAGGAAGATCCTACTATGTTCTCTACCCTGGATAGCCTATATCTGTAGTATTAGCATCCTGGGCACCACCAACTACCCAGAGAGAGAGTTAGGGATCACAGTAGTTGGTGTGCTAGAGTTCAGGAAGCCCTGAGTTCAAATTCAGCCTCAGGAACTGCCTAGCTGTGTGTCCCTATTTCTATAGACATCCCTCCAATCTTCCAGGTTTGTAAGCAAAGCGTATCGAGTCCTCACTCTGCTTTACCCCATGGATGAGATGAGTTGCCATGTCCTGCTCTTCTATCCCTCACGTCTCTACTCACACATCACCTTTCTCATCAGGATTATTGCAACAGCTTCCTCATCGAGTCTCCCTGCTCAAGTCCCTCCCCACTCCAGTTCACCCTCTACACCACTACCAAAGTGATTTTACTTAAATTGAGGTTTGACCACCTCATTCTCTCAAGGGGCTCCTTGTTACTTGTTTAGCTTTCTCTCTAGCCTCATTCTACATAAACTCCTGATCTACTCCACAGTCCAGACAAACTGGTCTTCTCTCCCTTCTTCACACACTAGACTCCGTCTTCCATCTCCACGAATTTATACTAGCTGTCGCACCTGAAATACAGCTCTTCCTCACTTCCCCTCCTTCAAGGGGTAGCTAGGTGAAACAATGGATAGAGTGCTGGGCCTGGGGTTAAGGAGACCTGAGTTCAGATCTAGTCTCAGATACTTCCTAGCTGTGTGATACCGTAGATGGATAGATAAATAGCATTTATATAGCACTTAAAATGTTCCTGGTACCTTGTTAAGTGCTTTATAAATATTACCTCATTTCATCCTCACAACAGCCCTGGGAGGTGGGTGCTATTGTTTTGACCATTTTACAGCTAAGGAAACTGAGGTAAATAGAGATTAAGTGAAGTGCCTGAGGTTATGAAGCTGTCTGTCCCTGAGCAAATCACTTTATTTACTTCTCATTTCCTCAGTCTTCTCAGCTGTAAAATGGGAATAATAACAGCACTTACTTTCCAGGGCTGTTGTGAAGATTAGATGAGATATTTGTAAATTGCTTAGCTCAGGGCCTTTCAAATAGTAGGCACTTAATAACTGCTTGTTTCCTTCCTTCCTCCCCCTCCTAGAAGCCCTCACATTTTTTTTTTTTTTTGCTTTTTGCTGGGGGGAGGGCAGGACAATTGAGGTTAAGTGACTTGCTCAAGGTCACATGGTTAGTAAGTGTTAAGTGTCCAAGGCTGGATTGGAACTCAGGTCCTCCTGACTCCAGGACCACCTAGCTGGCCTGCCACTCGTTTTCTACAAGATTCAATACAAACACCATCTCCTCCTGATCCTTTCAATTGCTTGTGCCCTAGTTCCCTTAACTACCTTCTAACTACCTTGTAATGATTTTGTATCTGCCTGATCAAAAAGGTCCTAGAATTTAGAAATGGAAAGGACTGTACAGATCATTCAGACTAGAGGTTTTGAACAACTTCTTGTGTCCTGGACCCCTTTGGCTGTCTGGTGAAGCTTACTGACCCCTTCTTAGAATCAAGTTTTTAAATGCATAAAATACATAGCATTACTAAGGTAAGTAGTTAGTTACTGTGATAGTAATGGCAATTAAAGATTCCCCTGTATTGGCTTGGTTTTCAAATTGATTGTATTAAAACCCAGAGTTTGTTAATCCCACCTGTGGGATGGGCTTGTTGATGTGAAAAGAAAGTCCTGAAGTGGGAGGAGCTGGTGATGTAGATTTGGAGAGACAAGAGAGAGGCGGAAGTTCTTTTTGGAAGCAGCACCTCGTGGAGAGAGACTAAGAGAATTGCTGGTGGCCGCTTTGAATTGCCCTGGACTTTTGAGACCTGCCCCCTGAGCTGCCAAGGACTGAGGAGACATGGCTGTTTTGCTGGTACTTTGTCTGTCTGTTTTGATGTTATTTTGCCAGATTTGTCCACTGGTGAAAGACTGTCCTGTTGAAGAAGTCCTGGAACCTGGCATTTGGTTAAGAAGGCCTGAGACTGTCCTGCAGACAGAGAGTGAATACTGTCCACTGGTGAGGGACAGTACTGTTGTTGCAGGGGTCTGGAGACTGTCCGGCAGACAGAATGAATACTGTCCACTGGTGAAGGACAGTGCTGTTGTTGCAGGGGTCTGGGAGCCTTTCTGTTGGTTCAGAAGCCCTGAAGAAGGATTTTCTTGTTGTATGTTTACAGAAATCCTGGGAGAGGGCTTTGCTAATGTGTTCAGGGGTTCTAGGACTGTTCTACAGACAGAGGATAAATTCATGAAGGGACTGGCAATGTATCTTATGGCCTTGCTAAGCCTTGTCTCTCCAGGAACTAAGATTGCTGAGAACTTGCCTCGTGTCAAGATGAAGAAAAGACCTCCATTTGGGTATTAAGTGCTGTGTTTAAACTTGATGTAACTCTGGGGTAGATTCAATTGTGATCCAGGGGTGGGGAACTTTTGACCTTTTTGTGTTCTATGGTTGAGCAAATGAATGTATTTTACTTATGTTTGGAAACTAATCTGCATTTGAGAAGAGGGGCTTTGTGGTGGACTTACTTAAGGTATAGCCTAGGGGTGGAGAAGTATTTGGAACAGAGACTTTGTAATTGATTGAATGATTGGAAAGTCCTGGGGTGGAGTAGGCCTTGGAGATGATTTAATCACACTTAGTAAATGCTGTATTTTGAATGATGTCATGTTTTGATCTTCTCTGTTCTGGGTTTGTTACTGAATAAAATAGAGAGCACCTATGCTGGTATTTTGAACCTGGGAAGTTGCCTTTGCTTGATATTACATTACAGTTACCAAAATATTTTTTAAAGCAAGTTCAAAACTGATAGGTTAAAACCTCCTACTTCTTAGACTGACTTAGATTTAGACCAACCCCCCCTCACTTTTCAGATGAGGAAAACAGCCAGAAAAATTAAATGATTTTTCCAGGGTTGTAAAACTCTGACTCAAAATACATTTTAAAATAAAATACTATTTAAAAAAAATAAACCAAGTTACCAGCTTGGGGAAAAAATGCAGGGGAATACATTAAAATTCTGGAAAACAATACTGGTTATATTTTGAACTCCTGTTTTATTTTCACCTTCATATGTCTGAGAATTGATGCTTAGAGCCAACGGACAGTTTCTGTGGAATAAAATCATTTTAGAAGTTTTATAGTAAGTATGTCCTTCAAGGACTGCTTCATGAAGGGGAATTTTCAATTTTAAAATTATCACACGCTCAAGGCATCAAGGAAAGCAATCACATGTATTCGAGTAGCTAAGTTAGCTCATTTGAATTGTACACTGCACTAATTAAACAGGCATGACTTTGGTGTATGTGCCAGTTCCATGAAAACTGACTATCCTCTTAACCCCAGGCCCTCCCTCTTAAAAATGCAAGTTCCCAGTGACAAGAGAGCTGAGGTGAGAGTGCAAATGAATCACAAAAACAACTCAAAATTCATGTTCTTTTGTGGATAGGCTGGTAGTAAAATATCTGCATAGAAAGAAGTTTTATTTAAGACATGATTCTCTAGGGGGATTTTTTTTCTTTTCTTTTTTTTTGCCAGATTTAAGAATCCCAAGACAAATCTGCAAAAATCCTAAATGCTAATGATTTTAGCTGTCACTAGTCCTGTACAAACAGGACTCAAAACCATAACGGCATTCTCCAAATGGTACATATTTAGAGACACTGGGTTTCCATAATTCTCTGGCCACGAAATCACCAGCTGCTTTCGAAATTCACAAAAGACGGAAGGGGGGAAAAAAGTGGAAAAACAAAAGCTGAGTTTCTTTAAATTTCTGGCTCTGCACAGCACGAACATTTCCAGTACAAGATAAAGAATTCTTTATTCTGTGTCTTTCAGCTGGCATCTAGCTTTTGCCTGGTGAATAATGTCACCACATCGTTATTCAGTCCCACAAGGTAAAAACAAAATAAGTAACCAAACAACCAAATGAGCAGCCGAGTAGGGGGAGGGAAGGGGAGGAGAGGGAAGGCTAATTTAAAAGTTTTTCAAATAATGTAGCCATGCTCTTTATTACTGCAGAGCCCTGCCCACACCCTTATGAAAAAGCCACCACTATATAAGTAACAATTTATAAGCCACAGCCTCCCCCTCCCACCTCCACTCTTTTTTTCCTTCATTACTTTCAATCCTTAGGGATTCCTAGAGTGTCTACAAATAGATGAGCCTCTAAGAATTCTGAGTAACCATGGTTAAAACCACCAACTTAATTAGCTGCTCTCCTATTTTGGGGATTATGTCTGCTCTTCCATAATGAGGATTGGTACAGGCAACAATTTGGAAAGGACAGTTTCCTCTGTGTGTGTGTATGTGTGTGTGAAGTGGTTTTATTTGATTTGAATTAATTTCTGTGATTTTGAAATTGAACTTGTAGTAATTAGTTAATCATGTATATGTGTAGGTATATATGTATATATATATATATATATATGTAGATACACATGTGCATCTACACATACATCTAAGGGTGAAGTGACTTGCCCAGGGTCACACAGCTAGTGAATGTCTGAGGCCAGATTTGAACTCAGGAAGATGAGTCTTCCTGACTTCAGGTCAGGCACTCTAAATGTTTATTGCATAGAATTCAACAAGAATCATAAAAATCCTACTGTATTCTCTATTCTGGTTATCCTATATCTATAGTTATATAATCAACAGAGGGAAAGCACTAGAATTAAGAGGCAAAGCTTTCTGTAGAAGGTGAGATTTTAGTTGTGACTTAAAGATCAATTCCTTTATGGTCAGTGTAGAGGAGGGAGAACATTCCAGGCATGAGAGAATGCCCAGAGCAGAGAGACAAACAGCATACTATGACCAAGGAAGGCATTATGCTGGAGATAATATTATTCCTGCTTTGAAAATGAGAAACTGAGGCTCTGAGAAGTTTAAGGTAGAGCGCAGCTGGAGCTGAGAAAGACCAGGGTCCAAGTCCTGCATTTGGGAAAAAAAAACAAAAACCAGATGTTTTACTGTCATACAAGCAGCACTTATCAAGTACCTACTGTGCTACGGACTGAAAAAGAAAGAAAGAGAAAACAAAAGCCAGTCCCTGCTCTCAAGGAGCTCACAGTCTAATGGGAGATGCTGTGTGGAGACAAATGCATGCAGACAGATAACGCAGGAGTTTCAGAAGAAAAGCTGGGGTTCTGCCCATCTTTGTGCAGTGAACCACTTGGACCTGAGGACCTCTGCTCACAATTATGTTTTTTTTAAAAACATAAAATGAAATGCGTAGGGGAGGGCAGGGAGACTAGTAAAGGATTTTAACTGAGACTTGTCATTGTGGAAAAGCCATTTAACCTTGAAGTGTCTCAAACAGGTCTGTAAGAGTTTAAGTTGGGGCAGCTAGGTGGTGCAGTGAATAGAGCACCGGCCCTGGAGTCAGGAACAGGCCCTGAGTTCAAGTCTGACCTCAGACACTTGACACACTAGCCGTGTGACTTTGGGCAAGTCACTTAACCCCAATTGCCCTCCAAAAAAAGCAAAAAAAAAAGACTTTAAGTGGCACTGAAATTTCAATCACCCTTCTGCAGCAATGGAAGGAATTTACACAGCAGGAGTTTCTCACACTGATGAAGTTTGAGAGAAATGATTATTAAATAACCAATTATTGGGAAGATCCAGGGCTTGGGGTTTGTTTTCCTTTTCTTCTATTTCCTCACTCAAAGCCCAGTCTTTCAAGGAGATCTCTGACTTCCCTGAACTTTACCCCACCCAGTCCACCTCATTCAGGTGGAATTGCTGTTCCACCTAACTAGAAAAACTTTGCAAAGAATTTACTGTGGGTGAATTCCAGCCCACTGTGTTCCTCTCCTCAGGCATGGGGCAGGGATGCGGGTATAGGGGGTAAGATCTCTGCCTAGATTGCCCAAGGCTGTGGGTGGTCTGGGAGGAAGAGGGACATAAATTTAGTCACAAACCCTAGTGCCTCATTAGAGTAGGTCCACCTCATTATTGTAGCGGCAAGCATCCCAAGCGTCCTCAGGGTGGCTGCCCATACAGGTTCTTGGATCTGCTTTGTTAAAGGAAAGCAACTCAAAATGGGTTAACAAGCTTACTTTAATCAGTCAAACATATATTGTTTACCTCGTTCAGGGGAAAAAGGTCAGCACCCTGAACTTCAAAGTATACAGGCAGAATTATCAAGACAGAAACAGATCTAGTAGACTGCTTTCCAAACTGCCCAACCATTACATCCATACCCAGTCAACATCTGGGTTTTTCAAAGCCAGGGGGCTCTGGACAACGGCTTCCCATAATCCAGATCAAATCACAGAACACTTCTCAAAGTGAGCCCCCAAACAAAGCTACACATCAGGGCTTATATAGCCTTCTCCTGGCTCAGAGAATGTACCAACCTTATTGACTCACTGGCCAATCAAGAAGTTTCTACAGAAAAACAAGCCTCTCACCCCAGGCTCCAGGTGCACTTTAGCCTAGGGGCAGGGGAGATCTTACAAATGTACATTCCCATTACAATTATAATATTCATTCTTCTCATTAATTGTTAACCAATCAGTGTTAATTACCCTCTGTTGAGAATACCTACTCTTCCTAGGGCATTCAAGAGTATCATTGACCCCTTTTTAAAATTATCTGCTAGCAATAATTAATGAAATTATTACTCAGAAACAATATCTCTCTAACTTTTTATATGTCACAAGTTAAAGGTTCAGACATATATACATATATAATACATATACTAACATATACAATACACATATATACTAATAGGCATAATACACATATATACACATATAAACATATATGTGCATATACACACATCCAAAAACTATATTTTCCCACTGTTCCGCTTGACTAAAGAATCTATCAAACACTTTGATCTGGAAATATTTGGATACTGAACAAATGCAGCATTTTCCAGACCGGCCTTAACATTCTTTCTGTCCCCAAACCCCTGAAAGGCATTCATTGTTAGCTCCCTTCTTAATAGCACTGTGTAAATAATCAACTGGGTCTAAAAACAGATCTTATTCCCTAGGTTTAACCATATGGCCCTCAGCTTGTCAAATTTGGGTCAGTTTATACTTTGCCTCCTTTTAGGGTTAGGTTTGGAGTTTGTCATCTTGGATCCTCCTTAATAACTACCTGAGAAATAAATTTAACTTACTGGACCTTCTAACATCTCTGTGCCACCATGCACTCTCATTCCAGGATACAACTTTGTTAACATAGTCTATTGTCCACAAAAAAAACAACCCTGTATTTCCTTGCCTGACCCCTTAGAGAGTTTGTCTAAGAGAGAGGCAGGTGATGTCCCTGGTCTTTGCCTTTGTTCCAACACCAAATCAGCTTGTAGCATTTGCAAGCCTGAGGAAATGAAGCCCAGCTTCCCAGAGATGGTGCCCAGGGCCAGATTCACAAGATTCTACACTAATTACTTCTCTAGAATAAAAATTTTTCTCAATATACTATGATATGGAGAACAGCCCCTTTTTTGTTAAAAGTGGATAGGCTGATGAGGATTATGTAACTTCACATATTATGTTCTTTCAATGAATTGTTCATTGTGTTACAGAACTCTGTGCTTGGCTTCTATTGTATATTTTTCTCCCTGTCTTATATATTTTTGTACTTGTGTTCAAGTAGATGTGGTTAGGAATGTTCACCAGTGTAATTTTTCTTGCAGATTCTTTAAAGAATAACTAAGTGGTTTTAGGTAATAGCTGAACACCTCCAAAGTCAAAGGAAAGTTACTGACCTAAAGGTCTAAAATGAAAAGTCTAAATTCACCTTGGATTATTATCCAAATGCTACATTGGTGTTCCATTAACATCTTTGTCCATTCAAGCAGGCTTTTGCCCAGTGGATCATAATTTGTGTGTGATTATTCAGTGTTTCAATCAGGCAGTATCTCAATCTTTTAAATGGATGATATTTTTAGTGGGCCCAAGGAGGGGGAAATGAAATGGCAATATTCAAGGGATCTTTTCAGGTTCATTTTCATCAACAGTCTGTTTTTGTCTATGTTTCAAGTTAAATATATTTTTAAGTGAATGCATTGGGCAGCTAGGTGGCATAGTGATAGAACCATGAGTATGGAGTCAGGAAGACCTGAGTTCAAATATGACCTCAGAGACTTATTAGCTGTGTGACCCTGAAAAAGTAACCTAACCTCAGTTGGTTCATCTGTAAAGTGGAAATAATAATTAATGCCTATATTCCATGGTTGTGAGAATAAATAAGACATTTCTAAGGCTCTTTGCTATATAAATGCTTTTGCTGAGTCATTTTAGTCATGTCTGACTCTCCATGACCCCATTAGGGGTTTTCTTGGCAAAGATACTAGAGTGGTTTGCCATTTCTTTCTCCAGCTCATTTTACAGATGAGGAACTGAGGCAAATAGGGTTAAGTGACTTGCCCAGGGTCACACAGCTAGTAAGTGTCTGAGGCCATATTTGAACTCAGGTCCTTCTGAGTCCAGGTCTGGTGCTCTATCCACTATGCCACCTAGCTACCCTATATAAATGTTAGCTATTTTTATTAACATTTAACCTTTCTACTCTAAACTTTATTTTTTTTTACCCTCCATTCAGCAGACTCAAGGAGGAGAGTCCATTTAATTTCCTTCACAGTGACTTTGTATAGCACCTTTCAATGAAATTAAACACCTGAGAGCATTTCTGACCTGAGCAAGTTAACTCCTCCAGGCTTCCTTAGAATAAGGTTGGGATGAGGAAGCCTCAATTTTTAAATCATTGGGCCATTTAAAATTAATCTTGAGATTCTGGTCCTTCAGGTCCATCCTATTCAATTTGCTTTGGACACTTTTTAAATCTAGCCACTTCATCTTTACAAACTACTCTTTAAGTTATCAGAAGCCATTGAATTTTATTAGGAAACATTGTGAAGGGCCTTGTAATAGATTCAGTGGTTTAAAAAAATACATTATTTATCTTCTCTAAACTAAATGTCACTTAACAAGTTTTGAGGATAGAGAAGATGAAAATAATATCCACTCTGATAATAAAGGGAACTCCATTCATCCTACTCTCTTTCCCCACTTGGCCCATGCTCAAGCTTTAATGACCTTAGACCGAGGGTTAATAAGTATCAATGAAATCTGCCCATTATGTAAAAATTCCATTGTAGTTAAGGGTTTCAACCTACTCCACCGTCTCTTTAGTGTTTTATTCACAGTGGAAGCCCAATGATGTCAACCTCCTGACTGATCAGACCCTCGGATTTCTAAGCAGCTAACAAATCAGCTGGTTTGATGTTCCTGTCCCCTGGTTCTTCTCTCTTTCCCTGGTGGAGGAGCTAATGGGCTGTGTAGCATCCAAAAGTCTGGAGAGCAGGAGAGGAGAATAAATGAGCTTTTTATAACTAGATACTAAATAATTACCTCCAGAAATAGTGAGTTGGCCATAAAGACAAAGGAAAAAAACATTTACTGTCATTTTGTCATAGACAAAAAGTTTATCTCTGTGATCTAAGGAGTGACCCACATAAGGCCTTAGTTCTCTATCAGGGTGGGATGACCATCAGAAAGTAAACAGATTCTCATTACACGAGGTCACTAGGCTGAATTTCTAGGGGAGACAGTCCACTCTGTCCTCCCTGAACTACTGAGGAACACACATAAACATACGGGTTGGCCAAAATGCAGCTGAACCAATAACTGCCATGTGATTCTGATTCTGAGGCAGTCCACCTTGATGAGGCAAATGTAATTTAGTATTATCTTCTGCCTTTCCAGTGTACCTGCTAGATTGTAGGATGTGATTTTTGCTGGGCCAGAAGGAAGTTCTTCAATATGGAAAAGTAAGCTTTCTCACCCTTTCCTGCTTGAGTGTCAGGGAGCCAGAGAGCTGTCCTGAGGAACAGGGCAGAAGACAAAATGTTAACTAATATTCCTGAGAAGTATTTTGGAGCCATAAAATCTGGGCTTCCCTTTTTTGTTAGGAAATAGGAGCATTTAGTGGTTAGCCAGGATTGGTTGTGGGTTCTGGATAACTGAGCAGTATCCTGTAGCCTCTTTAATCATTGTCTGTTGGGACTTGGAGCACAAGCCCCCGGGGATGATGGAGAGAGACAGAAGAAAGAACATGGCCTCAGAAGGGCTTCCAGGGGCGGCTAGGTGGCACAGTGAGTAGAGCACCGGCCCTGAAGTCAGGAGGACCTGACTTCAAATCCGGCCTCAGACACTTAACACTTGCTAGTCGTGTGACCTTGGGCAAGTCAACCCCAATTGCCCTCCAAAAAAAAAAGAAGAAGGGCTTCCAAATCTCCTCCTGCCACTAAATAAGTAAGTAAGCTTCAATCTCTGTGAGGTTCATTGTCCTGGTGGGGAGGGAGGTGCTTTCTAACTATAAGTTTGTGATGCCTTGATCTCTTTAGACCAGGGGTTAACCAGATAGGGTCCATTGTTTTTCTTTTTTTAATTTGAAAACTGTATTTAAATATTCTTTTGTAATCCTATGTACTTTATTTTATGCATTTAAAAACATTATTTTAAGAAGAGGTCCATAGGCTTCACCATAGAGCCAAAGGGGTCTGTAACACAAGAAAGGTTAAGAACCCTTGCTTTAGGTTAAACATTTTAAGAATGTTTCTACCTTTGGGAAAGAATTTTTGCAACCTATGTCTCTGATAAAGGCCTCATTTCTAAAATATACAGAGAATCAAGTCAAATCTATAAGAATACAAGTCATTCCCCAATTAATAAATGGTCAAAGGATATGAACAGGCAGTTTCCAGAGGAAGAAATTCAAGATATCTATAAACATATGAAAAATGCTCTAAATCACTATTGATTAGAGAAATGCAAATCAAAACAACTCTGAGGTACCACATCTCACCAGTCAGATTGGCTAAGATGACAAAACAGGAAAATGACAAATGCTGGAGAGGATATGGACAAATTGGAACACTAATGCATTGCTGGTAGAGTTGTGAACTGATCTGCCCATTCTGGAGAGCAATCTGGAATTATGCCCAAAGGGCCATAAATAATTTTATACCCTTTGATCCAGTAATACCACTACTAGAGTTGTATCCCAAAGAGATCATAGAAGTGGGAGGAAGACCCATATGTACAAAAATATTTATAGCAACTCTTTTTGTGGTGGCAAAGAATTGGAAATTAAGGGGATGCCCATCAATTGGGTAATGTCTGAACTAGTTGTGGTATGCACATGTAGTGGAATACTATTGTGCTATAAGAAACGAGGAGCAGATGGACTTCATATTTACCTGGAGAGGCCTATATGAACTGATGCTGAGTGAGAAGAATAGAGGCAGGAGGAATTTGTACACAATTACACACACGTATGTATGACGACCAACTTTGATAGACTGGACTCTTCTCATCAATGCAGGGTTATAAGTCAACCCCGAAAGTCTCATGATGGAGAGAGATGTCTACACCTAGAGAAAGAACTGAGTTTGAATCCATATTGAAGCAAACTACTTGCTCTTTTTCTTTTTCCTGTTTGGTGTTGTTTCCTCTTTCCCATTGTTCTTTCCATCTGATACAATCCTTCTTTATAATCTAATGTCTAATGTGAAAGTATTTGCAGGTTCTATACTTGATTGTATGCTGCCTGCCATGGAGGGAAGAGAAAATTTGAAACTCAAGGAATTGTGGAACTGAATCTTGAAAACTAAAAGTAAATAAATTAATAAAGACTCAAAATGGATTAACAAGCTTACACTTTTAAAGATCTTCCCTGCCCCTAGGCTAAAGTGCACCTGGAGCCTGGGGTGGGAGGCTTGTTTTTCAGTAGATACTTTTTGATTGGCCAGTGGGTCAATGAGGTTGTTACATTCTCTGAGCCAAGAGAAGGCTATATAAGCCCTGATGTGTAGCTTTGTTTTGGGGCTCACTTTGAGAAGTGTTCTGTGATTTGATCAGATGAGACCCAGATGTTGATTAGGTATGGATGTAATGGTTGGACAGTTTGGAAACTGTCTACTTGATTTTGTTCTCTGTCTTGATAATTCTGTCTGTATACTCTGAAGTTCGGGGTGCTGACCTTTTTCCCCTGAACGAGGTAAACGATACATGTTTGACTGATTAAAGTAAGCTTGTTAATCCATTTTGAGTTGCTTTCCTTTAGCAAAGCAGATCTAAGAACCTGTATTGCGCAGCCACCCTGGGGATGCTGGGGTGCTTGCTGCTACAGGCAGGTAGGTGGTGATGAGGGATGGCTATTAGGTTCGGCAGGAACTCTGATCTTATCTAAAACCAGAACCTGTGATTCAGTCTGGAAAGAATTCAGCTCAGCCTTACTTGGAGTCAGAGTTGAAAAAGTTTATTATAAGCTTTACAGTGGGCAAGGATCCTCAGGGGACCTGCAAGTGAAAGGAGGCACAGGCTTTTACTTTTAAAGGGTAGGGCTGCCATTGTCAGGGCTGACTGGATGGATGTAAGGGACTTCAGTGCATAGATAAAAGTTAGGGCTGACTGAGAGGAACTTGTGACTTCAGTGCATTGATAAAAGTTAGGGCTGACTGACTATGACTTCAGTGCATAGATAAAAGTTTGAGAAGTTTAACTTGGAGATGAGATTTGGGCCAGACAGGAGGAAACATGAGGAGATTAAGCAAGGACAAAGGAGTCACAAGTTGTTGCTTAGGCAGAGTGTGGATAGGGGGAAGGGGCAGAGTTTGAGGCTGGGAAAGGGAAATGTGATTTTACAGACTGGTTTTATAAATTGATGTTACAAAGTTTTACAGACTGATGTTAGAAACATAGATCCCAAGCACCCCATCAGTGGCACAGTGTTTAGAACACTAGGGCTGGAGTCAGGAAAACCTGAATTCAAATTTGACCTCAGACCCTTACTAGCTGTGTGACTCTAGGCAAGTCACATAACCCTGTTTGCCTCAGTTTCTTCATTTGTGAAATGAGTTGGAGAAGGAAATGGCAAACCACTCCAACATCTCTGCCAAGAAAACCCCAAAGAGAGTAATGGAGATACAGAGAGGGCTGAAAAATGACTTAATAACAACAACAAAGTACTGATGCCTACCTGCAGTTAACAGAAGGAAAGCTAAATTGAAGATATCAAACCAACCCTCAAGTACTTCCTTTCCTCCCCTTCTTTCCCCTCTCTCCTACCTAGGTACAATTTGTCTCTTCTAACACCCAATTTACCAGAAGAGAAATTGCAGGAGAAAAAAGGCACAAAGAGCCAAATACAAAAATAACCTATTTGAGATTTCTGAAGGAAGAAAAAAGACACATTCTGGCCAGGGTCAGTTGCTAATGTATCATTATTAGCGCACTAGTCTCACTGCCAACTGTATCAGGAGGTCCATATTTTTAGGGCAGAAAACAGTCTTGAACTCCCTCATAGTGGGAGTTTCTGTTGGTTGTAGGAGCAAGAAAAGTCCTTGTAAATCCCAGCACAATCATAGGGAAAGGGTCCGATAAAAATACAATGTTGGTTTTGATAACTAACTCTGCAACTATTTCCAGGTTTTTCAGGGATGAAACTTTGCTTAGTAGGCCCTGGAGAGAGGCCAGACTACTGTAAGAGGACAAATGTAGACAAGCAGTTTCCAAAGTGAAGGGGTGCTGATAAAGCCTTGATTTTCCAGGAAGAATGATACAGGAGAAAATTCTTTGTTAGATGGAATGAATGTAGGAGCAGGAAAGGAGAAGGGTATAGCAAGAATTTTCTGGGTCCTTGCTAGCTGCTAATAATAAGATAACACCAGTTACAGACAGGTACACTGCAGTTCATTTATCCATTCAAGAGTGGATAAATCACCTTACCCTTCAGTAAAGTGAGAAACATGAGTATCTCCTAATTTCACAGATGACTATATAGTTTCACCTCCTGAACTATGTAATCCAGAGTTTGGGTAATATCATCTAGGCCATGTAGGGAGGCTTACAAAGCCATTTGGGGTTAGATCAGGTAGGGCCTATAGACATGAAGAGGTACATTTTTAGCCAAAAAAGGATGTTTAAACTTTAACAAAGGCTTTTAGCATAGCCATTTGCACTAGACCAAAGAAAATAATATTTTGTTTGTCAGTCAGCATTTGTGATGCTCCCCTATGTGTCTTATAGAAAAAAGAAAAGTGGGTAAGTTCCTAGAACTATTAAAAGTTCTATGAATTTTCTTTTGTAACTGTAAAGAGATTGAGGGAAGGGAGATAAATGAAGGAGACAGTATATTTTTAATAATAACAGCAAATATAGCACAAAATGAAGGCAGTTATGTTCTCCAAAAAAAATCCACTTTTAGCAATTCTCCCTTTGGCCCTGAATTTAAAAAAAAAAAAAATATATATATATATAAAATCGCTGGGCCATCTGAAGATTGATAGTACTGCAAGACAGTTATTTGTACAGACCACAGTAAATTTGACAAGGAATAAAAAATAAAAGTAGTCTAAACAAAACCTCTTAACAACTTTGGAGGGTCGTCATTATTTCCAAAACTCAATTACACCCTGCACTAATTATAGTGCTACTAGTGATTCAAACAGTGGTAAATATTTGGCAAAACTACCCACACTCAAAGGTGGGGTACCCAGACATCAGGAGGAGTATCTTATGGAGACCTAAGGGGTGTTCCGAGTCACAGATAGAGATATAATTAACAATTTTACAAGGAAGTAACATGGAAGACCTGAATTTAAATTTCCAGGTGTGTTTTAAATCTGACCTCTAGGTACTTTTCCATAACAGTCAAGGTATCATAACAAACAGTGGACAATGAGCATAACTAAAATCAGAAAGAAAAAAGAACAAGGAATAAGAAGGCATCTTAATGTCCATTTTAACAATAGGCTTCTTGATCCATTGTTTTGGGCTTTGTTGTCTACTACAAGAAGTCACCTGCTTTTGGGAAACATTTCCCTTTGAAATTCCTTGTCAAAGGGGTCTGTCCTAGACCACTGTCCTTACATCATTGTCCAGCTTGGTCACTCAGACTGAGAGGCATGCATCCCTGAATCAACATCTTGGTGTCTTTAACTGGATGCCAGTTGCTAACAGTACCTGGAATGAACCTTCTACATTATTTCTGCAGATTTTGCCTAGGCATTTGGTTCTAGTTGATAAGATTTTTTTTGTGGAGATTTCCTAGATAATATTGCTTAAATCTGCTAGTAATAAGACAGTATAATTTAGTGGGGTCTTATAAAACTTAATTACATTGGCTTTCCAATAAACAGTTTGTGTAGTGAAAGCCAGTAGAAAATTTATGGAGCTAGTTAACCTTGTGAATGGGGGCAGCTGGGTGATGCCACGGTGTACAGAGGGCTGGTTCTTGGGTCAGGAAGACTCATCTTCCTGAGTTCAAATCTTAGTTACTGGCTGTGTGTTCCTGGGCAAGTCTGTTTGCCTCAATTTCCTCATCTCTAAAATGAGCTGGAGAAGGAAATTGGCGAACTGCTTCAGTATCTTTGCCAAGAAAACCCCAAATGGAATCATGAAAGAATCAGGTAGAACTAAAAATGACTGAACAACAACAAACCTTATGAACATCTGGGCTACAGGAAGAACATCAAATTAAGCCACCTGTAACTGACCTGGAAATTTTAAGAGTTTCGGTTTTCAAATACCATTTGATCATTTTATCTTTGTTTGAACCCTTTACATTGCTTGTAAATTGTAAACTCTAGCTTGTAGATTACCAAGTTGTCTCAAAGATTCAACTTCAACACATGTTATTCCAGGTATAATTTTTTATAATTTTCATAATCAGAAGTCAGACAATTCATTGTATAAATCACTTCTTTATATTATAAGTAAACTTAAATCATCTCCCACTTTGGCTGTAAGTTAATTGGGAGTAGGTAAAGCAATTGTCTCCAGTCTCAGGGCAGAATTCACAAAAAACTCAGTTATATACCCTTTTCAAGTAGCTCTTCTCCCTCCTTCTCCCACCTTTCCTACCTCCCAGGGTTCTTACTAGAGTTGAAAATTCAGAGTCTAGAGTAATAGACAAAGAAACTTCCCAAAATAACAAGTTAACTTTGAAACTTTGACAAACCAGAGCACGTCCATTTTAATATGAAAGATAGCCTTTAACAACAGAAAGGTACTATGCAAAAGTCTTCAAAGACTAAGAGTTCAAAGCTATAAAATCATTGCATTTCTTGTGCAATGGTTTCTCAAAACTGCAATCCAAGGAATTATAAGTATAATATTAACATAAAACAGTATCATGCAAATTATGTACACAAGACTCTGTAGTAAATGGTCATAGTAGTCTAGTGCAGGGCTTCTTAAACTTTTTTTTACTGGCAACCCCTTTTCAATTTCAGTAGCTTTCTTTGGCATTGCAGACCTTAGGGCATGCATGGTGTAACTTGGGCATACAGTGTGTTCAGAACTAAGGTTGCAGTGAAGTCTTCTAATGCAACACTGGTAAGTGCTGCCAGAAACACATCAGATTCGTCGTGCATTTGATTTTTGGTTGTTGTGCATTCAGAAACCTTTCACTGTTGTCAAATTTTATTATAACCCAATATGGGATTGCAACCCACAGTTTAAGAAGTGCTTGTCTAGTGTTAGATAAACCCAAAGATCCCAGCCTCTGGGACAAGAACTCACTATTTGACAAAAACTTCTGGGAAAACTGGAAAACAATATGGCAGAAACTCAGAACAACATCCTACACCATAAAATAAGATCAAAATGGATGCATGATTTAAACATAAAGGGTGATACCATAAGCAAATTAGGAGAGCAAGGAATAGTTTACCTGTCTATGAAGAAGAGAAGAATGGATGACTATGAAGAAGAGAAGAATGGATGACCAAACAAGAGACAGAGCACATTACTAGATGTAAAATGAACAATTTTAATCATAGTAAATTTAAAAGGTTTTGCACAAATAAAACCAATGTAACCAAGATTAAAAGGAAAGCGGAAAGATAGAAAACAATCGTTACAGTAAGTATCTCTGATAAAGGCTTCACTTCTCAAATATATAGAGAACTGAGTCAACTTTACAAGAATACAAGTCATTCCCCAATTGATAAATGGTCAAAGGAGATGAAGAAATCAAAGTTATCTATAATCCTATGAAAAAATGCTCTAAATTGCTATTGATTAGAGAAATACAAATAAAAATAACCCTAAAGTACTACCTCAGATCTATCTGACAGAAAAAGAAAATAATAAATGTTGGAGAGGATGTAGGAAAATTGGGACACTAAGGCACTGTTGTTGGTGGATTTCTGAACTGATCCAACCATACTGAAGGGCAATTTGGAACTATGCCCAAAGGTCTATAAAACTGATCCAACAATACCACAACAATAGATCTGTATCCCAAAGAGATTTTTTTAAAAGGGGTGGAGGGAAGGGCCTGTTTGTACAAAAATATTTGTAGCAGCTCTTTTTGTAGTGGCAAAGGATTAGAAAATGAGTGGATGTCCATTAATTGGGTAATGGATGAACAAGTTGTAGTATAAGATTGTAATAGAATATTACAGGATGAGCAGGCAGATTTCAGAAAAACATGGAAAGACTTATATAAACTGATGCAAAGTGAATTAAGCAGAATCAGGAGAACAATGTACATAGTATTGTTGTTATTGTTTGTCTTTTGTTCTGAAAGAGGACATCATGGAGGTGATGGCATGACATGCAAGTGAATTGGATTTAAGTGAGGCAGGGCTGTGCAGCCTTACTTTCTCCTCCAGCACCATCTAGGTCCAGTGGCCAGATACACATTAGGATGACTGGAGATTGCCCCCTATACATACCGTGTTTCCCTGATAATAAGACACTGTCTTATTATTTTTTTGGACAGAAAAACACCAGAGGGTTTATTTTCAGGGGAGGGCTTATTTTAATGAACATTGACAGCAATTTTAATAAACAGCTCTCCTCCGCAGCACTGCTCTCAATGGCGCCAGCAAGCAAATCACTGGGGAAGAACAGGATGATGCGCTCACTGCTGCAGCTCTGATTGGATGCAGCTTGGAGCACGGCGTGCGTTTCACAGGGTGGGGGGGATGGTGCATACAGAAGGTACCGTAATGTAGCGTGTAGTGCAGGGGATCACCTTCACTACAGTAGCAATCTCAATAGGGCTTATTTTCGGGGGAGGGCTTATTTTAGAGGAATCTTACACAGTAAGGGGAGGGCTTATTTTCGGGATAGGTCTTATTATTGGGGAAACACGGTAGTAACAGCAATATTATATGATGATCAACTACAAGTGACTTAGCTATTCTCAGCAATACAGTGATCCAAGACATTTCCTAAGGACTCGTGATGAAAAATACACCTTCAGAGAAATAAGTGATGGAGTATGAATGTGTATCAAAGTTTACTATTTTTTACTTTCTTTATTTTTTTCATGTTTTTTCCCCCTTTGGATCTGTGTCTTCTTTTAGGACATGACCAATATGGTAATGTTTTTCATGACTGAACATATATAGCCTATATCAAATTGCTACTGTGTCAAGGAAGGAGAGAGAAAACTTGGAATTTTTAAAAAAAACATGGTAAAAATTGTTTTAACAGGTAACTGGGGAAAAAATACTATAAAAAACAAAACAAAATAATAAAAACCCCAGTATCATAGATTTAAAATATAGACCCAAAACAAAACATTGAATACCTGTGAAATGGCATCAATTCAGTTGACTACCTTTCTGAGTTATTTTACATGGAAAAATAATTTCATCTACCAATTTTTCATTCTATATTAGTTGCATTCAGAGACCTGTATAGAGTAATCAAACAACTTACTTTCTGAAGAGGGAACAATTATTTGAAGTTCACCAGTTTTTAGACATAAGAATCTCATTTTTTATTTTATTCATTTATTTATTTTTAATTTTTAAGCAATCGGGGTTAAGTAACTTGCTCAAGGTTACACGGCCAGGTGTTTCTGGGTGGGTGCTAAGTGTCTGAGCCCGGGGATTCGATCTCCAGGTCTTCTCAACACTGGAGCCGGTGCTCTTACTTGCTGTGCTATCTGGCCACCCGAATCTCATTTTTTATTATCTAAATGAGATCTTTTAATGCCCTTCAACTTTTCTTTAACATTCTACTAAATATTGGACTTTTCTTTTTAGCCTATATAGTACTAGATATTTAGATAGTTGACAAAAATGAGAACTTTCTATTATCTCAACTTGGGTGAAAATCACTAATTCCATGTTCTTTCCCTGATCAAAATGGAAACTTTCAAGGTATTTTCTCATCTTGCCAGGCAGAACTTTGCAACTTGATTTCTTAATTCGGCATATTCAATCTTTTCCAGTTCCTTTAAGTGACTTGGCTTCTAATTGACCTAGACAATTAAGTTCTCAATCATTCATAGCAGACACATGGAGGTAAGGAAAAACATTTTCTTATTCAAACAAGCCTTTATTTTGCAAAATGTCAAACTGAAAAACTGCTTGCCCTGTTTGGAAGCAAGTTTATAACTTGCTTCAATTCCATTTATGAATTGAGTATTTGCTGTCTCTTGCCAGAGAGTATTAAATTCTTGTTTTTGTTATTCAGTTTTTCAATTGTGTCTGAGTCTTCATGACCCCATTTGAGGTTTTCTTGGCAAAGATACTGAAGTGGCTTGCCATTTCCTTCAATTAATTTTACAGATAAGGAAACTGAGGCAAACAGGGTTAAGTGACTTGCCCAGGGTAACACAGCTAGTGTCTTGAGGTCAGATTTGAACTCAGAAAGATGAGTCTTCCTGACTCCAAGCCCAGGGCTTTATTTGTGAAATTATGAGATACACATGTCTACCACCTACTGTCACACTCTTGAATGGACAAATAAACTGCAGTGTACCTATCTGTCTGTAACCTGTGCTGATTTATTGGGGCAGTGGCTAGCAAGGACCCTGAAAATTCTTGCAATAATTCTTGTGACCACATATTCTCATCAGAAAAGGTGATTTCAAATAACCTTGGAATATGTAGAGAGCAGGACTGGGGACAGCCATCACTTTTGTGCTCTAAAACTACAGACAAGTTAGTGTTTTGTGTTTCCACATTATCTGTCTGTTTAATCTTGTGGCCAAGAAAACTTCATGCTTCAGCATGGGTACAACTAGGATTTTTCTGATCCCGATGACCCTTCACCTTATTTTCTGAAGGCAAATAACCAAGTTACTTTATCTGTCTGATGACCATCAGTCTGTCATGTGTGACAATTGCTTTGTCTTGACCAACTTTCCTATCTAAATTTTCTGTTTGGTTTCTAAACTAAGGTAAAACTCGAGTGGTTCCTTGGGACTTTCTATATGGGCAGGGTTCTAAGATCTTATCAAGTCTGTGAGATAAGCTACTAAAATAATGAAGTGGTTTGATGAGGAACTAAGACCACTCCTGGACAAAGAGAGAGGACTTACAAGTTTGCTTATAGTAAAGAGTGTTTTATCTGATATATTGTTTGACTACCACCTACATAAATTGTGAAATTATACTTGTTAATAGTATGTATTAAAGTTACATCTTTGAGCCCAATTAGTAACATAAAATCTTATGTTTAAAGATTTTATTTTGCATTAAGGGTTAATAAGTAATATGGATATCTGTTGTTGTGCATAAAAGGTGGGAGACAGAAGATCCCTGAGATTAAAATTGGAAATGGATTTTATTGCCGCAGGACTGCCGGGGTCACCAAATCAGACAGTAACTTAGCATGAACGATATGCTGGTTTTTAAAGACACTACAATAGTTAGGTTATGTAAGCTGAAACTACAATCAGTTATTGGTCAGTGTATATTTGAATTTTCCTGAGTTTTTTTCCTAGACTGAACCCTCCACTCATGGGTCAATTAGGAGAGGGAAGGGATGGGGTAAAAGTTATGCTAAAATGCCTGTTTACAGATCAATGGAAGGGAAGGGAGGAGTAAAAGTTATGCTAAAATGCCTGCTTACAGATCAATTAAGGGAAGGGAAGGTGGGGTAATGCTCAACATGTTAGTCTGAATTCTTATGGTAGCCATGTTTTTCTGGGTTTTTTTGGATGAACTAACAGGTATTCATGGTATGTGTGAAATGCCAGAATGTCACTATTCTTAATTTTTAATTATTGATCTTTGCACCAGGATGAATTTAAATGAGAATAAGAGAAAGCTTTATATGTGCTTATTGTTAACTGTTATGGCAACAACATGAGAAAAATAATAATAACCTAGCCCTAAGCTGTGATTAGTGAAATTTTGCTGTTTGAGTTAAAATTCCTTTCCCCTCTCCCTTTATTTACATGTAAAGATAGTTTTCAGCATTCACTTTTTTAAGATTTTGAGGTGCAAATTTTTTTTCTCCCTCCCTCCCTCTTTTCCATCTCCCCTCCCCAAGATGACAATCTGATATAGGCTACACATGTATGATCATTCTAAACACTTCCACATTAGTTATATTATGAAAGAAGAATTTTAAAAAGGGAAAAATTACGAGAAAGAAAAAACAAAAAAGAAAATAGTATGTATACTTCAATCTGCATTCAAACACATTCCACAGTTCTTTCTTGGGCTGTGGATAGCATTTTCCATCATGGGTCTTTTGGAATTGTCTTAGTTCATTGTATTGCTGAGAAGAGCCAAGTCTATCAAAGTTAATCACCCTACAATGTGGCAACATTCTGTGTGCAACATTCTTCTGGTTCTGCTCACTTCACTCAGCATCAGTTCATATAAATATTTCTGAGTTTTTCTGAAGTCTACCTGCTCATCATTTCTTATAGCACAATAGTATTCCATTACATTTATATACCATAATTTGTTCAGCCATTCCCCAACTCATGGGCATCCCCTCAATTTCTAGTTCTTGGCCACCATAAAAAGAGCTGCCATAAATATTTTGTACATGTGGGTCCTTTTCCATTTTTATGATCTCTTTGGGCTACAGCCCTAAAAGCAGTATTGCTGGGTCAAAAGATATGCACATTTTTATAGCCCTTTGGGCAGTTCCAAATTGCTTTCCAGAATGATTGGCTCAGTTTGAGATGAAATCTCTTGGGAATGTAATTTGATATTGTTCTGAGTTTTGATTTCAGGTATGTTTGTCAACATTGTCATTAAGCCCATATTCCACTATTCAAGGGAAATGCTATGTGCTGCCCAAAGAAATTATAGTCTCAGAACTGCTGAAATGAATGTCTGTGCCTGGGAAAGTTGAAAGGACAACCTTGTGTAAGCAAAGATAATATCCTCTTGATTCAGTTTCCCCATTGTGCTATTTCCTTTCTGTACTGGACATTTTATGAACTGGTTAATTCTAAACCTGGCTATGACACCTTGTGAATAATGTGGAACTTTTCTTTACGATTAGACTCTTACATGGAATCAAACAGAGCCAAGGGAGATTTTGCCCTACTATGCTTATGTCAGTGCCCTTGAAGAGACAGTCTTGATACTGACCATGCCCCTCGATTTTCCTTTCATAGCAAATTTCTTTAATCAGGGTAAATGAATTGTAGAAGTTTTTATGACTGCAATCCTAAATCAATTAATAGATAAATGTTCTCTGAGTTACTATAATGGGATGAAAAACTTTACTGTCTTTAATCTTAATTTTTGGCTAACTCCGTGTCTTAAGCACTTAAGTAAAAATGAGTTCTTCGACTTTGTCATCCCCTTGCTAATAATTACATATTTATATTTACATATTACATATTTCTTAAGGTATCTCATTCTTTTAGGATGATATGAAGATAATATAAATTTTCAAAAGAGGGAAACAGAATAAAGATGTAAAAGTTTTTAAGTTTTAATGAAGTAAACTTTGAGAAAGTAATAAGATTAGTTTGTTTTCCCCCCAAGAACCAGTATTTACACACACATACACACACACACAGCCCTATATCTATATGTAAATTGGCTTCCAAATGTTTCTAATGGGATATACTTGTTTTGGATATGTTTTATTAATAATTGGATTAAGGATTTTGCATGTAAAATTGCATGAATAACTAAAGAAATCTTAAAATCATGCTTTTTTCCCCCTGTTTTGAAATCTCTCTGATAATATTAAGAGGTAGAAGCGCTCATTTTATAAGTCCTCGAGGATCCTTAAGATCCTTCTGCTTGTTGATGGCATCATCTGTAATAGGTATAAGGTTCAAGTAAAGATAGAGCAAGTGGTATGTAAGAACTGAAATTCTTTGAACTTTCATGTGTATTATAAGGTCCTAATTTGATACTCTTATAATAGGATCATCTTGAGAAAGTTTAAGCTGACTTTCACCACATGAACTAGTTACTTGAAAACTAAATTTGAGAGAAAATACTAAATTGTATTGAGTCTTATTACTTACAGATTTTAGCAACATTGAAAATAGGGAATCTCTGCACGTGACTTGGAGCTAGAACAGTGAATTTACTAGGATTCCCTGCCCTCCCACCCCCACCCCCCTCACCCTGAAAGCTGCCCTGAGAATGAGACCTATTCCAGAATTTCCAAGAAAAGAGCTTCCAGGGATTAGACATGTGACAAGTGGGGCTCAAATGTAGTTTCTGGTTCACTGGACAATGGGAGTGGGTTACAAGGAAATTATGTTATTTAATAGAGATGATTTTCATTGTCTTATTTTGGGTTTCTGTTTCATGGTGTTTGCTAGCAACAGGGGTATGCCCAAATTCCATTTATTTATTATTTGGGGATCAGGGACATTCCTTCTGCAACTTTTGGTTAGCTGAAAACTTAGCTTCACCTTACCAAAACTTGATTTATGGAGTAATAATTTGTTTGTTACATAAAAACATTATATGTCTGACAAAGGTAATTTCGAGCTTCCTGAGGGGATTTCATTATTTGTCAGCTACCCTAGTGATATGTAAATCTCCTCTCTCAATCCATTGTGAATGAATTGTAAATGTAGTATGATCTATAATCTTAGAACACCTATAGACTATTTAACAAAGTTTGTCTGCTTAAGAGATATATGAGACTATGACTGCTTAACTAAATTTGTTCAATTTTTATGACATTGAAGGAAGGATAGGGATTTTTTGTGATACTAAAGCCACAGTGCACTTGTTTCCTAGTGTAAGGTTAAGCCCCCAGGATTTACTCAAATTGGTCCCTCTATGAGACACTGGGGAAAATTTGTCACCAATCTGGCCCTTATTTTCTCCTTAAAGAAATTCTATTAAACTCTAAATGAGATAGGCAGTGAGGAGAATGATATTGAGTTGGTTTATTTTAACAAACTCCCTTTGAAATCATAACCCAGCTTTCTCCTTCAGTAATTGTGCTTCTGGTAGTATGAGAATGCTGGGCTTTACTAAGCCTAAGAGAGGGAAATTGATGATTATTATTTATCATTTATTATATTATATTGTTCAGAAAACTTATGATTATGCTGTTTAACTCCAGGAATGCCAGAGATGGCTACAAGAGTTCCCCAGGCCCTGAATCCCTACGCATAACAGTTCCATCCAAGCTTGTATTTTGGGTGCCTCCTGTGTTTTGGTTTCACTCAAATTTTATTGAATGTTTACATTTATTCATATCTATCTCAAGCTACACTGTGGCAAAATTGTGGTCCATGTGATGGTTCCCTTGTCTAAATCCCATATAATACCTCCCTTCCAGCTTGTTCTCTTTTACCAAATAAACTAATAAATTTCTTTCTAAAACTATTTCAGATTTTGGGGTATGACCTCATGAACAATATGCTGAACTCTTATCAGCATAATGACCAACAAAGATTCTAAAGGACTAATAAGGAAATATGCTACCCATCTCCTGATAGAGGTGAAAGTCTCAGAATGCAGAATGATACAAATATTTTCAGGCTGAACACTTGTTTTGATTACATTATACTTGCATATAATGGGTTTCATTTTTCTTGAGTTTTCAGTGAGAGATTGGGAATGTTGGTGTGGGAGGATGAGGATCTTGACTGATTAAGAGAAATAAAATATTTTTTTTTGCTTTTTTTTTGGAGGGCCATTGGGGTTAAGTGACTCGCCCAAGGTCACATGACTAGTTTTTGTGTTAAGTGTCTGAGGCTGGATTTGAAGTCAGGTCCTCCTGACTTCAGGGCCGGTGCTCTATTTACTGTGCCACCTAGCTGCCCCAAAATAAAATATTTTTAAAGAAAATGACCTCAAACTTGAGCTTCTTAATTTGGGTTTCATGGACCCCTGTAATTTTACCACAGTGTTGAAGATTAACCAGGTAACAACAAATAACTGTTATATAACAAGATGCTATATTTATATGTATTCTCTCATTTGATCTTCACAAGAATCTGTTGCTATTATTATCCCCATTTTTCAGATGAAGAAATTGAGGCAGATAGAGGTTAAGTAATTTGCCTAGAATCAGACAGCTAGTTTGAAGCAGCAAGAACAGTGGATAGAGTGTTGGACCTGGAGTCAGAAAAACGAGTTGAAATCTTGACTCAGACGCTTCTTAGCTGTTATGACACTGACCAAGTCAAGCCTAAATGGCTGATTCAGTTTCTTCATCTATAAAATAGCAATAATAATAGTACTTAACTCCCAAGGATGTTGTGATGATAAAATGAATTATTTGTAAAGCATTTTGCAAATATTAAGTGTAAAAGTAGTTGATGGGAACCTAATAAAGCTGCCCCCAGCCCCAATATTCCAATTTCCTTATAGGCCCCACAGAACAGCAGGTCCACTGCTCCTACCTAGCCACTCACCCCCCACCCCCCACACTCAATATCCTAACTTCTTCATATATGCCTCACGATTCCCTAGAACAAGTGTGTCCATGAACTCAGATTTCTCACAAAACAGCAGATGTGTCCATGTGATGAGATCCCAGCCACTGCCCCCTGACCCATTCTTCATATTTCCTGCAGAAACAGTAGGTGTGTCCGTGTACTCAACCACGACCATATCCATCCAGTCTCAGACAGGCCCACAATACTCAGCCAGTCAGAAAGGCAGCACCACCAGGATGCCCAAGCAGGATGTGGAGCCCAAAACAAGAGAAGGGACTTTCCCTAAGTAGGTACCTGAGCACTAATAGAAAGAACTGACCTAGAGTGAACTTATGACATAGAGAGGCTTATTATAATATCATTATCATACATACATATTACCCCTAAATGGGTTTTTCTGTACACATTATGGGTAATCACACGTGCAGTTCCATTGTGGCTGGGACCCCTCTCCTATTACTTAATCCCTTAACAAACCCCTCCTGCCTTTTTAATATTCATAATTTCTGTTATGCAACTGCATCTTTACCTTATAAAAATCCATCTTGTTTTCTCTCAAGTTACTGGTTCCTTTTGGAACTTAGCTCTCTTCATGAGAGGCGTCATCTCAAAAAATGCCTATACTTGGATTAGAGGTAGTCTGATTGAATTCTTTGAGACGGTTTCACCACAACACATCATGAAACTGAAACAGTTTTTGGCATCTCTGGGTGGGCAGAACCTAAATCCCAACAGTAGCTAGGTGAACAGATTCTAATAGATTTTCCTATAGGTGAACCTTTGCCCTAGGCATAAATCTTTTCTAACACCTACTCTAGGCTTATTCCCCCAACCTGCACTTGAAGGCTGTAGCTACTCTTAGGATTCTAGGGTGGTGGGCTATCTACCTGTAGCTTAAGAGCCCCCAATGGTATGCTTCCAGTAGACTCAATTTGTTAATTAGAAAAGAAATTTACTCAACTAGCATAAGTAGAATAGGGGTTAACAAAGAATGTCCACCCAAAATCTGGGGTACATTCTCCCACTAACATACAAAGAATCTGGGGAGGGAAGAGTGGGCCTGAATTTAAGTACAATGGTAATGAGGCACACATGTTGGGAATATACATGGGTAAAACAACTCCCAACTCTGCAACAGAAGGGCCCTTGAAAACCTTTCTTTCTCCAGAGAATCCTCAAGAGGTTCACTGTGGGGTGGGGCATCAATGAGTAGTTCCTGTTGGGCTGGTCTGCTTCCTCCAAGGTTAATCTGTGCCAAGACAGGGTCAAGCAGATTGCTTAGCAGAAGCTCAGGCCCTTCATAGGGTGGGGCAGCCCAGTGGATGGCCAGCTGAAGTCTTCAAACACAGTCCCCCCGCCCCCCCCCCATGACCACCAAGCATCTTAAGTGTTCTTTATAGCTAAACATTACAGTATTCTTACAGTATTAGTTTCCACAAGGGCAAATCCCCCTAGTCTTAAAATTGGCAAAAATCTTTTTCTCTCTGACTCCCTTTGTTCTGAGGTTAGTCACCTCCAAGTAGGAAGAGGGAGAGGTCTTGTCTCTCCTGTTCAACAATTCTTCCTGGTTCTGAGCAAATTTCCTCTACTTTTACTTATGGTAATCAGCTGGTTACAATTCCTTATTCCTCTCGAGGGATCTCTGAGGGAAGAGTAGCTGGGGATAAAAAAGCAGACTGGGCCCTAGGAGCAGGTTCATTGTCTCTGCCAACCTATTCATTGCGTTGCAGCTAAGCTATTCAAGCCTCTGACTCTTTCCAAGGTTCCGGGTGCTTCCTTTCAATCTGGAGATGATTCACTTTCACACTGTAACGTCTTTATTTTCCCCCTTCTAACCCTCAGTCTTGCTACATATAAAGGGGAGGGGGGGGCACATCCTTATAACAGAATCAAATCAAATGTTTGCAAAGTGCTTTGCAAACTTTAAAACACTATACAATGTCAATTTATTAGTATTGTCATTATTTGGTTCAGGCAAAATAGCAGTTCCTCAGCCCTCCCAGTATATGATAGAGACTAAAAGACATCAATTTCACCCCCATTGATTCATTAAGATTAAACAGTTGGCACCTGGGATCTCCCAGTTCCACTAGTCTACCAGTAACTGATCAATAATAAATAGTAGGACTCTTAAAAATCAGTAACCTCCATTCCCACATGGGAGAAAAAATCCTCAAGGATGTCATATCAGAAGGTGGAAAATTAGATTTTTAAGAGTTCACCCAAAAGACAGCTTTCTCCTAAGAGCCATAAAAGGAAGATACTGTGGAAAGAGCAGATAAAGGGGGGTGGGATGGATATTATCAATCTTTGGGGTTGTTTTGTTAACCGTAAGACAGTGATTCATTCTTGTTTGTAACTGTTATAGGACCAAAGCAGCAGTTGGGAAGAGGAACATTGCAAAGAGAAAGAAAGAAAAGCCAAAATGCTTTTTTGCAGTCACCATCGCTGACTGATTGCCTGAAAATCCAGGAGCCCAGCCAAGGAGAAAAGTGCAGGGTTGGCAGGAGCTCTGTGGTACACTGTGTATATGTTTATAGAGTCCAGCCTACAGCACAGTGCCCTCCGCAGTCCAGTTGGAGAGATCACTGGCAGCTACCCCAAGCCACGCCATGTTCCCACATAATTAAAGTGAATGTGCTGGGCTGAATAGGGGGTGGGGAAGGAAGGGAATTAGGGAAGGGAGGAGCGAAGATGGTCTTGCTACAGAATCATGTGTGTCCCTCAGATGGCCCTGGTCAGGATTGTAGCCAGTTGGTGTTGACCTTCTGCAGCATGAAAATAAATGACTTTTTTTTAAATCTGAAAGATTATTTTTCTTGTTTTAGGGGCAAATGAGGTATCCCTCAGGAGGTTATCATTATGGACTTTTGGTTTTGCTTTTTTTTTTTTAATTTTGGAGGGGGGAAGGCAAGGCAATTGGGATTAAGTGACTTGCCCAAGGTCACAGAGCTAGTGTGTCAAGTAGTTGAGGCTGGATTTGAACTCAAGTCCTCCTGACTCCAGGGCCAGTGCTTTAGTCACTGCAACACCTAGCTATCCCAAAAAAAGAGTTTTAAAAGACGCTGAAGTTCCAAGTTCCTGTGGTTAGACTGTTAGACTGCTTGGGAACATGGTTCAGGTCTCTAGCAAAAGAATATTTGTGGAAAATGCTTTCCAACCCTCTGGCTGTGAAGTCACAATTTAAAATATCTAAAACTAACTTTTTTCCCCTGGGAATGTGACCATATGTTATAGCTTCATTCCCTTCTTAGAAGTGCCAATTATTAGTATTATTTTTTTTTAAACTAGGTTATTTCATGTCATGCATCCCTCTGGCCCAGAAATTAGTTGTTGAACATTTCCTCTAGTGAGAGTTGGGAGTCTCTTAACGTTAAGTGGTATGGAGACACTGTAAAGTGATATCTACAGATTTCTCAAATTATTGGATGCTCCTCATCCTCCTAATAGGGCAAACCAAAAACTGCAGGCAGCTAGGTGGTACGGTAGATAAGAGTGCCAGGCCTGCAGTCAGAAAGACTCATATTCCTGGGTTCATATCTGGCCGTAGACACTTCCCAGCTCTGTGCCCAGAGTCACTTAACACTGTTTGCCTCATCTGTAAAATGAACTGGAGAAGGAAATGGCAAACCACTCCAGTATCTTTGTCAAGAAAACCCCAAATGGGGTCACAAAGCACTGGGCATGACTGAAACCACCGAGCTACAAACTTTCCAGGGGCCCGTTGGAAGACACTTTTGTCAGTTGCCTTTTGTGTGGTAGGAAGAAAAGTGGTGAGCAGTGTGTGGCAGCTAAGAATCATACAATCCGAGAGGTGG
>NW_027187465.1:21375473-21421400 GCF_028583685.1 Petaurus breviceps papuanus | reverse complement strand
CTGCTCACCATTAAGTACTTATTAAGTGCCTATGGTATGCCAGGAACTGTACTCAGTGTCCAGTGTCTCTGTCCCTCATCCTTGTCCCCTGGCCTCCCTGGCTTCTGTTAAATCTCAACTAAAAGCCCACCTCCTACCTTGCCTTCTCCAACCCCTCTTAATTCCAGTGCCTTCTCTCTGCTGATTATTCCCTATTTATCCTGGATATGGCTTATTTGTATGTATCGTTAACATGTCATTGCCCCCATTAGACTGTAAGCTCTCTTTTGGAGGGGGGAGTAGCCCCAGAGTTTAGTATAGTGCCTGTCACATAGCAGACACCTAATATTTATTGACTGGGGATACAAAAAGGAAGACAACATGCCAACAAATATATACAAAGCAAGCTACAGGAAATAATTAACAGAGGGAAGGCAGGAGAATGAGGAGGGGTTGGAGGCTATCCTAAGAGATGGGATTTTAGTTTGGTTCCTTGCCTCACATGTTGTCCGATATATTCCTGCTCCTAATGTAAATACCTCACGCCTAGATTCATCATCCCAAACCCGTCCCACTTCGTATACCTTCCCAGCCATGTTAGGACAGCCTTGTAATGGACAACCGGGAAAGCAAGACAGCGAAACCAATTATAATTTGATAGGAGTGTTTATTAACCGGCCGGTGACGGCCTCTCAGAGGGAAAGACAGCCGCGAGCTTTCTGCTAGACATAATTTTATAGCAAATGTGGTTGCTAGCAACAGAGTATGTTTCTAAGGGGGTGCAGTGCCATTAGTATTGTTCCTATTGAAGCGAAGCAAAGCCATGATCCCTTAGCAAAGCCTTGGATACAAACATAAACAGACCTGAATCCGTGGGAATCTGTGGCATGTTTCTAGCAACACAGGTGAAACATTTCTTTACTATTGGGGCCTATTAGGTGGTTTCCAAGGAACCTAGTAGGGGTCCCCTCTAGCAGGTTTAAGGGGCATTGGTGTATGATTTCTGGTGGTCACTTCAGCTCGAGTTCCGGCTTTCTTCCCCTCGAATTCAAATGCCTCATTGCGTTGTTACTGGGCACCTTTGAAGGCATCTTTTCCTTTCTAAGGTCCACCATACTGCTACCATCTCCATACCAAACGCCTACAGAGTATGGCAATCTTTCCATATAGTAGGGTGTGAGCTATTTGAAGGGAGGGTGCTTACTTGTATTTATCTGGTACTTAAAAAACATTTAATGAATGCTTCATAAAAATCATCTGGGCAGTCCTCGAGCATTTGCCAAGTACAATCGCTTAGTCTTTTACTAAATCCTCCCTTGGTACAACATGCTCAAAATAGGGGTTTTGAGATCAGATGATTTATATTCATTATCCAGGTGATAAACAGAGTGTGTATCATTATAGTTGAGAGACTGTGGGGCAGAAAAGCCACTGTGGCATGGAGATGTCAGTCACTTTTCTGAGCATTTACTAACAGGAAAAGAAATACTAGGGAAAAGAGATACTCCCTGATCCCAAGGAGTCTGTATTCTAATGGAGAAAGAAAACACACAAAAGACGCTGAAAAGCTGGTGGGGGAAGAAGATAAAGGTACCACGTGGGGATTGCAAGTCCAGAGTCAAGAGCACAGCCTACAGAGGAATAAGACACGGGCCCTCTCCTTAAATGGAGGCTCTGGGAGGAGCTATCAGAGGGCACTTACAATATGTGAATTCCAGGCCTGGAGAGAAAATTTCAGGATGAAAAACAAGTTCAAATTCTGCCCCGAACATTTCCTAGTTATGGGATCCTGTGCAGGTGATTTAGCCCTCTCAGCCTCAGTTTTCTTAAGAGTTATCGAGTGGAAATGGCAAACGACTCCAGCATCTTTGCCAAGAAAACCTCAAATGGGGTCACAGTCAGACACAACTGAAAATGACTGAAGGAAGGAGGGCTGGCCTTGGGGTCAAGAAGACCTTGCCTTTGACACATTTTGGATTTGATTCTGGGCCTCGTGCAACTCTCTAAGAGGGAATTACAGACTTGTTGTCAACTAGTTTCCACATTAAAAAAAAAAATCAGAGGGAGACCAAAAAGAAAAAGAAATGGGAATAATGCCTGTAGTATTTATTTCATAAGGTTGCTAAAGGCTGTGAGCATAAGGTGAAAATATATATAAAGCAAAAATTTGATTTTTTCCCAAGAAGCATTTATTCCTCCCCCCTATTAAAAACAAACACCAAACCTCTGTGACAAACATGCACGGCTAAGCAAAGCCAATGTCCGTGTGGTCCACATCCTCAAAGTGCTCTCATTCTTCGTATTCTCTCCACCGGCTCACCAGGTGGGCAGTATGTTTCATCATGGGTCCTCTGGAATCACTGTGTTGATCCAGAGTTCTTAAGTCTTGTTTTTATAATGCTGTTTAAATTGTTCTCCTGGTTCTGCTCATTTCACCCTTTATTAGTTCATAAAGGGATTTCCATGTTTCTCTGAAACCATCCCTTTCATAATTTTTTATAGCACAATAGAATTCCATCACATTCAGATACCATAACTTGTTTAAACAATCCTCGAATGATAGGACCCCCTTATTTTCCAGTTCTTTGCCACCAAAAAAGAGGTGCTATATTTTTGTGCCTATGGTTCCTTTTCCTTTCTTTGAGAGGCAACTAGGTGACAGAGAGTATAGCATGCTACACCTAGAGTGAGGAAAACCTGAGTTCAAATGTGGCCTAAGTCAACTACTGGCTATATATTCCTGGGCCAAGTCACTAACTGCCCTCAGTCTCAGCTTCTTCATCTCCAAAGTGAGGACAGTAAAGGGGCGTATGGAGTATTCACAGGAGGACTAGCCCCTCTGGCATAACCATCTTGGCAGGACCAAAGCAGGCTGAGGGTGACGGACACACCTCAGACTTGTAGTTAGGGGGATGTTTAATCCAAGCAGCTGAAGACTTCTCCTGGCAGAATGGTTGGATGAGGACAATTTGTTCCAAAGGCCACAAAGGTGGTTTAAGCAGGTGTTGTCGAGCACTTAGAGCCTGGTCAGACACGAAGATACCAAGGTCATCCACTGCATCCTGGGCTATCACCAGTTATCCTCCTGACTTTTGTCTTGCTCCTGGACTGAGTGAGGTGGATGACTTGGTGCAACTTTGCCTCACTCAAGTCCAATTCACAGACTGAGTCAAGACATCATCTGTAATATCATCGATCCTCTTCAAAACAAAGGACAAACAACTTCCCAGGGTTGTCATGAGGAAAATGATACTTTGCAAACCTTAAAAGTGCTACATAAATACTATTATTATCTGTTCAGGGGATAGGTTAGGTCAAAGGGCATGCACAGTTTAGTTATTTGGGGGACATGAAAGGAGGAAGGAAATAAACAGTAAGTGCTTGCTATATGCACTCAGGCACTTTGCAAAGCACTCAGCAAACCTTAAAGCACTATATAAGCATCAGCTATCATTATTAGTAGGGTCTGCCTTTTGTAATTAAAACAAGCTTGTGCAGAAGACTTGCTCCTGCTTCTGCCTAACAGTGATTTGTAATCTGTATTAGCAAATGACACGTTTTATCTTCAAAGACTATAAAAATTTTGGATGGAGGCCCTGGGAAAAATTTTTTAAGCTTGACAGATCACAAAGTCAACTTGATGTAAAATTCCTGATTGCTTGGACCAACGCTTCTCACATCCATTCTCCTCCTCCCTATTCTGTGACACCTGATTGGACCCTTGTTATCACTACAGACTGTTAATCCATTTTTCCAAATAGTACTGGATGGCTCAGTGGATAAGAGTGCCGGGTCGCCTCAAACGCTCAAATCTGGTCACAGACAACTATTAGCTGCACTAGGTAGAACTAGGTAGAACGGCTGCCATTTATAATGCAGCTTAAGGTTTGCACAGCACCTTTTATAATATTCTCATCTGATCCTCACAACTCTAGGGCAGAGCACTATATGCATGTCATAGCCCCAGAGCTTAGCTGACTTACACAGGGGAACAGGCTCAGAGATGTCTGAGATCAGAAAAAGCATGCATTTTCCTTGCTCCCAGACCTGAGCCTTGCCCATGACAGATAACCTCATCTTCACGTGGTCACGACCTGCCAGGGTCTACTCCATGTGATTCACTGGACCCCAGGTAGCAGTGACAGTGAAGACTGAGAAAGTCCAGTTGGGCTAGGCAGTGAGCAAATCCCCTCTGATGAGTCTATTCCAGCCATCTAATGAGAGACACTTGCAATACACAATTCCACCTCCTATGCAGACAGACCTCTGGGGACTGATTGAGGTCTGCCCACCTTTGAATTGTGTCTCCCAGTGTGTCTGGAACCCCCCATTAAAGGTGTGAGTGCCAAGGAGGGGACCACTGTGGTGATGGTAGGGGTCACCTGCTCTGGGAAGCCTTTTCTAATCTGCTTGGCTATTAGCTGTTGCTTCCTTCTCCTCAAACAATGTATTTATACAGGATATATCCCCCACTAGAATGCATGCTCCTTGAGGATAAGGACTGTTTCATGGTCCTTGTGACTGTTGCCCCTGGAACAGCAGGTACTTAATAAATGTTTGTTGGACTGGATGTACTATGTGTTTTGCCTATGACCCATGAAGCCCTGTAAGGGAAAGGCTCCTCAAAGGGTCCAGCACACTGTATGTCTGTCAGTGAATGAGCTCTTTGACAACAAAGAGGGAAAGTCCTGCCCCAAGATAAAACGTTATTCAGTCAGAGTCTCTGTTGCCTAAGTGACTGAATAACTAAGGGTATAGAGAAGCTACTTCCTTTGCTTCCCCATCCTAAGCTCAGGAATCAGGGGCTGATGGTAGCTCCTGAATCCAAGCCACCAATACTCTCCCAAAATATTAAGGAATGGCATGTCCCTAATCAGTTTTCAATTCAAGACACAAAAATCACACCCAGACAAGAGTCATTCCAAAGCTGAGCAATTTTAATGCAATTTCCCCGTCCAAGGTAGTGTGGGGATGGTAAGTGGCCCATTTCCATCTTGGAAAATGCAGTAGCAGCTTCCCTCCCTAACCCCAACCCCCCTCTGAAACTTAGTTAAGTTCAAAATACATGAATTTCAAAACAAACAATTTTTAAAAATATACTTTTGTCTAGTTAAGACTTTATGATATCTACCTTGATAAACTTCTTTCCCTCAAATTATTACCTTTACCTTTTACTTCCCTGGTATAGCCTTTCATATTATTACTTAGTTCTACCCCTTCTGAAAAATCACTGCTTTCCCACCTGTTTATTTTCTTATGGTGTAGTGAGCCTGTAGAAAGGATACTGCACACTTCTAAACTAATTCTAATTCTCTTATTTAGATCACTATTCCAGCTTCTGAACGGTCAAACATGCAACACAAGCTCTTGGCCAAAAAGCAGGATTCTAACTAGTGTAAAAATATATTTTAAATAAAATAGAATTTCTATAGGAGAGAGAATCTGACTCTGTTTTACACGCCCACTAAGGTTTTAAGATAGATCTGCACCTAAGGCCAAGTCAACCTGTCTAGTAGGTCTATACTAGGAAAGAACTGAGAATGTTTAAGAATGTCTATGTGAGAAAAGTTCCTTAGAAATGCTGCCGCAGCAAGTCAAAAGAACAAAGGTGAAAGATGCAGCTGGTGCATTAATAAGCTGTAGGTGAAATTTTGAAGTAAAAGGTGATAATGTAGCCAAATCACCATCAAAAAATAATTCTGAAATGTGATAATTTGGAGACAAACTGATTAACTGTTGCATTAAAAAATCCAGGACCTAACTATTTGCTGGGTAATTAACTCTGCTGCTCGCTTTACTCAAGGCTAAAGGCTGACAGTCAATACTGTTCTGACTTTCATTTTGCTCTGCATATCCATAAGTCATGCTATAGTTTGAGGTTCTAGATTAAGTAGCTGACCCACCACTGGGGATCAAAAGAAACGGTCATTTGTAAAGGGGCTATGTCAAATTCCCTATTCTCTAATTCAGGTACCATTTAGTCTTTGGAGATTTTTTTTCCCTTCCAAAGTTTATTTTAGCCTCTAGCTCAACATGGAATGTAACCTATATAAATATTTAATCAGCACTAAATTTATCAGAAAGCATAGCTGGCAGGACAGTTATGCCATATATCTCCACCTAATTTAAATGTCCAACTTGGCTGTTTTGCTTGGTTAGTTTATTTGGCTTAATATCCAATCTGCTGGAGCAAGAGCACTTATAAGGGAGGGGGCTGTTGGTAAGACTCTGGGCAACAAGCACGAAATCTTCAGACTCAGTGAGTCATAATAAAATTAGGTAAACCCAAAATAAAGTGAAAATGCTGTTGCCATGTCCGTTAGTGAGTGTGTTCTGCCCAATTTTTGTTTTCCTGGCTATGGAACTGAAGTAGATGCCACAGTAACATGCATCTATGCCTGGTTCACAAACTTCCGTAAGAGGATGACCTTTCCATCCCCCTGTAGCAGGGCACAGACATCAATGATACTCGACAGAAAAGGAGTTATGCTCATCAGTATCCAACAGGACCAATGTCTGACAAATGTTTCTGGAACGACCGAATGGCTTTTCCAACTTTAAATGTGCCTGTTTTCTTGACCTTTGCAGCTGCTACTGCTCCAAGGGTCCTTTGGTACACCTGTGCCTAGGAAATCTCCAATGAGATTTCAAAATTTTTCTTAATATAAAAAGTTAACCCCAGGACTTAAGTGTGAAATATACCAACTCAATAAGTACAGCTGAAAAATGTTGAGTTCATTTTGGATAAATTTGGAAGGCAAAATGGTAATTAAAATATGTCAAGAGGTTAGCTAAATATAACAGTTTAAAGAAAAACCCTTTTAAATATTGCCAATTCCCATCAGCTGTCCTGGTCATAAACCCTTGTAACTCATTAAACAACACACTAGGAAAAAAAACGATCCAAACAATTTTCATGTTGATCCTCACATGGTGTACTTACTTATTCAGTAACCAACCTCACATTGAGCTGGCAGCCCCTGACAACCTCCTGGTGACAGGGGCTGCTGTCTTAGCCCCAAGTGCTTGCTCAGAAGAGGCTCACTTGCCCCTCTTGCCCCGGCCCTTCCTGGAGGGCAGCTTCCCTGTACCTCCGACTGAAGGGGAGCTTGCTGCGGCAATGTTGATCTGTCCCTCCTGGATTTCCTGCCGGGTCTCGGCTGGCAGGTGATTAATTTTCTGCTGGGCTTCTAGGTAGAACATGACATCGCGCAGCTGCTCCTGGATCTCTGTGATCTGCATGTCCTTCTGATCACAAGTTTCCTTCAGAACTTTCTCCTCCTCCTTGAGCTTGTTTTGCAGGAGGACTTGATTGGCTCGCAAACACTTGTTCATTTCTTGCTCCTCCTTGAGCTCAGTGGAGAGTTTGGCTAGTTTTACATTCAGCTGTGTGCACCTTTCGAAAAAGAGAGAAACACAAAGGCACATTTTCCCCCGTGATTATCCTCTCTGCTCTACAAGCCAGTGGGGGAGTCAAGGCTCCAGGGTCTCTTTAGCAGGAAGGCCCTTTCCCACCTTAGTGAGGCAGAGCATTTCACTACTATTAGCATCAAGAATCTCTGAGCAGTACTATCTCTAGCTAACACATTTAGAGTATCGCAGTAACATACTCACAGATTATGTAGAACATTAAGAAAAAAGTAACTAGATTTGAAAATTCACAAGCATGTTAAAGGCCAGCTATTACTACTAACCCTTTCCAACAGTTCTTTCTGTTAGCAGCTAGATGGCTGCTTGGGAGATGGTGGTGCTGACGAGGAAATTATGAGGAAAAGTAGCAGCCTTGGAAAGTCAAGGGCTCTGACCTCAATGGATATACTGTGCAGGGAGCAGGATTATGCTCTCAAAATTAATTTCAAGACGAAGTGGACCACTCTCATTCACTCAGGGCACACAAGAAATAAACAACTGACTCTGGAGGGCACTCAGAAAACCCAGGAAAACTCTTTAATTCTGTAATACTTGCCTTTCCTCCTAAACACCTAAAGGAGGCTATGTTCTGATCCACAGTTGGTTAATCTTTTTGCTCAACTTTCATCACCTCCCCTACCCACCCTTTAAGTTACACTGTATCTATCTCTGGCCTGGAAGAGCCCTCTTTACTATATGTACCAGGATTACTTCATCCAGTTATCCATATGTTCTTAAGAATAGCTAACTATGGAAACAGAGAAATTGCTCCTGGAGACAAAAAGGGGAGACTGTATTAACATATCTTAATCACACAGATAAAAAACAAAGAGGGAACTCTATTTCACAATATCCTTTAAATTATTCTGACTTTTAAAGATAAACATCCCATTTTCCACTCAACAGGAGGTCCAAAAGCAGGCAGGTGCTATATAAAGGGGAAAGAATATGCTGGGTCATGAAATACTTATGATAAAAACATTTTTCTAAGTATAAATACTATTTCATAATATTTAGAATGTTCCCATAACTGTTATGGAAATTATTACATTATCTGAGAGCTTTACTTAAAAAAAAAAATTCCTTTAAATACAGAACCAAATACATACTTTCTTTCCACAGACTGCTTTTCTTTCAGGAGATCATTTAGTCTATGCTCCAGAGTATCACATTTCTCAATTGTTTCTTTAAATTTAGTCTTCATGTTGTTAATCTGAAAATACAAACAGATATCATATCTATACTTCAGGCAGGACAAAGTCCTGTAAATTTGTTGTTAACACTTATTATTTTCAGTGGTAGCTTCTAGACTTTGAACAATTAAACCACAACAGAAATGGTCAACATCTTAACCTGTTTGTTTTTTTCCCATTGTCAAACATTTTTTTCTACTCCACTCACCACTTTCCCAAACAAAATCAAAATCCTTCTAACAATTAAGTATTGGAAACAAATTCTCATCCACATTGGCCATGTCCAAAAAACACGTATTTCATTCTGCATATTAATCTGTCACTCTTCTGCCAGAGGGTAAGTGTTCTTCATCATCAGTCCTCTGGACTCTTAGTTGATTACTATGTTGATCAGAATTCTTAAGTTTTTTCAGAACTGTTCATTTTTATACTTCTGATGTTATAGTATAAACCTTTCCCCTGGTTCTGCTCACTTTACTTTGCATCAGTTCATAGAAGATGTTGCCAGGTTTCTGGCAACAATTCAACTTCCATATTTTCTTATGGACAATAATATTCCATTACATTCATGTATCATAATTTGTTCAACCATTCCCCAAATGATAGGCATCCTCTTAGTTTCTAGTCCTTTGTTACATGAGAAAGAGCCATTATAAATATTTGTTGGGGTTTTTTTTGGACAGGGGAAGGTAGGGCAATTGGGGTTAAGTGACTTGCCCAAGGTCACATGGCTAGTTTCATGTGTGCCTGCATTAAGTATCTGAGGCCAGATTTGAACTAAGGTCCTCCTGACTCCAGGGCTGATGCTGTATTCACTGTGCCACCTAGCCACCCGTATATATTTAGGACCTTTCCCTCTTTCTTTGATCTCTTTGGGGTTTAACTTATTCTTATCAAACACTTCTCAACAATCCACTGGACCTCCATGCTCCTTGGAAATAGTATCAAGAAAATCAATGAGAAAAATAAAATTTAAAATAAACTCTCGATGAAAAATGTCCATGCCACAACAGGGCATAAGAGGACCAGACAAATACAGGAGGTGTTGCAGAGGTGTTCTTGAGACTTTGCCCTCATGTCCCATACCTTGCCAAATTCCAAATTTGGATTACTCCCACCCATCTTCCTCCTTTGTTCCTTTTTGTTTACTACTGAAAAGAGCTTCAATCCTTTCATACTTTCCTAATCAATCTGCTATTCCACCCACCAAAGAAAGCTGTTCCAAAGACTGTCTTCTTTCCTCCAGTCTGCCATGGGCCTCCCTCTACACTCTCTCAGTGGAGGAGACCACAACAAAAACAATGGGGTCTTTGTCTAAGACTCCTCTTCTCTCCTCTTCCTTCCCCCTCTCACATCAATCAGATGTCATCCTCTACCATCCCTTCATCGGTTCTCAATGATCACTTTTATACAAATGAATCTCAGATCTATATATCTGGCCCTAGTCCTTCTCCTCAGCTACGGTCGCACATATATCTCCAACTGCCTCTTGGACATCCAAAACCCTCTGTCCCACAGTCATCTTCCATCTACTCTGTGTACATCTCTTGTGCATCGAATTATTGACATGCTGTTTCCCCAAATGGAATGTAAGCTCCTTGAGGGCAGGGACTGTTCTTTGTCTTTGTATCTCTAGTGCACACTATCTGGCACATGGTAAACACTTAAAATATTTGCTGACTAATTAGTTATGAGAGAAGAGTCAAAGATAACATGAACAGGGGAGATAAAGAGTAAATGAAGGGGCAGCTAGGTGACACACTGAATAGAGGACTGGCTCTGGAGTCAGGAGGACCTGCATTCAAATCTGGCCTCAGATACTTGACACTTACTAGCTGTGTGACCTTGGGTAAGTCACTTAACCTCAACTGCCTTGCCTTCTCCCCTCCAAAAAAATAAAAAGAATAAATGATGATGCTACAGACAGAAATAATGAACTCAGAAGGAAGAAAAGATTTAATGGGAAGATAATAAGCTTGGCTGTGGACATGCTGAGCTTAAGGTTTCCACAATGAGATGTCCTATAAGAGATCGATGTTTGGAGTTCAAAAGGGAGGTCAAGATGGAGAAAGATTTAGGAATGAGACCCACAGCTTCTGCTCTATTGACATTTTCTCCTGAACTCCTATGACCTTATTATTGCAGTGCAACATGACTATACACGGTAAAAAATTTCAGCAAAAAAAAAAAAAAAAGTGCCACAATTAAAAATGCTAAAGTCAGAACAATGTTTCATCATGAATGGGCTGGAATTGTGGTTTTTCCTTGTGTTGATGAGAGTTCTTATGTCTAAGTTGTCTTTACAATAGTGCTTTTATTGTATTAATTGAACAACATCAATTTAAATTCAGTTAATTTTGGACTTCGCCACGCAGGTACTTTTTTTTTTTTGCTTTTTGAAGAGCAATTGGGGTTAAGTGACTTGCCCAAAGTCACATGGCTAGTAAGTGTTAACTGTCTGAGGCCGAATTTGAACTCAGGTCCTCAGGGCCAGTGCTCTATTCACTGCACCACCTAGCCGCCCCCAGGTACTAACTTTTTACAAGAAATGAACAAAGACAAAAAAACCAACAAAACCCAAAAGCCAGTTAAATGATTTGACTGAACAATAAGTCAACTGATTTCAGTTTTACCTCTTCTCATAGCAGACTCCCAGCTTGTATGTCTAAAGGCCAGTAAAAATGTCAAAAAATAGACAGGAGGAAGGAAAAACAAAAGGGCCATAATAATGTCACCTAGACAACCAACTCCTGGTTAATCAAGAACTGTACATGGAAAGCAGAAAACTCACACTAAAAGCCACGGTTTTCTAGCAGGGCCCTGGGATGAGGTGGCCTCATTTCAAAATGTGTCTGTATTGGTTCCTTTATTTGTTGCATCCCTGCTATGAAGCAACTGATCCAAAAGAATCCTAAAGAGTGCAATAGCAGGAGATGACTTTTACGAGTTGTATGCATAAAGCATCCTAAGTTGCAACACCAGTGTTGGTCACCATAAAACCTGTAATCAAGGTTGTAGAGCAGTTTCCATTATATATCTTTTCTCCTTCGTCACTAATAAATTGCCAGCAGGTTGATCTTTGGCTTGGCAAGATCATTTTCTATGGCAGTTTGAATGGAATCAGTTCATTTTTAGGGACTATAGAAAGCGTAAGAAGAATACAACCCTTAAGTGGTACTTTAATGCCTTACTTAGCGTGGAGAAGGGGCTGATCCCGAGCTGTTCCCAGGCTATTTCAGATGAACACAAGCTCTGGCTAGTTTACCACACTAGAGAGGCTTCAAGTATGGGCTCAGTAATCAATTGTAGTGAAGATACAAAAACAAGTATCATATGAGGTCACGTGAGTGAGAAAGCATTAGCAACTAGCAGAGGGAATGCTAACAAGCAAAAGCCCTTGAAGAGCACACACTTTCCTACCTGTCACAATCTACACATCCCCAAAGAGTATGACATATTTTAAAAGTGATAAATCCTTAGCATTTAGCATTTCTCTTGCTGGGAAGATTACTTAGTTTTTTAATCTTCTCTTATTAAAGATGTGGCTGTGACAGCATATTTCAAGCTTGAATCTATCAGGAACTCAAAAGATCTGGTTCCTCCTCTTTCACAGGTTAAGCAGCAGGTAATCCACGGGTCAGATGACACGTGGGCATTAGCCCACACAGACAGACTGACTTGTATCCTGAGGTCTGGGAAAGGCCTAACCCAACTGAAAAGTGGTTCTCAGTTCCAGCTTTGCAATATCTACAGTGATACCACTCATCAAAAGGAAGGTCACAAAATTCTTTAATCAAAATTATTTTAAGTTGTTTTAAAGGAATATGCCAACCCAGTCCACTTTATTAGGAATGTGGAGATTATAAAAGATTAAGAATCACTCTACTAGGGGCAGCTGGGTGGCGTAGTGAATAGAACACCGGCTCTGGAGTCAGGAGGACCTGAGCTCAAATCCAGCCTCAGACACTTAACACAAAAAAAAAACCTAGCTGTGTGATCTTGTGCAAGCCACTTCACCCCAACTGCCCTCTTGTACTGAAGACAACTTATTCACCATGCAATATTGCTGTTATTGTGTACAGTGTTCTACTGGTCCTGCTCACTTCACTCTGCATCAATTCATATGAGTCTTCCCAGCTTTTCTTAAATCATCCTGATTGTCAATAATGATTTAGTGCATTTTTTCATAGGACTATAGACAGCTTAATTTTTTCATCTGAAAACTGCCTGTTCATATCCTTTGACCATTTAACAATCGACCATTTAACAATGACTTGTATTCTTATAAATCTGACCCAGTTTTCTAGATATCTGAGAAATGAGGTCTCTATCAGAGATACTTGGTGTAAATTTCCCTCCCAGTTTTCTGCTTTCCTTCTAAATTTGGTTGCATTGGTTTTGTTTGGACAAAAACTTTTTAATTGAATATAATAAAAATTATCCATTTAACATTTCATAATGCTCTCTTGTTATCTGGTCCTAAATTCTTCCCTTATCCATGCATCTGATAGGTAAACTCATCCAAGTTCCCCTAATTTGCTTATGGTATCACCCTTTATGCCTAAATTATGTACCTATTTTGACCTTATCTTGGTATATGGTACACACAGTACATTTCTAAAGTCCTAGTAAGTCTGCCAAATCTTGTTTCCTTCGAATTACAATGGTGCATACAAAGCACCATTGTATGTTCCTAGGAATCATGTTCGGGTTCTGTGCATCGGCAACTTAGAAGTTGCTGAACCATATGGTTGATTCAAATGACAAGTACTTGTATTCTTAAAAAAAAAAAAAGACTTATACACAGCACTAGATAACTTAAGATTAAAAAAAAAAAGGTCGTCTTCCAAATTAAGATGTGGTTTAAATGGTTTTTTTTTTTTTACAAGAAAAACACTTTTTTCTTTGGATAGTAGATTGGGAAGGAAAAGATTTTAGAATTAATCCTCCTACCACATTTTCCCTTCTACCCTTCACCCCCACACCTCCACAGTGAAAAGAGATCAAAATAGTATTTCCCCAGTTACCAACAAGGAGACTTACTTCCTCAGCAGTATCTTTTTCTATCCGGACTATCTTGTTTTCCCAGTAGATTCGTTGAGATTCTAGCTGGCTCGTTAGTAAATAAGAGTACTAGAACCAGAAAGAACGATATAGGTATGAATAGATATGAAACAATTGTTGGCAAGTTGCTGAAATCTATTTAGAAAGCTGCACCAAACATAATTATACAGAAGCCTAAGAATAAAAGTGATATTATGACGTTTTATCTTGGTTGAGTCTGCTATTTCTAAATAAGCTTGACTCGACTCCATACTTTTTTTAGTCGAGGGTGAGGAACAGTGAGGAGGCTAGTTTGGCAGGATCATGGAGTCTGTATAAGTCTAGAAAGGTAAGGTGCATCCCAATTGTGAAGTTTTTTAAAAAATAGGTTTTATTGATACATTTTGCTTTTATATTGCCTAGATATCTCTGTTTTCCTTCCTTCCTATCTCCTATAAAAAATATTTTAAAAAAAGAAGAAGAAAAATAATTTAATATCTACTTCTAAAAAAGGTGTCTTCTCTCATCTCTTCTTTTGGGCCAAGCATGGTTTTTGTAATTTTTAAAGATTCTCTGTAGTTCTTTAAAATTATATCGGTTGTAGCCACTGTAGCTCAGGGTCTATAGGTGTGTGCCCATGCCCAGTTATAATAGCTTTCTGATTGGTCTGCCTGCCTCAAGTCTCTCCCTTCTCCAACCCATCCTGCACTTAACAGACACAGTTAATGTTCTGGGCTGATCATGTCAACACCCCCCCCACACTCCACATCTTATCACTTCCAAGATCAAATATTAAGTTCTCTTCAAGGCATGTAAAGCCCTTCACAACTGAGTCGCTTGCAACCTTTCCAGTCTTCTTCCACTTACTCCATGAAGCAGCCACCCTGGTCTATCTGGCTGCTCCTGGAACATGCCATTCTAGCTACCAACCTGGCACCTCCACACCCAGGATACTCTGCTTCCTCCCTGCCTTTCAGTTTCTGGGGCCTCTTTTAAGACTGAAATTTAAATCCTACCTTCTGCAAGAGGTCCTTCCTAGTTTCCCTGGCTGCTAAGGCCTTCCCTCACAGGCTATCTTCCATCTCTTCTGAACAGATACTGTTTGCACAGTATCATTTACAGGTTATCTCTTCCACCAAAGTATGAGCTCCATGAGGGCAGGGACCACATTTTTGCCTTTGTATTTGTTTCCCCAGTGCTTAGAATATCTGGCACACAGGAGGTGCTTAATAAATGCCTCTTGATTTGCTGACTGACAGACATCACTCTTCTGCAGACTATCATGCTCTCTTGTACTACCACAATTACCTGCCCACTGGTCTCCCTGCGCCCAGCTCCCCCCTCCTCAATATCCCCCCAATAGTCACCCCATTGATATTCCTAAAGCATAAGTTTGACAATGTCACTCCACTAGCTAAGAAACTTTCCTAGTACCTTCCTGCCTCTAGGATAAAATGCAAACTTCTTTCTGGCCTTTAAAGCCCTTCATAACTTGGCTCAAACCTATCTTTCCAGGCTGATTACACAACACTCCCTCACCCATGCTGTGTTCCAGCCAAACTGGCCTATTTGCTGTTCTCTGTACACAACATTCCGCCTCCCATCTCCACACCTTTGCACAAGCTGTCCCTATGCCTGGAATGTGTGCCCTCCTCTTGGAATCCCTAGCTTCCTTCGAGATTCCAGTCAAGTGACACTTCTCATACACAGCCTTTCCTGATTCCTCCCAGCTGTTAGAGGCTTCCTCTATTTACTGTGCAGCAACTTCTCTGGGGATAAATGGTACCTCCAACAGTCTGAAGGCAGGGACTGTTGTACTGTTACCACTGTATCCAATACCTAGCAAATGTTTCATATTTCATTAATAAGTGAAATTAAAGTAGGCAAGAACATAAAATCAAGTGATTTTCACATGAGAAGTGGTATAAAGCAGATCACTGATCTAGACATTTAGAGGTGGTAGAATATGAATGAGGGTTAACAGATGGGCAGCAAAAGAGGGACACTGATAATTTCAGGACCTATCATTTGATTTGGGGAGCTGTTCTCTCCTTTGAAGCAGATAGCGACCTATATAACTTAATAAATGGTCTCCCTCTAGTTACCATAGCAAAAAACCAACCAGCCAAACAAAGAAAACATTACCCTGTAACCAAATGAATGGTGAGTCTCATCTATAAAGACAGAGCACACCAATAGATCCATACCTGGAGCTTACAGCCTGAGCCACCCTCAAGCTGGCCTAGACGTCAGGAAATTAATACCTTGATAAGGCATCAGAGCAGGAAGAAGGTGAAAACTGCACTGCTCTTACTATAACATACTAGCATTTAAAGGATCAGAAGCAGGGAAGACTGGAGAATGCCACAAATAAAAAAAATCTGAAGGATGAAAGGGTATGGAGGGGTTGTGATGGGTACTGACTGGGTGCACGTACTCTGTTGAAATCATGGATCCACTGAAGTATTTTCCACAGCAAAGTGGAGAATATTTCTTCAATTGCTTTTGAACCAAGAAAACAGTATTATCAGCTTTTGATTTTATAACCACCTAATGGTAATACATTTCTCTTTGGGGGCAACCCCCCCAATAGCCCACATGTGTATAGTATTCTGTGTACAGTCACAGAACACTTTACATGCATTATATCAGCCACTTAAACCACAACTCTTTAGGTCATTTGGTGCATGTGGAGAAATGTGTAAGGTCAAAGGCTGATAAACCCAAGTTCAAACAGTGTTTAAAGTACTAAATAACAAAAATAAGCACTGATTCAAGAACCAAAATACTTCACCTCTAATTGCAAGGCATCTATTTTCTCTTCTTGACAAGTATCACCCTCACATTCATATTGTACTATCTTTCCATCAGTTTTACTTGCGACCAATCGATGAACATAATTATCTAGAGGAAAAAAATAATCAAAATAGTTTTCTTAGACAGAAATAGGCCTCTATAAGCTTTTAAATCACAAAAAGAGAACTTTTCTTTGAAATTTCTAAACGATGAGGTTGGTAATATTTTGTTCAAAAAGGGATTAGTTTAGGCTCTGCAATTTCATCAGTGAGAGGTTTGGCAGCTGTAGGGTATAATTGCCATGCTACTCAAATTGAAGTTATTCATAGGGACACTGAACATGTTACACTGCCATGCCAGTGGAGATCAATGTTTTCAGCAATGAGGAGGAAATATGACAGCCATTTACTGTTGGCAATAAAGGGAACGTGAAGAGTCAAGAAGATGCCTGCTCCTAATACAATGTGTGGGCGGACTGATAATAAGGGTGAGAGCAGCGCGTGCGCACCTCCAGCATAGTCCCAGACGCGGTGATTGGTCAGCTGCATTGCATATGTGTGCTGTGTTTCTTCAAAGTGCTTGTAAGCATGCCGACTTACGTATCGTCCACATCCTATATGGCCGCATATTAAACAAATCCAGAGGTTCTGTCAACAAATAAGAAAGGCGACCATCAGACAACGTAGCTGAGAAATCTGGTACACCGCGGCAGGCACAGTGTCTGAGGCAGAGAGGAATACTTTGGTTTGTACCTTCCAGAGTTCTGAGCAAATGCATTTTGAGACTCATGAATCAATGAACAGTTTCAATGATAAATCATTTCCCATCTTGCTTTTTTGAGTACACTAAGAAAACAGCAAGAGTGAAGTTTCAGAATTGTATTAAGCACAAATTGATTAAAAACAGAAGAGACAAAAGCATCAAATCACAGTAGAATATTAGAGGCATATTAGAAATGAGATATGCAGTTGTACTTCCTGCCTGATCCCTAAAAAAGATTTTAATGTAGACCCCCAGAGGATCAAGACAGCTCAACAGGACCTAAAAGGAATTTAATTGCACCCAGCAGAGAATATTCCTAGCTAAGTCATGATGAGTTCATCATTCTTTTAAAATCCATTACTTACTTCCTGAACTCCACACTCAAAACATTTATTTTCTTCTACAGGTTCTGGCGTTTGACAGTATCGGCAAACAGGACACCTATCAGGGTAACCAACAGAAGATAAAGAAACATGTTTCAGATTAGATAAAAGAAATTTCTTTTGTTAAAAAAAAGAAACATCGTCTTCCAGTGTAAAAACTGTGAATATGATCAGAGAGAATACATTGCTCATAAACTCTCTTCCTTTGTCTTCTTTTAAAAAATTTTTTTATTTAGCATTTTATTTTTCCCCAATCACATGTAAAAATAAATTTTAACATTTTGTTTTTAAAATTGAGTTCTAAGTTTTCCCTCTCTCCCGGTTTTAACTCATTTTGCTTTGTATCAATTCATTTAAGTCTTTCCAGGCTTTTCTGAGAGCATCCTGCTCATCATTTCTTATAGCACAATAGTATTCAATCACAATCATATACCACAACTTGTTCAGCCCCTCCCAATTGATGGGCATCCCATCAATATCAATTCTTTGTTACCAGAAAAGAACTGCTATAAATATTTTTGTACATATAAAGTCCTTTTCCTTTTTGTTTTCTTTTTAAATCTGTTTTTGGGACACAGACCTAGTAGTGCTACTGCATGGTTTTATACTCCTATGGGCATAGCTCCAAATTACTCTCCAGAATGGCTGGACCAATTCCACCAACAGTGCATTAGTGTCTCCATTTTCTCACATCCCCTTCTACATGTTATTTTCTTTTTCTGTCCTATTAGCCAGTCTAATAGGTGTGAGGTAGTACCTCAGACTTGTATAACCTCTCTTTCCCCAGATAAATTATTTTTCAAATATAATATGAAGGATAACACTCAACTCACAAATCTGCAAGTGAGGACATTACTTATCCCAAGGATATAATATGAGAAATATAAGATCTTGATACAAAAACTTTATGAATAAAAAGGCAAAGGACAATGGGAAGAGAAATGAGGGAGAAGCCTAGGTCAAGTTCAAGAGCAAGTCAGAAGTCTACAAGTCAGAATTAGGGATTCAAGATAACATATCAAGTTTGTTTAATATCTGAGATTACTGATTCTTTGGGTGTTATTACTACCCATCTCCCTCCTAAAGCCTTTCCTTCAAGACCTCAAAAGATCTCAGATTTCACCCAGGTGGGAATCGCCTCCCACTGATGCAGACTGCAGCCTCACGGTGACTCAGCAGATACTTCATGCACAGCTGGAGCCAAAAAAAAAAAATTCATCCTCTGGTGGCCAACCTAGTAAGTTTCTCCAAACATATCTAGGCTGGTGTTGATATTGCATATATGCGGATCATTGCGGAGCCTATATTATTAAGCTTTTCCCAGGGTTATACTTCCTGCTAGTCTTAGCAGAGGTAGAGGACTATGTTGTTGGTTTTGCAGAACTATTTTTTAAAAATTCTTTCTTGGGGCGGCCGGGTAGCACAGCAAGTAAGAGCACCGGCTCCAGTGTCGGGATGACCTGGATCAAATCCGGGCTCAGATACTCAGCACCACACCCAGAAATAATAACTGGCCATGTAACCTTGAGCAAGTTACTTAACCCCAATTGCTTAAAAAAAAAAATTCTTTCTTACAAGGGAAGGGGAAGCATATATTTGTAAATGAAGATGAAGTAAAAGCCCAAGATATCAATAAAAATGAAAAACAAGAAATCAGCTTCAATCTTCACTTTCAAGGCTACCTTAGTTGGCGGAAACATTCTATTATAGCCTTCACCAAGTAATAAAAACCAGCATAAATGTGCTTTCTGATATTCACAAGGCAGGCTACTGTACAAAGATGATCTGAGGCACCCAGGTGGAGCAGTGGACAGAGCACTGGGCCAGGAGTGAAGAAGACTTCTCGAGACCAATCCAGCCTCAGACACTTACTGTTTGTGTGACTTACTGGCAAGCGACTTAACATCTATTTGCATCAGTTTCCTCAACTGCAAAATGGAGATGATAGAACCCACCTCAAAGGGCTGTTGTGAGGAGCAAATGAGATATTTGTAAAGACTTTAACATAGAGGCCAGTACATAGTAGGTGCTTAACAAATATTTGTCCCTTTCTTCTCCTATCTAGATGAATATTATGAAGTAGATTATGTCTGTCCTGTTATAAGTACTGCTTCCAAAGCTGTTTTTAATCACTACTGTCTGAAAATTGCAACTTTTTTGTGGGGGTGAGTCAAGCAAAAATATCTAAACATTTTTTAAAAATCCAAGATTTTCATGCAAACTCTTGACTATAAACATTGTCATTTAAGCTAAACAGCAATGAAAAGCGAATTTATAGTTAAAATGTCCAAATTACCTGAATTAAACAAGTCTATGGAGGATATCAATAAGTTAAGAAGAAAAAACCTAAAACAAAGCCTTCAGTTTACTTTGTTGTTGAAGAGGGTAAATAAAACTATTATGAAATGGTAATAATCAGATATGTTATCTATTTGACACAGGTAAGGGGGGTTATACATTTTCTATTACTTCTACTGTGGATCCACAATCTTTCCTAAGTTTCTAGCAAAAAGAAAGCCTGGACACTCTCTGAACTTCCCCTCCTTCTCTCTGTGTTGTTTTCCCCCACTGGAATGTAAACTTTTTGAGGGGCAGGCTTGCTTCTATTTGTGTCCCTGGTGCTCAGCAGAACGCATTACAAATATTACCTCATTTTTTCCCTCAGAACAACCCTGAGAGATAATAGCACACTATTAGTATCTTCATTTTACTAATTAGGGAACTGAGACAGGCATTGGTTAATTGAGTTTTACAGGATCACACGGCCAGCAAACATCTGAGGCCAGATCTGGACTTACTGGAGCATCATGACTCTTGGCCTGGTGTTCTGTGCACTGTGGCGCCCCCTAGCAGCCCCTAAAACCCTTCACTTCTCTGAGTATATATTTCAGTCTCTGTAAAAGGAGGGTTAAAGAGGAGATAATCCCTTCCAGCTCTAAATCCTCAGTGACACCTGACAACCAACTAGTTGAAGTTACCAGAGTTGACATAGAACTCTTTGTCAGTTAGCTGACCATGTTACAGAAGGCATAGGGTATAGTTTGGCTGCTATATAGGCAGAGCTAAGCCTCCTGATAACAAGCCCCTCCATAATTTGCACAGGGACCTGGCAAGTCGCTGAATTGTCCTTAAAGGCAATCCCACCTGCTAAGTCAGCTGAAGCATTACCAGAAAGAAACCTTAACACATCTCTTGCTTGGTAATGACTCTGTGACCTTTGGCCAGTGACTCCTAACATTCACAACAGACTAAAATGGTAATGAGGCAGCTGCTGCTTCATTGATGGGAATTTTGGAATTAACAAGCCAAAAGTGTTAGATGGCAAGCAGGATTATGGAACAAAACTTGGTCAGGGCATAGATCACATAAATAAGAGCTTCAAATTTTGTCATTTAGCTTTTGGTGAATGAGAGAAAAGAATAACTCATGGTGTACTGAACAAATTCCACCAAGGCACTCAGAAGCCAAACTCTATACTGCTAAAAAGAGTTTGGTCCAAGAATGCTGATTATTCTCAGGGATGATGGAAGGAGTAAGGAAAAGGGAAGACAATGAAATCTGCGTAGTACCACCCTTGATTTGTGAAACTGAACAGAAGAGCAAGATCTTATTTGTTTTTTTAATTCCAAAGAGGCTTGTCAATGTATGATAAGCCTCTCTGGAATAAAAAAACAGTAGAGCTAAAAAAAAAAAAAGCCAGCATACTTACGTAGTATCATCCCAGCGTTGTAGACACTGGCTATGAAAACTATGGTTGCATAATGTGGTGAGTATCCCATTCACAGACTCATCCATCCTCTCCAAGCACACTGTGCATTTGGGGAGCTCTGTCAGGTCCATCACTGGGAGGCTGGCACCCTGGATATAAATGTAACCACCACCTTTTCATTTCAACAAGTTAGGAGTTCACAAACTGTCAAAGTAGAATAAATAGACTGCTACTAACTAGGAAGTTTAAATTCATCATGAAAGTTTCCAGTCAAAAGCATACCAACCTTCCAGCTCTAAAGTTCATAAGGACACGGGTCTGGGAACAACATCAAAATATTCAACAATTTGATTTATTTAGAAAAAAGTAGCCATCAAAAGTAGCATCATCAGATGCAAGTTCATAGGCAAACTGACTTAACACTCAATATTCCTAATTTTCCCAGTATTTTCTATGTTACAGTAATAGTTACCAAGCTTGATTAGCCCTAGGAATAAATAAGCACTTACTGTTATTTAGCTGGTAACAATCCAACAAAATCATCAGCTACATAAGCTTCTCCCCAATAGTATTTTATTTTTTCCAATTACATGTAAAGATAGTTTTCAGCATTCACTTTTATAAGATTTTGAGTTTCAAATTTTTTCCCCTACCTCCCGCCCTTCCCAAGGTGGCAAGCAGTCTGATATAGGCTATATATGTACAATCATTATATAGACTTTAAACATAAATACAGTACATGATGAAAATCACTTTATATTTCTAGAAGCATTTCGGAAAGGCCTTCAGAATTTAATATTCAACTTTTTCATAGCTGGCCAGTAAGTCTGTTTTGCTCAGACCAAAAGTTTCTAATGTGAGGCTCAGAATTTATTCTCAACCTAACAATGTAGTCTAAATGATTTTACCTCAGTGAAGTGTAATGCAAGGTAAAGAATATTAAGGACTATGCTTTGGAATCATGTAAATCTAGAATATGATGCAACTAAAGTGACAAACTAATCAAGTGATAATCAACTGGGGCAAAGAACTGTGTCAGACAGCAAACAGTTCAGGGAGATCACGAGGTGCTTTCAAAACCACAAATACTAGCTCTGAAGATATGGGAAGAGGATTTTAGGGTGGATTCCAAAACCAGACCAAATTCAACTGTCAGACTTTCACTTGATTAGTTTAGATAGTGACGTATCATAATTATTCTTTGTCACGGCTGATTTATTTTTATAAACTATTTTATTATTATGGATTTATATTTGTAACGATTTAATTTTTATATAATCCCTTTCCTCCCAACACCCCTGCTAATGTTATGTACGATGACAATAGGGCTCAAAAAGGCAGGCTGACTAAGTGTTCCCAAGGCTTCGGACCCATGCGTCCTTTCTTCATCACATCCTGCTGCTCCTTATGAGCACTTCTAAAAATCTTAAAAAGGGGAAAATGCTTCAAACTTACATCTTCCGACTTCACGACTTCGGCCCTCTCTACATATACCAACTGGCAAACATCTTCTTCTATTGAATTAAATTGTCGACCATTGCATGCCATATAAAAACTATCTGCATCAGCCTATGAATATAAGGAAGGGAAGTAATAAATGGATTACTCAGAGAAGTGACATTTTCTCTACATTCAATCAAGACAATTTTCAATACTTTTATTTAGAAAAATAAACCCACTAAAAATAGATACCCTAGAGGTATATCCACAGGCCATCTAAACCTTGGCAGATTGATATCCCACCTATCCACAATGGTCTCTGGGCCACAGACATTTTCTACTTGAAGAGACAGGAGATATTTAAGCTCAGAAAGCTAACAGCTATTTGGATTTTAATATTCAACTGGTAACAACCAATTTCCCCCCTCGATATAATCCCCCCACCCCAGTAAGAATTTTCACTGAAGTTGAAAAAGTAAATCTCTTTTTGCAAAGTCTGAACTAAATCAGAACTAAGGGAAGCTTAAGATGATTTCTATTAAAAAAATGTCGACAGTCATTTCAGAGGAAAAAGACATCGGTGCAAGTGCAATAAAATCAAGAAAAAAAATCACTTTCTTCTGAATAACCAAAATACAACCCTTTTGGGGCTGTCACATAAAGATCTCATCCTGAGGGTTAAAAGAACTGAGTGCCCAATATCAAATATGATGGTTAAAGGGCCCCAAGTTTAGCCTGCCTGTAAAATAAGTCATTCTCTAAGGTTGCTGGGGAATTAAAGACAAGTGGGAAGAAAAGACACATTTTTTGACTCCTACAGAGTAAAGCTGCTACAAGGATTAAGAATCTGTCTTCTTTCCTAAACACACACCTTTAAAATAGCAAGATGGAATAGGTTTATGTAGATAAGACATTGCCTTTTTTCTTGTCTTAGGAGACAGAGAATAGATGATTCCACTAAAAAAAATGGCCTTTTAGAAGCAGTTGAGAGAGCTGAACTCATTTAGATGTCTCATCACCTTCCATATTGTAGGATCAGCAAAATTTGGACAAAGGTACAAACCCAAACACAGGAAGTAGGTCTGCATTAGTTCTACCACCCTATGTAGTTTGTTTTGTTATAGCACTTAGCAGTAAAAGGAAACATCACACAAATCTATCACTACAGAGAACCTACACAAATTCAGAGTAAAGATTTCCAAGATCTTTGGGAAACAAAGAAATGCTCTTCATCCCAAAGCTCTAAGCACTCTCTTATCTTAACAGCACCAGAAAGTTTTTAGGGTGCTTTTAATGCCCTACGAAGGATGGAGATTCAATTTTAATTATCTTGATTAATCTTTATTTAATGTAACCAAGTAAGCCAAGCATTTGATAAAGAATTGTCAACTGTTAGCTTCACATTTTAAGGTGGTGTTTCTCCTCCCCAGAAAAAAGTGGCTCCATGGGCAAAGTACTTCTTCACCAACTGCAGGATATTAATGAGCAGAATGCTCTATTACATTGATATTGCAAAGGAGAAAACACTAAAAAGGACCCTCTTTGTTCTCTAACAGCCACAACTTTTTCTTGGAATGTGTAATTATAAAGAGGCACCCTAAGGCAACTAAATTAATTCTTGTCTGGAGAAACTAGGGACAGCAGACTAGGTACCCAGATACATGTGCCAGCTCTTCTGAACCACTACACTTGGCAAACTGGCACAGACTGTTGCTGGAACAAGGCACAAACACTCCTCGAATCATTCCTTCTCATGTCTTTTTTTTTTTTTTTTTGCAATCGGGGTTAAGTAACTTGCTCAAGGTTACACAGCCAGTTGTTTCTGGGTGTGGTGCTGAGTATCTGAGCCCGGATTTGATCTCCAGGTCATCCCGACACTGGAGCCGGTGCTCTTACTTGCTGTGCTACCTGGCCGCCCCTCATGTCTTTCTAATACCATTCAGGCCCAGAATTTCTTCTAATACCATTCAGGCCCAAAATTCTTCACCCAAGGGAAAGAAGAAGGGTAGAAGATACGAGGCATGAAATAAGGAAATAATTAAGATGGGGAATATCTCTGCTTCATTCAACAACCAGAAACATTACACTCTTTTAAAAAATTTTTCCATCACAAAGGAAGTGTCCTTTGTTCATAAATCTTGGACATCTCTTACATAGCTCTCTAAATTAAGTGTCCCCTCAAATGGATCTCTTACTATTAAAAATATAGTTTATCACTTTTTTTTTTTGAGGCAATAAGGGTTAAGTGACTTGCCCAGATTCATACAGCTAGTCAGTATTGAGTGTCTAAGGCTGGATTTGAAATCAACTCCTCCTGACTTGAGGGTCAGTACTCTATCCGCTGTGCCACCTAGCTGCCCCCAGTTTATCACTTCAGAGTTAGCAACGGGAGGATTTTTGTAACATGACCCTGTCCCAAGGATATATGATGCTGTTTTGTTTGGGAACACTAAAAAAAACCCTTTTTCATCTAGAGTCCAATAGGTCCAGGTGACCTATTATATAATTCCCAACAGAAAGGCCTTCTACAGAGCTCTAAGAATGCTGGGGTCAAAAAAGGCTGCCTAACTCTGCCCTACCATGCATTTTCTTTTGTCAAAAATGTGAACAAATTTAGAACTCCCTTCACATGCCCGGATGAATTCTAAGTTCTTCACCTATAAACTCAATTCCCCAAAGGTCATAGCAAATATTAGTAAACACACCTGTTCACATGGCCTACAGAATAAAGCCAAGGAAAATAAATTTTCGCATGAGTTTGGAAAAGATACAGAGCAGCTCTACTAGAGATAAATGACTGAAGGAAAAAAATTTAAGAAATTAAAAGGTGGCCTGAGGAAGAAAATAAGAGTCCATCCACACCACTTTTTAAGGAATGCCACGAATGAGACAAATTTGAATTGTGTTATGAGTGGCTTACCAGGTGCTCACAGCAGGATTGCTAACACTTCTAGGAAGGACCTATTACACAAACTGAGGGTTAGAGGGGTATTATACTGGGGGCATAATGCTCATTCTAGCAATGTCAGATGATATCAGTTGGTGAGAATACAGACCTAACAATACCAATGTCATAGAGTAACTCCACATGACTTATGCCTGACCTCGGACTTAATCCCTAAACTTAGCCAACAAATGTCAGCACTTTGTTGTAGAAGGACTAGATGGATGGTCTGCTATACAATAGCAAAGCCACCATCTCTGAGAAAAATAACTCAAAGCAGAGTCATGGTGGATGAATAATCATCTTCATGTACAAAGAATGGTCCTTAATTACATGGAAAGATCTGCAAAAATGATAACAAAATGACTAGATTAAATTAAAAAGACGGTAAGCTTGGTGATCTTGGTAGTTTTGAAGACAAGACATAATCCTTTTAATTGTGCTTTTTTTTGGAGGGAGGAAGGCAGGGCAATTGGGGCTGACTTGTCCAAGGTCACATGGCTAGTAAGTGTTAAGTGTCTGGGGCCAGATTTGAACTCAGGTCCTCCTGACTCCAGGGCCAGTGCTCTGTTCACTGTGCCACCTAGCTGCCCCTAATTGTGCTTTTTTTTTTTTTTAAGCCCATTCACATTTTTTCTCCATTTGGCCAACACTGATCTTATGAACTTGAAAGCAAAGAATCTGTTTTCTTTCTGTGTTGTCAGGCTCAGGTCAAATAACTTGATGGTTAAGTGGCTACCATAACTCGTTGAAGCAAAAGTCATTAAGAGACACACAGAATCTGAGCTAAACCTTATAAAAACAGTGGCTTTCTTCTTTTCCCCACATCTTCATCTCACTTCTTCCAGAAAGTCCAGGACATCAGCTAAAAAGAGTTTTAGGACACCATCTGCTCAATTTGCAAGTTTTCCAATGATTTTTAAAGAGCTTTGCACATGTAGTGAAAATGACTGATTTAAGTGCTCTTAGACTCTCAGCTTTGCAATTTCTATACTGTCAAGCCCCAGGAGTTGAGACTCGTGTTTGTTTGTTTTTTCACTTTTTCACTTGTGAAGTATGTCTCATATGGACAAGGTTATGGATGTGCACACTCAGTATCACTGTACAAGTGTGCCTCACAAGAAAAGGATTTTCTCTTTCTGGTGTTGTAAGAGCAGAGGTGTCAGATTTGAATTTCAGCACAAAATAGTTAAAATGCAAATGGGAAATGTTTAATAAAATGAATAAAAATACAACATAAAGTCAATTTATGATTTTCTAAGTCAACATGTGGCCAGCAAGGCACCACTGTTGCAGAACATGTAGGAAATACAGATTTTTCCTCTCCAAGTTTGCTCCCTTATAGCCACTGAGTGGCTGTTGCTGTTAATCAATCTTGCATTCCTTTAGGGAGGAAGTAGGGTGGTGGTAAGTCTGCACACCTGTGGTGGCACCCTCCCACACACAAATTCTTATGATCTATCAGAGACCATGCTAACAATGCTGAAGACACACCTTTTGCCATCCAGCTAATCTGGAATCCATTTAATTAGGGCAAATTTAAGGGGATTTTTACTGGAAAGGTGAAGGAGTCACTGTGACAATTTCAAACTCTTTAGCCCAATTTAAACAAAATATGATAGGCAAAAGAAAAACGTATCAATGAAAAAGTAAGGGTATTATAATTTTCAAATTATCTGGAGTTTTAAATCTGTTTTTATAAGTTCTTCCTTCAAACTAACAATATGATATACATCTAACAAAGAACTGAATTTTTGGACCTTCTTTTGCCTAATACTATTATCCTTTTAAGAAGCATAAAGGGGCAGCTAGCTAGGTGGTACAGTAAATAGAGCACCAGTCCTGGATTCAGGAAGATCTGAGTTCAAATTCAGCCTTAGACACTTGACACTTAAGTAGGTGTGTGCCTTGGGCAAGTCACTTAAACCCAATTGTCTTGCCCATTCCAAAAAAACAAAAACCAACCAAACAAACAAAAAGCAAAAGAAAAAATGTGGTATCATTTTATCAAGTTTCTCAGTATTTACCTATAGCAGTGATTTCTAACCTCAATTTTGGAACAGCTTGGTAATCTCAAGAGGTATCATAACGCTTTATCTCTCACATTTAAAAACTAATTTTAAAATGATTTTTTAAAGCAATTTTTTTAGGGGAGATAAAGAAGTGTGTGGTGAACAAAAAGAAAAATAGAGTACTGCAATTCAAAAAAGTTAGGGATTGTGTATCCTACTGAAATTATTACTAAATGAAAACTAAAAGTCACCACATGGCTGGCCCCTCACCCCCCCCCCCCCCCGCAAAAATAGCAGGAATTTCAATAGTGTTCACATTATTGGTTATGTAAATGGAATTCAATTCACAACAACATCCTAGGTTATGTTCACAGAAATATGTATTTTAAATATTTTATATGAAAAGTTTCTGATCCCATACTGCCAGAATCAAAAGTCCCATAGTTCCAAATGTAGTTTGTGCAACAAACAGGTTTTAATACCGTAATATCTTAACTCGTACCTGTGCACTGAACTTTATCAACACCATATACTGGTTTGGAGTAGAGTCTCTGATAATTTTCATGTGCTCAATGACTTCGTTAAAAGGAGCCACAAACTTCATGAGGTCATGGCTGGTCATTGTAGCTGGGACCGTGAGGACACATAGCATAGCGCTTCGTCGCACGTCTTCTTTTAAAGAGGTCATCTTACTAAAGAGACAACAATGAGACTGTCTTGAATAAAGGAGCCATGGTGAGTCTGGACAATGCCATTTTAAAGTCATGCTGAAATATAAAAAAGGGATGTCTCACTAATTGACTACTTATTTTATTATGAACATACACACTCAAAGGGCAAATGATCACTTCAAATTATTTGCACAGTTTAACAAGTTTTAAGGTTTCCGTATCATTTGCCCACTAGAAAATTTTAATCTCTTTAGTTAAAAAACAAGTTATATATTTGTACTGGGTAAATATTCATCACTTAAAAAAAATAAAATCGTCAACCACTGATTCATCCAGAAGCCCAGCTGTGGGATGAGAGGAGGAGGAGGAGGAGGAGGAGGAGGAGGGGGAAGAGGAAAGCAGAGTGTGAGAAGAAATTCAAAAGCATGAGAATATGCACATAATGCCTCTGCAGTTTTGAAGATAATGGAAATTATTACCCCAGTTATAACAAATGCAGTAGAGAACAAACCATCCTACATTTTAGTTAACCTTTGAAATGGTACAAATTCACTTTAGCTGCCATGAACCAATTTCTAAAAACTATTTACCAAAACAATTGTCACTGAAGAGTTGGCAGTTTCAAGCTTCTCTCAGTGGGGTCCTGACAGGCACCAGAACATCAAGTGTCATTCAATAGGCTACTTAGCCAGAAGGTTTTATTTCACACAGAGCCAACCCACTTCTTGATTCTTGTTTTTCAGGAAGACCCACACCTTTTGTTACTTTGTAATTAGGTCAGGAAGGCTGTGATATCCTCTGACCCTGAAGAAGGGTGTATCTACTCTGAGGTGAGGTTTTGCTTTGGGGCTCACTTATGGGAAGAGTTGTGTGATTAAGTCAGATGAGACCCTGGGAAGCCATTGAGCCCTCCCAGTTTTGAAAACCCAGATGTTGGTGCTTCTCTCTCTGGTAACTAACTAAGTATGTATGTAATGGTCAGACAGCTAGAAGCCCTGTCTGTTGATCTGTTGAACTGTGTTGTTTTCTCTGTCTGTATTTTTTGTCTGCTTGTAATTTCTGAAGTTCAGAGTGCTAACTTTTCCCCTGAACTAAGTGAATGAAACATATGCATGTTTAATTAAAGATTGTTGACCCCTTTAAAGTTGCTTTCCTTTAGTACAGCAGATCAAAGAACCTGTGCTAGCAGCCATTCTTGGTATGCTAGGGTGCTTGCTGTTATACCCCACCAGAGGAGGGAGTTGGAAAAGTAGATGAAATATTTATCAGCTAATTAACTTGTAGCAGCTTTGGCAAAAAGTCTGATGAGGGAAGAAGATAAAACTGCTTAAAAAGAGATTAGGGATTCTCTGTGAAATTCTATTATCAATGTTAATAATACTCTTCCCAAACATCTCCCTTCAAAATATCTACACCCACTATTACTTTATGGGCAGACTAATATTACCATTGGAAACTCTCTATTAAGAAAAAAAAAACATCAAGTCTATCCATCAAACCAACTCTAGTGTCATAAAACAAAGAACCATCGCAGACACAGCACTGAGGAAATGTTAACACTCTTAAGTTCCATCTCTGATCACTAGGGCCACCAGCCTAGAAACCAGGCCCCCATGTTATCCAAGTCTGCCTCAGAGAGGAAAAAAAGACTCCTTGGCACATGCTCCCACTTTTCCAATTCAGAAGGAAGAAGGCTTTTCTTACTTTGTTTTGTACAGGTGCATTATGCCATGAACTATTTCAACTGAAGGGTTTCCACTGAAGAATGAAATCTGGTCCGGAAGCTGCTTAGAGGGAGAATCTGGAGCAATTTCTTTACCATGATCTCCATTTCTACTTTTCTCAGGAGACGATGATGCCTCTGAAGACTTTCTTTCTTCCATTGTAGCTTTCATCTCATCTTTCACAAATCAAAAGTTTTGATAAACTTTATAAGGCTATAAACTGCATTAGGAGGTCAGTTATGCTCAAAGATTCCAATTTCACACAGGTCCAATCAGACTTTAATAGTATGACATATAACCTTCCTAAAGGATTTTTCGGTATTTAGTTAGATATGATTTTGAGGTTTCAAAGATCATATCTGGCAGAGAAAACTCAACATACTAAAATCCAAACAAATTCCCCAAATAATCAAAATGTGTATGCAAGAAAATGAACCTTAATTTCAAACTGTAATTTCTATTTGCCCCTTAAAAAATGAAATCAATACTTCTGATAACTTCTAACGATTTTACACTTTTCAGGATACACTTGTAAGCAGATATTTTATACATATGCTCAAGGCTAATGTTTGAAAAGCAGACTTACCAGTTTTGGTCATTTGAGTTTTAATACTGATCCAATTCCTCTGAATGGAGCAGGTCAGCAAAACAATGGGAATGGACAACAAATTCATTTGGACTGACTGCTGATTTGTCATTCAGCTATGAGGTAGTTCCTCTACAACTTTCAATAAAGGCAAACCTAATTTGTTAGGATTTGTTTAAAAAGTACTTGGGTAAGATTAAATTAGAACCTAAGAGATTGAAATAATAGGCTTACTGAACAAGTATGAAAGAATCATCCAGAAGCACAAAACAATCTAATAAATGATTCAAGACATTTGAAAAACTTACTTGGGTTAGACTTTATGGTTTCAATGATCATATCTGTCATTTCTCGCCGGCCAAGATGTTGGTGTATAATTGCTGCCTTCTCCACTGGTGCCTTTCCTTCTAAATGGACCTTAGCTGAAGCTAGTGTCTTTTCTTTGATTTCTTCATCAGACATTTCCCTAACTAAGAAAAACATAACTAATTAGCATCTCATAGTGACTGTCCAGATGGCAAAACAAACTCCTCCTCATGCCAATAAAAAAAAACAAGCAGATCTGAGGAATAGCACAGTCACTGTGTATCTTCTATACTATTAGAGAAGTTAGGAAATTACCTTTTCTTTTTCTTTACCAGCCTGGGACAAAGAGGGAGAGGGAGAAGAGGAAGGAATGAGAATTTAATTACCTATAAACATCTGTAGGTCTGTTTTAATGACATGAACTTCTAGAAGAAACCAGCCACACAGAATCCTTAAGGAGATTATACTGAGCCCCAAGTTAACATGTCAACTGATATAATTTTTTTAAGTTTTTCTTATAAATACTAAGGCCAAGGCTTGAATTTGTGATGTAAACCACCATTAAAAAATACTGTGTCCTAAAATAATATGGTTACAGTTTTCAAAGCACTAGCATATATATTAGCTCATGTGATCCTCAAAATAATCCGGTAAAAGGTAAGTGTTACCATGCTCAATCACAGGATCAAAGAACTGGAAGAGACCTTAGCTATCATGCAACACACTCTTATTTTACACGAAGAAACTGAGGCTCAGAGAGAATAAGCATTTTACCCATGTGCCATTCGGCTGTGAAATGAAAGAACTCTGAGCCAGAACCCCAGGCTACCAACTCCTCGCCCAAGTTCCTTCCACTATTTCACACTGCTTTGCTGGAGAAATGAAGACACTAAACTACATAAAACTAAAGCGAATGATGGGGGTAGTTCCTTCACTGACGATGATCACAACCTGCCTATGACTAGAGGTGTAACTCCTGTTCACATCCTGCCCTGAGTATGCTCTAAGTGCTGGAGGCCTTTCTTGATTTCTCCTGACATCTCAGAGATACCCGTGGACCATACACTATCCATCTGTAATTTCGCCAGTTCTTCCTAATACCTTTGTCAAGTGCTGCAACCTGCTCACAAACACAACGCGTTTGCTCCCCTTCCTTTGGAGTAATATTCATTTTTAATCCTTCAGAGACTATCATTCACCAGTCTTGCCCGTAACACCAGAACAATATTGGTATTAAAAATAAGTGCCTTTGTTTCAGGGAAAAATTTGGGGTCATTCAGAATCTTGGCATTTCCCAAATGTAGTCCACATTGCACTTTTCCTGCTTAAGTCTGGGCTCATCTCAGTAACACACTTGCAAAATCTGTCCAAGGGACCAGCACTACAGGCTGCCCATGCGAGGCACGCCAGGCTAGAAAGCCAGCATCCTTGTCCACTCAGTTTTTCTGTGCCAAACTTCTGGGGTTTTGGTCTCAATGCGTCCAGAAGAGAAGCATCCTTACCTAACCTCCCTGGGAAACCTCTGCTGGACTCTACATTGGATCTCCATGAGAACCTCAAACACCCAGCCCCCCTTAACTATTTCCTGTTATCCTGCATAGAGCTGGCTTGGCATACGTCTCCTCCCGCACACTGGGGAGCTCAGCCGGCCCAGCACACAGTAGTCACTTCATGTTTACTGACTCTCAGGCTCCACGCCCGTCTGCTCAGCCCTACCCCTCGAGCTCCTCCACCACCGTTAACTCCTCACCATCTGAAAGCCCTCCAAGACTTACTTAAAATATGCTTCCCCCCAAACCCTAAAAAGCCTGTACTTGGGGTGACAGACGCCCCATTGTGCGGAGGGGGGCGGCTGCCGCGGAGCCTGGGGGACGGAGGGGTCCAGCACTCGGGGCAGCTGATAAGAGCCCTTTCTTGGGGGGACGGAGGAGGGGGAGGGGAGGTCCTCCAGCTCTTGTTTGTGGGAGGAGCCTAGAGAGGACGCACTACCCCGGAGCCCAGGGCGGGGGAGGGGGGTAGTGCGACCGAGAGAAGCTGGGGGGCGGGGGGCAGCCCTGGGGGCCTCCTCCTCCTCTCAGGGTAGAGACCGGTGGGATCTCGCCTGTCTCCTACAACCCCTCCCCCGTCAGGCCGGCAGCCCCAGGCTCACTCCCTCCCCCTGTCAGGAACCCCCTCCCCCCCACCAAGTCAGAACGGTAGGGTCCCCCTCCCCGGTCAGGACCCCCTTCCCCCCCCACTCAGGGCAGGAACTCCACCCCCAACCCCTGCGGCGCCGCTCCACGTCCGGGCCGGGGGCACTCACCAGCGGCCGCGCTGAAGCCGAAGCCGGCGGGCAGGGGCGAGTGGTCCGCGAGCTCCAGTCGGATCACAACCAGTGACACACTCATAGGGCGGGCAGGCGCAGCCCGGCGCGGGCCCCGACGGGCCCAGGCGGGGACGGGACGGGCCGGGCCGGGGGCGACGATGCGGGCCCCTTCCCGGACGGTTGGGGAAGGGCACAGACGCTGGCCGCCGGACTGGCCCGGGAAGGCCGCCGCCACCGCCGCACGGGCGGGCGGGCGGGCTGGCGGCCTGGCGGGGCCCCAGCTGCCGCTGCTGACACCACCGGCCCCGCGCTGCCTCCGGCGCTCGCTTCACCTCAGAAGCCCGACGGGAAGCGAGCGGCGGAGAGAGCCCGCCACTTCCGCCTCCCGGCCGCCGTCCGCTTGTCACTGGAGTGCTAGTGCCACGTGACGGGGGCGGGGCGGGGCCTGGAGCGGAGTAGAGGGGAGGGGCGGTCACATGAGCCGAACGCTCGAAGAAGGTGAGCACGCTCTCACGCTCTGCTCTGTCCTCCGCTCCCTCTACCCTCCCCTTCAGCTCCTGAGAAGTCCCCCTCCTCCAGCCTCCCTCCCTCTTGCGAGCTTGGGAATCATGGGGTGCGCGCCTACGGGCAGCTGTTAGAGGCGTTAGGGGACCGGACTAGAGAGGGCAGGGTTAGAGCAGAGAGAGGCGTGGCCAGAGGAGGGCGGGGCCAAAAGGGGAGTAAGGTGGGGTTCTGCTTGGGGCTTTCTAACTAGCCCCCGCCTTTTCCCTCTCTGCCAGGTGAGGGCGTGGTCCTGGCTGCTTTCCCAGACCTCAGGTGGCCCAGTACAAAGAAAGTTGGTTTCAGAGTCCTACGACTTGGGTTCAAACCCTGCCTCCTCCTGTGACCCTGAGCACCGCTGTCTCCTCCCTGGGCCTCAGTTTCCTCACCCGCAAAATGGGAATAATAATCTTTTTTTTTTTGCCTTTTGGAGGGCAATTGAGGTTAAGTGACTTGCCCAAGGTCTCATGGCTAGGCTGCATTTGAACTCCAGTCCTCCTGATTCCAGGGCTGGTGTTCTATTCACTGTGCCACCTAGCCTCCCCTAGGGGATAATAATCTTAATGCCTCCAGGCTGCTTCCCAGGGCTGTGTCCTGGGGCCACAGTAATGATAGGAGTTGACATTCATGTAGCAGGGAGGTGACATTCTTATGGGGAACAGGGGATACTGGGAAGTAAACCACTGGGTTATTTCTGGAGGAAGAGCGCTGGGCAAAGGCTGGAATCAGGAGAAGGCAGCCTCTGAGCTGAGCCTGGGAGCCTTGCAGGCGAGGGGGGGAGGGACCAGCATGTGCAAAAGTGTGGAGGTGGGGAGGGACCAGCATGTGTAGAGGCTCGGAGGTGGGGACCAGCATGTGCAGAGGTGTGCAGGTGGGGACCAGCATGTGCAGAGGCGCACGGGTGGGGACCAGCATGTGCAAAGGTGTGGAAGTGGGGAGGAACCAGCATGTGCAGAGGCGCACAGGTGGGGACCAGCATGTGCAGAGGTGCGGAGGTGGAGAGGGACCAGCATGTGCAGAGGCGCGGAGGTGGGGACCAGCATATGCAGAGGCGCGCAGGTGGGGACCAGCATGTGCAGAGGTGTGGAGGTGGAGAGGGACCAGCATGTGCAGAGGCACGGAGGTGGGGACCAGCATGTGCAGAGGTGTGCAGGTGGGGACCAGCATGTGCAGAGGTGCGCAGGTGGGGGTGTTATGCTTGGAGACATGAGGCAGGGAGGCAACTAAGAGACTCCCGGAGGAGGTGAGAGGTGAGGGCCGGGAGTCAGACCCCACATGGTGGTGGTGAGGACAGAGTCCGGGGAAGTTTGGAAGGCAGTGGGACCCTCCACAGCAGATGTGGAGGGGTCAGGCCCTATGCGCTCTCCAGCCTGTCATCTTTGAGACTTACAATGTCGCCGTTATCCCCATTTTACTGCTGTGAAGACCGAGGCTGGGGACTCAGAAGCGGTTGACCCATGGCTGTAGAGCTGACAATTGTCACATCCGGGATTTGAACCCAGGTCTTCTGACTCAAAATACAGTGCCCTTTCCAAGCCTTGGAGTTGGCATGAATGCAAAGACAAGGCTGGAGAGAGCACTGTTCCCAGGATGGCCTGAGAAGCCCTAAATTACCTGCCCGAGGTCCCACAGCTGGTGCCAGAGCCAGGGTCAGGCTCTCCTGCCTTCCTGCCCCACCGAGCATTGAATGGCCATGGCATGTTTTATCCAAGAAGAGTTTTGTCAAAATGTCCCTCCAGTAGGAGAAGCCAGGATAACAGAGTTTTCCTCTGTCAACTAATCTGGGCACAGAGGTAATTTCTAGTTTTAGAAGGTTAGGCCAGGTCCTGGTGGGTTCTGCTGACCTGGGAGACTAAATGTGGGTCACCTGGGACCAACCTAGCCCCGTATAGATAAGCCATATAGAGAGGCCAACCAGTCCTTGTGTGACACTAAGTACATCACTTCTCTCCAGCCTCAGTTTCCTTTTCTGTCAAACAGGGATAATAAGTGGGATGGCTTTATCTTTTTTACTCTCCCCACTAAAGTGGGGAGGAATTCTAGTCTGTGTTAGGTAGGGAGAGTCCGCTTTGTGTATACAAGTAAGTCAGTTCATTGCAATCCACCCTTCATGGATCCAATCTTGACACAATCAACAAACCTTTATTAAAAGCTAGCCTGCAAGCTGGCTATCTCAGGCATGTCAAGCTCAATGTGTCCCAGACACTTCTCTGTCTTTCCCCTCCAGCCCATTGCTTTTCCAGACTTTGCTGATAGTACTTAGGGCACCATCTTCCTTTCAATACCCAGACTCAGAGCCATCCTCGACTGCTCACTCTCACCTGCATATCCAGACACCTGCCCATCGCTTGTCATTTTCCCTCATTTACATCCCCTTGTCTTCACTCACCCAGCCACCATATTGGATGGCAGAGTATACTGGGGTCACTAGGTGTGAATAGACTAAGGCAGGTTATGAAGAGCTTTGAACACCAACCAGGATTTTCCTTTGTTTGATCTGGAGGTAATAGGGAGCTGGGACCATCTCCAGTCATCCTGATTTATATCTTCCCACTGGACCCAGAAGGCTCGAGGGCAGAAGATGAGGCTGGTATCCTTGTATAACCCAGACTCACTTAAATCCAATTTACTTGCACGTCATGGCCTCACCTTTCGGATGCCATGGTCCTCTTCTAGAATGAAAGACAAAAAGCAACAATAGGGAGGCTCAAACAAAAGGCTGAAGTGGTCAGACCTGTACTTAAGGCAGATACGCTTGACAGCAGAGTAGCAGATGGACCGTAGTGGGGAGAGACTTGAGGTAGGAAAATCAACCAACAGCTTTTACAGTAGTCCGCATGAAAGGTAATGAGGACACGTGCCCGGGTAATAGCAATGTCAGAGGGGAGTTGGATATGCCAGCGAAGCTACAAAAGGTAGAATGAGTAAGATTGGGACATGGTGAGTTGTTGGGGATGGCATCTAGCTTACCAGTCTGGGTGCCTGGGAAGAGGATGGTACCTTTGACAGTAACGGGGAAGTCAGGAAGAGGGGAGGGTTTGGGGAAAAGATACCGAGGTCAGTTTTGGGTGTCTACGGGACATTCGGCTCAAGATGTCCAATGGGCAGTTGGAGAATTGTGTCCGGAGGTTAAGGGAGAAGGCAGGACTGGATAAATGTGAAAGTAATTTTCATTGAACTTTGTGATTGAGTCTATGAGCTGATGAGAGCACCGAGTGAGATAATCTAGAGGGAGAAGAGGAGAAGGTGTAGGATGGACCCTCCTAGGCCATCCATGGTGAGGGAGGTGACTGATGAAGAGCCAGTAAAGGGGGGCTGAGAAAGGAGGGAAACCAGAAGAGAGTGATATACCAAAGACCTAGAGACGGAAAGGAGAAGGAAGAGTAGTGTCAAAGGATGAGGAGAGGTCCAGAATGGCCCCCCTTCCTGGGAGACAGGAGTGAAGGGGAGAGAGTGGGGAAAGGCATCTGAGGGATGTGAAATGATGAGGTGGAGGGGAAAAGAGGGAGCTCTCCACTAATGGCCTGTTTTTTCAGTGGGAGGCAAGGTTCTCAATGGAGAAGGGGGAGAAGGGGGAGCCATGGGAGGCTGGAGAAGGGATAGGCAGGTTTTGAAAAGCTGCCATGGTGAGCGGATAAGGAATTGGTTAGGGAAGTGTTGCTGGAGTGAGGGACCAGGTGAGATTATATAACATTCATTTGAAGTAGACCCCATCAGCATGGTTCGGGATTTTCTTCAGCTTCCTTTGGCACACAAGAGTAGGAGCAAAGATATTGGCTTGTAGGAGTGTCAGGAGGAGGCTTGGCAGGTCAAGAGTGAAGACATTGGCTAGTGGGAGTGCCAGGCAGAAGCTTGGCAGGACAAGATCGCCCATTCATAAGGGAGCAAGGGACTCAAGAGAAGAAGACAATGGCCAGTTGGACTGGCTCATCAAAGGAGTCAAGATGAGAGAGGAAAGTGTAGCTAGGGTGGGGGTTAGATGGCTTAGAAAAAACCAAGGGGTTTAGGGTGAGAATGAAGGACAGGGGGACATCATGCAAGGCACAGGGAGGGGAGAGGTGGAATTGTTTTGTACATACTTACATCATCATGTTGTCACATGTGATAGACTGTAAACTCCTTGAGGACAGGCATTTTCTGTATCCCTAGAACTTAGCCATAGTAGGCACTATATAAATGTTAGCTAGCATATATTATATATGATATAGATAACAGTAACTTTTATGTAGCTTTTATTAATTATTATTGATTGATTGGTTAAGAAAATAATGCATTCCTTTTCATTCCTTTTTCCCTTTCTGCCTCCTTTGTATTTCAAAACAAAAATGAAACAGTCTCCGTCCTCAAGAAACTTACATTCTACTGAGAGAATGTAAATGAATAAATAGAAACTGTATGCAAAGTAAACTGAACAGGTAAGAGTCAGATCTTGTTATCACCATTTCACAAGAAGTAAACTGAGGCACAAAGTCAATAAAGTCAGTCCACAAGTATTAAGCCTGTGCTAGGCACTGTTAAATCTGGGTATTTAAAGAAAGGCTAAAGCAGTCTCTGCCCTTAAGGGACACCCAGGATATAGACGGGGTGGATGGACCAGAGGGGAAGACCCTAGCAGCCTCCTGCAGACAGTGGAATTTGAGTTGAATCTTGAAGAAAGCCTGGGGGTGGAGCCCAGTAGGGAGAAGCATTAGCTCCAGATGGATGATCATCTGGTCCCTTGGGACTTGGGGGAAGAATCTGAGTAACTGCTGGAAGGACACCCTATGTCTGACTTGCATCTTCTCATCAATGTGGCGGCAGCCAAACCACGACAGGTGAATGTACTTCTCTCCCTTTGTTCTCTTGAAGAACTCAGGTCTCTCCATGGGGTTCACAAGGCTTTTTCGATGCTCTCCCGTCCCGTGGGCCTGGAGATCTGCACACATGAAGCCCGCCCAGATCTGGGCCCAGCCCCCGCCTCGATGGAAACACTCCTACAAAGCTGTGATATTTGACATGGGTGGGGTGCTCATTCCCTCCCCGTCCTCAGTGGCTGCAGGTGAGCTCTCTGAGGTCACGTCTCCTTCCAGGACCCTGGAAGGCAGGTTGAGTTCCAGCCATTGGAAGGGAGCTGCCAAGGCCATTGTCTTTTGATAGAGGTGTCTGAGGCCAGATTTGAACTCAGGTCCTCCTGACTCCAGGGCTGCTGCTCTATCCCCTGCAGTGGGGTACTGTGGAAAGACAGCAGGGTCTGGGCGTTAGGCTCCATCCCCTGCCGCCTGCCTGCATGCAGATCTTCCGCAGGTCCATTCTCCTGGCCGGACTCCTCTTTACCCATCCAACAAATAGGTCCACCCTAACAGGCATCTAGCTGTAAAAGCTAGGATCCTAGAAGGGTGTACTTGACTCCAAAGCCCCAGGGGCCTATTAAAAATAATAATAATAACAATAATAACAGTAGTAGCTTACATTTATGGGGCACCTACTGTATGTCAGACACTGTGTTAAGTGCTTTACGATTATCTCACCAGGACCCTGGGAGGGAGGTGCTATTATCATCCCCATTTCACAGATGAGGAAACAGAGGCAGACAGAGATGAAATGACTTGCCCAGGGTCACAAAGCTAGCAAATGTCTGAAGCTGAATTTGAACTCAGGTCTTCCTGGCCTCAGGCCCAGTGCTCTTCTATACCAGTAGCTAGCTGCCTTGGAGCACTATTTAATGAAATGTTTGCTGTGAAAAAGCAACCTTTAAGGACTGTTTTTGTAACCCCTACCCCCTCCTGGTTTTATTTTGTTTGTTTTTGAAGTCTAAGCCAGTGATATCGTTGGTATGGGGAGCTAGTGAGGCAGAAACTCTCTCCTCCTATATAGACAGATTGCTTTTCTGTAGCTTAAAGCCCTGAGAAATCAGGCATTGTGCATTCATGAAGTGACTGTCATGTATGTGGCACTGGGCTCAGTGACTTGTGGGGGGCAGTTTGAGCCATTCTGCATCAGAGGCGGCACTCGAACCCTGGCCTTCCTCACACAGTGCCTGGCACACGCACTAAGCACATAACCAGCGCTCCTTGCCAGATGGAGTGATTCCCTCATCCCCTACTGCAGGGCACCCCTCTCAATGCATTGTGGCCGACTGGCAGAGGGAAAAACCCCAGAGAAGAGTAAAAGAACCTGGTGCATTTGAGGAAAGGGGTGTGAGGATAGCCACAGCAGCGAACGCCGCTGTTCAGAGGGTGCCCAGGGTGGGCTTCTGGTGTCCAGCCTTAAGGATCCCTCTGAAGGAGGCACCTTTGGGAGGGACCTGCTCTGGGGAGACTTAGGGTGGACACCATGTTCTTTAATGGACCGGCAGCCTCCGTGCTTCCAGAGGGAGCACCTGACTTTTAGGGGGTGGGGGCATCTGGTCCCCTTTATTCTTCACCTCCCCCCATAAAGGCATGGGGGGCGGTGTTAATACTCATGGAACCTTGGAGTGGGAATGGACCCTAGAGGCCTTCCAGTACAACCTCCTCATTTTGGAAACTGAGGCCCCAAGAGGTCACAGAACCTTCCCACAGTTACACGGGCTGAGTCAGGATTCAAACCCAGGTCCTCTGATACCGAGCTTGGCGTTCTTTCTAGTGCTCTACTGGGCCTCCTGTTTTTGGGGTGAGGGAAACCGTCAAGAATGGCAAACCAAGAGACGTAAAAAGAGACAGATGGGTAGAGAAAAAGCTTCAGATTTGGAATCAGAGGGTCTGAGGTCACTTGTGTGACCTTGGGCAAGTCACTTCCCCTCCAGGGGTAGGTTGAGATGGCACCTCTAGCTTGAAATCCAATGACTGCTACAGAAAATGGAAAATAATGCAGATAGGAACACGTAGACTGAGGAAGAATGAGCAGACCTTGGCTAGAGCCTCTCAGAATGTCCCCATGACCATCAGGTTTGCTGAGGCCCTGGACTCAGTTACCGTCTGCTGTTGTCCTTATTGTCAAGTTGTTTAAACGAAGAGGTTCCCCACCCTGCTTTAGACAGTCATTCCTGGAGGCTTCTAGGATCTGAGGCTGAAGGGCATGTATCAGGGGGCCCAGCGGCGTGCTGGGGGACCTTTAGGGCTCACCCACTGACTCATTAGATGAAAAGCCTCTGGGCCAGTCACTGTCCCTGTCTGTAGTTTCCTCACCAGGTGTCCCAGGTGTCTATGAATGTAACAGAGCTTAGCGGCCTTGTCCCTGACCGTCTCTGTGAGGGTCCTGTGGGAAGCAGGTACTAGGCAGGCATGAGGCTTCAGTGGGAACCCCGGCTTCCCTGGAATGCCTGGCCAAGGCTGCTCTGCCGCTGCTTCAGGGAGAGCCACAGAGCTGGATGTCCCTGACGTTTTTGACTGTGGTTGCTCTTCTGCTTTCTCTAGCGTGGGAGGTGCAGAATCGCATCCCTTCCGGAATGATCATCAAGGCCCTTGTCACTGGTGGGGAAAAGGGGCCCTGGAAGAGATTCATGAGAGGAGAGATGGCAGTGCAGGAATTTTTGCAGGAATTTGGGACACAGTGCTCCGAGATGGTGAGTGAGGGGAGTGAATTTTCCCCACGGCGCTTGTTTCCATAGGGGACTGCTGTGCTCACTCATTAAACTGCCTTAAATCCAACTTTATCAACAGCATAGTGTGGTAGAGGGTTGAATTTGGAATTGGGGGGCCTGGGTTCAAATTCTGCTGCTTTTTACTCCCAGTGTCATGACAACCTTTTCAGGGCTTGTTTCCTCATCTCTACCATGAGGATATCAGATGACATCCATCATTCTCAACCTTTTTGGTCTCAGGATCCCTTTATACACTTAAAAATGATAGAAAACCCTCTCTTCCCACCCAGAGAGTGAGTGTATGTGAGTCACATTCATCAATATTTGCTTATTTGAATTTGAAATAGTCTTAGTATTATTATTATTACATTTTAGTATTTTTATGAAAATAATTTGGGATTATGGGCCTCCTGAAAGGGTCTAAGATACCTCTAGCAGTCCGTGGAACACATTTTGTAAAAGGAAGAGGGAGTAAACTTTATATATCACCTGGTTTCATCCTCACAACAAGCCTGGGAGGTCAGGGCTACTATTATCCCCATTTTTCAGTTGATGTAACTGAGGTAAACAGAGGTAAAGTGATTTGCCCAGGGTCACAGGTCTGGAAAGTGTTGGAGGTTGGATTTGAATTCAGATCTTCCTGACTCCAGACCCCTGATCTCCTGCATCATCCACTGGACTAAGTGGTCTCTAACGCCCCTTACAACTCTAAAACCACAATCTGCCAAAAACCTAGTTTCAGTGAATTGCCTGTCGCCCCGGTTTGTGTGGTGCTGGACCTGGAGTCAGAGGAATGGAATTCAAATCCTGCTTCTGCTTTTTACTACTTGTGTGACCTTGGGCAAGTCACTCCCTCTCTGGGCTTCACTAACCTGGAAAATGAAGGATTTGCCTAAAGCACACATTTAGACATGTGAACCTGTCACTTTTCACAGAAAAGCAAATCCAAATAAATATTCTTTACTAACAACCCACTAGCGATTATTGGCCTTAGGCCCAAGGCCTATCTGCATGGCTAGTTAATCCAAAATGCATTAAAATCAACTCATCTGTCAACATGCAGTTGTTAAGATATCAGGGATCCGAGTTCAAAGAACAGAACAATCCTTCCTCACAATGAGCCAACAGTCTAATGGGACCAAGAACACACAAATACATGCAGCATGAAGCCTGAGTGAAGCCCTGCAAATCTCTCCTCTCTCCTTCTTTCCTCCCTGTCTCTGTCTCTCTCCCTCTCTCCTTCCTTCCCTCTTTCTTTTCTCTTCCCCTTTTGTCTCCCCCTCCTTTCTCTCTTTTTCTCTCTGTCCCTCTCTTCTTTTCTCTCTTTCCCTCTCCTTTTCTCTCTCTCTCCATACACACACACACACACACACACACATACACACACGTTTGGACCCTTATATTTGGGGGATATGGAAAGATGGCTTGTGCTGCATCTTCAAGAAAGAGAGGGGCTCTGAGGCAGGGTAAGACAAGAGGGCATTCCAGGCACAAGGGAGGGCTGTGCGTCGTGGGTGATCTGTTTGGCTGGGTCAAAGATGGCAGGAAGGGGAGTAACTATCCAACGAGCCTGCAAAGGATTTTAAAAGCTAAATAGAGGAGTTTGCCTTTGGTCCTAGAGTGGACTGAGGAGGGCCACCACATGGCTAGATCAGTACCTGAGATAGACCAGCCTGGGAGCAGCACACAGGATGGACTGGAGGCAGGAGTCTGCGTTGGAGGATGTTTCAGGATTCTCAGCAAGAAGTGATGAGAACCTGGATTAGGGTTGAGAGCCATTGGGAGGGAGAGAGGGTCAGACGTGAGAGATGGATTATGGAGATAGAGAAACGGCAGCAGAGTGGAGGCTTGAGGGGAGGGAGAGTGGGGAGGTCAGGGTGATGCTGGGAATGAGTCTGGGAGGCTGGAGGGTGCTGCTGGGTCCAGGGGGAGAAGAGGAGGCCCAGGATGAGGAGACCACTCACAGCTCTGGGGTGTGGTGTGGATGTGAAAGCCACCAGAGCCGACGTTTCTTTGAGGAGAACCAGTAATATTAAGGCATAGGCATCCAAGTGTTCAGAGCAAGCCCTTTACTTGTCATAGGCCTTTGGTGGAAATGGCTCTGTTTTTGGGACTCCTTTTGTCCCATCTCCTGTTCCCTTCCAGCCCCAGTTCTCCCATTGGTCTGGTGAGGGAATGTGCCAGTGTGGAGGGGAATCTGTACTACCAATTGTCCTCCATGGACTTCAGCTCCTGAGAGCTGACATGCCCTTTGTGTTGGCAAGGGTTTGCCCACTATATAGTGTCGGCACTAGACAGATAGATAGAAATGTAGATACAACTACGTATGTACGTGTGGTATCAGTATTAGGTATATATGTATATATATATATAAAATCACATCTGTCTGTCTGTCTGTCCTTCCGTCTGTCTGTCTGTCCGTCTATCTATCTATCTGTCTATCTATCTATCTATCTATCTATCTATCTATCTATCATCTATCCATCCGTCCATCTATCCATCCGTCTATCTGTCTGTCTGTCTATCTATCTATCTATCTATCTATCTATCTATCTATCTATCTATCTATCTATCTATCTATCTATCTATCTAATCTATCTATCCTGTCTGTCTGTCTGTTTATCCATCTATCTATCTACCTACCTACCCACCTACCTTTCTATCTATCTCTATATCACAAGAAACTTCATCCCCACTTTACAGATGAAGAAACTCCAGCTCAGGGAGAATACTAGAATTTGCACTCAGGTCTCACCAGCCTCCCAGAGTCACACTGTCCATTCCTCCCCCACTGCCTCCTGACATCAGAGCCTTTCAGCACGCTGTAAATTTCCATCTATCGAGAAGTCAAACAGTGAGAGAACTCCAACGAGCTGAACCTTCTTCTCTAAATTCCTCACACAATTTTTGTGGAGAGCAGAGACCTGCGCAGGAAAGCAGCTGACAGCAGGAATTTTAAAAATAAAGCTCCTTCCAGATTGCAGCAGCCCAGACTTAGCCCAGGCTCCCGCCTTCCCCCATCTGCAGCTGGGCTGTGATGCTGATCATAAAGAGCTTTAGAAAAATTAAACTGTGGCTGTTGGCCCTGCAGTTTCTGAGTTGAATGTATTTTTTTTGGATGAGACCTGTGATTTTATTAGCGTAGGGAGCACTCAGGAGGCAGCCCCCTGCTCAGTGCAGACCCTCACCTTCTCTGTGACATGGGTTCTTAAAGAGCCCCCCAGGGCCCTGAGTGGTTCAGTGACTGACCCAGGGTCACCCAGCAGGAGGGAAATCTGAACTGGAGTGTTTTCTGTTGTCTTCTAATTTTTTGCTTTTTTTTTTTTTTGAGTGGGGAAAGAAGGGCAATTGGGGTTAAGAGACTTGCCCAAGGTCACACAGCTAGTAAGTGTTAAGTGTCTGAGGTCAGATTTGAGTTCAGGCTGTCTTCTAATTTTTGAAACTTGGTCATACATGTATTAGGAAAAGAACTCCTATACCTTAAGGCCACATGTGGTCCTCTAGGCTCTTAAGAGTGGCCCTTTGCCTGAATCCAGGCTTCACAGAACTAATCCCCTTCATAAAAGGATTTGTCCTGTAAAACTTGGACTTGGTCAAAAGGCCACACCCAAGGACCTAGAAGGCCACATGTGGCCTCAAGGCTGCAGGTTCTCTACCCCTGCCCTATTCTATTTGGTAAAACTGAATACCTTCTTCCCCAGCCATTCAGAATAAATAGGAGTTTACAAGTAACTGCACTGCACAATTCAGGCAGAGTCCTGAGTGGGATGATCCCCTTGGGTAGCTGTAGTTGTCCTAGGCTGTGGCCACCAGGTATTAATGGTCAGGAGCCAGGGAAGCCTTTTCCTGGACTGGGGAGACTTTTTGCTGTCCTGCTGCTGCTGATTGCTGGGTTGGTTTTTTTTTTTTTTATCTCATTATTTTTTAGATCAAGTCACCAGTGCCAGTTGACTCATTTTTTTCTCTGCTGACCAGTGGACAAGTTGCGAAGCAGTTTTCGGTGATGACAGAAGCAATAAATCGAATCCGGGCAGAAGGCCTGAAGACTGCAGTTCTTAGTAATAATTTTTATCTCCCCAATGGGGAGAGCTTTTTGCCCCTGGACCGGAAACAATTTGATGTGGTAAGGCTGCGGGAATTAAAAATAGTGTAGAAAGTGGAGCCCTCCTTCCCCCTTCTCTCAGAGCCCTGAAACACCTCATTCTGGCAGGCCTTGGATGGAGGCCGTGCTTCCTGACAGAGGAGCTCAGCCAAGGCAAAGCCTTGACAAAGTCGGTGTACTCTCCCCAAGGTCAAACACTAGAGGATTTGATAACTGAGCATGGGCCTCAGGGAGTGACTAGAGAGGCCTCATCTCTGGAAACTAGCTGCAGTGAGGCTCCACTCTGGCCTTCAGATTGTCAGACCCTACCCCTCCCACAGGAGCCCTGGTCCCATCAGCCCCCGCCCCCATGGGAGCCCTGGCCCCATCAGCCCCCACTCCCCCATGGGAGCCCTGGCCCCATCAGCCCCCACTCCCCCATGGGAGCCCTGGCCCCATCAGCCCCCACTCCCCCATGAAGCCCTGGGCCCATCAGCCCCCAT
>NW_027187465.1:21356994-21375373 GCF_028583685.1 Petaurus breviceps papuanus | reverse complement strand
ATCAGCCCCCACTCCCCCATGAAGCCCTGGGCCCATCAGCCCCCATCTCCCCATGGGAGCCCTGGCCCCATCAGCCCCCTCCCCCCATGGAGCCCTGGACCCATCAGCCCCCACCCCGCCATGGGAGCCCTGGCCCCATCATCTCCCACCCCCATGGGAGTGACCTGGGCCATTAGAAAAGGCTCCTGCTAGAAGTTGACCCCTGAACTGAGCCTTTGAGAAACTAAGGATTCCACAGGCAGAGGTCATGGGGGGGTACCTTCCAGGCACCAAGGCAGGAAATGAGATGCCAGGTTTAGGATGCAGCAGATAGCCCAGTCATTGGGAAATAAAGAAGGCCCTGAAGGCAGTGCCATGGGAGCTCTCTGGAGAGTGGCTGGGGCCAGAGGAGGAGGGGCTTCAGATGCCATGCCAGGCAGCGGATGTTTTGACCTAGAGGTAATAGGGAGGTAACCAGGGAGGGGCAGAGTCAGACCTCTGCTGTAGGATCATTTTGGCAGCAATGTTGGAGGATGGATTGGAAAAGAGAACTTGGGAGCAAGGAGTCCAGTGAGGAGAAGGATGTTCTAACAGCCAGGCAAGAGATGGCAAGGGCCTGAACTTGGGCCATGGCTGCATGATAGAGAGAAAGAGACCGGGTGGAAAAGATTAGAATAGAAAGAGTACAAGGCACAAGTCTGAGCTGCATGTTTACAGCTTGGTGAGGGAGAGAAGAGTATTACTGAGATGGTTAAATAATTGTGCAGGAGCAAACCGCCTTCTGTCCAAAAGGCCTGCTCTCTACCCAGGACCCCCTATCCCATTGCCCTTGGTGCAGGGTGCCACAGAAAGAGCTTAGCACGGGGTCTAAGGTCCTTAATGCAGGTTTACTGATTATTGATTGACAAACTTGGGGTCAGAGGACCTAAGCAAAAACCTAGTCGAGAGCTGCAGACAGGAAAAGATTCCAAAGAAGGGAGGGCTCTGTGTGGCCTGAAATAATGGGAAAGAAGTCTTGTCTTGAGTCCCCCGCACCACAGAAACCGCAGATCTGGTTGCTTAAACTGGACGTCCAAGGATTGTGTTGGGAAACACAGAGGTGAAGGCCACATCTAGCTTCATCCGGGGCCCTGCACGCAGCTTTATGTTCCATCATGTCTGAATGGGTGATGCTGCATGTACCATTTCCTTCCCCTTGTGGCGTAGAGGGCTCAGTGTCTCAGGCTCCACCAATCGATCAAGAAGCATCTGTTAAGTGCCCATTATGTGCCCGGCACCGTGTGGGCTGATGAGGTTACAAAGACAAAGATGAAAGGATTATCCCTATCCCAATGGCGAGGCCACATGCCCAACATGTGTTGTTTGCCCCTGCTATATAGGTTATAATGTTAGAATATATAGAATCTATGGATAATGATGCCAGAGAGTTTGAGGAGAGGAAGCACTAATACTTGGTGGGGATATGAGGGGGTAGGAAAGGCTTTGTGAAGATGAAGAGGGAGAGCATTCCCAGCTGAGGCACAGCTTGTGCAAAGGCGTGGAGATGAGAGCGTGAAGAACCACAAGCAGGCCAGTGTGGCTGAACTGGAGAGTATGTACACGGAGGGAGGGGATGTGTGATAAGGCTGGAAAGGGAAGAAGGGCCTGGTCAAGCCTTATATGCCAAACAAAGGGGTTTGTGTTCTCTTTTAGAGATATTGGGGAGACACTGCAGATTGGCACCATAGCTGCATGAAAAACAAAAACCACCCAAACTATCATACTATGAACCCAAAGCACAACATAGATAAGGCTTTTTTTAAACCTCATGCCCATCATTTGATCATGAACTCACTCGGAAATATTTTGTTTTGCATCACAAGACACAAGCCCAACTTTGTTAGAACATTTGTGGCTTAAAGGGCCTGAGTTTGTGACTCTGAATGTACAGAACACTTGATAGATTTTATTTTGTCGCATTCAAGCAAACCAGGTAAGTGGTAGCAGGCCCAGCAGGCATTTCCAGGGAAATTGGTGCTTCTCTGTGTCGCAGTGTGGGGGTTTGCTCCAGGAGCTCAAGAACGGCAGACTGAGGAGGAAAGCCTAATTACGGCTTCTAACCTTGTCTCCAAGGCCTGTACCTCTGAGCCCCAGGTGTCCTCCCTGCCTCCCTAATTCGACAGCTCCAAGAGCACTTAGCAAGTAACATAATGGAACAGGTCATTCATCTGGGGCCTTCTGAGACAAAAGTTGGCCTCTGGGACATCCCTGGGTTTGCTCTTTTATGGCTTCTCCTAATAACAGGTGCTATTGAGAGCTGTTAGCCAGGAAGAAACTCTGCTCAGTTTGGGGGACTTCACAGGAGTACAATTTAGCGTTCCCAAGTCCTTCAGCCTAAATTGGCCTTGTTATATTGTGCAGAAATTGTCCCCATTTCAGCAAATATGCCAATCTTCACATTGGAGAGCCCCAAGGTTGTTTTTTTCTGAATGTTTATCTGTGTCTCCCATGTCCTTTTTAGGTGGTTGAATCCTGCCTGGAAGGGATCTGCAAGCCAGACCCCCGTATTTATAAGATGTGCTTGCAGAGGCTGCAGGTGGAGCCCTCAGAATCCATCTTTCTTGATGACCTCGGACATAATTTAAAAGCAGCTGCCCAGCTTGGGATTCACACTATAAAGGTATAGAATCAATCAGCCAATGAGCATTTATTAAGCACCCACTGTACGCCAGGTACTGTTAGAGGTGGTGGGGAGACCTTCTGTGCATTTAATAATATGCTATATATATGATACAATATACATAATGATATATTATACAATATAATGTATCATTATATATAAAATAATAAGTAATAACAGTTATCTAGCATTTGTAGGACACTTTAAGGTTTACAAAACACTTTATACATGCTCTCTCCTTTGATCCTCGCCCTGTAAGGTGAGGGCTATTGTTATCCCCATTTTACAGATGAGGAAACTCAGCATGAGAAGTGAGGCAAGTTGTTCAGAGGCAACTAGGGAAAGGAAGAAGGTAAGGAAACAGGCAGTTTCCTTACTGTACCTTCCATGTTCCAGGCACTAGCTAAGTGCTTTAGAAAGACCTCATTTGAGCCTTACAACAACCCTGTGAGGTAATTATTATCCCCTTGTTTTATAAATTGAGGCAGACAGGGTTACGAGGTTGCCCAGGTTTACAACAGCAAATAAGTGTCAGAGGTAGGATTTGAACTGTGGTCTTGCTGGCTCCAAATCCCACTCCCCCTTAGAGAGTCATCTGAGCATATAGTAGGAAGGGTCACTGTAAAGTCTCACGTTTAGGCTTCTCAAGGACCAGTGGGAGAGGCACAGGAAGGCAGAATGAAGTCTGGTGGTTTGATTGGCAGTTAGTGGGTCGGCAGTGTGATGTGTGGTCACAAAAGAGAATGCTCTCGCAGCCTCCTGCTGTCTGTCCTCTGCCCTTCTCCTTCCACTTTGGGGCATGCCATGGTTAGCTCTGGGCACCACACTCTAAGATGGACATCGAGCAGCTGCAGGGGGCCCAGAATCCAGAAGGGACTTGAGCCTGAGGCACATGAGAATTGCTTGAAGGTGCTTGGGATGCTTGTTCTGGAGAAGAGAAGAGTCAGAGGGGACGTGGTGACCCTTTTGTTTCTCCAGTCCTGCATGAGGAAGAATCTGAGCTGTTCAGCTTGACCCCAGAGGGCAGAACAAGGAAGGAGGAGAAATCACAAAGAGCCTTGAGCCTTGATGTCCCCATCACCTCTGAGACGTGCAGTGGGCTGCCCCAGCCCACAGAGTGGGTGCCCTTCAGCAAAGGCCTTCCTGGAGAGGCTGGGTCATTCCCTGTAGGGAGTTTCTTGTCTGGTGTGGGCCATACCAGATGGCCCCTAACGTGCCCTGTGAGCTCTGAAATATTCAGATGAAAACCCATGAGTCCTACCTTCATCATCTGATGTCCGCAGCAGGGGAGTCTCTGAGAAGAAATCAGAAGCAGCCTCCTTTGTGACCTCTTAGTGCTGGGAAGTGTCATCCTTCCTGGGCAGGATGTGTATGATGATTAGAGGCTTAATGGAAATGGGAAGTCTGTCTAACCTTTGCCTCAGTTGAATTTGTGCCTTTCACCTTCAAAAACACTTACCTTACAGAATAGCTGGCTGGCATTGGGTTAGGGTTGATGGTTGATGCTAACATCTTTTTTTTCTCATCCAGGTTAATGATGCAGAAAATGCCTTAAAAGAGCTAGAAACCTTTCTGGGTTTTCCTTTGCGGAATATTATTCCAAACACCTGCCCTGTGAGAAAAACAATGGAAATTCCAAGAGACTCCCTACAAAAATACCTCAAAAACCTTCTAGGAAGTCAAGCAGCAGGTATCTTACAGTCTAGTGTTGTGTTTGTGTTCTTAAGGGTTCATCTCTCACCTTGTGTCTGGCATTGGGCTGAGGGTTTAAAGGTCAAATGAAATATAATGGATACAGGAAGAGGCAGTGCTGGGCCCAGGGGCTCAGATGGGAGGGAGTTCTCTGCTCTGTCAGGGCAAAATGCCTTTGTATCTCTGTGTCTCCAGAGCTGGATGTGCTACATCTCTTTGGCTCTGAGAGGTTGTGAACATTAGTGCACGTCTCTAAAGGTGATTGAGTTGAAAAGATGATGAAACATCCCTTGCACCTATTGAGTGTAGATTGGGGGTGAGGGGTCAGGATGCTGAATACCCTGTCAATTGCTCTTGCTGGGTTGGTTGGTTTTGCTTAATTGTTTTTCTGTCTTCAAGGGTGGGGTGGAGGGGTGTGTGGTGGTGGGGACGGGGGGGGGGGAAGAGGAAGTATATCCAGAAATGACTGGGATATAAAAACAAAAGGAATAAGTAAAAAAAAAATTTTTAGGAAAGAAAGGTACTTTGTTTATACAAAGTCTGATTCCCATGAGTTCTTAGGGAATTATAAACCTTTTTTAAAAATGTTAAATTAAAAAAATTATTTTCAGTTCCAAATTTTCTCCTTCCCTCTATCCCCTCCTCCACCCATTGAGAAGACAAGGTAGACAATATACATTATTCATGTGGTCATGTAAAACATATGTTCATATTAGTCATGTCGCAAAAGAAAACAGACACACCAAAAAAAACCCCAGGAAAAATAAGTTAAAAAATTATCCTTCAGTCGGTACTCATTGTTCATCAGTTCTCTCCCTGGAGGCAGATAGCATTTTTCATCATGAGTCTTTTGGACTTGTCATGGATTGTTGTATTAATTGGAGTAGCTAAGTCTCATAATTGATCATCATTAGTTTCCAATTAATTTTTAATATATCTTTCCATGTTCCTTTACTGAATGTAAATTTTATTGCATTATGATCTGAAAAGTATATATTTAGTAGTTTTGTTTTTCTGCATTTAGTTGTGAAGTTTTTATGCCCTCAATTTTTGTATAGGTGGGTGCCATTTACTGTATTCTAACTCTCCCTTTCCCCTTCTTCCAGTGCATCCCCTTTCTTACCCCTTAATTTTGCTTTTTGATTATTTTCTCATCATAGTCAACTTATACTTGTGCCCTCTGTCTACTCCTTCTAACTGCCCTAATAATGATAACGTGTTCAGGAGTTAGAAGTATCCTCTTTGCTTGTAGGAATGTAAACAGTTTAACCATATTGAATCCCTTATGATTTCTCTTTCCTGTTTACCTTTTTATGCTTCTCTTGAGTCTTGTATTTGAAAGTCAAATTTTCTTTTCAGCTGTGGTCTTTTCATCAGGAATGCTTGAAAGTCCTCTGTTTCATTAAATATCCATTTTTCCCTCTGGAGGATTATATTCAGTTTGCTGAATAGGTGACTCTTGGTTGTAATCCTAGATCTTTTGCTCTCTGGAATATCATATTCCAAGTCCTCCGATCCTTTAATTACAGAAGCTGCCAAATCCTGTGTTATCCTGACTATGGCTCCATGATATTTGAATTGTTTCTTTCTGGCTACTTGCAGTATTTTCTTCTTGACTTGGAAGTTGTCCATAATATTCCTGGGAGTTTTCATTTTGGGAGATGATTGGTGGATTCTTTCAGTTTCTATTGTATCCTCTGATTCTAGGATATCAGAGCACTTTTTCCTTAATAATTTCTTGCAATATAATGTCTAGGCTCTTTTTTTGATCATGGCTTTCAGGTAGTCTAATAATTCTTAAATTATCTCCCTTAATCTATTTTCTAGGTTAGTTGTTTTTCCAATAAGAGATTTCATATTTTGTTCTGTTTTTTCATTATTTTGATTTTGTTTGTTTCTTGATAATTGATGGAGTCATTAGCTTCCACTTGCCCCATTCTAATTTTTAAGGAATTTTCTTTGGTGCACTTTTGTACTTCTTTTTCCATTTTTTATGCTTCCTTTACCAAGTTGTTGATTCTTTTTTTCATGATTCTCTTGCATCACTCTCCTTTCTTTTCCCAGTTTTTCCTCTACCTTTCTTATTTGAATTTTAAAATCTTTTTTGAGCTCTTTTGCAAATTCTTTTGGGCTTGACTCCAATTCACAATTTTCTTTGAGACTTTGCTTGTAAACATTTTGATACTATTGTTCTCTTCTCAGTTTGTTTTGATATTCCCTGTCACTATAGTAACTTTCTATGGTCAGGTTCTTTTTTTGTTATTGTTGTTTGCTCATTTTTCCAGTCTATTCCTTGACTTTTAACTTTATGTCAAAGTTTGCCTCTGTTCCAGGGATGGAAAAGGCACAGTCCCAAGCTTTAGTTTTTTTTGTGCTGCTGTTTTTAGAGCTAATTCTGGGGCTTGTAAGTGTTCAGCTCTTCCAGGCTGGTATGATCAAAGGAAAGGTGTGGTCACTGTTCTCCTGGCCTGTATTCTGGTCTGTGAGCAACCACAAGTACTTTTTTCCACCTTGGAACTGTGACCAGGGTCTCCACTCCCTTATGGCTGCAAGCTCCTTCTTGCCCTGGGACTGTGATCTAGGACTGTGATCCAAATCCATGTTTGGGCAAAACAACTGAATCCTGCACTCAGTGTCAGTAAAGGTTCCCCTGTAATCTCCTTCTGAACAGTTGTCTGACCCCCTTACTATCTGTGGGCTAAAAGCTCCAGAAGTTTAGTTCTGCTGCCCCCAAGGCTTGTCGCTGTCTTGCGGAGGGGTGACCTGCCCTGTACTGCACTCTACTCTCTCTCCTGTGTAACACTTTTCTGTTGGCCTTCTCAGCGGTTTTGGGCTGGAAAATGGTTTCATCCTGTCCTTTTGTCGGTTCTGCTGCTCCAGAATGAATTTTTAGGGGCTATTTGAAGTTGTTTGGAGGTGAAATTGGGAGAATTCAGGCAAGTCCTGCCTCTTCTGTCATCCTGATTCCACCTCCAGTTGATCATCCTTACAACATTGCTGTTACTATGTACAATGTTCTCCTGGTTCTGCTTCTTTCACTTTGTATCAATTCATATAAGTTTCCCCAGGATTTTTTGAAACCATCCTACTTGCCGTTTCTTTTTTTTTGGGGGGGGGGTTGTTTTTGTTTTTTGTTTTTTTTGGAGGGGGAAGGCAAGGCAATTGGAGTTAACTGACTTACGTGAGTTGCCCAAGGTCACACATCTGATAGGTGTGTCAAGTGTCTGAGGCCAGATTTGAACTCAGGTCCTCCTGATTCCAGGGCTGGTGCTCTATTCACTGTGCCACCTAGCTGGCCCCATACTTGTCATTTCTCATAGCAAAATAATATTCCTTACATTCATACACCACACTTGTTCAGCCATTCCCCAATTGTTGGGCATCCCCTCAATTTCCAATTCTTTAACACCACAAAAAGAATTGCTATAAATATTTTTGTACATATGGGTCTTTTTCCTTTTTTTAGCATTAACATTTATTACTTATTTTTAATATTCTTCTCTTTTCAAATTTTGAGTACCAAATTCTCTCCCTTCCTCTTGCTCCCACCCAACCACTGAAAAGGTGAGCAATATGATATCAGTTATACATGTGAAATCATGCAAAACCTTTTCTATATTATCCATAGTTGAGGAAAAAAGAAGCAGTAAAAATATGGAAAATGAGAAAATTATACTTCAGTTTGCACCCAGAGTTTTTCAATTCTCTCTCTGGCTTTTTCTGTTTAATTTATTTTTAATTTCTTTGGGATAAAAACCTAGTAGTGATGTATCTAGGTCAAAGGATATGCACAGTTTTATAGCCCTTTGGGCATAGTTCCAAATTGATCTCCAGAATGGCTGGATCAGTTCACAACTCCATCAATAATACATTACTGTTCTTATTTTTCCATATCCCCTCCAACATTTATTATTTTCTTTTTGTCATGTTAGTCAATCTGATGAGTGTGAGGTGGTACCTCAGAGTTGTTTTAATTTGAATTTCTCTAATAGTGCTGTAGAGTATTTTTATATGACTATTTTGATTTTGATTTCTTCTAAAAACTACCTATTCATATATTTGACCATTTATCAATTGGGAATGGCTCTTACTTTTAAAAATTTGACACACTTCTCTATATATTTGAGAAATGAACCCTTTATCAGTGAAATTTACTGTTAAAAGTTTTCTCCTACTTTCCTTCTAATTTTGTCTGCATTGGTTTTGTTTGTGCAAAATCTTTTTAATTTAATACAATCAAAATTATCCATTTTATGTCTCATGATCCCCTCTATCTTTTATTTGTTCATGAATTCTTTCCTTAGCCATAGAGCTGACAGGTGATTTTTTTCTATGCTGCTCTAATTTGTTTCTGATGTCACCATTTATGTCTAAATCATGTACCCATTTTGAGCTTATCTTGGCATATATTATGAGCTGTTGATGTATGCCTACTTTCTGCCAGATTGCTTTTCCAGTTTCCCCAGCAGTTTTTGTTAAATAGTGAGTTCTTATACCAATAGATAGGATCTTTGGATTTATGAAACACTGAGTTATTATGTTCATTTGCTTCTGTATATTATATATCTAATCTATTCCACTAATCAAGCATTCTGTTTCTTATTTAGTATGAGATTGTTTTGATAATTACTACTTTGTAGAATAGTTTGATATCTGCTAGATTGCTTTCCCTTCATGTTTTTTTCATTTATTTTCTTGATATTTCTGACCTCTAGATCAGAATCCTCTAGATGAATTTTGTTATCAATTTTTCTAGCTCAAAATAATTACTTGGTGGTTTAATTGGTTTGTCATCGAATTAGCAAATTAATTTAGCTAGTGTTGTCATGTTAATTATATTAGGCTCAGCCTACCCATGAGCAATTAATAGTTCTCCAGTTCTTTAGATCTGTCCTTATTTGTGTGAAAAATATTTTGTAATTGTGTTCATAGAGTTCCTGGGTGTGTCTTGGCAGGTAGACACCCAAGTATTTTATACTGTCTGTAATTTAAGAATTTTTAATGTGGACAATTAAATGTCTGTTTTGTGAAGGGGGATTGAATCTTTCAGGATTACCAATTGTAGCAAATTTCCTATGCATCCCATGAACCTTTCCTCTCAATTTTTTTATTCCTATTCTGGAAGAATGAATGAATCAGAAGAAGTTCCTAGGACTATTGGCAAAGAAACTTATGGTCCCTACTTTGCTCTTTGCGAATTCATTTCTGGGGAGGCCAGGTAGCACAGTGAGTAAGAGCACCGGCCCCAGTATTGGGATGACCTGGGGATCAAATCTGGGCTCAGACACTTAGCACCCACCCAGAAACACCTGGCTGTGTAACCTTGAGCAAGTTACTTAACCCCAATTGTTTAGGGGCAGCCAGGGGGCTCAGTGAGTAAGAGCACCGGCCCCAATATCGGGATAACCTGGGGATTGAATCCGGGCTCAGATACTTAGCACCACACACAGAAATAACTGGCCATGTAACCTTGAGCAAGTTACTTAACCCCAATTGCTTTAAAAAAAAAGTCATTTCTTATATCTCTATACTACTGAGCTTCTGTTGATTCTCTGTCCAATGATCCTTCTGGCCAATGTCCAGATTTCAGCCTGGAAAGACCAGATCTGAGTCTGTATGTTAGTTAGGGCCAAGATATCTGCATGGGAATGTCACTGGGGTAACTCACTGACAGGGGAAATGACATTGTCTGCACTAGCAAAACTATTTAATTACCTCTTTCAGTTCTCACTTGTCAGAAGTGGTTTGTTTGGTAGGGCGCGGGGTAAAAAAACAACCCTTTCATCTGCAGACTGAGAACATTTTATTTTTAGCAATATGGGAACCATCATTGCTGATGAATAGAACTATGAGCTTGCCTTCTTTGGAAAAGGGCAACAAGGAGAGATGTAATATAATACTAATCAAAGAAATCATAGAAGTGCCAATCCAGTGCCCTTCACCATGGTCATAACTAGGGCAGGGCAATTGCAGCTTTGTCCAGGGCATTGAAACTTAGAAGGGGCTGACAACACCTGTACTTCTTCAGCAAGAAGAGAAGCAACTGACTTTTTTTCTCCCTTTGGCCAACCCATTCTTTCTTTATTTTTTTAATATAATATTTTATTTTTTCCCCCATTTACATGTTAAAACAATTTTTAACATTTAAAAAAAGTTTTGAGTTCCAAATTCTATCCCTTCCTCTCTCCTTTCCTTCCCCCCACCCCAAGAAGATAAGCAATCAATATAGATTATACATGCACAATCACATAAAACATTTCCATATTAGATGTTTTGTATAAGAAGACTCAAGTGAAAAATATAATGAAAGGAAGATAGTAAAAATGGCATGCTTCAGTCTGTATTTAGACAATATCAGTTCTTTCTCTGGAGGTAGATAGTGTGCTTCATTATTAGTCCTTTGGGATTATCTTGGATCACTGTATTGCTGAGAATAGCTAAGTCATTCACAATTCTTCATCTTACAATATTACTGTTACTGTGTACAACATTCTCCTGGTTCTGCCTACCTCACTTTGCATCAGTTCATGTAATCTAGATTTTTCTGAAATCATCCTGCTTGTTCCGTCACAATGACATACCACCCCTTGTTTAGTCATTTTCTGGTTGATGGGCATCCCTTTGATTTCCAGTTCTTAGCCACCACAAAAAAAGAGTGGCTATAAATATTTTTGTACAAATAGGTCCTCCCCCTCTCCCCTTTTTTGATGTCTTTAGGATACAGACCTAGCAATAGTATTTTTGGATCAAAGGGTATGCACAGTTTTATAGCCCTTTTGGCATAGTTCCAAATTGCTCTCCAGAATAGTTAGATCAGTTCACAACAACTGATTAGCGTTCCAACTTTTCCACATCTTCTTCAACATTTATCATCTTCCTATTTTGTCATATTAGCCAATCTGCTGGCTATGAGGTGGTATCTCAGAGTTGTTTTAATTTGCATTTCTCTAATCAATAGTGATTTAGAGGGGCAGCCAGGTAGCACAGCGAGTAAGAGCACCGGCTCCAGTGTCAGGATGACCTGGGGATTGAATCCCGGGCTTGGACACTTAGCACCCACCCGGAAACACCTGGCCGTGTAACCTTGAGCAAGTTACTTAACCCCAATTGCTTAGGGGCGGCCAGGTGGCTCAGCGAGTAAGAGTACCGGCTCCAGTGTCGGGATGACCTGGGGATCAAATCCCAGGCTCAGATACTCAGCACCACACCCAGAAATAACTGGTCATATAACCTTGAGCAAGTTACTTAACCCTGATTGCTTAAAAAAAAAAAATAGTGATTTAGAGGGGCAATTAGGTGGCACAGTGAGTAGAGCACTGACCCTGGAGTCAGGAGGACCTGAGTTCAAATCCGTCCTCAGATACTTGACACTTACTAGATGTGTGACCTTGGCAAGTCACTTAACCCCAATTGCCTTGCCTTCTTTCCTCCAAAAAAAAAATAGTGCTTTAGAGCATTTTTTCATATGACTGTAGATAGCTTTGATTTTTTTGTCTGAAAATTGCCTGAGTAACTGACTTTAGCATCCAGTTAGCAAGAGTAATTAGTGAAAATTAGAGGCCAACAGACAGTGTCCTCCCCATATCCTACCTCCACCAGAGAAACCACATCCAAGGTGAGCTTCCTACCCTGGCCCTACCTTGCTCCCTCCCAGCTTAAGTGTCCAGGACTCTTGTCCAAAGGGGCCAGACCCTGGGTCTTGGTTGCCCTGGGCCCTTGTGTTCTGGCATCCCATGTGTCTCTCATTCAGTTTCCCTTAAAAGGTGATTTGGGGGCATCTTTTATGCTGCTGCCCCTGATGCCTGATTTTCTAGGTATGGCTCTGGACACTAACCTGTTTTGACTCTGGCCCTGCTCTCTAAGGCCCAGTCCTGTTACATTGGATTCCCCATAAGTACCATGAAGAGGTTTGGTGTCTTCTTCTCTGTCTTCAGCTCAAGTCTCCACTGGCTTTGTCCCTCCTATTTTAGGGGCCCAGTGACTAGAACCCCAGTTCCACTAAACCACCTCTCATCATCATAGCTTTCACAAAGGGATTTTTACTTCAAAGATGTAGCAAGAAAAATCATTCAACATTTTCTCCATCACCACTGGGGCACAATCCCCACTGTTTGGTCAGAGGGGAGCAAGGAAAGAGAAGAATTACACTCACTATTTAGATCAGTTGCTACATGTTGTTAATCCCACCTATGTCCAAAGCCTGATTTTCTGTCAGCTTCTGATGGACTGACCACCACACCTGATCTGTATTCCTGGTCTCCCAAATCTCCATAGCTCAAGCAGCCCAGATCAGAGACTCCACTCCCCACACTTAGAATGGAAAAGAATAAGGAAAGACCAAAGACCTAGGCACATTGTGGGGTGCAGAGGGTGCCCTAAAGTCCTTCCCCCTCATACCATAGTATGAATGAAGGAGCCGCCTCTTTCCTCAGATGTGAATTCAGCAAAATCCTGAGTCAGGTGGTTTTACACACATCAGCAGTTCTGGCTGCTTCCAGCCATGTGGTTGGCCAACACAGAGCATCCACAACCTCCAGTTTCCTAGAACCAGCCTCTACACATAGAGAGGCACCATCTCAGAGGGTCTGGGTGTATACTACACCTCCATTCTATTACCTACCCAGCCCTAAGGGTGCTTCAGGGATTCATCATTCTAGTGTGTGACTTAGAAATTCCTTTTTTTTCTCTGTGGGAAATAGTCTCTTCTGGGGTAAAATTGAAAAGAAAGGATATTTTGTCTTTTCTTCAACCACCTTTTTGAATTTTGTCTTTGTCTTTTATGTTTTCAGGTCCCTTGGAAGTCCTGCAGTTCAGCCATGGGCAGTCCAATCCAACTTATTCCATCAGGTTGGCCAATCACCACTTGGTCCTGAGGAAGAAGCCACCAGGAAAACTCCTCCCCTCTGCCCATGCCATAGAGAGGGAATTCAGGTACCTCCTCAGGGCAGCACACTCTTCTCTCTAGCAGCTCATTCAAAAGGGCGTTGTCCTGCTCACCAAGGCCCTGGCCGGCCAGTGAGAATCTGAGAGAAATGCCTTAGAAACTGAACAAAATACAAGGGTAAATGTTGGAGATATTCCCGATCACTTGGGGTGCCATACTTTATTTATGCATCTCATTTCTTCTGTTTCTTCTGTTAGCACTAATCTAAGGGTGCAGACGTCTGTGAACAGCTGGACTTCTCCAGCAGAGCTGGGGGAGGAGAGTGTCTCATTGTCTGTGCACTAATTGGGATCATCTATTTACCTCCTACTTAATTCCTGCCATCTTTTCATCTTAACCCACCTTGGACTGTCTGGTTTGCAGTTTACCCTGTGTGGAATTGTGGCAATCTACTTAAAAACAATTTGTTTGGTCAGTAATCAATAAGCCTTTATCAAGCATGTCCTCTGTACCAAGCACTAGAGCTACATTTACAAAAAGAAAGTCAATTCCTGCCCTCAAGGAGCTTCTGGTCTATTTGGGGAGAGGATACACAAAAGAAAACCAAAAAGGAAGGGATGGGCTGGAAGGTATCTGCAGAGGGGCATGGTGGAAAGACATCCACCATGAGTGCAGCCAGTGAGAAATGAGGAGCTGGAAACGTTTAGAAAAAGAGAGGGGGAAGGGCCTTTATCTCCATGAGAGGGAGCAGCATGGCTGGGAACTTCTCCAAGATGTTACCTGTGCACCCAGGGGCCTTTCTCTGGCACCCCCTTCTCAGACCTAGGCTTGTGTTCTTTCACAAAGGAGAAAGGCTACCCAGAGTACTATTATGATGCCAACTCTTTAGCCCTCATTATTTGCGTACCTTCTTTCTTAACTTTTTGTTTAAATATTAAATATCAAATCCATAAAATGGATTTGAATCCATGCATCACTGCATAGACTAATCCCTTAACTGGATGAGTGGTCTGAATATTTTGGATAACTTTATCTCAACTATATAAGGAGGAACATTTCTGCCTGTTCCCATCATTCCCAGTTTTTCCTTAAGAAACATTGTTTCTCTTGATGTCTTTTGCTTTTACATATAGTTCCTCCTCCTCCTCCAAAGTGAACAAAATAAGACAATTAAGCAAAAGCATTTCCTGCAGTGAGTGCTTCTGGTAATAGAAGACATTTCATAGTCCTTGAACTGCTGGGATGGAGTGCTTGCTTTGCCTTATCTCTTCTCTGGGGACTCCCTGGGTTTTTTAGTTACTCAGATTTCTTTCCTCAAAACAAGCCTTTTCACTTCCTTATAGTAGTCATTGTGTCTGTGTTCATTGTGCTCTCTTGGTTCTGCTTATTTTGATTGTGTCAGTTCATAAAAATCTCCCCAAGATTCTCTGAATTTCTCATATTCATTATTTCTTACTGTACATTAATATTACATTCCATTCAAGTTACAGTTTTTTCCATTGTTCCCTAATTGATGGATGTTCACTTTGTTTCCAGCTCTTTGTTCTTACAGAAGGTCCTACTATGAATATTTTGGTATTTGTTGGAACTTTCTCTTGTCTTTGACTTCCTTGGGGGTTTCATTATCTTCCTCTAACCACTATCCCTCACACAGATCTTATTGGTCCTATAGCTAGAGAGGGCCCATCCTCCTGATCACTCAGGCTTACAACTTCCAGCCAGTTTCTACTCACTCAAACCCCTTCCCAGCTGCTAGGCCCTTCCCTCCAGGATTTCCTTCCATTTTCTTTTTTTTTTTTTAAGCAATCGGGGTTAAGTAACTTGCTCAAGGTTACACGGCCAGGTGTTTCTGGGTGGGTGCTAAGCGTCTGAGCCCAGGATTCGATCTCCAGGTCTTCTCAACACTGGAGCTGGTGCTCTTACTCGCTGTGCTACCTGGCCGCCCCCTTCCATTTTCATTGTGTAGATCAGGGCTTCTTGAACTTTTTCCACTCTCAGTCCTCCATATGGGGTCATGATGCACAGTTTAAAAGGCTCTGGTGTAGCTCTTATAGGAATCTAGTCATTTACCTGTTGTCTCCCCCATTAGAAAGGGAGCTCTCTGTGTCCAGGAATTAGGTTTTTGCCTTTCTTCATCTCTCTAGAGCTTTGCACAGTGCCTGGCAGATGGTGTTTAATGGATGCTATTGACTGACAGTTGCCCCTCTTTTTTACTTTTTTTTTTTCATTATTTCTCTTGAGATCCTAGATCTTTTGTTTCTCCAAATAAATAATTTTTAAAAAATCTAGCGCTCTAAAGTATTCTTTGGTATTTTGATTGGCATAGTAGTAAATGTGGGAACAACTATGTAAAATTAGGAAGCATTTAAATTTTTATTATACTGGTGCAGCCTAACCATGAGCAATGAATGCCTCTCTGATTTTTAAGAAGTTTTCAGTCTCTATAAACGGTATCTTTTATTTGTATTTATGTGTTTTGGGAGCACAATTTTCAAAGGGAATACAGATAGTTAATAATCTCACAAAAAGATGCCCATACTTCCTAAAAGTCATCACAAAAAAATGTCCATCAAGAAGACCTTGGGACATAATACCAGTACCTTTGGTTTCACTGGTGTGGGGGATTCCTGATGTGAACATTCCTTCCAGTGACCCAGATCAGCACCTTATCAGTCTCTATACTCTTGGCTGTTTGGAGCAGTGAGGAGTAACTTGGTCATGGTTATGCAGCTAGAATGGGGGCCTCTGGGTGGTGGGGAGGGGGTACCATAGTGCACAGAGTGCCATACTGAGAGTCCTAGAGACTTGAGCTCAAATCCAGCTGCAGACACTGACTAGCTGTGTAACCCTGCGCAAGTCATTTCCCCTCTGCTCCAATTTAAAGGTGGGGATCCTAAGAGTACCTGCCTCCCGGGTTAGTGAGAGGAAACAATGAGCTAATCTTTGTAGAAGGCTTTGCAAACCTTAAAGTGCTACTTAAATATTAGCTATTATCATTATTATAGCTATTATTATTTCTGTCTCCAAGGCTAGCTCTCTATCCACGGTGTACTGGTGCCTGACAAGGTGCCATCTTATACTTATTGAATTAATAAGAATAGGGAGGAAATGGTCAGATTCAGTACTGGAAGAGATGTGAGGAAGCAGGCACAGGGGTACCTCCATGGGGAGCGGTCTGATGATAATAGCCCCCAGACTAAACGTGCCTTTTGACCCAGGGCCCCAGTGCTAGTGCTAGGACAGAAAAGGAAAAACAGACCATTTGGTAAAGAAATATCCATAAATGCTTTAGTTGTCATAGGAGGTAATTGGGAACACCTTACAAGTCCAGTGGTTAGAGAAAGGCTGAGCAAACGATGGTGTGGTGATACACTGGAATGTTATAGCTATAAGAGGGGATGAGTGTGGAGCATGTGTGGGAAGATTCCTACGGAGTGATTCAGAGCGTGCTTAGCAGAAGCAGGGCAGGCCTGCTGGTACGTCAGGACTTCAGTGACCTGTAGGACTCCTCTCCCTGGGGCATCCTGCAGCCCCCTCGGGAACCTTGAGGATGGTCTTCAAGTCTTGTCTTGCTGGGGCTGAAAAATTCATTGTCTCCAGTCAGGCTGTTTGAGCCTATGGATTCTGGACCTTGGATCTGAAGGTTTTCTGCACAGGCTCCATGTCCCAGACCTTTCCATCTTACTGAGAGCTGCCTGCGCAGGCACTCCCCAGCAAGGCCTTCGAGTTCGTGGGGGCGGCCAGCTCTATGCTATGATGGTGTATCATCAGAGCAGGACACAGAGAAACACTCTGTGTGTATGTATACATCGGCATATGGGCACCTATACAGATATGCATATATGCCAAGTAGGCTGCACCACGTTTCTGTTTAGTTGTTTCAGTTGCGTCCGAATGATGAAATATTGGAGAAATTGGCAGAAATATTGGAGTGGTTTTACCATTTCCTCCTCCAGCTCATTTTATATATGAGGAAACTGAGGCAGAGTTAAGTGACTTGCTCAAGGTCACACAGCTAGGAAGTGTGTGAGGCCAAATTTGAACCCCGGTCATCCTGACTCCAGGTCTGATGCTCTATCTACTGCACTACCTAGCTGCCCCAGCAGTAGTGCACCACATTATATATAAGTAATTAGGAAGAAACAACGTCATATATATATATATATATATATATATATATATATATATAAAATCAGAAGAGAAGATAGGCTGGCTGTATGGTGAGAGTGAAGGACGACCCATGGGTAGCCCATGTGCTCCTCTGATGGCCTCAGCATGTTAGGAGAGCCCAGGAAAGGCCCCCAGAATGTGAAGGCGACAGCCTAGGCAAGGATCATTCAGGATGAGCAGATCTGGGTGGATTGGAGGGAATGCCGATCCATGTGAGCACTGAGTATAGTGACTTGATCTATATCTTGCCATTGGACCCAGACGGCTCTGGAGGAGAAAGTGAGGCCGGTGACCTGGCACAGCCCTGCCTCACTGTAGCGGCAAGCACCCCAAGCGTCCTCAGGGTGGCCGCCCATACAGGTTCTTAGATCTGCTTTGTTAAAGGAAAGCAACTCAAAATGGGTTAACAAGCTTACTTTAATCAGTCAGACATATATCGTTTACCTTGTTCAGGGGAGAAGGTCAGCACCCCGAACTTCAAAGTATACAGGCAGAATTATCAAGACAGAAACAGATCAAGTAGACAGATTTCCAAGCTGTCCAACCATTACATCCATACCCAGTCAACATCTGGGTTTCCACATCTGGGTTTTTCGGCTTCCCAGAACACAGATCAAATCACAGAACACTTCTCAAAGTGAGCCCCCAAAACAAAGCCTCACATCAGGGCTTATATAGCCTTCTCCTGGCTCAGAGAATGTAACAACCTTATTGACCCACTGGCCAATCAAAAAGTATCTACTGAAAAACAAGCCTCCCATCCCAGGCTTCAGGTGCACTTTAGCCTAGGGGCAGGGAAGATCTTCCAAATTTGCATTCCCATTACACTCACTTAAATCCAATTCACTTCAAGGTCCTCTTCTAGAACAAAGGACAAACAACAACAATAATGTGTGTGTATGTGTGTGACATACATAGATATGGAGTGTAGGGGAGAGAGAGGGAGAAAGATAGAAAAAGAGAGCAAAAAAGAGACAGAGGAGAAAGAGAAGAGA
>NW_027187465.1:21345225-21356984 GCF_028583685.1 Petaurus breviceps papuanus | reverse complement strand
GAAAAAGAGAAGGACTAGAGAGAGGGAGGAGAGAGTGGGAAAAAAGAGACAGAAAGGGAGAGAGGGGTGAGGGGAGGGAAGGAGAGACAGAGAGATGCAGATGTATTCAGAAGTGGACACTGAACACACACATTGGTTGTTGGTCTGTCTTTTGTGCCCTTGATTCTGCCAAGTAAAATGTATGGCACGTGTTAAAGGAGCCATAGCTGATGGTTATGTGATTGTCCCTTTCGTAGACATGCAGGGAGTTGTTAAGTTAACAACAGATTTTAAGAATGTACATTCTCAGCTCAGCTGGGACTCATCTCCCTCATCCTGCCTCTTTTGTGCCTACAGGATAATAAAAGCCCTAAGTGACGCTGGAGTTCCTGTCCCCAAAGTTCTTGACCTCTGTGAGGATTCAAGGTAATTTGGGGATTTTTTCCACCCAGAGCAAGGCTCCCAGGATGGTGCAGGGCCCCAAGATGGCCCAGCCACATGGTTTGCTGAATTAAGGATAAGGAAAACTTAGGTGAGAAGGAGGAATGGAGGCTGTGTGGCCACCTTTCCAGGAACTCAAAAATGTTTGAATTGCATAGCAAGACAGGAGGGAAACATTTTATTTTCCATAAGTAGAAAACAGCCTGTGTGTGCAATTGTCTTTTCTTAAGTTTAATAATATTTATTACCATTTCTGAGCCAATTTTCCATGGGGCTCATTCTAATAATTAACTAGACAGGGTTGAAGGCTTCCTTGTGGACAGCTTGACTGTGCTCTGGTAAGTGGCCCTCTGACAGCTTAGGGACTTGTCATGAGGGTGCAGGGGAAGGGGAGTGTAATTCATCCTGCCAAACCATCACCTTTGAAACCTCCTTGATGGTTTCTTCACGTTGACAAAGGGTAGGCTTGAGAGAAAGCTTCTGTTGCTATAGTTTTGTGTCCAATGGAAGGAGAAAGAATGTCTAGCTCCGTGTGGGTCTGACTCCTCCTGTTAACAGTGAAGTCATTTGTGAGCACAAGAAAACAAGAATAATCAGCGACGAGTCTTGTCTGTGTGCCCGCAGTATCATTGGCACGCCATTCTACTTGATGGAGTACTGCCCTGGGCAGATCTACAAGGATGTCTCACTTCCAGGCATGGAGCCCAGCCAGAGGAAGGCCATCTATTCTGCCATGAACCAAGTGCTGTGTCAGCTTCATAGTGTGGACATCAAAGCAGCAGGTCTGGAAGACTATGGGAAGCATGGTAAGGAAGAAGCTAGAGCCCCTCTATTTGTGAATGCTGCTGCTAGCAAATTTTTTGTGTTTGTGGAGTGATTTTGCTTCTTAGGCCTATTTTAAAGGAGCCTCCTACGTACTGAAAAGCTAATGTTGTCTTAGTTTGCATTAAGAAAAGCACAGTGTCCTAAATGAGGGAAGTATTAGTCTGGCTGTCTGTCTGCCCTGTGCCCTGGTGAGACGCCTCTGGGAGATCGGGTCCAGCTCTTGGTGCCACATTGGGGGCATACTGATGCTGCAGAGAGTATCCAGAGGATGGTGATGACAGTGATGAAGATGGCCAGGTTGGGGAAGGGCTACAAAATTAGCTGCATAAGGATCTGCTGAAGACACTAGGGGTGTTTAGGCGAAAGAGAAGATTTAGGGAAGAAAAAGTAGCCACGTTCAAATGTAAAGGGCCACCATCCAAAAGAGGTATGGACCTGCTCTTCCTAGTTCCAGGAGAAAGAACTGGGAAGCAATGGGCTTGGGTGCCTAGAGGCAGCTTTTGACTTGATGTTAGAAAAAACTTCTGAATGCTGAGCAGGGTCCCAAGGTGGGAGAGGCTGCCTCAGGAGGTAGTGAGCTCTCCGTCACCAGTGGTCTCCAAGCAGAACCTCACGAACCTTTGTTGCAAACAGTGTAGAGGAGATTCTTGTTCCAGTGCAGGTTGGGCCAGATGGCTGCTGAGGTCCCATTCCCCTTGAAGATTCTGGGATTCCTCACTGCAGACTTTGGTTTTCTGCTTGGGTATTGCCCCTCTCAGGTTGAGCTCCCATCAGTTGGTCTTGTCACCCTGGAACGCTGTTTTATCACTCCTCTTCATAGACATGCACATTATAAACCTTTCCCCTTCTCCCTTATTTTCGTTTACATCCTCAACAGTGAAGGCTAAAGAAAGAAGGCTGGGGGGAAGGGTCTTTGATTTTGTCTGCATGTGGGTTCTCTCTGGTCTAGTGGAAGTTGCCTGAGGCTCAGAACAGTGGAATGATTTGTGCAGGGGCAACACAGCAAGTGAGTGTTAGGGATGGACTTTGGACCGAGGCTTTTCTTACTCAAACCCTAGCACTTACCTTGAGAGGCTTGCTACCTCTCAAAAATAGGTACTAATATGGAAAAACACTGTCAGATTTGTCCATTGTTTTGGGTCCCTGAGGTGCAGCTAGCACCCACTGGTAAGGGGAGATGAACTGTGAATGGACTACTGCAGACCCTTTGTAAGGGGAACCAAGGCTGTCCTGTATTGGTGTGTTTTGTTACTTTGAGTGTTTGCACAGAATCTGGGGATCCTTCCAACCACATCATTGGAGACCTAGGCCAGAGCTCTGGGGAGGGGAAATGATCCCAACAGATCATATTCCCAAGAGACCTCCAAGCTTAATGAGCCCAGTCCTTTTCAGTTAGAACTGAGGCTTCTTGTCTATGGACCACTCCAGGTTTCCAATTGCGTTAGTGTGGGAGGTAGTGAAAAATATGCAAGCCAAAGAATCAATCAACTTACTGTTGGACCTTGGAAAAGCTACTTAGCTGTGGCTATGTATCCTGACATGTAAGCTCATGCTGCCTACCCTGCCTTCTCAGAAGTTCATCAGCCCATGGCCAGCTTAGGGGACCCTGGCACAGACACTAGCTGTCTAGGTGACCTTGGGCAAATCACTGCCCATCTCTTGCCTTCATTTTCTTCATTGATAAGGTATGATGAAGGGGCTGGAGTGTGACTCCCAGCTCTAGAACTTTACCATTTTATGATTCTAGGAACATCATGAGAATTAAATGAGATAAAATATATGAAAATGTTTTTAAAAGGTACAAAACCAAAGGTAAATGGAAGATGTTATTATTTAGCTGGGATTAATGATTCAGTCTCTTTTGTGTGATAACAACTGAATATCCTGAAGCCATTCACCATGATCATTTTGGAAGCCCCATTGAAGTCTGGGTATCAAAGAGCCCTATGATAGGAGAAATGAATTGTACTGGCTCATGGCCATTCCTAGAGGTACTTTTTAAAAAAATTGATGAGAATAAAAATATTTCATTTGTAACAAACAAATTGAATTGGAAATCCTCAATTCTTTCTGAAAATTTTGTCTAATTATGTCAGGCTAGCCTGGAAACCTGCCTCTGATGGCTGTGGTTGAGGAAGGTGGCAGACAGAGCCGTGAGTCAGTTAGGGTAGGCCTGGGTCTGGGAAGACAGCTGGTTTTGACATTGTTTTCAGCTGGGCAGGGGTGGAGTTAGGCAGTTAGTCCCAAGTGTTGTCACCGTCAGGAGGGCAGCATTTGTATAGGGCAGAAGTAGCAGGTCAGCCACAGAATCAGAGGCCAGTCTGGTCCTTCCAGCAGAGGTTGACTGGTATATTGGAGAGTTCCAGAGACCTCAGCTGTTGTTTCAGCTCTTGAGAACAGACCAGAACACAGTCCTCAGTTCATCTCCAACATTTCTTTCCGACTCTGTTCATGACACAGCTCTCCATGGAGTTCATGTAGCCATAGACTTTCAGAGGCAAAATATCAGTAGCTCTAGAGTCTAATTTGTCCCTGATCGAGAATCCCCTCTGCAGTAGCTGAAACAAATGATCATCCCAACTGCTTGAAGACCTCACTCCTTTGGTTATGAAGAGTTGGAGGGGGAGGGAAATGTGGTGTCAAGGAATTACCCCACTCTTTGTTCCCACTTCACATATTTTATTCCTGACTGGACAGCAGGACCAGGTTTTCTGGTCTGATTGGGAAAAACCGGGGGCATCCCCATCCTAGGCAGCTTTTCAGTTCTTTTCCTTATCACCAAGGTAAAATGAGGGGGCTGAAGGAGTTGATCTCCCAGACCTAGAATTTTAGCATTTTATGATTCTAGAAATGTTATGAGAATTAAATGAGATAAAAGATGCAAAAATGCTTTGAAAAGGTGCAAAACAAGTGTGGAAAAGGAAGATGGTGTTTTTTAGGTCTTTGTTCTCTTTACCAGGTAATCAGTCCATCTTCCAGGGCCCTTTCCCTCCCAGGGCAGGATCTTGGTCGGGCTGACTTTTATAACTTGGATAAAAAACTTCATTTATGGGTATCTGATCATTCTCAAATAAGATTTACAAGCTCCTTCATGGATTAATTTTCAAGGCTTTTGAAGTCTTTGGTGTAGCCCACCTGTATTCTAAACCTCTTTCTTTTAGGGGACTATATTCAACGTCAGGTTCAAACCTGGACCAAGCAATACCGAGCCACAGAAACTGGCACGATCCGAGCCATGGAGCGGCTCATTGAATGGCTCCCACAGCACCTGCCCGAGGCACAGAAGACAACAGTGGTGCATGGAGATTTCAGGTAGAAACCCGTGACGAAGCCGGAGAGATTTTAAAGTGGGAAGGCTTCATGATTAGCTGAAGGCCATTGCACCTGGGTCAGATTTCACTTGTGGCTTGAATCCAGTTTGTAGTTAGAAGGTGATCAGTTACAGCCCCGCTGCCAGTTTCTTCAAGCAGGAAGGGGAAGAAATGGGACCTCCAGACCTGACCCAAAGGTCGGTCAGTGACTGACCAGTTTGCATTTTTCAGTATTGAAACTAATGAAATAGAGCCAAAGTGACTTGTTTGGGCCTTTGATGTGTGGTCAATCTCTAGCAGTGCCAGAAGGACCTGGCATCCAGCCTGTGCTGCTGACTTGATCCTGTCTTGCTTTGGAATCATCTAATTGCACCTTTGATTAGTTTGTAATATTTTTCCGGTTTCACATAAGCACTTGGGAAGCCAGAGACATCGGCATCCAGGCCAAACTGGAATCTCTCTAATCATTTTAACCCTTCTCTGCCTTAGAGAACTGAGAAAAAGCCCTTTGTTGAGCAAGTTTTTTAAAAAATAGTATTTTAAAGACATAATTTGCATGCATTTGAAATCAGTCTTCTCTTTCCTACTTTAGCAAGTGAGATTCTCTCCCCCCATCCTTATTATGAGGGCTTTGGCCCATGGCCTCCTGGAATGATTTGTTCTAAGTGTTATAGGCTCAACTTCTTGGAGCAGTCAAGGCTTTGGGCTTGCCTGTCTGGCTCCAGTGGGCATGTGTGTGCCACTGTCCTCTGCTGAAGCATTGGGGCCTCTGTCTGCTCAGGTGTCTGACAACACCCTCCGTTAGCTCTGGCTGGAAAGACAAAGATGTTTCGTTTTCAGCCTGGGCTTGGTCTGTCTGATCCTCATAGGGAGTGTCTGAGGTTGGATGCCTTCCTCTTTGTCCTTTCACTCTTTACCCCAAAACCTCTAGACTAGGATACTGTCGTTATAGTGGGTTTGAAGCCTACTTCACCAGGATATTGAGCAGGAAATTGATGGTAACACGGCCTTCATTTTCCCATAACTTCTGGTCTGGAAAAGGCTCATCTCTCCATTATTTGACAACATAGAGAACCAATACATATCATTAAACTCAAAACTTCCATGGAAACCCCTGGCCTTCAGCTCCCTTGCCCACTCATTTCATTTGCTGGAGTGATATAGCCATTTTATAGGCCGTAGGATCATAGTCCTTCAGCTGAAGGGGACCTCAGAGGACATCAGTCCAACCCCCTCCTCTTCCAAATGAGATTTAATGAGAACCCAAGGTCACTCGGGGAGCAGGGCTGAGGCAGGACTCCAGAGCCAGTGCTTTCCCCATGGCACCATGCTGCCTTCCAGAAGCAGTTTCTAAACAGAATTGAGTAGGAAGAACAGTGGGCTAGTCACCAGGGCAGCTGGCGCTAAAGGAAGACATAGGCTCAATGATGACATCATCAGGATAGCATGACCTCACCACCCACTCAGTAGATAAGCCATTCCCTCTCTGCAGCCGAGCTTCCCTGTCTATAAAGTGAAGTAGTGGAACTAAAGAATTTGTCAAAAATTTTAATAATCCAAATAATTTAGAGCTGGCCCTTCTGGCTCCAAAATTCTGTGTTTCCATAGTATCCCATGATTTCTGAGAGTCCTCATAGATTACTGGAGATGTGCGAGACAGGGTAGCCCTTGGGATGTTGGCCCGGTGCAGGCCCCGGACATCACACGTGTTTGCTGTCTTTGTGTTTTTCTTCAATCTTTCTGTTGCGTCTTCAGGCTGGACAACCTGATCTTTGACCCAGAAAAGGCCGAGGTGCTTGCCATCTTGGATTGGGAGCTGTCCACATTGGGAGATCCTCTCTCCGACGTTGCTTACAGCTGCCTGGCTCACTATTTGCCATCCGATTTCCCCATCATAAAAGGTACGAGCTGCCGTGGAAGGGGATCAGAAGGCTTCCACTCCCCCACAGACAGCCATGGGTAGGCACCTCACTGAGAGCTGCTTCTGGGTGGAGGTGGGGAATGTCCTCTGCTCTGGCAGGAAGGGCTATGGGAAGGCAACTTAACACAGCTGGGAGGGAAGAGGGGGCCATTGACTGGGCAAATGTGGGATACGCAAAGTAACACTAAAGTATCCAGATCTCTTTTCAGTCCTCAATAGTCCTGGGGGAAGAGAGTGAAATTCTCATTTGTGTCCCCAGTAGACTGACTCTAAGCTCTTGGGGCAGAGACTGTTCTACTTCTGCCTTTGTGGCTGTAACACTTAGCCCAGCACATGGCACAGGGTAAGCACTTAATAAATGCAGATTGATTGACTGACTGATTCATGTGTAACAAATTTTCCTCCCCTCACTTTTTGAAACCCCCCTTTTAACAAGATTTCTCACAGACAAGGCAGAAGATTCCTCTGAGGCCACATCTACCCATCCCTTGAATACTGACCACAAGGTAGATGGGAACTCCGAAACTGGGCCTTTCCAGCCAGCTTTAATTTAGTTGAAATTTTAGGAGCCAGTTTGGGGATAATAGCTCCTGAATGATTTTTCAGTCTTCTCAGAGAGAAACGGCCTCTGAAATAATGTGTGAGGTCCTTGAGTGAACTTCAAAGCAAGTTTCCAGTGAGTAAGCCAATTCAGAGAGTCATAGAGTCATGGGACACTAGATTTAGGTCTGGAAAAAACCTTGGAGACCATTGAGTCCAGCCCTCTCATTTCACAGCTGAGGAAACTGAGGCAGAGAGTAGTTAAGAGGCTTGATGAAGGTGGCACAGGGACGGTGTGAACCCAGGCTGCCTGGCCTCTCTCTGCCATTTCATGATGCCTCCTGGGGATCTCAGGCACAGCGATGACTTTGGCTGTTGAGTAAGACTTTGTTTCTTGTTTTTCAGGGCTGAGTGATCTGGATGTTACTCAGCTAGGAATCCCTACTGCAGAGGAGTATTTCAAAACATATTGCTGTCAGATGGAGATCCCCGCAGCCGAAAACTGGAACTTCTATATGGCCTTCTCCTTCTTCCGAGTAGCTGCCATCTTACAAGGGGTCTACAAACGTTCTCTCAAAGGTAAGCAGACCACAGAGCTGCAGAGCTGCCCCGAGGGTGTGAAGACAGTTACTTAATCCCAGCCTCAGTTTCCTCATATGGAATCTGGGGACAATACCAGCATTTAGCTGACAGGGTTGTGATTTTTGTAGAGTGCTTACACATGTTGTCTCATCTGGTCCTCACAATGACCCTGGGAGGTGGAGGGGTCTTTTCTTTGTAGAAGGAGGGAGGTTTGGAGGAAAAGAAAAGAAACTCAGGCTTGGAAATGTTGAGTTTGGAATACAAATATGAAATCCAGATGGAGACATTCTGTAGGAAGTTGGAGACAGATGTCTAAGCCTTAAGAAAAAGGTCAGTCTGGAGATACAACTTCACCATTATCTGCATGAGTTGGGGGGGCAATTAAAGTCTTGGGAGTGAACGTGGCTAAAGGAGAGAGAGAAAAGAGAAAATGACCAAGGTCATTGGGATTCCTGCCTTAGGGGTCTAGGAATAGTATAAGAAGCCCATGGAGGCTGAAGGGGAGCAGCTGGAGAGGCAGGAGGAGAACGAGGATGTCTCTGAAGCCAAGGGAGGAGCTTGTAGCCAGGACCAGTGCTGGTCAGAAGAGTCAGAGGCTACCAAAGGGTGGCTGTAGGGCTGGGGGGAGGAGAAGAGGATCCTGGGTTTTCTGAGGAGATTACTGCCTGAGTATCAGGAGAGAAGCTGGGGAGGAGGCCTGGCTGCAGGGGGCCGTGGAGAGCATCAGGCTTTACTTGGGCTGTGGGAGGACAGAGAGATGGAAACCAGGTCTCATCCCCTCTCAGAAGGTGAGTCATGGCTTGTTACTGGGCAGGAAGGGTAGGTCTAAAGAAAGACCCAAGACGGTAGAGGAGAGAGAACTATGTGGCCCTAGGGCCTTCTTGGACTCCTGAGCTTATGAGAAGCATTTGGGGAGGGACCCGGCAGCCAGGAGGCCAGTGCAAGCATTCAGGGCAGAACATTCTGAATGGAAGGCAAGCATGAAAATTAATAAAGTCCCAATTTGAACACCAGATAATCAGAATCCACAACAATAAAAGTTCCCAGGAATATCCTCTTCTCTCCCTCTGACCAGAAATGACTCAGATTTACTGTGTCAGGCACTTGGGAGGCTATGACACTTTTACCTCTTGTTCTTTCCAATAACTGGGTGGAGGCGGCCACACGGGTCTTATTGTCACTGTTTTATACACGAAGAGAGGTTTGGTGGCTCAGAGGTGACAGCGCTAAGATTCGCCACCAACTAGGGCTTTGTGTTCTTTTCATCCCTCCCTTTTTTCCTTGATTCTCTATAGTCAATGTAAAATGTCTGTAATTCAGTACAGTGGCTGCTGAGTCCCTCAAGAGGAGGGCGGGAGACCCTCAGGTGTACGCTGATTCCCTCTAGAAGTTTTTAAAGTGCCCTCTCTTGGACTCTGTTCTGCTCCTGTGTCCTGTAATCTGGAAAAACTCAATCTACTCCCGTGGCCTGAAGGGTTGGAGGAGGCCTTTTGGGTCTCTTCCAGCTCTAGAGCTGAGCTACGATCTGACGTCCTCTCCTCTAGCCTCCCTGGATCCTCCTCTGTAAAATGGGGTGATTGGACATCACCATCATCATCATTATTACTATGGCTATCAATCCTCCTCCCTGAGCCTCCATTTCTACTGTGTACGGTGAGGGGACCAGACCAGATGGGCTCCTCAGGCCCTCCCTGCTCCAACCCAGGACGTCTTCATCCTGCTATTGTGAAACAGCCTTTTCCCATCATGAAGCTCTTTGATCTTTGCAGATGGTGACCCAATAAAGGGGCTCCTGTCCATTCTAGAACCTTTGAGTTGGCAGATCCCACTGGCTTGTCCCAAGTCTTGCCATACAGGAAGTCATTGGGCCTGCTTAGGAGGCTCTCCAAGAGCCAGACCTCGCTCAATGCTGGAGTTGGCCACCAGACAGCATGTCTGCACAGATAAACAAATATGTGTGTGTGAGCACACCTGGCCTCTCAGACCCCAGACTCAGCTCTCGATCTCTCTCATCGGCTGTTACTGAGCAGTTTTAGGGGACATCAAGCTTTACATCTTTGCAGAGTACAGGTATCCTCCCTTTCCCCTCAAAGACCACTTTTGGGAAGAGCCATGGGCAGTGGCAATAATAGCAATCCATCAGTCCCTTCTAAGACCCTGGCTTTGTTCATGCAGGGATCAGAATTGATTGAAGCAGGAGCGGTGAGCTAGATTGAGTGACTTATAAAAAAATACAGGAGACTGAGAGCTCTGAAAAGGGGACGGTCTAATTATGGAGAACAACATTAGAAGGTTTCTTCCTGCCCACTGGAAGAAGGGGAAAATTGCTCCTAATAAAACTGAATTCAAGCATTGTGTCTTTCCCTTAGAGGTGTCAGGTGTATCCTGATAATGATCTAGAAAGGAAATGAATCTGGCAAGTACTGGGAGGTTTAAATGGTTATGGAGAGCCAGACTTCCTGCTCAGGGGCTGAAGGATTTGGCTCATAACTCACACAGAGCGGCATAAATGAGTATTGCTGTGGCCCAAAACTTGTATAAAATGGTGAGCTTAGAAGAAGTAACCACTGAAAATGATGGCAGCTGCAAAGAATTTTGGGCACTGAGAGGATGCATTTGCTGAAACTAACTCAGAAAGGAAGACACAGTCTCTTTAGGATAGGTGGCCATGGTCAGACACAGGGAAAACTAACAGGAATGGGTGCGGCAGCTTGGGGGTGCCATGATGCACAGAACTCCTGGCCCAGGGTCAGGAAGTTTCCTCTTCCTGGCTTCAAATCCGGTCTCAGGCATTACTAGTTGTGTGACTCTGGGCAAGTCACTTAACCCTGTTTGCCTTATTTTCCTCAGTCTAGAAAATGAGCTGGAGAAGGAAATGGCCAGCCACTCCAGTGTCTTTACCAAGAAAATCCCAAATGGGGTTGTGGAAAGTTGGACACAAATAAGGCAACTCAACAACCAGTAATGACCAACTGAAGGCGGGAGGGGAAGAGACCCTGGATGAGAAAACGATTCAGGAACGCAGCAACTGCCGATGGAATGTCTTGTCATGGTTTCAGATCACTAACCCCCTTTGTCTTAATTTTGGTCAGGTCAGTCGAGCTCAGCAATGGCAGAGCAGAGTGGGAAACTGGTTGAATTCACGTCTAACTTGGCGTGGGACTTTGCCATCAAGGAAGGGTTTCGGATCTTCAAAGGGATGCCGAACACAAGACAGTCAACAAGATCCTACTCTCAGTGGGCCCATCGGAGGCCGCTGCTCGTCCCAAGTGGAACGAGAGCTCAGGCCACGTTTTCTAAGGCTGCCTCCAAAGGGGTCCTTATTATCTCTCCAGAGGCCCTGTCAGAACCAGTCAGGGATCTCCACCACAGGCTGGAGAGATTCATAGAAGCCCATGTGTATCCCATTGAGCAAGAACTGAGAAATCACCAGATGTCTGAGGCCAAATGGACACCACCTCCGCAGATGGAAGAGCTCAAGGTAAATGGGTCTTATGAAGAATCACCTTTTGCCAAAATGGTATGAGATGGTAAAACCATCACTCTTGTGTGTAAGAAAACTCTATTATTATCTTTTGCTTTTCTGTCATTTTAATTTGCAAATATAATCCTCCCCCACCCCTGCCCAGAGAGCCATTCCCCAGAATGATGAAGAAAGAAGAAAAAAAGTAGTTAAAACTAACACCTCTTCTGGGGTCACTCTTATGATTTTGCTCTTAACTTTGTTCTAGTTATTGTGTCTTTTGTCATCCTGGTCCTGTCCTTGATTCTGCATCAGTTTGGAGGAGTTTTCTCATGCTTCTCTGAATTCCTGGTCTGTCTTTCTTTATGCTGCAGTACTGCTTCATCCTTCATATGCCTCAGCTGGCCTGGCCATCCCCAGTCCTTGCACATCTATGTGGGTACCACAAAAAATGCCCCTGGAATATTTTGGCCTATATGAGACCTTCCATTCTGACTTTAATTTCCTCAGTGGGTACATGCCTAGCAGCTGAATCACAGGTTCATGCTAGTCACTTTTTTTAAAAACCATAATTCCAAATTGTTTTCCAGCTTGAAAATCCTGACTTTCCACTGAGCCCAGATGCTTAGTGTCTCTGGCACTTCTGCACTTTTGACTGTGTCTGATATTAAACTCCAGACCAGAGACATTAAATTAA
>NW_027187465.1:21330742-21344825 GCF_028583685.1 Petaurus breviceps papuanus | reverse complement strand
CAGTCTTTTGGTTCTGCTGGGACCTCTTAATCTGCCTCTTAATCATTCCTTGGCTTCTCCTTTTGCTTTTTGTGGAGACAGACTTGAGGTTTAGCCTTAGATGGCCAGGGTGATGACCTCAACGTGGCAGTGTTTGTTGTTAGCCTCTGCCCTTTTTCCTTCCTGTCCCTTTGGGTGTGGGTCCTTCAGGGACCTAGGCTGAATTAGTCACTGCTGTTCTCTCTTGGCACTCCTGGACAGGAAAAAGCCAAGTCCGAAGGGCTGTGGAACCTCTTCTTGCCAGCCGAGACTGACCCTGAGAGGAAGTATGGTGCAGGCCTGACCAACCTGGAATACGCCCATTTGTGTGAGCTCATGGGCAGGTCCATATATGCCCCAGAGGTACTGACTTCAGTCTACAATCCATCAATCAGTAAACATTTATTAAGCCCCTACTATATGCTCGGCACTGTATTAAGCTCCGAGGATGCAAAAAGAGTCATAAGACAATCCTTGCCCTCAAGGAACTTAAAATATGACAAACAATGAATATATACAAAGCATATATATGAAAGCACTGGAAGGAAGAGGGGAGGGGAAGGCTTCCTGGAGGAGGTGGGCTTTCAGCTGTGACTTTAAGGGAGCCAGGGAAGCCGGAGGTAGAGAGGAGGAGGGGAGAATTCTGGGCATGGGGGACAGGTTGGTGGGGGGAGCTCAGCTATAAAGTGCTTTGCCAATCAGAGCATTTTGTATTTGCTTCTGGAGGCAATAGGGAGCCACAGGAGTTTATTGAGTAGGGGTGTGACATGATCAGACCTGCTTCTGAGGAAAATGACTTTAGTGGCTAAATGGAGGATGGACCGGAATGGAAGGAGACCAGAGGCAGGCAGACCCCCCCCAGCAGCTATTGTGATAATGCAGGTGGGAGGTGATGAGGGGTGGCAGGGTCAGAGGAGAGAAGGGGTCACATTTGAGGCATGTTGTGAAGGTGACATCCGCAGGCCTTGGCAACAGCTTGGATGTGTGAGGAGGGTGAGAGAATGATGAGTCCAGGACCCCAGGTTGGGAGCCTGAGGGCCTGGGGTGGGGGTATGCCCGCAGCCATAATTGGGAATGTGTATGTGGGGGGTGGGATTAGTGGAAAAGTTAATGGGTTCTGTTTTGGACATAACAAGTGTAAGATTTCTTTTTTTTTTTTTTTTTTGCTTTTTGGAGGGCAATTGGGGTTAAGTGACTTGCTCAAGGTCACACAGCTAGTTTTTTGTGTTAAGTGTCTGAGGCCATATTTGAACTCAGGTCCTCCTGACTCCAGGGCTAGTGCTCTATTTATTGCGTCACCTAACCGCCCCTGCAAGTGTAAGATTTCTACTGGACACCCAGTTTGAGATGTCTGAAAGGCAGCTGGAGAAGACACAAGTCACCCCCCAGAGGCAGAGAATCTGAGGGGATCCTGCCCCAGAGGAATCTGTCCTCTTTTTTGTCCTTCCTCCTCTTTGATAGCCTAAGAGACATAGAAGGCTTCACCTTAAATTGGTCCAGATCAGTGATTTCACTGATGTAGAGTTAACTGCTTGTTAAGACTCATTTTCCTAGAGATGGCCTGGGACACAGAGGTCACATGTCTGGTTCCAGGTGGCAGAGCCAGCCTGTGTCCGAGGAGGGCTCGAACCTGCGTCCTGGAGCTTGACTCCTCCGCTCAGGGCTCTTCCTGCTGGGCTTTGCTGCCTTGTTCTATGCTGCCCCAATGAGTCTGATAGCCGGCTTTTAGACTGTGAGCTCCATGAGCACAGGGACTTGTCTTTTAATCCCAGGGCCTCGTGCTGGGCAGATAGCAGACACTCAGGCTGGCTAGGGTGTGGTCTGGGAGCACGGCTGGATGAAGGGGGAGGCAGGTGGGCTCAGAGGAGGTGCAGATGAGAAGCAGAGATGGGCATGGGGGACCATGTAGTTCCTTCTGGTTTGCTTTCCACTGGTCTCCTGTCCCTGTCTTCTAGACCAAAGAGGCAGAAAAACATCCTTATCTGATGCTATGAACAAGCACAGAGAAGTCGCTGGCACATGTACTTTTCCCCCTTTGCAGATCTTTAATTGCTCTGCCCCTGACACGGGAAACATGGAGCTGCTGGTGAGATACGGGACCGAGGGGCAGAAGAGCCGATGGCTCCTTCCTCTGTTGGAGGGCAGGATTCGCTCCTGCTTCGCTATGACTGAGCCCCAGGTACAGCCCAGGAGCAGGCACCTCCCCTTCTGTCCTGTCCCAGACACTGTTCCCCAGCCTCCAGCCCAGCATGCATGGGCAGCTTTGAACTCAAGCCTTCTCTTCTTCAGGTTGCTTCATCGGATGCCACCAATATTGAATCTTCAATTGAAGAAAAGAACGGGGTCTATATCATAAATGGTCATAAGTGGTGGATATCAGGTACCTGGCTTCAAAGTCCTTTTAAAAAATATGCTTTGGTCTGAACTCTCTTTGTAAAAGGGCCTCCTCATCCCTACTCCAAGCCCTGGTGTCCATGAAGAGATGAAGGGCCCTTCAGACCCTTTGCAGGGAACTCCAGGGTCCTGTCCCTTTCTGTTCATGAAGGAGCTTGAGCTCCAGAACCAGAGGATGCCTCGCTGTCGGGCAGCTGAATGTTGGTGCCATTGCCCTAGAATGGAGCTGGATCCATTGTGCTTTCCTGTACCCTTATCTTACCCGCAGACCAGAAGGCCGAGGCCTGGCCCCCACCCTGGCCTTGTTCTCCTCCTCCCATCAGCTCTCTGGGCAATGTGCCCCAGCCTCGGAGCTCTGTCACAACTTAGCCGGCTCTGCCCCTGGGGCCCTCCCGGCCTCCAAACTGAGCTCAGACTGCAGCTGCCTCTGACAGCTAGGGAGTCTGCCTGAGATCGCTTTATTCCCTGGTGGTCCTGATGTAGGAACACGTCTGCCAGAGGCATGATGGGCTTGGCGTCAGGCGATCTGCTTCTGTCTCTCTCCTTTCCTGGCAGGAATCCTGGATCCCCGGTGCCAGCTCTGTGTGTTTATGGGAAAAACAGACCCAAACGCCCCAAGACACCAGCAACAGTCAATACTCTTGGTTCCCATGGACACCCCGGGGATAAGGGTCCTCAGACCACTGAGCGTGTATGGGCTGGAAGACCCTCCAGGTAAAAGTCCAGGCATCTGCAGGGGCCTCATCCACAGCCACTGGCTTTGGGGTTCCCTTCAGGGGGCTTGGCTAGGGTCTCGCCAAGGCTGCTTGGTAGCATGGAGAAGGGTATTGGAAATGGGGTCAGGAATCCTGACTCTGTGACCCTGGTGGGGACGTCTCATCTCTGAGGCCTCCTCTGTGACAAGGGGACGAGGCTGGCACCCCCTCCCAGGGCTGTCATGAGGGTCAGATGAGGGGACCCACAGATGGCCCTTTGCAAACCTGAAAGCAAGAGAGAAATGCTTGGTAGTAGCATCGTTATCATTCTGGCCACGAGGTGGCACCATAGTGCATAGAGCCCACAGCCTGGCATCAGCAAGACTCTTCTTGCTGAGTTCAAATGTGAACTAGCTATGTGACCTTGGGTAAGTCATTTGACGCTGTTTGCCTCAGTTTCCTCATCTGTAAAATGAACTGGAGAAGGAAATGGCAAACCGCTCCAGGAGGACTCCTCTTCTTCTCCACCATGTACTTTTCTCACAAGAGAAGAGTCTCCCGCCTGCTGAGCTCCAGCAAGGCCGCAGGGCACCACTCCTGGCTTCTGCTTTTGTCTGTCTAAGTGGAGAATGTGGCCTCGCTGGCTGTGGATGGATGCTGTATTCAGGCTGGCCACGTGATGCTGCTAGTCTTGGCTTCCTGGGCTGGCCCTGCTTGGCTGCCTCCACTCTCCCTGCATGACGCTCAGCAGAGGCCATGTTTTCCAGGTGCCTCAGCAAAGTGACTGTTAGAATCCACTTGGCCACTTGCTACTTGTGCAACTGTGGGCAAGTCCATTCACTTTCCTCTTTTGTAAAATGAAGCTGTTAGATTAGATTAAGGGACTCTGGTCCCTTTGACCCTTGTCTGTGGACGTGTCTCTGATCTTGGGCTACTGGGTTTTTACTTGGAGACATCTGCCGCCGGCCCCCCCCCCCTCAGCTCCTATCTTAGTTTTAGGCTTCAGTGAAAGGCAGAATTAGCCAGCCCCACGAGGTGGCCAAATCAAGGAGATAAAGTGGAAAAGACCTAAACCCAGCCAGGAAGAATGGCTTCCCACTCTCTCCTTCTGTCAAGAAGCCATGGGCCTGACTGGGCTCCCTTTCTGTCTCTGTAGGTGGCCACGGGGAGGTCCTGTTTGAGAATGTGCAGGTGCCTAAGGACCACATGGTCCTGGGCCCCGGGCGAGGCTTTGAAATTGCCCAGGGCAGGCTTGGCCCCGGGAGAATCCATCACTGCATGAGGCTGATCGGGTACACGGAGAGAACGCTGGCTCTCATGAAGGAGCGGGTGAGTAGGCTCCCTTCTGCTCTGCTGTCTGAGGTCAAGTCCCTGATGCTGCCTCTGCTGATTCCATGAGCATTAGAGGAGGAGGCAAGGTGAGGTCTTCACCAGAGAGATGTCTGAGGCTTGGCTTCACGTTAGATACCAGGTTAAAGTGGGACACTGAGGGCAGAGACACTGTGCCTCCCTCCCTCTCCTCTCTGCCCCATCAGGCAAGACCTGAGGGGGCCCTGGGCTCCCCCAGATCAGAGCCACGGTCAGAAGGCCATATTACCCTTGCTCCCAGTGCCTTGGGTGTGTGGCCCCCCCCTTGGTTTCCCCCCAACCACTGTCAGGCCTGGAGCTGAGGACTAGGAATTCCTCCTCTGGTGCCAGTTGGAAGCCCGAAGCCGAAGGTCAGGCTGAGCTTGGAGTTGAGCCTGGAGCTCTTTTGCCAGGAACAAGAGTTCAGATCAATGGCATCGATCTCGCAGAGGTGAAGCCAGCTCTGGAGACCACATGAGCTTTTTACAAGGGAGTCTGCAAAGGAGAATGGCAGACCTCGTTAGCGGGTGGCAGCCTCGTTAGTGGGTGGCACCGGTGCTGCTCTCGTCTCAGCTCTCCCTCCCTGCTTCCCTGCCTGGGTGCTGACCATCCCCAGCTCACACCTACTAGACCTTCCCAATATGCAGGCACTCTCTAACCCTTTACACACCCAGCAGCTCGTTCCCATCCTGCCCAGCTCTCAGAACCAGAACAGCAGCAGATTCTAGAAGATTAGGTGTGGGACCCTGCCCACTCTTCCCACAGAGGAGGAAACCTGAGCCCAGACCAGGGAAGGGGCTGGCCCAGGATTATAGAACTAGCCAGCAGCAGGGCTGATGTGTACCAGGGAGGCCGAGGGGGCTGGTCAGAAGGACTCTGGCTTGGAGTCAGTGCCAAGATTAATGAAATACCAGTTCTGTCACTGACTCTTCTGTGCCCTTGGACAAGGCACACTCTGGGCCTCAGTTTCCTCCTCTGTGAAATGGGGGCCTCCAAGGTCCCTTCCAGTTCTGAATCTTGTGAGGATCCCATGTTTCTGGTCAAGGGTTCTTTCCACAGCCCCATGAGACCTTTTTTCACAGCTCCTAGGATCTTTAACCTAATTTCTTTGGACGAAGCTGCCACTCTAATAACATACAGTCTTGACCAGCATGGAGGCTGGGCCACAGTGGGACTGTAGGCTTTAGTAGCACACACACACACACACACACACACACACACACACACCTTCATACATACACACCTATACGCATACAGACACACATATACAGACCCACACAGACACACTCATACATACATTCTCACATACAGACATGCGTGCATACCCCTACACTTATACATGGATACACATATATACATACAAACACATATACACTCATGCACAGATCACACAGACATTCAAACACACATAGTCACACACAGATACACACTTGCACACACAGACATATACATTCACACACATGTGCACTCACACATACACAGATATTCACACTCACACAGACATGCACTCATGCATACAGACACAGAAACACACTCATACAGACACACAGACATATACACACAAACACACTCAGACACAGTGTGACTGGCTCAGGAGATGCAAAGATGGTCCCAGTACTCTCCCACTGGCCTGGCCCTCTTTTCCTGTCCAGGCTCGGAGCCTTTGCTTGCAGCAGGTCCAGGCCCACGCCTCTGAATCTTCCCCAATCCTTCCCTTGGCATTGTTTCTGCAAAGTGCCGAGCTAATGCTGATCTGGGGGGCGAGGCTCTCTCTACCCCAGCGTAAGGGGACACACATTGCTCTTCCCTGCTCCTGGCCTGCATCGGCCACCTGCGTGTTGCAGACCGCTTCCACATCCTTGTCTTGAGGTGGCAGAGCCCAAAGCAGGGATATGCCATGTGTCTGGCCAGAGTCACCGGCCCCTCCCAGAGTGCCTTGGGCTGCATCCAGGCAGAGTTGAAAACAGGGGCGGCTCTCCTGCTCTTGCCCCAAAGTGCACCAAGACCCCTCCCTTTTTCAGGGTTCCTGCTTCCTCCTCGCAGGACCCCAGCCCAAGTCTTGCCATCCCCCTTGGCCCAGGAGAGGTCAGAATAACACTTGTGTAATGGAACCTGAGCCATCCTGAAGGGCCTTTGGTCCCTGTGTTGCAGGTGAAATCCCGAGTGGCGTTTGGGAAGCCCCTGGTGGAGCAGGGCACCATCTTGGCCGACATCGCCAAGTCCCGGGCTGATATTGATCAGGCAAGACTGCTTGTGTTGAAAGCTGCACACCTCATGGATGTAGCCGGAAATAAGGTACATGCCTCTCGACTGTAGCAAGCAAGGGATGCCATTTACGTTGCTGAAAGCAGGAGGCTTGAGATGGGAGAGTGGTCTCTGGGAAAGGACAGTGGGTTTCATCTCTATGAAACCAATATCTAAATTGGATCTAGTGATCCTGATGGACCAGAGTTTTGGTCTGAATCTCAAATGGAATTTGATGGGGATAAGAATAAAATCATATACTTGGGCACAAAAAAAAATTCAAGTTCACCAGTGGTTCCAAAAAAGCTCTCTGAGGATTTCAGCGGACTACAAGTTCCATATGAGTCAGTGTTGTGATATGGTGGCTAAGAAAGCAGGGGCTAGGGGCAGCTAGGTGGCGCAGTGAATAGAGCACTGGCCCTGGAGTCAGGAGGACCTGAGTTCAAATGTGGCCTCAGACACTTAACACAAAACTAGCCGTATGACCTTGGGCAAGTCACTTAACCCCAATTGCCCTACCTTCCCCCCTCCAAAAAAAGCAAAAAAAAAAAGAAAGAAAGAAAGTAGGGGCTGTATTTCAGGGGGCCTAGCTTCTAGGACCAGTAGGGAGATGAGAGTCCCACTGTTTTCTGCTTTGCCAGACCTCATTTGTGGCATTGTGCTCAGTTCTGGGCACCATGGTGGTAGAACATTGATAAGCTGGAGGGCATCCCAAAGAGAGCTTTGCATATTCTTTTTTTTTTTTTTATGTTATGGAGGGGAGGAGGTAGGACAATCAGGGTTAAGTGACTTGCCCAAGGTCACATGACTAGTTTTTATGTTAAGTGTCTGAGGCCGGATTTGAACTCAGGTCCTCCTGACTCCAGGGTTGGTACTTTATTCACTATGCCACCTACCTACCCCAGATTTGTATATTCTTGAAGCAACAAGGAGCCAGTGAAAGGCCAATCCTACCTCTCCCTCCATTGGCCCTCCATTGGTCTGAGGTTCTAGGTCAGCTTGCTTTGGTTTCCAACGTTCCGCCTTCTGGGCACTCACTATGCCATCCTTGGCTTTCCTTGGTTTGTTCAGGCAGCTGCTTTAGACATTGCCATGATCAAAATGGTAGCTCCAAGCATGGCCCTGCGAGTGATTGACCGTGCTATTCAGGTGAGTATGGAGCACAGAGGACTGATTTTGTGGGTTTAAACCTGTAACACTCAGACTTCAAAAGCAAAAGTGAAAGAAGGTCTTTGATTTCGTCCCCTTAGTAGTGCCCCAAATCATAGGGACATAATTCTCAATCACAGATTTGGAGCTTAAATTTGAGGCTTCCTGCCCAAGAGCGTGTACCCCTTCCACACATATTGAGGTGAGTGAGCTGTAGAATTCTTTCCAAATCTAAGGTCCCCCCCTCCCCCAACCATATTCCCCGTCACCACCCAGCCAGAGAAGGTGCTTTTTTCCTGGTGACAGTTTATCAGGGAGTGGGGGGGAGGAGGGGGTGGGGTGGCTTGGTCAAGGCTATACCCACATAATGGCCAGGTTGCCACTGTCATCAGTGTTCCCAGGCTCAGTCCCATGATTTTATCATCGTGAGATTCATCAGAGACGTTGCATTTGGTGTGCTAAGCTTGAGTGGCGGGCCCTCAGCTCCAGTTCCTGCTCAGCCCATGCTGACCCCATTTGGCCCCTGTGTGACCTTGGGGAGGTCATTTCACTTCTAGGCCTCAGTTTGCTCATGGGTCAGATGAGGATGTCTGCGGTCCCTCAGAGCCCCAGGTCTGATCACAGTTATCTCCTCCAGGAGATCTGCCACAGGTTTTACTTCTTACTTCCTACTGTGTGTTTCAGGCCTTTGGAGCTGCAGGACTGAACAATGATTCTCCCCTGGCCCAGTTTTTTTCCTGGGCGAGAGCTCTTCGTCTTGCAGACGGACCCGACGAGGTTCACAGGACCATGGTGGCAAAGATGGAGTTAAAGCGCTAGATCTCTGGTCTGCGGTCACCAGCAGTAGCAGCAGCAGTGCCCATAGCGAGAGGACTTAGGAAGCTCGCGGATTAGGAGTGATGTAATTCAAAATTGCCTCTGTGATTTAAGTAGCAGCTCTTTCATTGTGTTTGGTCTGGAACAATTACCATGATCTTTTACTGCTTATAGGCAAACTTCCTGTGAGAAATACAGGGTCTGATGATGCACAAAAGGCCAGGGCTGAGAGCCTGGGCCCTCACTCCCTCCCTGCAGGGGCCACAAAGCCAGCCTTGGGCCTGCCTGCGAATCCAGCTGGTGTACTGCTCAACAGCCCTGATAATAAACCAAGGACAGACTGATAAGGCCGGCTAAGAGGGTGGCAGAGGGGGAGCTGGCCAGCCCTGGGCCTTCCTTTGCCCAATGGTGCCCTCTTCTGCCATCAAGAAACCCCTGATTCTGTGGAGAGGATGGCCGAGCCCAAGGGAGCAGCAGAATGTTGGGGGCATTGGAGTGAAACTAAGACCTGGCCCCTGACACCACCCGCTTAGGCATTCCAGGGAATCCAAATTGTGTGGCCTTAGATAAAAAATGGGAAAAGGATTTTAAAAATTAGGAAATAAATCACATGGCCTTGGGGCATGTCTTTGAAACGTGAATGACATTCAGAATAAAGCATTTTAATTTTGTCATCCCTCTGCATCAGTACCTCAATTATTACCACTCATATCTCCATTGACATGAGACTCTTCCAGGGCCCTGGCTTCTTTCCATTGTTCCACCCTCCAACCAGACCTCCAGAGACCCTGCCCCAGAAGAGCTAAGCCCCCGACCCCCCTTGTGCCTTCTGGCTCTGAGAACTGTGGTCAAATGCCCATCACTGCTATCTTTGGAAGGGGCTGGTCCATGGACTGCCCCAGACCAAACCATGCCTGCCTGGCCATCACTCTCCCCCCTCCCCCCCCACCCCCATGCTTGGTTTCTTCTTTTAATATGTCAGCTTTTTTATTCACATTTTACCAATGAGAAACTGAGGCAAAGAGTGGTAAAGTGAATTGCTAGTAAATGGCAAAAAGAGTACTTGATCCAATCTGCCTCTTAGTGGTTTGAGATTTTGCTGGAACCCCCACCCCATTAATCTTTTTTTTTTTTTTTTGCTTTTTGGAGGGAGGAGGGCAGGACAATTGGGCTTAAATGACTTGCTCAAGGTCATACACCTAGTAAGTGTTAAGTGTCTGAGGCTGGATTTGAACTCAGGTCCTCCTGACTCCAGGTCTGGTGCTCTATTCACTGTGCTGTCTAGCCGCTCCCACCCCATTAATCTTAATGTTATTTCTTGGTTTCATGTTCGTGATTTGTTGTTGTTCAGTATTTTCATTCATATCCAACTCTCTGTGACCCCTTCTGGGGTTTTCTTGGCAAAGATTCTGCAGTGGTTTGCCATTTCCTTCTCCAGTTCATTTTACAGATGAGGAAACTGAGGTAAACAGGGTAAAGTGACTTATCCAGGGTCACAAAGGGTTTGAGAGTCACATAAGTGTCTGAGGGAGTATTTTAACTCAGGTTTTCCTGACTCCAGGCCTAATGCTCTATCTCCTGTGCCACCTATCTGCCCCAACATTTATGATAAATGCCATCAAAGAAACAATTGGGTTTTTTTTGGCACATGAGGAGTTGTATAGTAGAGAAGAAAGAACACTGGGTGTTCTAGACTGGGTGTGTGACCTATGATGAGTCTCTTTACCTCCCTGAGCCTCAGTTTCCTCATTTGTAAAACTGAGTTAATGAAAGTTGTACTACTACTCAGTGCTCTCCAGAACCTTACAGCCTTCTCCTTCTCTGCTTTGTCTGCTTTGAACTTATTACTTGACTGCACAGAGAATCTTGTGATTTCATCAGTAGGGAACTTCCCACATGGCAACTCCCTTCACTAACAGAGATCTCATTCCATTGAGAACTTAGTAGATCATAGAAGTGTAGACTCAACGCTGGAAGAAGCTTCTAGTTAGAGACCATTGAATCTCCCAGATTCATCTTATAGATTACAAAACGGAAGCATTTAGAGATCAGCTACATAAACCAGCATTTGAAAAGTGCTTTACATAATTTGCAAAGCATTTGCAAAGTGTCTTTTCTCATTTGATTCTTGAGATAGGTACTATTATCCCCATATTTCCTATTTTATAGATTAGGAACCAAAGCTAAAAAAAAAAAATTCTATGTGACTTGCCCTGTAGCATAGCTAATAAGCTTTGGAGACAGAGTTTGACCTAAGTTGTCCTGATTCCAAGCCTATCTCTCTATCTACTGCGCCACACTATTTTTAGAGGAAAGAAAAAAACCCCAATATTCAGTTGAAATGATGAGAAGATTATTCACTTCTGGGCAGAACAGGAAGGTGTTTCCCTTAGCCCACTTTCTAGGAACCCTGACCTAGGAGGTCAAGTATCTTCCAATTTATGTCCCAAAGTGATATGATAAACTAAGACCTTCGGGGTGAGGTGGGGCCTTAGGGACCCAAGGACCAAGCAGAGAGCAGCTGCCTCCCCAGCTGTGCCATCACAGCTTGAGCACAAAGGGGAAGACTCTCCCCTATTCACCAAGTCCATGACTAACTACCTGGGCCACCCATCTCTTGGGCAGCCAGGTTAAGAAAGCCAAACCCCCAGTGGAAGCTGGTGGCTACTCTTGTGCCAGATGCCAACCACTATCTAGGCTCTTGTTCAACCATTTCAGACGTGGCTAACTCTCCATGGCCCCATTCTTAGCAAGATACTGGAGTGGTTTTGCCATTTCCTTTCTAGCTCATTTTACAGATGAGAAAACTCAGAGGCAGAGTGAAGTGACTTGCCCACAGTCACACAGCTAGTAAGTGTCTGAGGTCAGATTTGAACTCAGTCAGGTCTTCCTGACTCCAGCCCATTGCTCTATCTGCTTTAACACCTAGCTTCTTGCCTAGATCCAGGATCCTATGATTCAATAAGAGACCGAAATACAACCTCAGAAACGTACTAGCTTTGTGACCCTGGGTAAGTCACTTAACCTCAGTCTGCCTTGGTTTGTTCCACTGTAAAATGGGGACCACAATGACACCAACCACCCAGGAGTATTTTGAGGATCAAATGAGATGGTATTTGTTAAGGGCTTAACACAGTATCTTGGCACACAGCAGGGACTTAATAAATACTCATTCCCTTCCCTTTCTTCCCATGGCCTGAGTCTAGGGAGCCTAGAGAAACCTTAGGGAGACATGGTGGTTGTCTTCATATATATGAAGTCAATCACATGGAAGAAAAACTGTTTGAACATGCAGTCAGTCAATCAATAAATATTAAATACCTACTACGAGCCTTGTGGACTATAAAATTCCAATCTGTAACGAAAGTCACTAAGAACTACAAGCATGATTAATCAGTTTATTATGGAGTCTGGGTCCCTAATGAAATGGGTCCAAGAGCTTCCTCCTGATCAGGGACCACTACCCCCTCCCTTGGATGCTGAATACTTTATACACTTTGGAGAGCACTAAAAATGGAAAGAGGCATTACAATTCACTGATTGGTCAATTCTGGAAGTGGGGAAATCTTATGGTTGGCTAAGGGAAATGTCCATCAGTCACGATCACTTTATCAACAGACCTTTCACAGGTCATCAGCTTCAGGTCATCTCAGTAGGGGCTTCTACTTTCAACAACATTTCAGGGCATTCTCCAAACCGTAAGACCCTAGTGTTTGACCAACAGTATCCTAGAGTCCAAAGAAGTTGTGGGTTTGAAGCAAAGTCACTAGGTGAGTCACAAGACTGAGGGGGTATTGTACCAGCTGTGAACCTTATTACATGTTTTACAATGAACGAGGGTGGAGTGCAGCAGTTACATTCTTATTACATTTTTAACTAATATGAACCTAGATGATCAATCAAATATGAGTAATCAATACAGTAAGTTCATAACTTATCCTAACAGCATTAACATACATAACTAAACCTTAATCCTATTCTGCTTAATTTACTGATACAACTGCTGATACTCATCAAATCACAATAAACTGAGAAAATACTGATTAATTTGAGTAGGAGTATCAAAATGATCATTACAGCCAGGCACTATGCTAAGCTCTCAGGATGCAAAGAAAGGCAAAGGACAGTCCCTGTTCTCTAGGACCTGACAATGGAGTGGGGGAGACAACATGGGCACAAATATGGAGAAACTAGCTATAGACAGAATGAATAGGAAATAATTGGCAGAGAAGACACAAGAATTAGGAATAGGAACAGGCTTCCATAAAATGTGGGACTTTGGGGTTTGAAGGAAGGCAAGAAGCAGAGATGAAGAAGAGTGTCCAGGCATAAAGAACAGATAGTGAAAATGCTCAGAGCCAGGAGACAGAGTACTCAGGTCTAGGATGAAAATCCAGCAAAGGAGATTGAGGCTGAAGAAGCAGAAGAAAGGGTGTCATGAAAACTTAGAAAGAAGAGAGTGTCAAGGAAAAGAGGGTGGTTGAAAGTGGGAAAAGCTACCAAGAGATCACAAAAGATGAGAACTGAGAAAAGGTCGCTTTTAAGAAAAGGATTTGGCTATTAAGGGATCACTGGTAGCTTTGGAGAGAGCAGTTTGGGTTGAATGATAAGAGTGGGAGGAAAGGAAGTAGAGGTATTTAGAGACAACTTTCTCAATGAACATTACAAAAAGGCAAATTTAGATTTTGAGAGAAACTTCCTAACATTTAGAGGTAAAAGTGAACTCCAAAGGCTTTTTAGCTTTTGTTGTTCATATCTACACATAGCGCTCTACACTCCTCTGGGCTCGCTTTTTCCCACCTGGCATTGTCTAGGTGAGCCCCCCCAGAAGGACTGCTTCAGGTTCTAAGTATAACCTTGCGGGTGACTGCTCCTAATGCTGTAGCTCAGAAGCCCACATTGGTGTTCTTCCCATTAACAGTCAGTCAGCAGACTCAACTGGCTCTTTGGAAAAGACATTTACTCAAAGGATTTAAAAAGAACAGTAGTTATAAAACATATTCACCTCTCAAAACCACACATTCTCACAATTATAGACAATCTGTGGTGGGTGAGAGTGAGCACAGATTTAAAGGGAAGTGATAATGAAGTACACATGTGGGGAGTCCATGTGGTCAAGGCAACTCACCACTCTGGAATAACAGGGACTTAATGCCATTTCTCCAGAGAGTCCTTACTTATCTAGGAATATCTCTGACCTTTGTCCTAAAGGATTTGGCACTTAGAACTAAATAGGGAGATGAAAAGACTTAAATGTGATAGGTGTCTTAGTGATGCAAACCTGTCCTCTATGACTCTCACGTACTTTCTTACATAAGTAATCCATATGCAGTCCATTCTCATGTGCTGGCAGCCTTCCTTATATTTCCTTGACATTGTAGGATGTCAGTAGAATATATAGACAGTATATCTGCTCTCCT
>NW_027187465.1:21286672-21330732 GCF_028583685.1 Petaurus breviceps papuanus | reverse complement strand
GTTCTTGTATACATAGTTATATGTTGGTGTTTGTCAATGGATGTTGAGTATAATTTAAAAGAGAGAGAGGCAGATAGATGGCAGGGCAGCCAGGTGGCACAGTAGATAAGAATGTGGGAAATTCCAACCTTGTCCCAGCTGTTCTAGCTGCATAAGTAACTCAGTCTCTCTTAAGCCTTAGTTTCCTCATCTATTAAATGGGGGTAGATAATAGCATCTACCTCCCAAGGTGGTTATGAGTATCACGTGAAATAGCATTTCTAAATCACACATTTGGTGTGAGAAAAATGTTGGTTATCACAATTCTCAGTCTGTATTATCAGTTTTCAAGGAAAGAATTTACTCAGCCATAGTTAATTCAGTTTCTTCTTTATTTCGGAGCCACCAGGCCCATGATGATTGATTGAAGAGGAAATGATCAAATTGTCTTTCTTGCTATTTATTATAGCAATCAGGTAACTCAAATAACCTAGAAGGAACATGATGCTAAGTAGATGTGGTCAAGTGTGCCAAAGAAACTTGAGAAAAAGGAAATCTAAACTGATCCAAATCCCAGTTTTCAATATTTATTTTCTTGGGGCCCAGAGAGTTTCCAAACATAACCTCTGGAAAACTCATTAGTGATTTATGTTGATCTCTGACATATACTTGTCCCTAAGAGAAGTAAAAGTAACACTTATGCTTCTCCCCATTCAGTAGGAATGTGTGAGTCTTAATGGAGATTCGGGTGGAGACAAGCCAAGCCCAGTTTGGTCATAATTGTGCTCAACCAATTTTATTCCAAAATATGTAGCATCTCACCTCCAACCTTGCTTGCCTAGACCTGTCCTACCATGACCTACTTTGGGAGAAGGAATGGAGTGTGATCTTGGAGTACCAGTACATTTTTTACCACTATAATTATTTTATGTCTCAATTGAGAAGCAGCTGGAGAATAGAAGGAAGAGAAGGCTGAATCTGGGGTTGGGAAGACCCAGGTCCAAATCCTGCTTCTGACACTTAACTAGCTGTGTGACCTTGGGCAGCTCCCATGACCTCTCTGAGCTCAGACTATCCTCCAAAAGTTATAGACAGACTTCAATCCACCTTGATCATGAGAATTTCCCCATCAGAAATCCCCACTGATATAATCACAGATCCTTGCTATGTTGCTGAATAGCCCAGCATATACAAGATTACATGAAAGGTACCTCCTGTCCATACCTTGTTTCCAGGCTTCCAGCTCTAGTGGGAGCTCTGATAGCAGCTCCTGAGTGATGGTTTGGATGGTCCTACTTTAGCATGTCAATTCTTGCTTACCAAGAGCCACCTCCCAATGACAATTGTACCTTCTGCTCTAGAAACACCAGTGAGAAGATTGAGCTGTGGCTTACCAAGGCAGCCAGGTAGTGCAGTACATAGAGCAAGAAGGCCATGGCCTCAGATATGTATTAGCTGTGCAACCTTGGGTAAGTCATTTAACTTCTGTTTGCCTCAGTTTTTTCATCTGTAAAATGGGGATCATAATAGCATGTACCTAATAGCATGTTGTGACGATCAAATGAGATAATATTTGTAAAGTGGTTAGCACAGTGCAGCAAATGGGGCAGCTAGGTGGCACCATATAGTGCACAGAGCGCCAGGCCTGGAGTCAGGAAGACTCATCTAGCCTGAGTTCAAATCTAGCCTCAGACACTTGTAACCCTGTGACCCTGGGCAAGTCAATTCACCCTGTTTGCTTTAGTTTTCTCATCTGTAGATCAGGAGAAGGGAATGAAAAACCACTCAAGTGTCTCTGCCAAGAAAACCCCAAATGGGGTCAGCCACAACCGAAACGACTGAACAATAATATTGTAATTACTTACCTGCATGACTTTGGGTAAATCATCGTAGTTCAAAGCAGCTAGACGGCATGGTAGATAATTGTGTTAGACTTGGAGTCAAGAAGACAAGAGTTCAAATTCTGCTGAAAACTCTGTCACCCTGATCAAGTCATTTGCTGTCAGCCTGATTTTTCTTATTTGCAAATTAGGGATGATAATAATAGCACTTACCTCACAGGCTTGTTGGAAGGACCACATGAGATACCCTATGTAAAGAACTTTGCAAACATTAAAGCACTATCTGAAGGCTAGCCAGATCTAGACTCATTTTCCTCCTCTGTAAAAGTCAGTTTCCTCAGGCAAGAGAGTTTCCTTAGGCATGTCAGTTTCCTCAGGCAAGTCAATTTCCTCAGGCAAGTCAGTTTCCTCAGCTATGTCAGTTTCCTTAGCAAATCAGTTGGCTTAGGCCCATCATTTTCCTTCCTTGGTAGATGTAGTAGATGACCACAGAATCTAGTACACAGAGGGCACCTGATAAATGTTTATTGGCTGACTGACTCTAATATCTTTTCAACTGCCTGTGCCTTCCCCCTGAGATTACCTCCAATGATGTTGTCTCCTCCATCAGAATGGGATCTCCTTTATTACAGGGACTGGTTTTTGCCTTTTTCTGCATCTCTAGCTCTCAACAGAATATTTGCTATGTTGCTTTTGGTTGTCGTTTATTTGTTTCAGTTGTGTCCGATTTTCCATGACCCTATTTGGGGTTTTCTTGGCAAGGATACTGAAGTGGTTTGCCATTTCCTTCTCCAGTCCATTTAATAGATGAGAAAACAGGAGCAAACAGGGTTAAATGACTTGCCCAGGATCACACAGCTAGCAAGTGGCTGAGGCTGGATTCAAACTCAGGAAGATGAATCTTCCTGACTCCAGGCCTGGCACTCTGTGCACTATGGCGCCACCTAGCTGCCCCATTTGCTGCATAGTAGGCATTTAATGATTCTAAGCCTATCATCCTGTGTAGCATCAGCTGGAGACTAATGCTGCTTCAGATAGAATCAGCCAGTTGGTCCCTCGTAGTGCTGAAAGATAAAATCTGATTAATGGAGTTATAGGAATATTGAAGGCTAGGCCCCCAAAAACACATCCGGGTGTGTCTCCAAGAAACTTGTTCTAGTGCCCTCTAACAAAGACTACCTTGTACCCATATTCACGGGTTGATTGCCTCTTCCTCCTGAGAGTACAAATAACTGAATGGCATTACACAAATAGAAACATCTTTATAAACTTGGGACAGGACTAAGGCTGAAGAGCCTACCCCAAATCTCAGAGAAGAATTAAGAAATTAACCCTGCAGGGTCCTCCTCTGTGCTCCCAAACTTAAAAAAAAAATTCTGAGCAATAAGAACAGAGAGAGATTCATGATTCAAATCACAGAACGTCAGGGTTGGAAGTATGCTGGACTAGAGGTGAGGAAGACCTAGGTTCAAGTAGTTGTGTGATCTGGACCTCTGTTTCCTTGTCTATAAATGGAGATAAGATGAGCCCCTGCCACTCACGGGGTGATGAGGATAAGATACAATCATGCTTCAAAATGCTTTACAGAAATATAAGTTGCTATAGAAATATCAGTTTTTATTACTATTACCCTCCCCCCATTTTAAACTCATTAGGAATTTCAGGGTCAAGAGACTTTGGGGATGACTTGTTATTTTCTCTTTCAGAAGCCGGATGAAGGGGCAGCCAGGTGGCGCAGTGAGGAAGAGCACCAGCCCCAGAGTCAGGATAACCTGGGATCGAATCCGGGCTCAGATACCTACCACCACACTCAGAAACACCTGGCTGTGTAACCTTGAGCAAGTTACTTAACCCCAATTGCTTTAAAAAAAAAAAAGAAGAAGTCAGATGAGCTAGATTTGAGCAACAAAGAGATATAAAAAAGGCACCAACAATATTTGGAAGCATCTCAAAGTCAAAGGCTGGAGATAACATATAAGAATAAACTGTTGGGCATCCAAGGGTCTATCCCACAATCCTCCTGCTCCTGATGGGGTGCTTCGGATCTATGTTTGTAAAATCAATTTGTAACATCAATTTGTAAAACCACTTTGTAACATCAGTCTGTAAAACCAGTTTGTAAAATCACACTCCATTTCCCGCCCTGCCCCGAAGCCTCAGAGCATTAACTCTGCCCTTTTCCCCTCCCTGACTCTGCCTAGCTTCAGAGCATTAACTCTGTCCAGCAACAACTATCTCAGCTTCGAACAATAACAAGCCATTCTTATGAATCCTTCACTAAAGTATCTATAGACATTCCAGCTTAGGCAACTATTATCTTCCCCTTGTATAGTGTCCCGCTGACCTCATGAATCCTTCAGTACCCTATCTCTAGGTTGACTCCTTGGCTGCCTCCATGAATCCTTCAGGACCCTATCTCTGGGTTAACTCCTTAGCCTTGGTTCCCAGACATCAATCTTGTCAAACATGACACTGATGGGTGGCAGACTGGGCACTTCTCCATCAGCCCTTGACCGCTAGCCAACTTAGTGACATTTCAAGCCTAAAACCACACCTCCAGGTAGCCCTGCCTTGGGCTTTTTCCCAGTGAATCATGGGCAATACACCTGCAGAGTTACATTAAAAATGCATGTTCCTTTAAACACTGGCCCCACCTTAACTCCTCCCTAATCCCACCCTTAATCACCTAGTTAGCATAATTGGCATGGGTTCTACTATGGATTACCCTATAAAAATCTAAATTCTACCCCTTTGAGGTTGCAGGTCCTCTAAAGGACTCTTGCCCACTATATAACCTAAGAACCCTTGCCTGCTGTAAAGTGTACAATAAACTTTTACAACTCTGACTCCAAGTCTGCTTAGGACTACTGAATTCTTTCAAGACTGAATGGTAGGCTTTCTGGTCTTAGATAAGATCAGAGATCCTGCTGAACCTATTGTGAGCCATCCCTCTTATACTCTGACTCATGAAAATGCAGCTCCTCAATTCAGAGTCAGCTGCATGTTAGAGGAACAGAAGGTATCAGGAAGTTGGTTATAAGTAGTATTTTTGTTCTGTGCCTCCTGGAGATAAGACTGGGACTAATAATGGCTCATATTTGCATAATGTTTTAAATGCTTACCCAATGCCTCCCTCAACCCACAACCCAGCTTTGTTACTTTCAATTTATGAGGTCCTTTGTTGTTACTTAGTCATTTTCGGTTGTGTTTGATTCTTTGTGACCTTATTTGGGATTTTCTTGGAAAAGATACTTGCCATTTTCTTCTCCAGATCATTTTACAGATGAGGAGACTAAAGCAAACAGGGTGAAGTGACTTGCCCAGGGTCACACAGCTAGTAAGTATCTGAAGCTAAATTTGAACTGGAGTTCCTGACTCTATACCCCAGGGTTCTTATCCACTAGGTCTCCTACCTACCCAAGACCTCAGGCAAGTCAGTTTCCTTAGCCATGTCAGTTTCCTTTCTCTGGCTTCACCTCTTTCAGACATAAAATGAGAGGTTTGGACTATATCAGAGGTGTCAAACACAACTCTTTGTGGTGAATGGACACAAGGGGTCACAACACCCCAAAGTGCACCCAAATCAGATTAATATGTAACTGAAAGATATTTAATAAAATAAATAAAAGTACAATAAAACATGGAAAATATTACATTTTAAAACTAAGTTGATATATGCCCCACAGTGATACCAATGTATGGTTTAGTGGGCTCCCTTTCTGAGTTTAAAACCACTTGACTACATGTGTGTAGTCCATACATACTCTAAATGACTAAGATCCCTCCTAACTTTAAATCTAGAATTCTATAAAGCAGGCAGCACAAGAATGAATTTCACCTACTGGCATTGGCTAGGTCTCCAGAAGAAGACTGTCTGTTCTCTCTCACCCATGATTCTAGGAATAAACCTGAGGAGCTGTATATTTTTATCATTGTTGCTCCTGAGTCACCTGGGTTGTGCTCCCCATTAGTAAGCAACCAGCCAGCCAATTAGCTTTTGCAAAATGTATTTACCAAGAATATATATTAAGAACATCTGGTACAAGTATTACACCTGAACCTGGTGTTCACTCTCCCTTTACACACACAAGATTCATGAGATGAGGGCTCCATACAAAGGAAGTAAGACAAATATGTAAGGAACACATGTGGCAAAAGGGATACTTCTCAATCCTCATCCAAAGGAGTGTGGGACTGGAACCAGACAAAGCATATCTCAGTATGTTACAAGGAATAGCCCTCATTGACCAGGTTACCTCCATCTTTGTCTTCATGTAGAACTCACCAAGTTCCTCACTGACCAGGCATCCTAACTGGGCTCTGTTCCTTTGCTGAGTCCTAGCACAGGAATTCTTAAGGGGTTCCATTCCCTGAACCTGTCTTTCCTCAATTCACTATCTCTTCACTCCCACTGTAGCTACTTCCGCCATTGTCAGGCACCACCATTACAGGAATCCACTTCTAATGGGATCCTTGGATATACCCCAGTCACAGGATGATCGATACATTTCCATCTTCAAACATTCATTTGCTTCAGATTAGAAAGAATAAACACATAGATGCAGAGGCAGCCATATATTCACAACTATAGTAGTTGGGTGAAAGATGAGGCTACTGTCCCTCCCTCACCCAACACTCTCAGTTGTCCTGCCTACTCAACAGCTGCAATGAAAATGAGGTCAGTGAAGGAACCCCTTTAGTGTAATCCATTCAGTTCTAGCTCAGCAACTTCTGAGTCACCAGTTCTTCTGACTCTGAGGCCAATTAGAAGACTTTTCAGCATCTTGCCCCATAGGCCCTTTAGTCACAAATGGCTTAGAAACAGGCTCATTCCAAGTTTCTACATAATCACTTAGGTCGAAACTAGACAAGGAATGTTTTTGTGTGCTTTGAGGACTGGCTCTCATCTCAACAGGCCTGCATTACACAAGAATTATCACTGTTTTATAGAAGGAGAAATTTAGCTACATAAGTAGCAGTCTAATCTAAGCCTCCTGAGGAGATACAACAAAGTACAGGGGGAAATATCGATATTAGAGTCAGAGGACCCATGTCTAAATCTTGTCTCTAACACTTGACCTTGAACAAGTAATTTAAGCTTGCTGGACCTCAGTTTCCTTATCAGGAAGTTGCTGACTGATCTAGGAAGTGCTGTTACCACAGTAAACTAGGAAAAGTGTAAAAATCTTGTCTCCCTCTCTTGTAGGAGAGCTTTACCTGTTCCACTTGATGCCTTTTTTCTCTTGATTATCTCCAATTTCTCCTATAGATATATATATATATATATATAGTAATTTATATATTGGCTCTTGGATTAGATTATGAACTGCTTCAGAGCAGAGACTATGTCTTTCTTTGTATGCCCAACATCTAGCTCAATGTCTGGCATACACTCAGTGGTTAATAAATGCTTGTTCACTTATTTACTTGACAGGCATATACATATTCTTTCTGTCATGTTCTTTAGTACCAGTCATCCATGCTACTGAGTGGGACCAGGGAGAGGCAGGGAATGGAGCAGAATCTTCTCCCTACCTTTGCTGGAAGGTCAAGGGAGAGACTGCCTGAGATTCAAGGAACACACTCAAATGAGAGGGAGAGCAGTCTTTTCTACAGCTCTTACAACCCTCCGAGGGGGTACCTCTGCCAGCAGGGAGTTGCTGGTCATGCATGACCTTTAACAAGGGGCCAGTTTGAATGTCTTGCCAGAAGGGGTCAAAGTACATGCCCAGCTCTAAAATTACTCAATGCCAACCATTACCACTCTGACAAACTCAGTGGCCTTGGACAAGCTCTCTTCTCTGGGCCTGCTTTCTCTTGTGCAAAATGAGGAAGTTGGACTACCTTCTCATTCTGATGTTCTGCTAAGGCCCAGCCCAATGCTGACAATTTACATTTTGAGGTCTCTTCTCAACTCTGACGTTGTGTGTTCTGAAGTCTGTCATTCTATCCTCTAAGATCCCTGTAAGAGTAAACTTTCTATGGGTTCTATATCCTAAGGCCTTTCCCAGTGGTATTAATATTCGAAAACTCACACAGCAAAAGTCAGCCCAAGAAGGAGAAGAGGTTCTTAAGAATGAAATTCTGGATGCCCATCAATTGGGGAATGGCTGAGCAAGTTGTTGGATACGATTGTGATGGAATATCATTGTGCTGTAAGAAATGACAAGTAGGCTGACTTCAGAAAAACCTGGAAAGACTTACATGAACTGATGCAGAATGAAGTGAGAAGAACCAGGAGAACACCGTACCTAACAGTAATATTGTATGGTGAACAACTCTCAGCAATATAATGATCTAAGACAATCCCAAAGGATTCATGTTAAAAAATGCTACCTGCCTCCAGAGTAAGAACTGATAGCATCTAAATACAGACAGAAGCATACTATTTTCACTTTCCTCCTTCTTTCCTTCCTTCCTTCCTTCCTTCCTTCCTTCCTTCCTTCCTTCCTTCCTTCCTTCCTTCCTTCCTTCCTTCCTTCCTTCTTTCCTTCTTTCCTTTTCCTTTCTTTCTTCTCTCTCTTTCTTCCTAGTTTTCTTCCATAAAATGACTAATAAGGAATTTTTTTTACCTGATTGCACAAGTATAACCTATATCAGATTGCTTACTGTCTCAAGGAGAGAGATGGTGAGAAAGGGAAAGATAGAATTTGGAATGCAAAACTTATTTTTTAAATGTTAAAAATAGTTTTAACATGTAATTGGGGAAAAATTTAATATGATTTCAAAAAAGGAATAAAACCAAAAAGTGTTAAAAAATTTTTTTAAAGAATGAAATTCTGAATACACACACAGGAAAAAATTCCTAGAAAGAGAAAAAAGGGCAATTATCAAAGAAAGTGGTTGGTTGGTTGGTTGGTTGGTTGGTTGGTTGGTGTCCTTTGTCCTCGAAGAGGACCAAAATGGTATCATTATGCTAAAGTTAAGTTTCAGTGTGTCCACCTGTGGCTGATCAGAGCAATACGAGGTCGGAATGCTGTACCACAGGTCGGGCACAAATAGTCTGTGTGAACATTTGGGGTGGATTCTCCAAATTTGCTCATCCTGCGTTTCCTTTGAGCTGTTTCAATTCTGCTTTGCTCATAGAGCACAGCACCTTCTCTGATGTGGGCATGTCATGCTGAGTAGTTCTGTGCCAGTGTCTCCCGTGTCACACAATCCATTCCAAAGTTCTTGAGAGTGTCCTTGTATCACTTCTTCTGACCACTATGTGAATGCTTGCCCTATGTGAGTTCTCCATAAAAGTCTTTTAGGTAACTGTATGTTTTGCATTCAAACAATGTGGTCAGCCCAACCGAGATGCACTCCCTGAAGCAGAATTTGAATGCTTGGCAATTTAGTTCTAGGAAAGACCTCAATGTTTGGTACCTTATCCTGCCAGGTGATCTTCAGAATTTTCCTAAGACAATTCAAATGGAAATGGTTCCATTTCCTGGCATGGCATTGGTAGACTGTCCAGTTTTCACAGGCATACAACAATGAAGTTAGCACCATGGCTCTGTAGACCTTCAGTTTGATAGTCAGTCTAATACCTCTTCTCTCCCATACTTTCCTTCAGAGCCTCTCAAACACCAAACTAGCTCTGGCAATGTATGCGTCAACCTCATTATCAATGTGTACATCCCTGGAAAATATACTACCAAGGTAAGTGAACTTATTCACAGCATTCAAAACTTCTCCATTTGCTGTAACCAATGGTTCCACATAGGGATGGTGTGGTAGTGGCTGATGAAGCATCTATGTTTTCCTGGTGTTAATTGTTAGGCAAAAATTAGCACAAGCAGCAGAGAATTGATCCATGCTTCATTGCATCTCAGATTCAGAGGCTATATTGAGTGCACAATCATCTGCAAACAGAAAATCATGCACCCACACTCCCTCCACTTTGGTCTTGGCTTGTAGCCTTTTCAAATTGAAGAATTTACTATTAGTGTGGTAGGTAAAGAGGAAACAAAATTGTCACTTTTGCAGATGATATGATAATGTACTTAGAGAACCCAAGACAGTCAACCAAAAATTTAATCGAAATAATTAACAACTTCAGCAAAATTGTAGAATGTAAAACAAACCTACACAACATTAGTGCTTTGGGATATTACATCAAAATCCAGCAGGAAGAGCTAGAAAGAGAAATTCCATTTAAAATAGCCACAGATGGGCTATCTAGAAAGACATGTAGGAACTATACAGACATGATTACAAAACAGTATTTGCACAAATAAAGATAGATTAAATAGCTGGAGAAAGCCAAACCGTAGTTCAGAGGACTCATGATGAAAAATGCGGTTACCCATTGCTAGATAGAGGGGTGATGAAATCAGAGGGCAGATTGAAGCATATTTTTTTTTGACATGGCTGATCTGAGAATTTTTTGGCTTTACTATGCATGTTTGTAATGGTTCTATTTTGTTTTTCTTGCTTTCTTAATGGGAAGGTAGAGGGGGAGGTGGGAGGAATGTCGATCCGAAAATAAATTTAATTTTAAAAAGTCCTCAATGAAATCTGAGGGTGCCTTGCACTGGTGAGAGAGACTTTAGACATAATGACAATGACAAAACATTGCAGAATTTTGGAGATGCAGCCAAAGCAATCCTTACAGGAAAAATTAAAGACATTTAAGCTTATGCAGAGTAAAATAAGCAGTTATTATTTTTTCAACTTTCATTTTGTTACAAGAGACTTCTCCAAAGTGGGATTTACCTTTAAATGTTGGTGGTGTAAAAACCAAATACAACAATAAAAGTTTTTAAAAAAAGGAGATCACTGGTAATTTTGCAGAAAATATTTTCAGTTGAATGATGAGGTCAGAAGCCAGTCTGTAGTCAGAGGAAAGTAGAAGTAACAACTGTAAGCAACCTCCTCAAGGAGTTCAACTACAAAAGGGAGAGGTGAGGGTTGATCACTAGCTGAGATAGACAGATAAAGTAAGGGTTTTTTGAGGATGGGGGAGATCTGAGTATATTTGTAGGCAGTAATGAAGAAGTCAGTTGATAGGGAATAGATTAAAAATAAGTGAGAGTGTGTAGCAGCAAGCACCCCAAGCACGTCCTCAGGGTTTGCTGCCCATACAGGTTCTTGGATCTGCTTTGTTAAAGGAAAGCAACTCAAAATGGGTTAACAAGCTTACTTTAATCAGTCAGACATATATCGTTTACCTTGTTCAGGGGAAAAGGTCAGCACCCCGAACTTCAAAGTATACAGAATTATCAAGACAGAAACAGATCAAGTAGACAGATTTCCAAACTGTCCAACCATTACATCCATACCCAGTCAACATCTGGGTTTCCACATCTGGGTTTTTCAAAGCCAGGGGGGCCCTGGACAACGGCTTCCCAGAATCCAGATCAAATCACAGAACACTTCTCAAAGTGAGCCCCCAAAACAAAGCTACACATCAGGGCTTATATAGCCTTCTCCTGGCTCAGAGAATGTAACAACCTTATTGACTCACTGGCCAATCAAGAAGTATCTACTGAAAAACAAGCCTCCCACCCCAGGCTTCAGGTGCATTTTAGCCTAGGGGCAGGGAAGATCTTCCAAATTTGCATTCCCATTACAGAGTGGGAATGATAGAGGGGACAATCTGCTGGAGAAAAGGGGATAGAACAGGATCACTTGTGCACATGTTGGGGTTTGCCTTAGCAAGGAGAAGGGCCACCTCTTTGTGTGGGAAGGGAGGAGGAAGAAAAACCTGAATGATGTGAAATGAGGAGTGGAGATGAGGAAGCTCTTGGCAAATGGTCTCAATTTTTTCCATGAACTATGTGGCAAGGTTCTTAACTAAGAGTATAAGGAAGTCATAGATGGTCTGAGAGAAATGAAAAATGCTCAATAAACTCCAGCTCCTTGTACATGAAAATCTGTATCCTGTCTTACCTGACTTTGCACTGGGTCCCACTTTCCTGGGATGCATACTCTCCTCATTTTCTCCTAGAGTCATTAATTTCCTTCAAGACACAGTTCAAGGACCACTTCCAATGTGAAAACTTTCTGCATTCCTTGTGCTCCTTCCCCTACAAAATTGCCTTTATTTATTGGGAATATATTTATTGGGAAAACTTCTAGTGTTTCTACAATGAGATAATGCTAGATTTTTACTTTGCCTTATCCTTTTTGTCAGGGGCAGCTATATGGTACCTGGAGTCAGGAGACCTACATTCAAATCTGTCCTCAGATATTTACTACCTTTGTAACCCTAGGCAACCTGTTTGCCTCAATTTCATCATCTGTAAAATAGGTATAATAAGATCATCTACCTTCCAAGATTATTGTGAAGATCAAATAAGGTAATAATATGAAGTAGTTATCACAGTGTCTGGCACATGGTAGGTATTATATAAATACTTACTCCCTTCCCTCTTCCCTTTATTTTTTGTAATGTGATTTTTCTTTCTCTTCTTTTTGATCAAGTTAGGTAAAATTTTGTTGATTTTTTTAGTCTCTTAAAAGAATTAGATTTTAGTTTTGTTTTTTTTTCTTTCTATTATTCTCCATTTTATTTATTCTCTGATTTTCAAGATGCTCTCTATTATGCTTATTTTGGGTTTACTTTTACTCCTTTAGGAAAGAGCGTTTTCATCTTCTGTCTTTTTTTCAATATCAGAAAACCTTCATACTCAATTTAAACTAAAACAAGCCAAAGGGAAAGAAAAAGAATGTGTCCTTTTCAGAGACCTAGCGAAGTGGAAAGGTTGTTTATTATTTAAAAGTTACATACTTAGTTCGTTAATCTCCCTTTTCCCTATTTTGTTCATATATCCTTTCAAAGATATACTTTTTGCTCCAAATATGTTTCTTTATCTGAGGTTGTTTTAGCTACTTCCTAGAGCTTGGGCTACCTGATTTCATTGTTATTCTCTTTCTCGTAATTCTAAAAATTGTTTTTGTTTTTTGTTAACTGAATCATTTGTTATTGAGAATGTCATTAAGTTTCCATTTAGATTTATATCCTTTACTAATGTTTCTCATTAATTATTATTTTGTTGCATTATTATCTATAAAGGATGTGTCTAGTATTCTTTTTAAAAAATTATTCATAATTTCTTTCTACCCTATCACATGGTCCATTTTTGTAAAAGTGCCATATCATGCTAAAAATATGCATATTCTTCAATGTTCCATTTGGAGAGATGACATGTCTCTCATCATTAAATTTTCCAATAGTTTGTTCAGTTTACTTTTTTCCATTTTGTTTATCTTTCTTTTAGATTTGTCCTATTCTGAGAGAGGACCATAAAAATATCTTAAGTTTTTCTATGCCTCCTCTTTTCATTTACTTAATTTGGTAAAATCAATGTCTGCCCTTTTTTGTGAAGTGGGGGCAGGGGTGTGCTGAAGCCAGCATGAATTAGCTTTCAAGAGTCTATGGATCAATTTTCAGAGTGAGCATTTACACCTTAGAAATCAGCAAAATTATAGAACAAATTATCAAAGGGATGGTTGGTGAAACACATAATTTTTATTAATTTCCCTAGAAATATAGAAAAGAAACAGTGGTCATAATTCATAATTCATCAAGAATAGACCATGAGTAATGGCAAACCTCTTCCTTGTTTTTGAGCACTGATATGTTATGTCATGTTATTTTGAGCACTGTTATGTTATGTCATGTTAATGAAAGAAGGAACACAGACATCCTGGAAGTATAATTTTTTTTTTTTGCTTTTTGGAGGGCAATTGGGGTTAAGTAACTTGCCCAAGGTTACACGGCTAGTTTTTTGTGTGGGTGTTAAGTGTCTGAGGCCAGAACCGAACTCGGGTCCTCCTGACTCTGGGGCCAGCGCTTTACTCATTGTGCCACCTAGCCGCCCCCTGGAACTATAATTTCAATTGACACTTTGACACTTATTTTATTTGTCTTATCAAGAAAATTTCTTTCTCAGATTATGGTGAATACATATGGAGACTATAATTTTGGTTGACACATATCCTGAGTTGGTATTGCTCTAAGTGTATAAAGGTTTTTTCTCTCTGAGAAAGAATTAGTCTGCCCATGCACACAATTCTCTGGCTTAAGGAGAATAAATAAACATGTACAAGCACATATACAACCTGATTCTGTTTGTTCTCTTGATTATACCTTTGTTAAGGTGAATCCCATTATTTTTGTTCTTTTGAACAAGCCTTTGATCAAGGAGGAAACTGATTCTCTTTGTTTCTTTGGACCAAACCTTTGGTATATGTTATCACTAGCTTGATAGAAGTAGATTATACTATAGTATGTGAGTATAACAGAATACTATTGAGTCATAAAAAATTACATAAGGCATGGCTTCAGAGGAACCTGGGAAGACATATATAAACTTATCTAAGCAGAACAAGGAGAACAATTTTTACAGTAACAATAACGTTGTAAAGAAAAACAACCTTGAAAGACTTAAGAACTCTGATCAGGGTAATGATTGACCATAGCTCCAAATAAGTAATTAATATTTATTAAGCTCATACTATGTGCCAGATATTGTGCTAGGCTCTGGAGATACGTATAAATAATGAAATAATCCTGACTTGGAAAGAGTTTGCATTCTAAAGTGGGAGATAATACATATACATCTAAATATATTCAGCATAAAGATAAATTGAATAAATATAAATATATACATAGTTATTAAATACAGGATAGCTTGGGAGGGAGGGTGCTAGCAGTTGGGGGGATTAAGAAAGACTCCATGTGGGGCGGCATGGAGTAGCACAGTGACTAAGAGCACCGGCTCCAGTGTCGGGATGACCTGGAGATTGAATCCCGGGCTCAGATACTTAGCACCCACCCAGAAACACCTGGCCGTGTAACCTTGAGCAAGTTACTTAACCCTGATTGCTTTAAAAAAAAAAAAAAGACTCCATGTAGAAGATGCTGCCTAGGGTGTTTTTACTGATGTTGTTTTTTATATCATCATAGTTTCCCCCACTATCCTTCTTGTGCCCCTCCAAGATACTCATTCCATATAGCAAATAAGACAAAAACAGAAAACAGAGAAAAAAATCAGCCAGTTGATCAATACATCAAAAGTGTATGAAAATATACGCAACATGCAACAGTTTTGGACCTCTCGTCTTTGTAAAGGAGTGGGGCCAGGAGTGTCTTCCCATATTTCTTCTTTCTAGTCATGCTTATTTATAATTTTGCAGTATTCACTTTTCATTAGTGTACATCTTTCTATTAACATTTTTATAGTCATTGTGTATTGTTTCTTGACTCTGCTTACTTCACTCTGCATTTATTCATGTAGATCTTTTTGTGCGTCTCTGGTTTCATCACATTCATCATTTCTTACAGCATAGTAATATTTCATTATATTTATGTACACAATTTGTTTAGTCGTTCCCCAATCAATAACCATATATTTTGCTCCTAATTATTTTCTATCACAAAAAATGTTATAATAAATATTTTGGTGCACTTTGGCACTTTCTCCTGATTAATGGCCTCATTGTAGTAAAAGACTAGTAATGGAATCTTTGGGTCAAGAAGTATGGATACTTTATTCCAAATTTCTTTCCAAAATGGCGTACTGATTCACAGTTCCATCAATAATACTCTAGTGTGCTTGTCCATCCCTTCAACTTGACTATTCCCATCTTTTGACAACTTTACCAATATATAGGTTTTGAGGTGAAATCCCAAGATAGTTTTTATTTGCAATTCTCTTATTATTATTGAATTGGAGCATTTTTCCATGTGGCTCTTAATAGCTTATAATTCTTTTGAGAACTGTGCATGTCCTTTGACCACTTTTTGAGAAATAGCTTTTAGTTTTGCATATATCTATTAATTACTTGTATATCTTAGGTATTAAACTTTATTAGAGAAATTGGATATAAAGATTGTTTTTCTTATTAGACTACTTCCTTTCTTATCCTAGATGCATTAATTTTGTTTGTGCAAAAGCTTTTCAGTTCCTTGCAAAGTTGTCAAATTTAGCTTTTGTAATTGTTTCTATTCCTTGTTTGATTAAGAATATATCTCCTAGGGGCGGCTAGGTGGCACAGTGAATAGAGCACCGGTCCTGGACTCAGGAGGACCTGATTTCAAATCCGGCCTAAGACACTTAACACTTACTAGCTGTGTGACCTTGGGCAAGTCACTTAATCCCAATTGCCCTGCCTTTCCCCCCTCCCCCCCAAAAAAAGAAAGAAATGAAAGAATATGAGAGGGGAGTAGGGAATAGTTTTCAAATAATTGGTCACTGAATAAAGGGATTAGAATTAAAGGGATAGAGAGAAATTATTCCTATAAATGTTACTTCATGTTGGAAAGATATTTCTGAGGGCATGAGTAGGCTCTGCACGTTGGACCATCTCTCTTTCTAAGTCAGAAATATTTGGATTTAGGATAGAGATAAGTTAATTAAAATAATTTCTGGGAGAATTGTGCCAAAAATGTGGAGTCCAGTATTTAAATATTTTTTTCTTTGGCAAGTCAAGTTAATAACCATTCATTAAGCTATACATCAGGCACTGTAATAAGTTCTAGGGAATACAAATATAATAGAAAAGAGAACCAATTCCCTGCCCTCAAGGAGCTTACATTCTAACGGGGGAAGGCATCACATAAAAGGGAGCTGGAAGGGGAGGAGGCGGAGAAGGTGAGGTAGAAGATGCCCGTGTGGTGGAGAAATCTATAGAGTATTTTACTGTATAGAGTAAAATCTGAGAGAGGAGTGGAGTGAGCCTGGGTGACCTGGACATTTCTTCAAAATGGAGGTTCTGGAAGGAACTTGCCAATCAAAAGAGAGGGCTACACCTACTACGAAGAGAAAGATTACTTTGCTTATTGGCTACAGGAGTTTTCTTTGTCTTTTTTTTCCAGCAGGGAGAAGGATTTTCTTGTGGGAGCTAATAATACTACTGCCCCCCGCCCAAAAAAAAAGAAAAAAAGGGAAGATCAGAAAGAAACACATATATGGAGGACAGCTTTCAAAGTAACAGTTTGAATTTATTACACACATTAAAAAAAACAAGCTCTAATTTCACATATAATTTGCTTTATCTGCTCTGCTTGAGTCTTTTTAAGTGTGGGTCAGATTCATAGTAAAATTTAAGAAAAAAATAGAAACAAAAATAGGAAATTTTGGTAAAAGCTTAAAAAGGGATTGCATTAGCTCTTCTTGTCTCCAGGAAGCAGAAGGAGGCAGTGGGTAGAAATTGAAGGGAGGCCAATTTCAGCTCAATGTCAGCATAGGGAGGTAACTGGTCTTTGATTTCTATTCCTTTCTTTCCCTCCCCCCCTTCTCCCACTTTTTGATGTAGTCAAAGAGAAGGACAGATAGTAGAGGTAATATGTGAAAACATTTCTCTCCATTGTAAGGAGAGTTTAGGACTGACTGGCTAAAAATTGGCAGAATCCCTGGAGGTTCTTAAAATAGCAATATAGTCCCACCCTGAAGGAATTTTGAGAGGTTGGGGGAGAAAGAGCTACCATTTATATGGCACTTTAAGGTTCACAAAATACTTTACAAATATTATCACATCTGACCCTCACCACAACCCCAGGAGGTAGGGACAATTATTATCCCCATGTTTTTTTTGGAGGGGGGAAGGTAGGGCAATTGGGGTTAAGTGAATTGCCCAAGGTCACATGGCTAGTAAGTGTTAAGTGTCTGAGGATTTGAACTCAGGTCCTCCTGACTCCAGGGCTGGTGCTCTATTATATCCATTTTACAGATGAGGAAACTGAGGCTAAGAGAGAGGACCTGGTCTCAAGTTAAGTAACATATCAGGATCACACTGCTAATTTGTATCAAAGGCTGGATTTGAACTCTGTGGTCTTCTACTCTAGGTTCAGGGCTCTATCCAGCGATCCATCTAACTGCCATTAGAAAATTTTTGAGAGTTCTCTAGGTGTCTATACAGTTAGTCAAACACCTCATTAATACATGAATACCTCATTTCCTCCACTATTTACCCTTTGCTCTCTGTGACTACACCTAAGGGCGAGGTGGAAACCAATTATTTGAAGACCAGTTACTATCACCCCCACATTAGTTGGTTTGGGAGAAGTGGTTAGAGTACTGTATTTGTAACCAAGAAGTCCTGAGTTCCAATCCTTTCTCAGAGACTTACTAGTTCTGTGACCTTTAGCAAGTCACTAACCTCTCTGTGCTTCAGTTTCTTCATCTGAAAAAAGGGGGTTGTACTGGATGGCATCTAAGCTCCTGTTCAAGGATTCTATAGAAAGTTGTTTTACAGCTACAGCTAGCCCACTTCCCAGTAGACGAATCGTAAAATGAGGTGAACAATTGTCAAAAAGTATAAAGAACTATGAGAGAAAATGCACCAAAACACTACCAAGAGAGTGAGGCTTATAATACCCATAAAATTGTAAAAAATGATTGAAGACAAAAATAGTGGACTTTTGAGGGACCATGGGAAAACTGGCTCCTTAATATGCTTTGCTGGAAATTCGTCCAGTCATTCTGGAAAATAATTAGTAATTATGGGGAAAATATCTATTCTTACCTATTGACTCTGTGATTGCACTTCTCTCGGATGAAATTTGACAAAAAGGTAAACTGAGGCAAATTTGCCCACAAGATAACATTTATTAAGAGGGGCATGCTGCCTGCCAATAAATGGGTCAATGGATTACCTCCTTTCATGCCAACGATTCTGAAAAAAAGGACAGTTCCCCTTTTATAGGTTTTACAATGGATAGAACAGGGTAAATGACTGTAAGGGTAATGGGAATTTGAAGATCTTCCCTGTCCCTTAATAAGCCTAAGGGAATTTGAAGACCTTCCCTTCTTTGAAAATATGCTCTGCCCCCTAATAAGCTGAATGTGGTCACATGGAGCCTATGGTGGGAGGAATTTGCTGAAGGGTGGAGCAGAGCCCAGAGGAAACTGGGAGTCAGAGCTAGACTAGATAGTTGGGAGAAGAGCATGCTTCTGTTCCAGGGAGCCAGTCAGGCTTGTGAGTAAATATTGGTTTGTAGGAAGGCTAAAGGATAGTGTGGCTCTTTGTGCTGTTATAGCTTTTTAACTTCTTTGCTACTATGATGGAATTGGCTTACTGGTTTTGGGATTTGGTTTTCTGGTGTCTGAATAAATGTCTTGCTTCTGTCTTATATATGGAGAGTCTGTTATATTTTACAATTAAGTACTATGCAGGTATATTTATTGTGACTGTTATGCTGTGAATATTGCATTGACACTACAATGTCATTACAGGATTAAGGGTGATATGATTGGTTCCAAAGCTGAGGCACAGAGAACAACATGATTTGGGGTTGAAACCCCACCCCCCCCCTCCCCGTTTCTTCTCTCATGAAACTAAGAAGCGTTCATTGTCTGAGTCCAGGTGTGAATTAGCAGCTCAGACTTTTGGACAGCAAACCAGACATCATTCTCAAAGGCTAGCTTGGTGGGGTAGAGTTGTCAGACCCAACTCCTTTGCCTTCACACACATTTCCCAATATCACTTAAATTTCTGAGGCAAGAAGGACTTGTTTTTAAACTTAACCCATTATAGGCCAGATGTTCAATTAAAAAACAAAGAAGCATGATTTAAGCAATTACAGCACAAAATCAATTATTTATAAATAGGATCAATAAATAAATGGTACGGGATTAATTTTAATCTTCTCATACTTTGTTGTTATTTAGCCTTTTTCAGTCGTGTCTGACTCTTTATGACCCCATTTGGGGTCTTCTTGGTAAAGACACTGGAATTGTTTGTCATTCTCTTCTCCAGCTCATTTTACAGATGAGGAAACTGAGGCAAACAGGATTAAGTAAGCCTAAGCCTAGGGTCACACAGCTAAGTATCTAATGCCAAGTGTCTAAGTGTCTTTTCTTCTCTCTTTTCTATTTACACAGTGACTGCCCACTAATTCAAGTAATAGTTTCCCTAATTCAATTCAGCCAACTGCCAGAGATTTGATTCCTCCCCCCCCAAAAAAAATTCTGATCATGTCACACCCCAGCTCAGTAAACTCCAATGGCTTCTTAATACCTCTAAGATCAAATAGTAAGGATCCTGGAATTTAAAGGCCCTCACAATCCTGCTCTAATCTGCCTTTCCAGGTTGATTTACATCATTCCCCTTCACCGATTCCTTCTACAGCTAATCATCTTTGTCTCCCTCACATACAACATTCTATCTCCCATCTTAGGGTTTTTGCACTTGGCTGACCCCATGCCTGGAATATAGTCTCTGGCTCCTACCTCTTGAAACACCTTTCTTTCCAGCTCCCTTCAAACACTACCTCTAACAGGAGACCTTTGCTATCATCTCTGGCTGCTAGTGAGTCTCCCTCCAAATTACCTTACATTTGTTTATTTTATATTTTTATTGTGTGTATATGTAAACATAACATAATAATTACATAGAAAATATATGCACAGCATGTATTTATATATAATACACATATGATATATACACATGCACACAAAAATATCAATGTATGCATATAATATATAATTATGGCAATATGGTCTAATTTTGTGTATTTGTGTATAGAGTATATAATTATATAATATATGTATTCTATATTATGCATGTAATTATGTGTGCATATAATATATTAATTATAACTACTTATGCATGCATATTATATATGTGACAACACAATTCTGTATCATATTACACATAAATATATATTACATATAAGTATATATTTAAACATTCAGATACTACATATGTATATATTATACATGTGTCTGTATATGTGTGTATATACATACCTATAGGATATACAGGATATATAACTGGTCCCAGCACATCTTTACATATAGGTATATATATACTTCTAAATATGTATATATGCATATGTCTGTATATGTGTGTATACACTTGCCTTTGTGTAAGGGTATTTGTGTAAGGAACCAGCTTGTAGGGCTCTAGAGAGACCATTGTGAAAATTTTCTGTGTGAGAAATAATAAGCAAATGCTACAAATTAGTGCTTGATTTATTATTTTATTGATTTCTAAACTTGAGATAAAGAAAATGTCAATAGCACAGATTAAACTTAAAAGGGCACCCTAGTTACACTTCCCCCAGAGAGCTGGTTGTTAAACACTCGTCAGCATCCCCCTACGCGTACATGCACATGCTTTCTCCCTCTCCTTGAGAGGCAGGGTTTGTTCCACCTTCTCTTTGGATCCCCAGCTGGGATCCCATAGTGTTTAACACAGGAAGGGCTCAGTAAATGCCTGTAGATTGAGTAATCAATGACTGAATAAAGTGATAAATGAACAACAACACCATCAGAAATTACGAATATATGAGAAATGCAGAGAAATTTGGGACGTCTTGTTCAAACTGATGTAGAGATAAGGGTACAGAACCAGGAGAACAAAATACCCAAATCAACAACAGTAAGGTAAATGAAAACAATAGTAAAAGTATTTACAATAGCTTGTTTTGCTTCTCGAGAAGAGATAATGAAATGCATTTCTCTCATTTAGGTTCAGAGGGGGGTGTTTGTGGGAATGGACATACAGTCAAATAAGGCTTCAGTTGATTTTGTCTAATTGGTTTTGAGGTCAGTTAGAAAAATGTGTTTAAAGGAAAATTTCATGATGGTGGGGAGGGAGTATATAGATTGGGGAAATGTTTGGTACAAAAAAATAGGAATTAGTAAAACCTAAGAAAAAAAAAACCCAAACCAACTGGTGCATCCCCAAATGGAATGGAGTACCTTAAGAGAGAGTGAATGCCCCCTCCCTGGATGTCTTCAAACAAAGGTTGGACAGACACCTGTTGGCTCTGATCAGGGCCTTTTCCAGGTATGGCTTGGATGGGAGAGCTTAATGCTGGGGTTCTCTGTGTAAGGTCTCTTTCCATTCTGATGTTCAATGGTATAATAATAATAATTATGATAATAAAATACAATTATAATACAAATAATAACTGACACTTATATAATATTTTCATGTTTGCAAAGTGCCTTCTTGTACATTATTCTGTTTAAGCCTCACAGCAAATTTGTGGGAGGCATTAAAGGGATTATTTCCACCATAAACATGGGAAAACTGAGGCTCTGCAAGTATCTCTAAAGTATTTGAGTTTTCCAAGCTCATGGCTCTGTCTACTTTGTTGTGGAGTCTCCTGCCAGAGCTGACATTCCCTATTCTCAGATCCCTCCCAGCTCTGACTTTTCATGTTCTATGATTCCTCCCAGCTTTGCCTTGTTCCCCATTTATTCTTAAAATACATTTTTTTTTTTTGCTTTTTGGAGGGGGAAGGATAAGGCAATTGGGGTTAGGTGACTTGCCCAAGGTCACATGGCTAGTTTTTGTGTGTATGTGTCTGAGGCTGGATTTGAACCCAGGTCCTCCTGACTCCAGGGCCAGCACTCAAAATAACTTTTTTTTTATGGGAGGCATCTAGGTAGCCCAGTGAATAGAGCACTGGCCCTGGAGTCAGGAGGACTTGAGTTCAAATCCGGCCTCAGACACTTGACACTTACTTGCTATGTGACCTTGGGCAAGTCACTTAACACCCATTGCCTTACCTCCCCCCTCCAAAAAATAAGACTACTTTTAAAAAAATTGTTGATATCTTCTGTTTCTTATATCATAATTATCCTTGGCATCCTTCCCCATCTTTCTCCCAGAGATCCATTTCATATAACAAATAGTATTTTTCTTTTGCTTTTTTTTTTGGAGGGGGGAGGGCAGGACAATTGGGATTAAGTAACTTGCTCAAGGTCACACGGCTAGTAAGTACTAAGTGTCTGAGACCGTACTTGAACTCAGGTCCTCCTGACTCCAGGGTCAGTGCTCTATTCACTGTGCCACCTAGCTGCCCTCAAATAGTATTTTTTTTTTAAGCAATTGGGGTTAAGTAACTTGCTCAAGGTTACGCAGCCAGTTGTTTCTGGGTGTGGTGCTAAGTATCTGAGCCCAGATTTGAACCCCAGGTCATCCTGACACTGGAGCCGGTGCTCTTACTTTCTGAGCCACCTGGCTGCCCCAAATAGTAATTTTTTAAAGAAGAAAAAAAATCAGCACAATTGATGGATAAATTGAAAAAGTTTGAGAACATGTGCAATGTGTAGCACCTGTGGACTTCCCACCTCTGTTAACAGGTGAGTGGGGGAGCATCGTCTCAATCTCTTCCTTTGGCTCTTGTTTGTTCCTTACAATTTTGTCCTATTTACTTTTGATTTTTTGGAATTTTTTTATTGTTATTTCCACTTACATTGTTGTAATTACTGTGAATATTGTTTACTTGGCTCTTCTGACTTCACTTTGCATTAGTTCATATAGATCTCTCCTGCTTCTTTGTATTCATCATACACATTATGTCTCCTAGCAGAGTAAATAATAGTGGGGAGAGTAGGTGTCCTTATTTTACTCCTGAATTTATTGGAAAGGGTTCTAGTGTATTCCCATTGCATATATACTTGCCTTTGGTTTTAGATAGATGCTTTTTATGATAGCTTAAAAAGTTCCCTTTTAAGCCTATACCTTGTAGGAGTTTGTTTTAGCATAAAGAGTGTGATTAATTATTAATGATTAATCATATTGATTGTTTTCCTAATGTTGAACCATTCTTGCATCCTTGGCATAAATCTCACTTGATCATAATGAATGATTTCTTGAATAAATTGCTGTAGTCTGTTTGAGAGGATTAAAAAAATTTTTTTGAGTCAGTGTTAATTAATGCTATTTTCTTACTTTAGGTATTAGGACTATATTTGTCTCATAAGGTTCTCTCTCAATTTTGGGGAATTACTTGTGAAGTATTGAGTTCATTCTAAGAAGGAGAAACAAAATTAGGCTGCATGTGCATGTTTATTTCTCTCAAAGCTGGAGGAACATGCATATAGATACATGCATGAAAATTCATTGTGAAAAATGAGCCCAAGGACGGATAGACAATGGGAACCTTATATCTTCAGAGTAACTCCCTCTTATCCCTCAATCCCTTCCTTGCTAAGGATGCCTGTTTCAGTCAAAATTATAGTCTCTATATGTGTTAACCATAATATGAGAAAGGAAATTCTTAATTGATAGATTGTAAATACAGATAAGAGAATATCAAGGTATTGATTGAAATTATAGATCCAGGATGTCTGTTTTTCTTCTATCATTAACATGACTGCATATAGCATATATATGTTCATAAAATATCAATATGAGAAAAAATTCCATTATTCAAGTTGCTGTCCAATTTAAGGCATCCTGCCCTGGATAGTCATAAATAGAAGACTGCTCCTGATCAGCTTTGTCTGGCCTTGTAGTTTCTGACACAGGAAGGGGCATTTGGGGTTCACTCAGTGCGCAAAACAAAGCGTGTCTGTTATGCCAGAGCATGCAAAGCATTATGGTAGGTTAAGCTCAAAGTGGGCCAATCCAGGTTTTAGGCCTTTCTCAGATGATGGGGGTTCAAAATGGTTTGGAGAGGGGTTCACAGAATTCATCAGGACCAGGATTTTTTCCTTTGGTAGTTCCTTTCCAGCTAGGTCTATTTCCATTTAGGAGATTGGGTTATTTAAGATCTCTAACTAGTATTCTGATAATTTGGGTATTTTATCTTTTTGAAGATATTCCTCTATTTCTTTTGTGTTCTCAGTTTTGTTAGCTGTAACTGTGCAAAATATATTCTGATTGTTCTTTTTATTTCTCCTGGTTTTGCTGATATTTCACGTTGTTCATTTGTTATTTTATTGATTTGATTTTTCTGCTCTCTTCTTTTTAGTCATATTAATTAGGGGTTGATCAATTTTATTAGTCTTTTCAATGAACCACTTTTCAGTTTAATCTATCATTTCTATGGGTTTTTTTGTTTCTAATTTATCTATTTCCCCTCTAATTTTTCATATCTCCTCATTTGTTATTTTAGGTTTTTTTGTTGGTTTTCCAGTATTTAAAAATGCACATTCAGTCCATCAATCTTCTCTTCGTGTCTGGTTTGTAAGGATAGGATTGCCCCTCCCCCCAAGGACTGCTTTAACTGCATCCCAGGAATTTTGCTATCTTGCTGCATCATTACCACTTTCTTTTACACAGCCATTAATTTTTCTGATTTGTTTTTTGACCCACTCATTATTTAGGATTCCATTGTTAAGGCTCCATTTGGGACCAGGCTCTGACATTCTAGGCTCTCAGGGCCCTCCCAGCTCTGACAATCCCCATTCCCTCCCACGTGGGCGGCCTGGGGCCGGTGATTGACACCTAGGTCTCAGCACCTCCGGCCCAGAGCGCTCTCCTCGGCCCCGCCCCACATGTCGCTCCCTCCTTCCATTGGTCACGAGTGAAGGTGGGCGGGGCGGGCGGGGCGGGCTCCGCCTCTCTCCGTGCCCCGGGGCTGAGTGACGGCTCGCGGGAGGCAGTTGTGCGTCTCACGCCTGCAGGGGAGGGACGGGGCTCTAGAGCAGCTCCTCTTTGACCTCCGGCCTCCAGCCTCGGACGCAGCATGCTGCGGGCCGCAGCCCTGCTCGGGCCCCGTCTGGGCCGTCGCTTTCTGTCCTTGGCCGCTCCGGCCACGCTGCCCGTCCCCAACGAGCACCCCGAGATCTTCTACAACAAGGTGGGACGCCCCCCACCCCGCTGGCCTGGGGGCACCCGGAGTGCCAGCCTGCATCCCTGCCTGCACCCCCTCTTTGGCCCCGGGCATCACCTTGTGTGTGTGCTGCTGCTTCCGCACCCCGCGCCTCGCGTCTGCCCCTGCTCCCTCTCTGTGCTCGCTCCAGCAGTCCCCCCTTATCTAGACCCCAAGCTTTCCGCTTCGCCCGTTCTTATCCTCTCCTTTCCCTCTTTCCCCTTGTGCCCTGCACCCCGTGACTCCTTTTTCCCCCTGTGCACCCAGTTTCCCTCTTCTCCCCTTCTGCACCCCGCGGCTCCCTTTTCTCCCCCTCTGCACCCCCTGGCTCCCTTTTCTTCCCCTCTGCACCCCGCGGCTCCCTTTTCTCCCCCTCTGCACCGCCTGTCTCCCTTTTCTCCCCCTCTGCACCCCGCGGCTCCCTTTTCTCCCCCTCTGCACCCCCTGTCTCCCTTTTCTCCCCCTCTGCACCCCCTGTCTCCCTTTTCTCCCCCTCTGCACCCCGCGGCTCCCTTTTCTCCCCCTCTGCACCCGCTGTCTTCCTTTTCTCCCCCTTGGGTCCCTCTTTCTGCTCCTCTCGATCTTCCCTTTCTTCACCTCCCACCTCCCCAGTCTGCCCCTTCCCTGACACTCCTTTCCACCCTTTCTCCTTTCATCCCTCTCTCTTTTTGGGCCACCTCCCTTACAACCCACGCTTCCCTTTTCTTACTCCCCTACTTTCTTTCTTCCCCAGTGCTGAGCTCCGTGTCTGGCACATAGTAGGAGCTTGAACTGTATTCACTAACTGGCTTCCTTTCCCCTGTCCCCTTCCTTCCCACCACCTTGATTCCCTCCTCCCCATTTTTTGCCCCTCACCGCTAATTTTCTCTTGTCTTGGTGTTCTGCTCTCTGCGTCTTCTCACCTTCTCCCACCCCAGCCTGACCCTCTTTGCTTTCTCGGACTTGGGACCTTCCCCCACTCCCTCCAAGGCTTCCCCCATCCTTCCAGTGCCAACACCACTTCTGCAAGTGTCTCCTGTCTTCTTTTCCCTCCACTGCCAACATCTTCCCAGGACTGCACCTGTGGGGTAATGGTAGAGGGGTAGATTGCCTTCCCTCCTTGAGTACCTGCCCTCTTCCTCAGTTTCCTCATCAGTCAAAAGGGAGAGGAGGATGAGAGTTGGGCTAGAATGGTCAGCAGAGTCCTTTCTGGTGGGAAAAGTCTGTAATTCTGAGTCCCTGGGGGCTGTACCCCTGTCTTCCAGCCCTCCAGCCAATGGATGTCTGTTTACCTCCTCCTCAGGCAAATGTTTTCCAAATCCTTGAGAGGTGGAGCCTCTTTGAACCGGGGCTCTGGGATAAAGGAGAGGCTGCCGTCATAAGATAATGTCCACCTGAGCATTTTTCCATGGGTGCTGCTGATATCTGGGCCAGGGACCAGAAAGGGAAATGGATCAGGGAGTAACTACTCTCCCAACAAGCCAACATTGACTTAGTTTGCTGTAGGAAGCTTTTGTCCTCTGCTCCACCTGCTGACCTCTGTGACTCCTTTAAGTCCCAGCTATTGTCTCTCCTTGTACTGGGGATCTTTGCCTAAGCCTCTTCTTGCTCGTGCCTTCCCTCTGCTAATTATTTCCCATTTATCCCGTGTATGGCTTGTTTGCAAATATTTGTGTGTTGTCTTCCTCCTTTGAATGTAAGCTCCCTGAAGGCAGGGACTGTCTTTTTTTTTTTTTTTTTTTGCCTCTTTTTTTTTCCCCAGGGTTTTTTTTTTGGGGGGGGGGGAGTGGTGGCTGGCCTGTAGTAGGTGCTTAGTAAGTGTTAATTGATTGATTGATCTCTGAATCACCAGATTTCCCAGTTGAAAGAAGCTGGGGATATTTTGGTCCAAGAGTCTCCTCTCTCAGGTCTCTGACTTCCAGCCTCTCCCCAGGGATGGGTACTCTATTCCCTCCAGAGGAAGTCCATTTCTCTTTGGGGCTATCTGTAATTACCAAAAAAATCCAGAGAAGGGATGGGCCTCAGAGGCCACCCAGCCCAACCCCCTTCATTTCACCGGTAAAGCACTGGGACTTAGGAAGTGAGGTGACTTGCCACAGGCTGCACAGCTAACGTCAGAGGGATTTGAACTCAGCACCTCAAGCTCCAGTCAGCCTTCCTTCCACGCTATCTTTGGGCTGAGAGGATCCTAGCTCTAGAAGGATCCTTATTTTACAGATGGGGAAACAGTCTGAGAGAGGTTAAGTGACTTGTTCGAGGGTCACACAACTTAGGAAGTATCTGAGGCAGGATTGGAACTTCAAGCCCAGTACAACTGCCATTTGGGGTGGATTTCCCCCCACACGTTAGGTATTTGTTTTTTAACATCCATTTTTAAAAATTTCTGATTTCCAAATTCCCTTTCCCATCCCTCCCCCCACCTATGGAGAAGGCAAGCCACAGGATTCTTTCATTTTCATTAACAGCTAAAACCAACACCCGAAGTGGATTAACAGCTCAAGGCCCTTAAATAATCAGAATCTTGTGTTTTCAAAGAGGAAACATTAGTGGGTTCTCTGAATTTTGTTATGTAAGAATGGACTTCTCTGACCTTTTGTTCTCTTAGAAAACTTGAACCAGCTTCAGCTTTCTTTAGTTAGGAGTGATAGCTGGGCTCTTCCTTCTCCTTCCTCTTTTTCCCTCCCTACTTCTACTTTTCATGAGTTAGTGAAGGGGAAAGGCACATGTAGAAACCATTAGCTTCTATTCCAGCACGTTAGCAGACAGACGAGGACCAGGAACCAAAGAGGGAAAATGTCTGGGAGTAAGTGACCCCTTGCTTTTCCCCCTGTACCGGATTGCTTTTATCTTCTTGCACTGTCTTGTGGAATGGGCTAGAGAGCTGGTCTCAGTCCTGCTTCTGACACCGACTGACTGTGAGCCTGGGGAAGTCACCTCTGCAGCTATGACAATAGATTTATTGGAGAGTTTGTTTCCTTTGGGAGTTTTCTTTACACAGGAGTAGCCCCTCGTCAGGAGCACCTGCTGTGTGCTGGCCAGTCAATTGACAAGTGCTTCTAAAGCACCTACTATGTTCTGGATTCTGTGCTAGGTTCTAGAGAACACAAATACAAAATTCTAAAGGGTTCTGACTCTTAAGAAGTTGTTGGGATTTTTTTTTAAGGGGGAGCTGGTCTGGGTAAATTTCAGGGTCTCCTGCTTGCAGACACATAATAGGTTTTCAGACTGACCTGTGGCATAGGAGATCAGAGGTCACGGGTCCCACCTCCCTATTTTTTTTTTTTTAGCAGCTAAAGAAAAGCATACTCATAGAGTATCAGCTAGTTGCCAAGGGTCACAGAAGGACTGGGATTTGAGCATGCTTTTTCTGACTCCAGATCCAGCCCTTTTCTTGGAATCACACCAATTAGAAAGGCAATAAATCCATCGAAGGCCCCAGCTCCTTTGTCCCCATTTTTTTTTTTTTTGCCTTTCCACGTTTTATAGGAAATTAAGGATAGGGTAGGGATAGAGCCTAGTGTTTTAGTTTTTATACAGTTGAGTCAGTTGTAATTAGGGCTTAGCTATTAAGTTAACAAACTGGGTCTGGACCTTCTGGTACTTGAAGGATCCTGTGGTTTTACCCCCCCCTAAGCCCCCTTCCCTCCACCTACGAAGATTGCCAGCTTTCCTAGCCTTCCTGGAAGGTTTAACTAGTTACTACCTTCCAAATAATCCCTCATCTAATGACCCACCAAAGCCTTTGGTCCTTCCACTCACTTCAGACTCACAGACTCACTTTCTAGTTGAAAGCCCAGATCTGGGCAAGAATTCCCTCTATAGCACTTGAGTCAAACTCAGATAGAAAGGGGGTGGGTGGGAAGTGATCTCTCCATAAAAGATCCCATATTGACTTACTTTTAAAGTATAATGTTTTCTATGTTTTTAAAAATTTATTTTGCTAAAATTTTCCCAATTATGTATTTGTTAAATATTTCCTATTTTTTTGCTTGTGCTCAGGGGTGTTGTGGACGATGTGTTTGATGCCTCATTACTCGTTAGTGGACACACACAGCTTCTAGAGGCTTGGGGCATCATGGATTTGGAGTTAGAGGACCTGGATTCGAATCCTACCTGTGCCACTTAAATTTAGCACATTCTTGACTGTGGGCAAGTCTACTTCTTGAGTTTCAGTTTCCTCATCTGTAAAATTGCTAGGGGAATGCTAATGACCTCTAACATTGTTTCAGTCACTGAATCCACCATCCTCCAACTGACCTCCTGAAGCAGGATTATTGCTGTGAAGGTTTATTTTTTCTTTTATCAGTTAAATTTAACTGAAATGCCCCACCCATTGTTGCTTTGTTCCTCTGTTGCGCCAAACAAAAATGATATTTATTAAATGCCTATTGGGTGCCGGGCTGGGGATTAAGAGACAAAAACAGTTTCTTCCTGCCAGGAGTTTCTGGTTCAGTCCACTTGGTCTGAATTGTGCATTTATTTACAGCATGCAAATGTGTATAAGAGGTTATTTGAGTGGGGAAAACTATTAACGGTAGAGGAGGGCCCCCCCCCCCTCCTTTGCTGAGGTGGGGAAGTGGGGGTGGAGTATGTAGAGCCTTGCATATAATGTCAGATGTTTTTTTGATCTATGAATCAGTTTTGTTGAATTTTTTTCCTCTTTCCTTTTTAAAAAATTCTTTGATAGGGGTGGCAAGGTGGCACAGTGAATAGATCACCTGCCCTGGAGTCAGGAGGACCTGAGTTCAAATCCAGCCTCAGACACTTAACACTGACTAGCTGTGTGACCTTGGGGAAGTTACAACCCCAAGTGTCCTATCTTCTCCGCTCCAAAAAGCAAAAAAAAAAAAAAAAAGGAAAAAGTACCTGCTTATTTTAACCACTTTCATTCTAATCACTGTCTCGATTGCCTATGTTAACAAGGAACATGACCTGCTCCAAAGCACTCTGTATTCTAGGGGCTTGGAAACATTTTCCCCTCCATTGTTAACCTGGGGGCTAATTCGATTTGTGTTTGGGCTTAGAGAAAAGAGAACAAGGGAGAAGATAGCAGAACCGTGGATGGGTATTTAATCCCTTCCCTGCAACCTCCTGAGGCAGAGAAAGAAACTGAGGGTCAGAGTGGTTTAGTGATTTGCCCCAAGCCACCCAGCTGGGGAGGTTTGGAACGCTGGTCTTAAGGGGACTGATGGTAAAACTGATATCCTTCCTTAGAAAATTCTTTCCCCAACTGGAAGAACTGAGGCTAGATGTCTCCTTTCTTCTCTTGGAGCCTTTTTTTTGCTTTTTGGAGGGCAATTGGGGTTAAGTGACTTGCCCAAGGTCACACAGCTAGTTTTTGTGTTAAGTGTCTGAGGTCAGATTTGAACTCAGGTCCTCCTGACTCCAGGGCCAGTGCTCTATTCACTGCGACACCTAGCCGCCCCCTTTTCTTGTATTCTTTAAAGGGTTTTGGTTTGTTTTTTTTTTGTTTTTTGGATGTTGGGAGGGTTGGAAAATGTGTGATACAGAGTTATTTCAGCAGGTTTTTGGGGAAGGGAATAACTTTACAAGCATTATCTCATTTGAACCTCACAACGACCCTGGGAGGTAGGTGCTGTTTTTATCCCCATTTTACAGATGAGGAAACTGAGTCTGGCAGAGTTGAAATGACTTGCCCATGCATCTAGTGTGTGTCTTCTGGCTGGATTTCTTTTTAAATTTTGATTTTTTTAGGCAATTGGGGTTAAGTGCCTTGCTCCAGAGTCCAGTAGTAACTGTCTGAGGCTGGATTTAAGCTCAGCTCTTTCTGACCCAGGCCCAGCATTGTATTCATGTATTTTAGGTGCGCTTTTTTTGGACCTGTGATTTTATTGGTATAGAGAACTCTTGCCAGAGAAATCTCCTTTTCCCTCAGCAGATCCACCTACTTTGTAATTCTGTTTTAGAAATTTGCCCTGGGGTCTGAGAAGCCTTTCCCTATGCCTGCCAGAACATATGAATAGTAACACTCTTGCCACTTACTTCGTGGGAGACCTGGGGCCCGTCCCTTCCTGTCTCTTGGCCTCGGTTTCCCTTGTCTGTAAAGGGTGGAGTTTTCACTTGATGGTCCCTTCCCGGTTGAAATCTGATCTTTGTGTGATCCTCACAAACCCTAATCAGCTTCCCAAGCCTGATGAGGATAGGTAGGCCGTTCCTACCCAGAATCCACCTGTTCTTTACTAGAAGACTGTGTTTCAACATCAGCCATCTAGATCTGATACTGCTGATCATTGCTTGGATATGAGTTACTATTTAACCTCTGTTCTTTTACCACCTCAGAATTAGAGAGTTTCAGATTTGGGAGGGGTCTTGGCCTCTGGCTAATTCAACCCCCACCCAAAGGGAATCCCTGTTCTATCCTAGAAGGAAGTCTGTGCCCCCCCAGGGTGACCTGTTCGATTTGAGGTAGCCAGCATTGTTGGTCACTTTCCCGGGATAGCAATCCTAAAACAGCTCCTAGGCCCCACTGCTAATGGTTGAACAAAAAAATTAGACTGGTTTCTCTTTTTTTTTTAATCCCTCCTGATTTCATGGTGTAGGGAAGATGATGAGGAAATTCCCCATCAGTGCAAGGTCTTGTTTTAGGAGTCCCTTTAGAGCACTCATTGGATGTTTCTGACTGAGGCTGGCTTCTTGTCCCTTAGGCCATTATGTTCATAAGACCACTGCTGGTGCACCCATTTCCCTGCCCCTTTCATTCTGACCCCTTGTAAAGGTGTGATGGGGGTGGCTTCCTTCATTCCCAGCTCAAACCCCACTATGTAAAAGCCTTTCCCACTCCCCCTCCATGTTCCATGTTCTGCCTTCCCTCAGAGATTATCTCAAGTCTGCAGCTTGTTTATACAGATTTTTTTGCTTGTTACAACCCTCCCCCCCCCCCCCCCAACTCTGAATTCCTTGAGGGAAGGGACTGTTTTTGCCTTTCTTTGCATATCCAGAAGTTAGTATGCCTGGCACTGAGTGTGTGTTTTTATAAATAAATGCTTGCTGACTTGACTCCTTTCCAGATGGAACTGGGTTCTGACCATAAGGTAGCTGAGGCATTGTAGGATGATGCTGAAGGTGGTGTGGTGAGCTCACAAGTGGGATTGTTGCCACACCCCTTGGAGAAGAGCAGGAGAGGGTTATGTGAGCTCTTCAGGAACTCTGAGGGGATGTGCATAGACCCTCCACCCATTTATTGGGTTCCAAGGCTATAGCTTCCCTTATTGGTCCCTGTGCCTTTATTTGGGGGGCACCCTCTTTCCAGGTCAGACATGAATTCCTGGGCAGCTGAATCTCGATTTACTCACTTTGAAAATCTTATTTCCACAGCCTTAGGGGAGTGCACTTGGGCTGGCTGGGCTGGGGTTGGTGGGGGGGGCTCCAGCTTGTTTTAGCCTTCTCTTGGGAAGGTCTGTCTAGAAACCATGGGTGCAAATTGCCCACTGATAATCACAGAAAACTTCCCCAGCCTTGGAGCTGTCTCTTAGGAGAGTAACAGGAAGCCTGGAGAGGTAAAGGACTTTGAAAGCCAAACATGATTTTCCTGTTTGGTCTTGATTGAGGCTAGAGGGAGCCCCGGGGGTGTCCAGAGCCAAGGGCTTGATGTGGGCAGCCTGGCCTGTGCTGGTTTGGGGAGGAGAGGTAGATTTGGAACCAGACTGGGGATTCTTAACCATCCACAGTGGACTAGGCAGTGTCTGGTGAAACCTGCGGATGGACTCTTTCTCAAAATCAGGTTTTTAAATGCATTAAACCAAATGCATTACAGCATTACATAGGAAACCAATGATATTGAAATAGTTATTAGAAAATCTATACTTAAAAAAAAACTGCACCCCACATTAAGAGCTAAATGATTTCTAACCTAAATGACTTCTGGATTCTCACTGACTTCTCACGTCTCTCTCAACTCCATGATTCTGCTTCCTGCAACCACATTTTAATGTTGGGAAATGGTGCCAGCCTTTCACTTGGGTTTTTCCCTAGGATTCCATTCTTCTGGTTTCCAGGCTGTGAGGTTTTACATTGGCTCTGATCAGTATCCTCCCACCATCATATTTACAGAAGAAAAGCAGCCCAGAATTCTAGTCTGGAGAACTTTGCATGAGTTACTCTTTTGAAAGGATCTATTTACTTTTGAGTTTAACTCTTTCTCTGCTCTGTCCTGGCTTGAGGAGTGGAGATCACAAGCTGGGAAGGCCTGTATCTGGGCATCAGGGGGTGGAGTCTGCCTTTGGCTCAAAGCCCTTTGGACCCAGGGAGGACGCTGGAATCTCTGGGCAGGTTCTGGTCCCATTGTCTACATGGTTCAAGTGTTTACTGGGTGGGACTTGTTTAAAAAGATTTAAGTAAAAGGAACCACAAAGAATGACTCTTGACTCTGCATTCCCGAAGCTTAGGACTGCAAAGAGGTTTACAGCAAAGTCCACCCAGCCAAGGGCCTGGATTTTGTTGGTGTGGGTGGTTTCCCTCTAAAGATTCAGGCCACCCTTTTGCCATGACTTAGCATCTTTGTGGCTCCAAGCCTTCACAGGGCCTCTCTGAACTAGGCTAAGCTGGCTCTCAGTATGAGTCAGGGGATGGGAGTGGAGAAACCTCATGTGGTCCTAGGCTGTGGTGAGAGGCAGAGCTCCTGGGGGAGGTCGAGGTCTCCACTGACAAGAGGGATGGATTTGGGATCAGAGGATGGGTTCAGATCCCACTCTGCTACTTGTGACTTACCTGGAGATCTTCACTCCTGGGTCAGAGGAGGAAGTTGGTCTGGGCTGGGCCTCGGGCTCCTAATCAGTGGTCCTGAGCTTGTGAGTGAGGAGGTCCTCTGCTTGCCAAGAGGGCCAGGCTTTGCTTAGACAGTGAAGACTGCCAGGCGCTGGGTCCATTCATTCCCAGACCTTGGGCCCTGCTGGTACCAGAAGATGTGGAGTGGGAGGGGAGATAGTGAAGAATACATTTTAAACACCTTGCAGTGTTTTCTCAGGCCTGGGGTGATGTTGCTATGTCTTGCTGGGTCAAAGGCAGTGTCAGAGTCTGCATTTGAACATGAGCCTTCCTGAATCTAGGCCCAGCCTACCGTGGGCTGCTTTGCTCCCGAAATATCTCCTGCTGTACTTATTATGAAGAGACCTCTAGATTAGATGAGAAGATAGGCAGAAGGATTCAGCCAGTTGGATATCCAGAATGAAAGAGAAGTTGTTAGGGCCAGGAGGGTCTGCAGGGGGCGGCCCCCAGGGAGGAGGGAGAGCAAACACAGGGGAGGAAAGAGTCAGGCAGCATCCAAGGGGCCCCAGGAGGTTTGAGGATTTGGTCTGAGTCTAGTTCGAACACATAAGAGGAAGCTGGAGGTGGGGGTGGAGAGGGCGGTGCCCAGGTCAGGGGCATGGTGGAGGATTCCAGAAGAGATGGCCGGCCCAGGGGCTCTCCTTGGGTGGGATGGCCTTCTTTTAATGGATTGGTAGATTGTATTAGCTTCTTTCAGGTCCCTAGGTAGGAACAGTGCCTGGAGTCAGCAAGATTCATCTTCCTGAGTTCGAATCTGGCCTCAGACACTTACTAGCTGTGTGACGCTGGGCAAATCACTTCACCCTGTTGGCCTCAGTTTCCTCATCTATAAAATGAGCTGGAGAAGGAAATGGCAAACCCCTCCAGTACCTCTGCCAAGAAAACCCCAGTTGGGGCCATGGAGAGGTGTACAGATCTGAAAAAAACAACTCAACAACAATTATTTTTTGTCTGCTCTGACCTTAGTAAAGCCCTGTAGATAGTCACTGGAGAGTACTTAGCCCCCAGTGGCTCTTTCTGTTGTGAAATTTCCTTTCCCATTCGCTGCTGTAGAAATCCTCACCCATAGAGCATGCTAAACAAATATTATTATATAATGCTGATAGAGCATGGAACTCTGAACTTGGCTGGGGGCCCTCCCTGTGTGAATAACTTTGTTATGTTAAACCCTGGGCTGTGCACCAAAGGAGAGCCCTGCACCTCACCCAGGTGCCAAGCTCTGACCCAGGCTCACTAAGCAAACAGTCCAGCCCAACCCCGCCCCCGCCCCAGTGTGTTCTAAAGAGGGACAGAGAGACAGACAGACAGACATGGGGGAAGAGGGGAGGGAGAGAGCAAGACAGAAGTGGAGAAGGTATGGAAAGAGGTCCACCCCGTACTGGAAGTCAAGTTCAAAACCTGCCTCCATGCGAGGCTGTGTGAACCTGGGCAACTGTTCCAAGCCTCAGCCACTTCATCTGTAAAATGGGGACAGTAAGACTCTCAGCAAGGCTGCATGATGTGGTAGAGAGCCAGCCATCCATAGTTGGTAACACCTGGATTCAAGTCCTGCCTTAGACACATATGGGCTGTGGCCCCAAGTCACTTAAACCTCTCTGGGACCTAGACAGCGCTCTAAGACTATAAATGCCAGAGATGGTGCCCATCTACATTTATTTGCAGGCTGAGTTTCCTCACTTGGGGGCTCCTTATGTCAATGACATCAATCAAGCAGCATTTATTAGGCTCCTACTGTATGTGTCAGGTACTATACTAGGCACAGTATAAAATAAAAACCAGCCCCTGCCCTCAAGGAGCTCACAGTCTAATGGAGGGAGTCAATGTGGAAACAGCCACATACCAACAAGACAGAGACAGGAGAAATTGGGGGTAGCCTCAGGGAAGGTACAAGATTAAGGAGCACTAGAAAAAGAGGGGGGTGGAACTGGGTGTTTGAAAAAAAGGACGTCAATAAAAAATAATAATTTAAGGGGAAAAAAAAGTACTGAGAAAAGCTCTTTAAAGAAGCTGGAACACCTTCAGAAGACTGAGACTCAAAGGAATGCAGGAAGCCAGCCTTGGGGCCGGCTGGGGGGGGGGGGAGCCACTGGGGCTGGAGATGCAGCATCCATCATGTTTGAGGAAAGGAAAGGAGGCCTGTGTCACTGGATCAAGGGGAGCTTGGAAGCGAGTCAGGTGTAAGAAGACTGGAAAGGTGGGAAAGGGGCCAGCTTATGGAGGACTTCAGAAGCCAGACAGAGGATTTTATGTTTGATCCTGGAGCCACTGGAGTTTATTGAATTGGGGGCGGGGTGACTTGCTCCCTGTGCCCGGAGGCAGTTGGGCCTGGAGTCAGGAAGACCCAGGTTCAAATGGTACCGCAGATGTTAGCTCTGTGATCCTTGGCAAGTCATTTAACTTCTGTCTGCCTTTGTTTCCTCAGTTGTAAAATAGGGTAATAGCCTCTTCCTCTCAGGTTGTTGTGAGGGTTAGATGAGATAGCATTTGTAGTGTGCTTGGCATATAGTAGGCATGTAATAAGTGCCGATTTTCTCCTCCTTCCCTGTTTGTCGAGGCAGGCAGACCCCCACCCTCAGAGCTACTGCAGTGGTCTGAGAGGGCCTGGACCAGGGTGGGGCAACGTCAGAGAGAGAGGCTGCTGAGGCGGCACTCACCACTCACTGGCCCAGACAATGACCACATCAAAAATAGCAGTCCCATGCAGGGATGTTGTGAGGCTCAGATGGGATATAAAGTACTTTGCAAGGTGATAGATGAATTGTCGCTATTAACAATAGTAGTGATGATTGTTATTCTTTGGACTTAGTGGCCCAGCACAGGACTCAGAGTCCAAAGACCCAAGTTAAATCTGGCCCCAGATACTTACTGGCTCTGGATATGTCCCTTCCCCGCTGTCTGCCTCAGTTTCCTCCTCTGTAAAAGGGGGGGGTAATAACAGCCCCTACCTCTCAGGGTGGTTGTGAGAAGCAAATGGAATAATACTAAAAAGTGCTTGGCTCATAGTAGGTGCTATGGAAATGCTCATTCCCTCTGCCTTTCCATGGGAAGGCTTCGGGTGCAGGCTGGATTACTACCACTTGTCTGTCATCTAGGTCATGGAAAGAATTTTTTTCAGGTTTTTGTTGTATAAGTTCAGGGATTCTTAGACTTTTTGTGTCCTGGACCACCATGTGGTGCCCTTCTGAGAGTAATGTTATTAAATGCATTAAAAAAATGCAGAGGATTAGAGAGGAAACCAGTTATGTTGAAGTTTTTCCTAGCCATGTTCGTGGAGTCCCTTAAACCCATCCACAGACCTGTTGGAGGTCCTCAGGGTAAGAACTCCAGCCCAAATGGAGAATACACTCCCTTCTAACTCGGAAATCCTGCAGTTCTTGAGTATGGGACAGATGGATGCGGAGCCATTATCTTCCTTCTGCTGAGCTAAGGACAGTTTCTGTGACATTTCCGTGACACTGCTGAGGACCTCCCTGCCCAGTGCAGTGAAGGTCTCTCTCTCCCCAGACTTGGCCTCTGGGGTGGTCAAGCTGAGGCCAGTTCAGGTCTTGTCCAGGTGCCCCAGTCCGTTGGTGGTGGTCATTCAGCGTCTCTCCTGTTCACAGTGAGTCCTGGAGCTTTAAAGGTTCAGAGCCTGGCACGGGGTAAATGTTTAATTAAATGTTTGTTGCTTGACTGATGGAGAGTTAATTTTTTTCTTCCTATGGCAGATTTTCATAAACAATGAGTGGCATGATGCCGTCAGCAAGAAGACTTTTCCCACCATCAACCCATCCACCGGAGACGTGATCTGTCAAGTGGCCGAGGGGGACAAGGTACAGAGAACCTCATACTGAACAGAGCAAGGTTGGAGTCCCTGAGCCAGGCCAGGATGCACTTTATTGACTTTCTGTGGTCTCTGCAGGGGCAGAGGGGGAGAGTGCCCTGGTACCTCTTGGTCTCTTCCAGGAAGGCAGCTGTTCTCCTTTGGAAATGTATTGGCTTACTAGTTTGGTTTTTTTTGAGAAAGCGTCTCTCTTAGTTTCTTATTATTTTAATTATTTTTTTCAAAAGTAAAAAAAAATTATGCTTCAGTCTGTATTTGGACACCCCCAGTTCTTTGTGGATAGATAGCATTTTTTTTTTATTGTTTAAAAATAGATACCAGTTAGATTGGTAATTCCCACTATGATTTTGAAAGGGAAATAGTGAGGGAGAAAAATCTGTCCTTAATACCTAAAGTGTTTGTAGAACTAAAGATTAATTTTATTTCTACATGGAGGGGGCAGAAATGATTTAGTATTGAAAGTGTTTTGTCTTTCAGGCAAAGATTAGGAGAATTCAGCCAACCAGTATGTGTTTACTTGTGTATTGAGAGGTGATATGGTAAGCTGACTTTTGGAGTCTGGAAGATCTGGTTTCAAGTCCAGCCTTTGAAACCTTCTGGCTGGGAGGCCCTGCTTACTTAAGATTATAAAATGGCAAAGCAGTAGAGGGAGTTTTCTCTTTATCTGTTTCTCCTTCCCCTCCAGCAAAAATTCACATCATTGAATTTGGGTTTGTGCTGGGGAGCTGTCTTAGTTGGAAGGTCCTCAGGCATATGTTTTGAGGGTGGGTCAATAGGTATTTATTATTATTTATTATTTTTATTATTATTGAGTTTTATGGATAATTCTTTTTTTTAAATACACCACATTATTTCCCTATACACTAAGCCCTCACCATGGTACCCTCCCTCATAAGAAAGAAAAACAGCAGTGCAGCAGACACATCCATGCCCTCCATGGTCTCCCTGTCCTTCCCCCCCTCAGCTCTCTTCCAAGAAGGAGGGAGGGAAGCATCATCAGCTGTCCCCTGAAATCCACATTGAGCCTCCAAGTTCATCTGACTTGATTTGCCTTTGAATTTTACTGTTTATATTATTTTAGTCGTTGTATAGGTTGTCTCTTGGGGTTATATCCATTGATACAAGTCTTCCAAAGTTTCTCTGAATTCTTCAAATCAGTTTTGTCCAGTACTAATTCATTATGTTCACATGCTGTTGACTGTCCATCCGTTTCCCCAGTTGGTGGGCAGGCACCCCCTTTGTGTCCACATTTTTGTGGCACCACAAATGCTTTGAGGATTTTGTCATATATTTGGACCTTTGTTTGAGCTTTTGACTTGCTTGGATCAATAGGTATTTATTGTACATGCCCAGGATTTGGAGATGAACATATATGGAGAGGAGGGTGTAGAAAAGGCATTGTGGTATGGCAGAGTCAGAGGACCTAGATTCAAATTCCACCCATGATGCTTCCTGAGTCTGTGACCTTGGGGAGTTCACTTCCCTCACTATAAAAGTTGGGGACTGGACTCAGTGGCCTCTAGGTCCTCCTTCAGCTCCAGCTCTGTGATCTGGTGGGTCTCATCTTTCTGTTTCTCAGGTAGCTCGTTTGTAAATGAGGGACGTGGATTGGCTTGCCCCTAGATCTAGAATCCTGTGAGTAGCGGCAGTTCCTGAGCAGTCCCCTTCTCTGCAGTCACCATAATCATGCAAAGATTGAGCAGGGCCCTGGTCTTTGTTTCCCAGGCAGACGTGGACAAGGCAGTAAAAGCTGCAAGAGATGCATTTCGCCTGGGCTCGCCATGGAGGAAGATGGACGCGTCACACAGAGGAAGGCTCTTGAACCGATTGGCAGACCTGATCGAGAGGGACCGGGCTTACTTGGCCGTATGTGCTCCTCCCCCCCGCCCTCCCTCCTTGCCACCCAAACACACATACCCAGAGCTTGCTTCAGAAGCCTGTGTTAAGACTAGGAGTCTGTCCTGACCAACAGGCGTATAGCCACAAGACACGTGTACTGAATAGGCTTTTCTTTTCTCAGACACTGGAGACCTTGGACAATGGCAAGCCCTACGCCATCTCCTACCTCGTGGATTTGGACATGGTTCTCAAATGCCTTCGGTAGGTACTGTGATCCTTGTGCTTCGTGTTTCTAGTACTGAAGAGGAGTGTTCCAAAGAGACCAATATAGAACCCTTTATAAAACGTTGTGATATGGGGGAAATGGATTCACTTTGGTGCTCTCTTTAGGAATTACTGAAAATCATGTGTGTGTATGGGTGGCTAGGTGGCGCAGTGAATAGAGAACCAGCCCTGGAGTCAGGATGACCTGACATCAAATCTGGCCCCAGACACTTAACACAAAAACTAGCTGTGTGACCTTGGGCAAGTCACTTAACCCCAGTTGCCCTCCAAAAAAGCAAAAGAAAAAAAGAAAATCACATGTGTGTGCAGATAGGTATGTGTATACATGCATGAATGCATGTGTATTTACACATATACGTTTATGGGCCCATATACAGATTGCTATGTATGTACAGCATATGTGTGTATTACATTTTGTATATTTTAATATATATATTTTAAAATACACATATCTAAAAATACATAATTTTTAAAAAGCAGTAACATCTCTCATGGATGTCATTTTAACTTTTCTTTCGCCTCAGTAGAACACAAGCCCCCATGGGGCTGGATCTATTTGGTTTTGGTTTTTGTATTCTCACTATTCAACATGGTGCCTTGTGCCTAGAATTTTTCCAGGGTCTCACAGCTACAATATGTTGATTTTTCATTAAATTTAATTATTTTTAACTTAAAAATCTTTTTATGGATGCCTTTTGTTCTTGCCCCGAAGTAATTTTGCAGTGTGTGCCACCCTTCACCGTTTTTTCTAACAGAGAAACAGAAGGACCATGAGCCCAGTAGACAGTGATGTCCCAGATCTGAGACTGGCCATTTGGTGTTAGAGTCCACCTCCCTTTGAGAGCTTTTTCATTCCCATCATTATCATCGTTATATAGTGTTTTCCTGGTTCTGCGTGTGAGGCTTTTCATCAGCTCATACAGCTCTTCTGAGGTTTCTCTGAATTCCTCATCGCCATTGTGGTCCCATCGCACGATCGTGTTCTGTTGTATTCACCTACTCTAGTCAATAGGTGTTCCCCAGGTGACAGGCGGAAAGTCAATATTTTGGCAGATTTGTTGCCTCTCTTTTTTGTCTTTGACTTCCAGGAGTTAATCCCATGTATGTTAATGACCTAGTATATGTGGCCTCAAGGCCACAGGTTCCCCACCCCTGCTCTAGAAAGACAGGCTTGAGAAGATTCAGATGAGCCCTGGCTCATGGTTCCTATAACATTCCCCTTTTATTGAATCCGCTCAGTTGGAGTGGAATGTAAGCTCCCTGAGGTCAGAAACTGTTTTGTGGTGCTTGCCACCTATTGGTTGAGTCACACATGGAATTTCACTCTTACCAACACTGTTTCCTCTTACTAGTTCTGAGAGGAAGGAGGAGGGATGGGAGTGATCTGCCCTTTAGAACAGATGGGGAAGATGGGTGGTGGGCTATGCGTAAGTCAAATATATGCACACATGCAAATATACATACACATAGGCATACATCTTGTGTGTGTTTCTCTTCTCTCCCCTCCTTTCCTCTCCCCCTTCTTTCTTCCGTCTCCCTTCTCTTTCTCTCCTCTCCGTTATCAGTGAGCAAGCACTGATTAAATGCCTGCTGTGTCCTGGGCCCTGGGGATTCTAAGAATGACGCAAGCCCTGCTCCTTTGTCTGACCGTAACTTAGTGCAGATATGGATCACAGGCAGCGTTGTGTCTAAGAACTGATGTTTGGAGTCAGATGGCCTTGGGCTTGAGTCCCACCTCCAACATATTGTAGCTGTGAGACCCTGGGCAAGTCCCATTACCTTTTAGTGCCCTAGGCAACACTTAGATGACCACAGGTTACAAAGGAGTTGTGCTCTGTATCAGCGGAGGGAGTATCCACATCCAGAAGTCCCTGTGCCTGTGAAATGTGGGTCTCTCCCCTTCTCACTGTCCAGCATGTGCCTTGTGCCTCCTTACCCCAGACAGGAAGGTCGCTCCAAGTGTTCTCATCTCTTCTCTTCTATACTCATTTCTTTCTTTGGCACCTTCTCCACTAGACACTGAGCTTCTGGAGGGTAGGGAATATGTTCGTGTGATGGTCTTTTTGGAACTCTGAGTATGACCTCCTGTGCTGCCCAGGACCTGTGGGCAGTTTAAGAGCTCGGCCAGGTTCTCCAGGCCACATCTTTGCCTCTGCCTGCTGTGTTCCCAGGGAGTGAGCCAAAGAGGAAGGTTCTTTGAGAAATGGGGATTAAACCTGTGTGTTCTCCTTTGTGCTGGGGCTTTAGAAAGCTCCCATACAATCCATTAGCTAAACCCTCTGATATTTTTAGGTATTACGCAGGCTGGGCTGACAAGTACCATGGGAAGACCATCCCCATCGATGGAGATTTTTTCAGCTATACACGCCATGAGCCTGTTGGGGTGTGTGCCCAGATCATTCCAGTAAGTGATGCCTCCTCTCTTTCCCCCTTCCCCTGTCTCCCTTCCTTCTTCCCCACAAATCCCGACTGTTTGCCTGGCGGTAGAAGCTTTTGCCTCTGCTGACCTGAGCTTTTCCTGGAATGGAACAGAAAAATGGAGCAATCCCATTGCTTCTGAAGGCAGGGAGGGCTCTGGGGGGTCGGCTGTCTTTGAGGAGACCACCATTGAAGTCATCCTCTGATGCTTCATTGTGGCGGGGAGGTGACTCTAAGATGGTGCCAATGCAGGGCAAGCAGTAGCCAGGTCTGCCAGGCTAGAAGGGCTCCAGGGATGGGTCTGCTGACGGACAGTGTGACTATTCACATCTCTCCCCTCTCCAGTCCTCTCTGTACACTATTGAAAAAGGTGCTTCTAAAAAAAAAAAAAAGAGGATATTTTCAGGGCCTCTACCTGAAATTACCTGCTGTTAACTTTGTGTGTATTTTGAAAGTGTTAAGATGCAGCATGGTGCGAGGCATGGAGAGTTGGTCTCAGACCTATTGAGATCTGAGTTCAGATCTTGCCTCTGAAAGATCCTTACTGTGTAAGCTTGAGTAAGACAGTGAAGCTCCTAGTCCTTCCTAGCTCTCCAAGAGCCTGAGCCCAGAGAAGGGGGGCCCGCCTGTGCTGGGCACAGGGAGCTTCCTAACCTGGCAGGCCCCTGTGCCAGCAGAATCACCAGTCTGACCTCTCACCTGTATTTTGAACCTGCTGATTTTTTATTTGGCTCAGCTCGTGTGCCGCCATCTACAGACACTCTTCCCTGACCCCTTTGGTAGTCAGGGGACCTGCTCATCCGCATCACACACATCCAGGGCAATGAAAACTTCTGCAGGGGAGGGGCTGTCTGTCATTTCGTGTTTGTGTCCCCAGGGCCTGGCACACAGTAAGCACTTACTCACCACTTGGCCTCCTAAAGTCAACATAGCCAAAACTGAGCTCGTTATCTCCCCCCAAGAAAAACAGAACTTCCCTGTTTCTGTAGAGGACACCAGCCCCCCGCCCCGGCTTGCAGCCCAAGCATCATCCTCAGTGCCTTGTTTTCCCTCACTGCCCCCCATCCAAGCTACTGCCAAGGCATGCTGATTGCACATGTCTGTGTCTCTTGGCTATCCCCCCTTCTGTCCTTTGACCCTGCCACCCCCTGGTGCAGACCCTCATAATCTCCCACCTGCATTATGACAACAGCTGCTAGGGGGCCTCTGCCTGCCTCCAGCCTCTTCCCCACTCCAGCCTGTCCTCCATTCAGTCACTAAAGGGGTTTTCCTAAAACAGGCCTGATCACGTCACTCTCCCACTCAGTAAACTCCAGTGGCTCCCAGGGGCCTCCAGGAGCAGTTACAGAATGCCCTTCATACCCTGCTCCCTCCTCCCAGCCAGTCTTCTCACACCTCACTCCCCCAGCACAGAGTCTTAAGTCCAGCGACACTGGCCACCCAGCTGGTCCATGAGCAAACCTCCTGGCTGTGCCATATGCCAAGAATACTTTTCCTTCTGTAGGAAACCTTTTCCAGGCCTCTTTAAGGCCTTTTCTCAGAGATGACCTCCCAGTTTCTCTTTTTTCCTACCCCCCTCTCCTCTCTCCCTCCTCTCTCTCTCTCTCTCTCTCTCTCTCTC
>NW_027187465.1:21259104-21286272 GCF_028583685.1 Petaurus breviceps papuanus | reverse complement strand
CTCTCTCTCTCTCTCTCTCTCTCTCTCTCCTCTCTCCCCTCTCTCTCCTCTCTCCCCTCTCTCTCTCCCCCCCTCTCTCTCCCTCTCTCTCTCCCTCTCTCTCCTCTCCCTCTCTCTCTCTCCCTCCCTGTCTCTCTCTGTCTCTCTCTCCTCTCTCCCCTCTCTCTCTCTTCCCCCCTTCTGTGTCTCTCCCTTTAATCTTTCTCCCTCCTTTTTTCTTTTATTCTCTCCCCTCCCCCTTTATCTGTCTCTTTCTCTTTCTATGTGTATATAAGTATATGTATGCATGCATATTTACATGCTTTCTCAGATTTTGTCGGCAAATGGTTATTTCCCTCTCTCTGTGTTCCTCCCCTCCCACTTACTTAGCCATGGCCTGGCACACAATAAGGGCCTAATAAATGCTTGTTGGCCAACTGGTCTGGTTCTGCTTACACAAGTCCACAGGAGCCAGGTTGGCTGCAGTCTCCAGTTTTGTTTTTGCTTTTTGGAGGGGGGAGGGCAGGGCAATTGGGGTTAAGTGACCCGCCCAAGGTCACATGGCTAGTAAGTGTAAGTTTCTGAGATCAGATTTGAACTCAAGTCCTCCTGACTCCAGGGCTGGTCCTCTACTCACTGTGCTGCCTAGCCGTCCTGTGCAGTCTCCAGTTTTTTCAGGCACAGCATCTCTTTGAGACCCAGTGTCAGGTCATCAAGCATCTCACCTTCAGGCCAGCTGTCCAGGCCCTGGAGGGTTTATCGGTTCTTTGAAAGGTGTCACCCGTGGTCAGAAGGAGAGTTTTGTATAAAGCCACACACACCCAATGATTCTGAGCATCCCAGGCTCCCTCAGGCCATGCCACCCCTCCCCCAGATGCTGTCTCCCCCTCCAGCTTGCCCCTCTCTCTGGGGGTTAGTGGCTTAGTCCCTCTGCAGGAGGGGATGGAAAGGTGCTCGTGGTTCTCTCATGAGTGGATCTGGGGCTTCCCCTGTCTTATCGTGTCCCTCAGATCAGTCCTGTGCAAGGTCCTGTGGGTGAAGCAGGGTGGGGAGAGACTTGGGCCTGGAAGCCTTATCATCTCTCGGAGGGGCATCCGGGCAGAGCCTGCAGGTGTGGGCGGCTTTTGTGGAATTAGTGTGGTTCTGTGGCCCTTCACACACTGGGACTGTCTCCTGGCTTGGTTGGGGGAGCGATGGCTCATGCCAATGGAAGGACAGATCTCTGGGCCCTTCAAGTCAGAGGATGGCCATATTTGGCGGTTGGTCATTCCCACTGGGATAAAAGCAATCAGTTGATTGACTTTCATTAAGACTTCCTATATCCCAGGTATATGGGGGTAGGGGTGGGGAAGGACCAAAAATAGTCCTTGTCCTCAGAGAGCTCCCCTTCTAGTAGAGGAGACAACATAAACGAGAGCTAGGTGGCTCTATGGATAGAGCACCAGGCTGAGAAGCCAGAAGACCCGAGTTCAAATTTGGCCTAGCTGTGTGACCCTGGGCAAGTCACTTCACCGTGTTTGCCTCAGTTTTTCATTTGTAAAGTGAACTGGAGAAGGAAATGGCAAAACCACTCTAGTGTCCCTGCCAAGAAAACCCCACATGGGGTCACAGAGAGTCAGACATGACTTAAATGCCTGAACAATGTCTCTTCTAGTGGAACTTCCCGCTGCTCATGCAGGCCTGGAAACTGGGACCAGCCTTGGCCACGGGAAACGTGGTTGTGATGAAGGTGGCTGAGCAGACCCCCCTGACTGCCCTCTACGTGGCCAACCTGGTCAGGGAGGTGAGTGACCGCTCCCCTTTTCTGTTCTCCTCTTCCAGATCAGCATTGAGGGGTACAAGACCCCTCTTTTAACATTGTGATTGTCTTTAGGATCTGCTGATCTCCTCTGAGATTAGCTCCCTTCTCCTCCGTCTCTCCTGTTTGTCCATTGCCGTGGGCCACGATGTCTTGTCCTGTTAGAATGTGAGCTCCTGGGGGCAGGACCATCTTGGCCTTTCTTTGTGCAGTGCTTGGCACACGGGGAGTGCTCAGTGAGGGCGGGCTGGCTTCTCTCCTCTCCCCTTCCTTTCCTTTCGGTCTGTCTCCGCTGCTGTAAGTGACCAAGCCACTGGCAGAAGTCGGAGAGTGGAGTGGAGGAACATGGTCTGATTCACACACAAACATTCATTAAGCCCCTGCTTTGTGCCAGACCCTTCGAAGACCCCCACAGTCCTCTCCAGTTCTGGGTTCAGATTCCTGCAACTGAACAGAAGGGGCTGCCCCCAGACCTCTCTTGGGCTGACAGACAAATGGAGACTTATTCTCTTCCTACCTTGAGCTGTCTAAGAAGAGGGGAGAAGCCCCCACAGGGCCTTTTGGACCTGGCAGAGGACTCCTGACCCCTTCATCCTCTAGCACAGAGAGATCACCCAATCCATGCCCTTGGCTGTTCCGTCACAGGCCGGCTTCCCCCCTGGAGTGGTCAACATCATCCCCGGATATGGCCCGACGGCTGGTGCTGCCCTTGCTTCCCACATGGATGTGGACAAGGTGGCGTTCACCGGCTCTACCCAGGTAAGGAGCCCGATTGGCTCAGGACTGAAGGGTCCACCCTTCTTGGTGCCCTTAGAAGAGAGGCTTCTTCAAGAAGCTGCTGTTTCAGATCCTTCCATATAGTGATAATAAAGCCATCTGGAGTCTGAGTTATGGGAGATGGGCTAAGTTGGAGGATGCAGGCAGCAAACTTTTATTAAATGCCTATCATGGCACTATGCGAAGCACTAGGAATACAGAACAAGAAGAAAGACAGAAGTGCCTGCCCTCAAGGAACTGACGTTCTAATGAGGAAAGACCACACACAGAATGGGAGGGTGGAAAGAGGCGGGGGCGCTGATAGTGTGGACATCCTGAGACAGGGACAGTGAAGCCTTCCGGTTGGAGTCTCCCGCCACTCACGGCATCCAGGCCCTAGCCTGGGAGGCACCATGTTTATCTTGCCTTAGAGGCCGCTGCCCCAGTGGGTGAGAGGAAGTCCCATCTCATCCCCCAGCACTTTCTGCTGTGGGGCAGGCTGGATTTCCCACAGCTGGGCCAAAGCGCTTTTTCCCTCCTCAGTTCCATGTACTAGTTGGGTAGCCAGCTGTGAGCAGAGGGATGGTGGGGGTCTGGGTCGGGGGGGAGGCCTCTGGGGGCAAATTCCAGTAATACATTGACTGGGACCATTGATGAAGCCCGTCTCCTTTGGTAGAAGTGGTGGATTGATGTGCAATGACATGGCAGAATATGGGTGGAGCCCTGGGTCTGGAGTTCAGATCATGCTGCAGACATGTTTAGCCATGTGACCCTGGGCAAGTCACTTTGCCTCTGACTGCCTTGCTTTATTCATCTGTAAGATGGGGATAACAATAGCACCTGAACCTCCTAGGGCTGGTGTGAGGATCAAATGAGATGATATTTGTAAAGCGCTTAGTACAGTGCCTCTCACACAGTAGGTGCTGTATAAATGCCAGCACTTAGCACAGTGCCTGGCACACAGTAGGTGCTCTATAAAAGTTAGCTGTTATCAGTGCTATAGCAATGTCAGCACTCAGCACAGTGCCTTGCACATAGTAGGTGCTGTGTAAGTGTTAGCTATCATTATTACTCTAGAAATGTCAGCACTCAGCGCAGTGCTGGGCACATAGTAAGTGCTGTATAAATGTTAGCTATCAGTATTACTCGAGAAATGTCAGCACTCAGCACAGTGCTGGGCACATAGTAGGCACTGTATAAACAGCACTCAGCACAGTGCCTTGCACATAGTAGGTGCTGTGTAAATGTTAACTATCATTATTACTCTAGAAATGTCAGCACTCACTGCAGTGCTGGGCACATAATAGACACTGTATAAATGTCAGCACTTAGCACAGTGCCTGGCACACAGTAGGTGCTCTATAAGAGTTAGCTGTTATCATTACTGTAGCAATGTCAGCACTTAGCACAGTGCCTTGCACATAGTAGGTGCTGTGTAAATGTTAGCTATCATTATTGCTCTAGAAATGTCAGCACTCAGCGCAGTACTGGGCACATAGTAGGCACTGTATAAATGCTAGTTGTTACTATGTTAGCTTTTAACTAAGGGGTGGCTGCCTAAGCAGTGCCTGGAGTCTGTGTCACTGGGTGAGGCCCTCCCTTTGGACGCCTGTCAGGGAAGGAGGTGGGTTTCAGCAAGGACAGGGAAAGTGAGGAGTCTGGCCTTTCTTAACTCATGAAATCCCAGTTTGAGTGATTCCAGGGAGCTCAGAGACCTGGTCCAACCCCCGGTTTTACTGATGAGGAGCCTGAGGCCCGGCCAGGTCACTTGCCCAAGGTCCCGTGGGAAGCAAGGGACCATGAATGCAGCAGCGGCCTTAGCACGGGGTCTGAAGCCTCTTCTCTCTGCGCAGGTCGGGAGCCTCATCCAGGTAGCCGCGGGGAGCAGCAATCTGAAGAAAGTGACGCTGGAGCTGGGCGGCAAGAGCCCCAACATCATCATGTCGGATGCAGACAGTGAGCCTGCGGAGGGTGGGGAGGGCACCAGGGTCCCACGGCCAGGGTGCTCGTGCAGCTTTTGGAAAAACCTCAGGGGTGACTTTACTGGTATAGGGAAGTCTCAGGTGAGGAAACCCTCCACCTATGCAAGTTGGCACCTTCTTTGCAGCTTAGGGCCCAGAGCCCTGAGGAGTTCTGTCACTCATCTAGGGTCCTACAGCCAGTGTGTGTCTAAGGCAGGATTTGAAACCAGGTCTCCCTGGTGCCAAGCTCTTTACCCACTGGGCCACACCACCTTGCACTTTGCACATAGTAAGTAAGAATAAGGTGGCATGGGGGCCTGAAGTCAGGAAGACCTGAGTTCAAATCCAGGCTCAGCCACTTCCTGGCAGTGTGACCCTGGGCAAGTCACTTACCCATGTCTGCCTCAGTTTCCTCGTAAATAAAATGAGCTGGATAAGGAAACAGCAAAACCAGTCCTGTATCCTTGCGAAGACAACCCCACAGAGGGTCACAGAGGGTCATGATGAAGTAGGAATAGATGTGAGTTGGGTTAAATTGTCCCAGAGGGCCCCAGAATCTGGAGGTGGGTGTGTGGGGAATCTCACCTGCTTCCTTCCTTCCTCCCCACAGTGGACTGGGCCGTGGAGCAGGCCCACTTTGCTCTGTTTTTCAACCAGGGCCAGTGCTGCTGTGCTGGCTCCAGGACCTTCGTGCAGGAGGACATCTATCCCGAGTTTGTGGAGAGGAGCGTGGCCCGGGCCAAGGCTCGCGTGGTGGGCAACCCTTTTGACAGCCGCACTGAGCAGGGGCCGCAGGTGTGTGTGCATGTATGTGTGCATGTGTGTGTTCATGTGCATGTGTGTGTGTGTGCGTGCACTCGGGCACACACGAGCCCAGGGCATGGAGACACAGAAATGCTGCCCTTCCTGAATGCTGGCCCTGTGGGATTATTCTTTTTGTCTGTCTGTGTTGTGCTCCACAAGTGGTCAGTCAGCTATCATTCATTAAGTACCCGCTATGTGCCCCACACTGTGCTGAGCTGGGGATACAAGAGGCCAGGGACAGTCCTGCCCTCAGGGAGTCCCCTCTGACCGCCCAGGCCAGACGCGGGGAGCTGGGCCCAAGCTGTGCTTCTCCCCTGCAGGTAGATGAAGAACAGTACAAGAAGATTCTGGGCTACATTGCTACAGGGAAGCAGCAAGGGGCCAAGCTGCTGTGCGGAGGGGGCCCTGCCTCCGACCGTGGCTTTTTCATCCAGCCCACCATCTTTGGGGATGTACAGGACAACATGACCATCGCCATGGAGGAGGTGAGCCCCGCAGCCCCCAGCAGAGGGAGAGGGAGGTCTCAGCTGAGCATCAGAGTGTGGAATGTCAGCCTGGAGGGGAGAAGGCTCTGGCGATGGGGCGTCGGGGGGCCGAGCCTGGCAAAGGGGACGAAGGGGGACCAGCTGGTTTTGCTGGGCCCTGGAGAGCAGAACCAGGCGCAGCGGGTGGACGTTTCAGAGAGGCCGGTTTTGGCTAAATGTCAGGCAAATCTCCCAGAGATGGAAGCCGCCCACAGTGGAGTGACTAACCTGTCTGCCCCACAGATCTTTGGGCCAGTGATGCAGATTATGAAGTTCAAGACCATTGAAGAGGTGGTGGAGAGAGCCAATGATTCCAAGTACGGACTGGCTGCAGCCGTCTTCACAAGAGACCTGGACAAGGCCAACTATCTCTCCCAGGCACTGCAGGCTGGCACCGTGTGGCAAGTAGCAGACCCAGCATGCAGTGATTATGCACCTTCTGTGTACCAGGCTCAGCAGCCGAGCAGCCCCTGCCCTAGCCCTTGAGTGGTGGCACTATTGTGAAGACCAACACCTGGGGGCAGCCTTAGAGCTCTGACCAGGGCAATGACCCACCACAGGTCCCGGGGACCCGTGATGGAACCTGCGTGCCACCCCCCGATGCGAGCTCGTGGTCGCAGGGCGCTGTATGGGACTTCGGCTTTGGGCACGGCCGATGTGGGCATTTATTCTGCCTGACGCATTTGTCCCAGAGGTTTTACTTTTCTTTCTTTTTCAGTTGAGATGGGAGGGAGAAAAAGTAGATTTTCATTGAAATCAGTTTAATGCATAAAAAAAGAAAAAAGCTCCCACGAGCCCTTGTTGGAATGAGGTTGGGAGAGCAAGAATCTTTCACTGGGGACTGTTTTTGAAACGTGTTCTAAATAGTGAAGTTTCTTAATTGCAGGATAAATTGCTATGATGTGTTTGGGGCACAGTCCCCATTTGGAGGCTACAAGATGTCTGGGAACGGGCGCGAGCTGGGAGAGTATGGCCTGCAGGCGTACACAGAAGTGAAAACGGTGAGTACGGGGCTAACTCCTAGGAGTCCTGTTTGCCAGGAATTATTTTGCCTTCGTCATACTCAGTTCTGTTCATTAAGCTTAAACTCCTGTTGAGTGCTGAGCATGATGCTGGGACCACAAAAATAAGAAACAGAAACAGTCCCTACCCTCAAGAAGCTCACATTCTATAAGGTTAAGGGATTTTTTTTTTTTTTTGAGGCAATCAGGGTTAAGTGACTTGCCCAGGGTCACACAACTAAGTAAGTGTCTGAGGCTGGATTTGAACTCCGGTTCTCCAGTTATATTCCAATACAGTCATCAATATATTTACATTTAAATGTAAATAAGTAAAAATTTAAAATATCACTATATTTAAAACAAGTTCATAGACCCCAGGTTTAGAATGTGTAGCCTAGAGAGGGAATAAGTTAGCTGTTTACATCATTCTGTACACAGATAAATCAATTCAAAGTATGTGCCAAACATCTTTGGATTGGATGGATTGGTCCTTGAATCTTACACAAGGGCCTTGGGTAGGAGGCAGCCTGCCATGTGAGTCTTAAAGGGAGGTGGGGATTCTCGGAGGGCTTGGCAAGGAGAGGAAGAGCTTCAGGCATGAGGAATGATCCTTGTAAAGCTATGGAGGAGGCAGAGAATGTCATATACAGGAGAGAGCAGTTACATACACACACATATACACACACACAGAGAAGTAATTCTAAAACACTGTAACATCGGGTGTTAATCTGTGACCAGATCTTGTGGTGATAGAGTATAGACCACTAAGGCATCTTGGCACAGCACGGAGTGTGGTGGACTTGGAATCAGGAAGATCTGGGTTCAGATGCTGCTGCTGATATTAGACTGTAAGTTAGAGATGGGTTGCAATCAGCACTGTTAGAGGGAGGTCTCACACTCCCAGAAAAAAATGGCAAATTCTTGGCCCAGACCGTATCTAGTAGGAGACTAGAAGAAGGAACAAACTAATGTCCAAGAAAAGTGTAGTGTATGTGGGCTTTGGAGGATGATCATAAATTAGGCCCTGTGCAATAGAAGCTGGAGAGCTGGGCTCAGATTCTTGAAGACCTGAGTGCAAGTCCCACATCTGACACAGACTGACAACGTGAGCCTGAGCCAGTCATTTAACCTTTCATTGGCCCCCAGGTAACTCTCCAGGTCTGTAGACCATTGACAGAGGGGATGTCCTACCCAGATAAAATCATAGTTCTGTATCTGCCTCCACAAACAGCTTGTAATCTGTAGCCTGCTTTGTAATGTTTACAAAGCACCTCACCTACTTCACCTCATTTGCCTCCTTTGATTAAGTGAGATTGATGCATTGAAGAAATCATGGAATTTAGATTGAACACAAGCACAAACTCTAATTCAATAACCTTTATTAAGCCTCTGTTGCATAAGGTCCTGAGGATCCTGTAGCCTCTTGCTACAGGGCACTTGTATTCTACTAGACAGAGAGACAGAGGCATTGAGGAAGAAATTAATATATCAGATAGAGTGTGTGCAATAGAGCTGTGTGCCTTGGGGAGAGTTTGCTGGGGAGCAGTCCAGAAGAAATCTGTGTCCTTCACCAGTGGGCTTTGAATGCCAGATTGATATGAGAGGAAGAAGGAAGTAGTTATTGTGATACCAACAGTTCACATTTCTCCTAAGTTTTATGTAGCCTCATGTCATCTCTGTATTGTTGACATGCTAAGTATCATTCTTCCCATTCCATAGATGGGGGGGGGGGTGCTGAGAGATGGAATCAGAGGAATGAATTGTTGAGAGTCACGCAGAGAGTAAGTGGCCCAGTCATGATCCATTTCCCTGCCTCTCATTTCAGGGTATGACAGAATAAAGCCAGTTTTGTGGGGGGATATGATCTAAGCACACAGAAGTGCTTAGCACTAGCTTAATGAATTGAGTAATCCCAAATGACAGCCTGAGCTGCATCCCACAGATACAGAACCCCTTCTGTACTGGGGAGGGCGGTAGTTTTCATCATCTGTCTCCCAGGACCAAGATGGCACTTTACAATTCATCCCAGGGGTCTGGCTGCTTTTGAGGGTTTGGGTTCTTTTGTGTTGTTACAAGTCATTGTGCATTTTCTTGGTTCTGCTTGATTCCATCTGAATTGGTTCAAGTCCTTCTTTCCATGTTTGTTTGAAATCCTTGTATTTATCATTCCTTACAGTGCAACGAGATTCCATTATAGCACACTATACCGTAATTTAGTAGCCATGTATATCCCCAATTAAAGGCATCTTACTTATTAGTCACCCATCCATCAACTCTTGGACCCATTACTATATTTGTTCTCAGTCATCCTGAGTTCTAGTATAATACAAGCGTATGTTTGGATGTTGTTTTACTGGTTAATTAACTTAGAGCCTCCAACCCAGTTTATGAGATATTTAATAAACTAGAGAAACTTTTCCCCATAAACAGTTGCTTATCTATAGATATTAAAGCTCCCAATTTCTTAGGATTAGCCCCATTAAAAGTTACAGTTTGTTAACAGTGTAATCAGCAGAAACCCAAATAAATAAATATTTACAGTATTTTAGCTGTTCAAAGGATTGTGGTCAGAATCACTTCAGATCCTCACTATAGCTGCAGATAATGTCTCTTCATTTCTGAGAATGTGGTCCTACCTCATTTCAGGAACTAAAGCAAAGTCTTGTCATTTTCTTCATAAGATAAAGTTCAGAACACTTCTGTCAAGGGAGAAGCCCTCTCCATCTTCTTTCAAGCTATCACTCTGAATAGTCTCTTCAAACCAACATATTGCATTTGGCTCTTAAAACTGCAATTACAGCGGCGGCCAGGTAGCACAGTGAGTAAGAGCGCCGGCCCCAGAGTTGGGAGACCTGGGATCGGTTCAGGCCTCAGATACTCGGCACCCACACAAAAATAACTGGCCGTGTAACCTTGAGCAAGTTACTTAACCCTGATTGCTTAGGAAAAAAAACAACTGCAATTACAGTAAGTATAGCTTTGGTCGGAGAAGCTTTTGAAACAGGTGTTACTCAAGGGAACAACAAAAATTAATGTTTAACATCATATCCCCTTGTTTTGATTTAAAATAAAGTTTTATTGATGTCTTTTATTTTTATACAAGTTATTTCCACATGTAGTATCTGCCCAATTATGTCCCTTGTGATAAAGAAAAATAGGCAAAATGAACTATCTTGGCAGCCTGTACAGCATTCCACGCCAATAAACTAACCTCCTTCCCTCTTCTGGGAAAGAAGAGATGTGTCTTCCTTTATCTTCTCTCCAGGGTCAAGATGGGGCATTAGTCTACATTTCTTCTTTTTGAAACTTTCTGACTCTTCATTCTATTAACAGGTCACCGTCAAAGTTCCTCAGAAGAATTCATAAAGAAGAATGTGGGATTTCCCCAACCATGCCTGTAGTTGATGCTTTAATTAGATTGGAATTAGAACCTGGAGCAAGAAGAGGCCCTTTTGTTCACTAGTGTCTCAGCAGAGAAACACAATCAAAAAAGCTTGTGGAATGATAGGGTTCCACGGTGAGGGGAAAATACTTTATTTTTTAATTGCAACAACATTACAAGGTATGGGTGAATTTTTTATACCTGAAACATTTTAATATGTTGGCTAACATTCTTGTCAACAGTTTTTGGCACCTTTTTTTTTGCTTTAAGGCTAAACCTTATTAAAAAACCTTGATACCTTTGCTTCTTGTACTACAATTTATTTTCTCTTAGAAGACGACCCAATGTCCTACATGGCATGTGTGTATGTACACAGTGAGATCACCTATATAAAATATCTTCCAAATCTTCAAGTGCCATGTAAATCTTAGTATGCCCTGGGTTTGGCATGGACTCTTGTTCTTTGGGCTAGCTCATTCACCTAACCTGCACTCAGGCTAGAAGGTCTGGGGTTTCCAGAGGGTAGATCATTGTTACATTCTGTGTGTGTGTGTGTGTGTGTGTGTGTGTGTGTGTCTGTCTGTGTGTGTGTGTGTGTGTCTCTCTCTCTCTCCCCCCCCCCACTCTCTCTCTCTTTCTCTCTCTCCCTTTCTCCCCCTCTTTCCCTCTCTCTTACCCTCTCCCTCTGGGTGGGAGGGGGCATTGCTACACTTATATTGTTTGCCATTGTGGCTCATGAGCCTCTATTTATATGAAATGAGTTATGTTATTAAATCTTAAGCATAAAGTTTTTAACAATGAAAAAACGAAAGCAGTAATAACATTTACTCAATAGAAGGCAAAAGCAGAAATAATCTAAATTTTTAGCCCGTAGAAGGCAGAAGTTAGAATAATCAAAACATCACAAATCTTGATCATACTTTTCCTCCAGGACAGTCAGTGATTGTTGAGGGGAGTGGACACACCAGAGAAGACTAGTAAAGATCTGCATGAGTGAGGAGAGCTGTGTGCCCAGAGCAACTCGATCATTCTGGACTTCAGCTCTTCATGTCCTTGATCCCTTGAGAATAGGGGATTTCTCTGCTAGCTTGTTCCCCTTTTGGTTCTCAAGCTGATGAAGCTGAGACAGGCTATTTTTAGTTTATTGCCACCCTTAGCAGGGCACTGAAAAAGTGTTAAGCTATTCCAGCGACAGGCAGTTCCTTCAACAGAACTGCCAGGCTCCGTGGACTTCTGCTCTGTGCACAGTCGGCTCCAGTCCTCTTATCACAGCAAAAACAGTTGCAATGACTGGTCTGTCTTTAGAGAGAGCAGTAGGAGGCAATCATGGTCACTGAGGGGTTTCCCCTCCAGCTCTAAAAAACACTAGAGAACAACAAGTCCCCTTAGCTCTGCAAGGAACAATGAACCCTCAGAACACTTGTGGGGGGGCAGTTTTCAGTACAGTGTGTTTCTCTCCTCACTGTTTTATTACAGGTGTTTCTTCACAAGTAGATTTGATCAGCTTTCTCTATATACACGTTCTCTCTCCCCAACCAAACTGTTCATATACAATAGCAGTGCCCTTAAGTACATAATCAGGTGGCACAATGGATAGAGTTCCAGGCCTGGAGTCAGGAAGACTCATCTTCATGAATCAAATACTATCTCACACACTAGATGTGTGACCCTGGTCGAGTCACTTTACCCTGTTTGCCTCAGTTTCCTCATCTATAAAATGGTGAAGGAAATGGCAAATCACTCCAGTATCTTTGCCAAGAAAATCCCCAATGGAGTTGTGAATGATCAAGTGTGTATGAACAACAACACGTAATCACAGATCATGTTACTCTGGTAACAAGTTGTATGACCTATGACTACAACAACTACGCTGACTGGGGCAGGATGGGAACCAAATGTTTTCTCTCCTTAGTGTGTGTATGTATATGTAGAATGTTGATGTATGTGCACATACACACGTATACACACATATACCTACACATACATTAAACATGCTCATAAAAATAAATATCTTAATATTTCAAGATTGTTCATGACATTCATTGTTGATGTATTGGATTTTGAAATACTGAGATAAATATCTCTTATTCTATTCTTGTCTGCCTTTCTCCTGTGGATCTTCCCCAGAGGATTTACCTGGCTTGCTTGATGGCTTCCTTTAGGTGAAGGGTTTTTTAGCTTGGCGGTTGTGGACTGCAAAGGGACCTGTGGAGAGATTTCAGGGAGTCCAACAAACATAAATGAGAAAAAAAGAAACATTTCAATATTTTTCTTTCGGATTCAATTTTCTGAAAAAACTTAGAAAATTTACCAAAAAATTTACAAAATGACAAAAAAAAGTTAACTCCTGCTGTAGGGTTGGTTCTTTTCATTTAGGGGTACTCTGGTAGTCTTCCACTTTTGTCACATGACAAGCCTACCTCCTTTTCCAGTCGTGTATCTTGTCAGCAAGAACCCATGCCTTGAACACAGATCATAGCTAGAAATAGGCTAAATCCTACTTTAGCCCACCATATGTCCCTCCATTGGGTCACCCATAACTTTAATTCCTTGGAGATCGTGGTAGTCAAATATTTACAACCAGATATTGCTAAGAACATTTAGGGGGAAATGGGTCTTTGCTCCAAGGAGAAACTTGGGAATGTCAAAAGAATTGCTCTATTCTTGTTCTGGACCCAAATCATTGCCAATCTAGAATTTGTCCCAAATAATCCTAGGCAAGTATTTTTACTTCCCTAGGCCTTGTTTTCCTCATCTATAAAATGAGCAAGTTAGACAACATCCCATAAATATATATGCTGATTTTCTTACTCAGTGGATTGGTCGACCTTTAAATGATAGATAACGTTCATCCATTTAGTTTTTCCCATTTGGATTGTTAGGCAGATCTCTTCATTTCTAAACACTCTGCCTATGTATATTATTGTATCAGTTTTCCCAAGCCTTAGAACATTCCAGGGCCTTCCCAGAGGAAGGTCATGGGTACTCAAGAGATTTTCCTGTTTTATCATATTCCACGGAAGTATAAATCAGCAATATCTCAATTGGTCACATCCCTCTATGATTTCTTCCTTAATTTAATGATATTTTGTGGCCTTCACTGAAGAGTTCACATCAGAAGAGAGAAGGTGGTTGGATGAGGCACATTCAGGCATATGTGTGTGTATGTATATATGTACACACACATATAAAAATCTGGTCACATACATAAAGCTGGATGGGACCTGAAAGATCACGTAATCAAACCTTCCTCATTTTACGAAGGTGGAAACAAGCCCAGGGAGGTTGTGAATTGCTCATGGTCACATTGGTAGGAGGTAGCAGAGTCGAGACTTGGACCCAGGAACTTTGACAACATTTCTAGCACACTTCCCATTGCACCATGCTGTTTTAATGGTGGACCAGACTCAGGGGCCTGCTTCACCTCCACACCTACCCTACACTTCCCACCCTCCTGCCCACAGGCTGACTTCATGATTAGTGAGTCCTACCTTGAACCACCATAGCCTTGCTGCTCACTGTCCATTTTCACACCAGCTTCATCTCCCCCATCCCCAACTTCCATCAGATGTTTTTCTTCTTTTCTCCATCCCTCTAATTCTCCTTTGTGTTTTGTCTTTACCCGTTAGAGTATAAGCTTTATAGAGTTGAGACCTTGTACCCCAGTACTTAACACAGTAAGCCCTTAATAAATGCTTTCTCTCTGTATTTGCCACAATACTTATGTCCAGGATTCAGGGGATGCTTTCCGGGGTTCAAGAAACGATCAGTCTATCTTATTTCTTAGCACTTAGTAAATGCTCCCTAAAATGGATGGTTATTCTGTGTAACCACAATACCAATGAATAGTAAAAGTAGAACCCAACACATAAATTCAGATATTCAAGTGGAATTTATGGAAGGACATCATAGCAAAACAGACCAGATCACAAAATGCTGGAGGTCAATCAGCCAGTCAACTACGTACCTACCAGTTGCCAGGCATTGTGCTAAGTGTTGAGGTTACAAAGAAAGGCAAAAAACAGAAGGCCTCTACTCCCAATAAGTTCACAGTCTAATGGAGAAGAAAAGACACAAACCATTACATATGTGTACAGGATAAATTGGGGTTGTCTCAGAGGGAAGGCACTAAGATTAAGGAGTATTTCTGCTCGCTTCTGTGGAGAGCAAATACTCTGCCATACTCTCACTTCTGACAAAAATGGTCCACAAAAGTCATGCTTCTGATCTGGTCTTGAAGATCTGGCAGGCGGTGATTGACCAGGGCACACACAGCTGAACTCATGGATAGTCTTTTCTCAACTCCTGATTGGTATTGGCACAAATTCCACACTATTAGTGGCCCCAGAGACAGGTGGCTGTTCTCTGAATGGGAGGCCTATACTGGGCAATTGCTCATAATTACACTTTGGATGCATATTCAATAACCTTGGGAGGCAGCTGTTAGCTCAGGGTGGGCAACCCGCCCAGGACGGGCACTAACAGCTAACCCAAGAAAGGCCTTGAAAGAAGATAGTGGCATTTTAGAGTTTGGGGGGGAGGTGGGAATAGGAGGGGGAGGTAAAGCCTAGTTAGGCTTCTGGAAAAACAGCAGGGCAGAAAAGCCATTGGGCCTTTTAACAAGTCAGCTAAGAAGTTCTACAACGTTGTGATCTACTTAAAAAAATAGTTCTTGAACTGGTAGAGATCTCAGACACAACTATCTCATTTTACTCTGATAGACAACTGTCATTTTACAGATGAGGAAACTGAGGCCCATAGGAGTTGCGAAAATAATAATAATGGTGAGATCCAGAACTTATCAGTGCCAGGCACTGTGCTAAACACTTTACAATTATTAAAAATATTTTAAAAATTATTTCATTTGCTTCTTACAACAGTCCCATGAAGTAGGTGCTCATGATGATCAGCATTTTTACAGGTGAGGACACTGGGGCAGACAGAAGTTAAGTGTCTTTCTAATAAGGAGCAGATGCAGAATTCGAACCCACATCTTTCCTGACTCCAAGGCCAATATTCTTTTCTACTGGCCTAGAGGTGAAAGAAAACAGACTCTATTTTGATGACAGTACAAACTCAGGTGTGTTTGTGGGTCAATTTGTTCTTTAATCCAGTAAACATTTATAAAGCATCTGCTATGTACTGGTCACAGTGTTAGTTGCAGAGAATAAAAAGACAGACTAGGAACAGCCTTGTGTCCTTGATGAAATTTGGAAGGTGTTTTTATCCCTTCATGAGAGTTGGGAAGCATTCCAAGCTCAGCAGCAGTACATTACTCACCTTCTCTCGAGGTGACTGATTTTTTTCCATTAATTAATCTTGTCCTAAATATATGAGGGGTTTACCCCTCTATGGGGCTTCCAAAGTCTACATTTTTGTTTAGAAATTATAGATTGGGGGTGGCCAGGTAGCACAGCGAGTAAGAGCACCGGCTCCAGTGTCGGGATGACCTGGGATCAAATCTGGGCTCAGATATTCAGCACCACACCCAGAAACACCTGGCTGTGTAACCTTGAGCAAGTTACTTAATTGCTTTAAAAAAAAAAAAGAAATTATAGATTGATTGGCTGGCTTTCTCACCCTGGAATATTCCTCCACCCATTACAAGGGTGGGGAAGCTGTGGCCTTGAGGCCACATGTGGCCTGCTAGGTCCTTGGGTGAAGCCTTTTGACTGAGTTTAAGGTTTTTTTTTCTTTTTTGGAGTCGGGAAAGCAGGGCAATTGGAGTTAAGTGACTCGCCCAAGGTCACACAGCTAGTAAGTGTTAAGTGTCTGAGGTCTGATTTGAATTCAGGTCCTCCTGACTCCAGGGCCAGTGCTCTATTCACTGCGCCACCTAGATGCCCCTTGAGTCCAAGTTTAACAGAACTAACCCCCTTATTAAGGGGATTTGTTCTATGAAGTTTGGATTCAGTCAAAGGGCTGCACTTGAGGACCTAGAGGGCCACATGTGGCCTCGAGGCCGCAGGCCCCCCACCTCTGCTAGGCGTTCTTCTCCCATTGGTGAGTTCTTCTTGGAACTTCCATTTTGAGGAAGGGGCCCACACCAGCCATCCTTCATTCTTCTCCTGGCCCCGCATCTGATTCCCTGAGCTTTGCCACCATGTTTCAACTGCCTTCTTTACCCTGTAACATCTCTCCTTTCCTGTGGCCTTATAACACTCTAATATCATCCCTTTGCTTTTATCTTTTCACCAAAATTCTCCCCCCTTCTAAACTTCCCTGTTACTGTAGACAGAGAAGGGCATCACCATCCTCCAACTCCCCCAGGCTCATAGACTAGGAGTCCTCCTTTACTTCTCATTATTTATTTATTTTTTTGCCTTTTTGGAGGGCAATTGGGGTTAAGTCACTTGCCCAAGGTTACACGGCTAGTTTTTTTTTTTTTGTGTGTGTCTGGGTGTTAAGTGTCTAAGGCCAGAACCAAACTTGGGTCCTCCTGACTCCAGGGCCGGCACTTTACTCACTGCACTACCTAGCCACCCCCAACTTCTCATTATTTCTAACCTCTCATACAAGGCCTATCGATTTGCCCTTTGCAGAATCTCTCAAATACACCCCCTTCCCTCCTCTGACGCCATCACCTTGGGGCCAGCCCTCACCCCTCATGCCTGGACAATGGCAGTAGCAGCTGGGGGCCAGACAGGGCAGGGTTTCTGCCTGCCTCAAGTTTCTTCCAACTCCAATCCATTCTCTGTTCATCCACAAAGTAATTTTCCTAAAGTGCAGTTCTGACTGTGTTATCTCCCAACTCAGTAATCTCTAGGGGCTTTCCATCATCTTCAAATGATAACAAAATGCTCTGTTTTTCATTCAAAGCCCTTCATAACCTAGGTCTCCCCACCTCTTTCCAATTTTCTTATCTTACTCCTTGACACATATTTGTCTACCCAGTGACACTGGCCTCTTGCCTGATCCATGAGCAAGACACTCCATCTCTTGACTCCCAGGCATTTTCTCTGGTTGTCCCCCATGCCTGGAACACCCTCCTTTTTTAAAGTTTATTTGTTTTTAGTTTTCAACATTCACTTCCATAAGTTTTAAATATTCTCCCTTTCCCTTCTCTCCTCCCTCCCCAAGATGGCATGCAATCTGATATGAGCTCTACATATACATTCCTATTAAACATTCCTATTTTCACATTAGTCATATTGTATAGAAGAATTATAACAAATGGGAGAAACCATGAAAAAGAAAACAACAAAAAAAAAGAAAATTGTCTGCTTCACTCTACATTCAGACCCCATAGTTCTTTGTCTGGATGTGGATGGCATTTTCCATCATGAGTCCTTTAGAATTGTTTTAGGTCCTTGCATTGCTGAAAAGGGCTAAGTCTATCAAAATTAGTCATTGCACACTGTGACTGTACTGTATACAATGTTCTCCTGGTTCTGCTCACTCCACTTAGCATTAGTTCACATAAATCTTTCCAATTTTTCTGAAGTCTGCCTGCTCATCATTTCTTATAGCACAATAGTATTCCATTGCATTCAGATACCACAACTTGTTCAGGCATTTCCCAGTTGATGGGCATCCCTTCAATTTCCAGTTCTTGGCCACCACAAAAAGAGCTGCTATAAATCTTTTTATATGTGTGGGTCCTTTTCTGCATTTTTATGATCTCTTTGGGATACAGACCTAGAAATGGTATTTCTGGGTCAAAGGGTATGCACATTTTTTATAGCTCTTTTAGCATAGTTCCAAATTGCTTTCCAGAATGGTTGGATCAGCTCGCAACTCCACCAGCAATGAATTAGTGTTCCAACTTTCCCACATTTTCTTCAACATTTATCATTTTCCTGTTTTGTCATGTTAGCCAATTTGGTAGGTGGAATGCCCTCCTTCTTCAGCTCTGACTACTGACCTCCTTGGCTTCCTTTTAGTCCCAACTAAAATCCTACCTTTTATAGGAAGCCTTCCGCAACCCCCTTTAATTCTAGTGATTTCTTTCTATTAATTATTTCCTGTTTATCCTGTATATAACTTTGTGCATATTTGTACATATTTGTCTGCTTGTTGTCTCCCCTATTTTGTGAGTTCCTTGAGGGTATAGAGACTGTCTTTTGCTACTCTCAGTGCCTAGCACAGTGCCTGGCATGTAGTAGGCACTTAATAAATGGTATTAACGGACTGCCTGACACATGGTTGGTGCCTAATAGATGCTAATTGACTAATGGACTGACTCCTGGTCCAGTGTTGTCCATTGTACCCTGTAGCTGCTGATTGATTCCCCATGATAAACTTTCAGAAACTTGAAGATGGCTATCGTGTTCCCCCAACCCTTCTGTTCTCCAAGCTAAACATCCCTACTTCCTTTACCCCCTCCTCAAATATAGTGCATGACCTTGGAAGCCTTTAGCATTCTGGTTTACATTATCTTTCACAGAATCTCAGAGTTGGAGGAGGCCTTAGAGGTCATCCAAGCCAACCCATCCCTGAGCAAAGATCCCCCCACAATGTCCCTGACAAGCCGTTGATCATCCTGCCTTTGCTTGAATACTTTCAGAGATGGGGAGCCCACTCCCTTCCCAGGTAGTCCATTCTTTTTTGGGGAAGCTCTAATTGTTAGGAAGTTTTTCTTGGCATCCAGAGTCAGTCGACTAGCTCTAAGCTTCCACCCCTACCTTGTTCCATCCAGCACTGATTTAGGCACCCTAAACATTGTTTTTTCTCAGTTTTATGAGTGGCACAAACCCTTCATGGGCTCATGTGTCCTTCTGGAGTATAATCAGAGTTCTCATATTGAGGGCAATCTAATCTCTCTGGGTAATTGGATGTGGGGCAGTCGCAGGAGTATTGAGTGTGAAGCAGCTCTCTATTCTTGGAGGCTCTTAAATGATAAACAATGCAACATGAGAATCCATTCTAATTCAGCCTGGAGAATAGGGAAGTATTTTACCTGCTGGAGTTTTTTGGTGGGGAAGGAGGGTAGGGATGGCAATTCAACTGATAGCTGGAGAGCATCCAAAGGAGGGCAATTAGAATAATGGAGGGATCATAAGACCAAGGAGGTCATCTTTTCTAGCCTCCTCATTTTACAGATGAGGGAAGTGAGGTCCAGAGAGGAATCATAGGATTAAAGACTAGGATCAAAGGATTATAGATTAAAATTTAGAAGGAAACTCAGAGGTTGTTGAGTTCAATATTCTCCTCTTACAAATGGGGAAACTGAGGCCCAGACGGTCTCATAGGCTCATAGGTTAGTATCAAAAGATCATAGAATTTGAACAGGAAAGGACCTCAGAAGCCATCTAGTTCAACATTCTCATTTTGCAAATGGGGAAACTAAGGCCCAGAAAAGTCAGAGGCACACAGGTAATGCATCTAAGCTAGGATTCAAACTCATGACCTCTGAAGCTGATGATTTTTCCATCGCACTATGCTCCTTAAAGATCACTCAGTGACTGGCACCAAGGACATTCTCTTTCTTTTTTTTTTTTGCTTTTTTTTTTTTTGGAGGGCAATGGGAGTTAAGTGACTTGCCCAATGTCACATGACTATTTTTTGTGTTTAAGTGTCTGAGGCCAAATTTGAACTCAGGTCCTCCTGACTCCAGGGCCGGTGCTCTATTCACTGCGTTACCTAGTCGCCCCTTTTCTTTCCTTTTTAATGGAGTCTGGCAGATGGCTCCCAGCCTTCCTCTCCTCTAATCCTGCCCTCATTTTAGGGGATCATCATAAGTCTTCCAAAATATGCTTGGCCTCCACATTCAACAACCTCCTCAATTCCCAGTGGCCTTCATCTTCACTCCATCTCCACCATCCACAGAGACGTTTATGTCCTCGACCTCTCTGGCACCCAGAGGGGCTCCACCTCTATGATCCAGAATTCTAAAATTCCTCCATCTGACTAGGGTATCCCTCTGTCTAGGACAAAATACAAACTCCTTAGTGTGTTATTTAAATCTCACCACTATCTGATGCTACCTGTCTTTGGGGACTTATTTCCAACGAGTCTCCTCCTCGACACACTCCCACCCAACTATCCTACTCATAATTCCTTGATCTCACTATCCCACCTCCTGCCTCCAATGTCAAGTCAACAATGATTTATTAAGAACCAATTCTGTTCCTGACACTATGTTAGGGTGCTGGGAATATAAAGAAGGGGGGGAATGGTCCCTGTTCTCAAGAAGTTCATAGTCTAATGGATGTGACATTAAAACAATGAGAAATAAGTTATAGACAGGTAAATTGGAGATAAACTTAGATGTAAGGCACTAGAATGAATAAAAACTGGGGAGACTTCAGCTGGAACTTGAAGGAAACCAGGGAAGCCAGGAGGCAGAGATGAGAAGGGAGACCATTCCAGCCAACACAAATACTCCAAGTTGGAAGATTTAGTGTCTTGTGTGAGGAAAAGCAAGGAGGCCAGTGTCAAAGAGTACGTGGGAATAAGGAGGGAGAGAATAAAATGAAAGGACACTGGAGAGGTAGAGGGCTAGGTGATGAAGAACTTTCAAAATCCAACAGCCTTGCCTTTGCATGCGCATTCTCCCAGGTTTGGAATTTATACCTTCCTTGTGTTCTTCTCTTAGAATCCCTAATTTCCCTTCAGGTTTTAGTCCTGTGCTTGCCACCTATTATAGGATGCCATTCCTGATCTGTTTGGGTGTTAGTACTCTTAAATTCCTCAAGCAATAACATATAAACTTATGTACATGTTACATGTTGTATCTGCCCAGTACAGAAACCCAGTATCTACCCAGTAAGCTTCTGGAGGGCAAGGATTGTTTTCCATTTTGTCATTGTGTACATAATCAACTCTTTATAAATATTTGTTGGATTGGATTGGGTGGGATAAACTGAAGGAATTGGCAATAGTTAGTCTGAAGTAGGAAAGATTTAGTGAGGTTGTGTTTGAGTATTTGAGGCATTGCCATGTGGAAGAGATTGGACTTATTTTAGTTGAACTCAAAGAATAGAAGTTAACAAGCATTTATTAAACACTTCCTATGTGCCAGAGACTATGCAGAGTGTTGGGAATATAAATACAAGCAAAAAGGAAGATGGTCTCTGCTCTCAAGGAGTTGACTATCTAATGAGAGAAGACACATCAAAAGAAAGTGACTATCAAGACAGTGGGTACCCATGTAGAGGATGGAGTGCTGGGTGCTTGTGCTTGGATCCCAGTTCCAAGATCACATTTCTCCCTAGCCTCAACACTGTCCCTGACAGTTTTCTCCCCATCCCAAGGACACTATACCTAGCACAACTCATGAGTGGGCCCCAGTAAGACAAACTACCTTTCCCCACAATTACTTATGAGTGGGCCCTAGCAAAACAATCTCTCCCTGTTACAAATAATAAGTTGACCCTTGAAGAAATTCTCTTTTAAAAACAGGACTATCTTGTAACCACAGAATTATCATGTATTGATTCCCAAAGTAGTTATATTCAATCCAGAGGTCAAACTATGGACATCAATTCTCAAAGCTATCTTGCTACAGACGTAACAGACCAAAAATACACCCCTGAGAAACCCCTTCCCCTGGTTTCCACTAGTGAATGATACCTGTGATCAAGGTTAGTTAGCATATCTGCCAGATAATCCACTACTTTTCCTATATAAGCTTTGGCATTACTCCTGTTAGTTACAAGTTCTTTAAGGAGCTCTACCCTCCACATTGGTGCTACCATAAACTTTTGCCAACTTGACTTAAAGAATGCTTGAGTCCGTGAATTTATCCCAGATGACCCTGTCTAGTATTCCGGTCTTTGGGGAGTCCTTGAACCCCTTAAACAGGGGCATGGTAGCAAAAATACAGAGTCAGGAGTGTAGCCTGGAGAGGAACTAGAAGCAAAATGGTAGCAGGTGCAAAGGAGATTTCTGATATGGTTGAAAGAGCTGAATCTTTGGAGACCTTTGAACCTGAGTTCATATCCCAGCTCTGCCAACATACTATCTATGTTCCCCGGGCCTGTTTCCTCATCTATGAAATGTTAGATTAGAGCTCTAGAACAATGGTCCTCCGTCAGGTCTGATGTAAAGAGAAACTTCCTAACAAGGAGAACTGTCCAAAAGTGTAATGGGATGCTTTGGGAAAGGGCTGGAAGTCTGATGTCTTATTGTGTATGTTATAGCGGGATTTCCTGTACAAGTATGGGATGGACTAGCTGGTTTTTGAGGTCATTTACTCCCATGTCCCCTTCTTTCCTCTGACTCTTCTACCTTTCTAGTGCAAACCCTTATCACCTCCTACCTGAACTACTGGAATAGCTGCTGGTGGGTCTGTCTGCTTCTTCTCTCCACACTCCAGCCCATCCTCTGATTCAACCACTAAAATGATTTTCCTAAAGTGTAGGTCAGCCCATGTCATACCCTCCCTCAACCCCCAATTCCTCTCACTCCTGCCCAATAAGTGGCTCCCTGTGACCTCCAGGAACAACTCTAAAATGCCAGCCTGGCATTCAGAGCCCTTCATAACCTAACCCCCTCCTAACTTTCCAGTCAATACTTACTCTTTGATCCAGTGACACTGGCCTCTTGGCTGTTCCATGAACAAGACCCTCCATCTCTCTCAGCTCTAGGCATTCTCTCTGACTGCCCCGCCTCGCCTGGAACACTCTCTCTCCTCTGCTCTGACTACTGACCTCCCTGGCTTCCTTTAAGTCCCAACTAAAATCACCTCTTCTACAGGAAGCCTGTTCTAACCCCTCTTAATTCCAGCTCCTTCCTTCTATTAATTATTTCCTTTAAATAGGAACTGCTTGCTTTGTGTATATTTGTTTGCATGTTGTCTTGCCCATTAGACTGGGAGCTCCTTGAGGGCAGAGACTGGGGTTGTTTTTTTTTTTTGCATCCTTTTCCGTCCTAAAGGACAGTGCTTGGCACACAGTAGGCACTTTATAAATGTTTATTGATTGGTTGTGTGATTCCAACAATGAGATTCTGGAATGCTGTTTTACAGAACAAGGTAGGTTTAGTAGCCACCTAGTGGGGACTCTCGGGAAATGCAAAACCAGCATCTTAAACTGAAATTCTCTTTCTAAAATGTTGATTTACTGACTTCCTTAGTTGAGCTCCCGTTGGGCAAACTGAAGGGTAGAAAAGTTGCCCTTTTTTAATGTTAACATAAAATGTGGTTCAGACCCTGCCCCTTAAAGGAGTTTATAATGTAACAGGAGGAACAGAAAGCCTGAATATATGTATAATGTATATATACATGCACACACATACATACATGCATGCACATACATATATGTATAGAATGTAAGACCTTTGAGGGCATTTTTGTGTCCCCAGTGCCTTGCACATTTACATGAGTGGGGATCTCCAGGTGAGGACAATCCCTCTACCAGCATGCTTTAGTACCCGATGCCCCAGCTGCTTTCTCAAGCTGGAACATCTCTCTTTCCCTTTCTCTCATTGATGAGTTTCTGCTGAATTGCTATTTTGAGGAAGGACCCCAGGCTAGTCATCTTTCATTCCTTTCTAGGCCCTTCTTCTGACTAGATGGACTTCACTACCATGCCACTCCTTTTTCCTTTCTTTCTACCTCCCCCCCCCACTTCCTTCTCAACTCCTTGAATGTAGAGACTGCTTTTTTCCCCCTTTTATTTGTATTGGCAGATAGTAAGTATTTAATTAATGCTTTTTGACATATTATTTTGTAACTTAGTATCTTTAGTTGTGTGGGGGCACTAAAACAAAGGTCTGCAAACCTCGACAAATCTGGTCTTTTTTTGTACTCAAGAAAAAAATTAAAAGAACAATATTTTGGGAAATAAAAATTTGTAACTGGACAGCGTTTCAAGTGCCATGCATTTCACTGTACCTTCACATTTTATTTACTTTTTACTATCAGTGCATATATATGTCACGTCAAAAGAAGAAAAGGAGAGAGGAAAAAAAAGTTTAATTATGATTTTTTGAGCTGAGAGCTGAGATTTATTTTTTTCCGAATAAGAAGAACTGCCTTTAGTCACTATTATCAAATACTGAATGGCTTTGGAAATTAGCTTTTGCAGTAGACAATAATTTTTCTTGACGAATCCAACCTAAAATTATAAGGCACCTACAGGTGAAACATTCTATAGTAAAATCAATTCAGTGACAGCTCATGCTATTTGAGTGACCAGTAATGTCAAACTGCTTTATATGCTTACTGAGTTGTCAATAGTTAAAACAAGAAGCAAGATCTCCACGCTCACACAAATTTGCAGCAGGTCAATTTTCTGAGCTCAAACTCAAACAGTTCCAGCAATGTCTTTTGAACCTTGATGCAAGGGCAAAACAAATGTCCATATTTCAAAATTGAATTGTGTAATTGAGGAGCTTCCCTCAATCAGAATCTGCAATATAGTGAAATGCTGAAAGGTAACTATTAAGAGAAGAATCTAATAGACTTCCATAATTACTTTTTAAGTGATAATGATAGTTAGCATTTATATGGTGCCTAAAGGGCAGCTAGGTGGCACAGTAGATAGAGTGCCAGTCATAGAGTCAGGAAGACTCATCTACCTGAATTCAAATTTGGCCTCAGATACTTACTAGCTGGGTGACCCTGGGAAAGTCATTAACCCTGTTTGCCTCAGTTTCCTCATCTGTAAAATGAACTGGAGAAGGAAATGGCAGTGTAACCCTGGGCAAGTCACTTAACCCTATTTGCTTCAGTTTCTTCACCTGTAAAATGAGCTGGAGAAGGAAATGGCAAACCACTTCAGTATCTGCCAAGAAAACTCCACATGAGTCATGAAGAATCAGATACAAACTTATGAACAACATATGAAGCCTACTCTGTGCCAGGTACTATACTAAGCATTTAAAACATATTATCTTATTTTATCCTCACAACAACTCTGGGAGGTAGGTGCTATTATGATACCCATTTTACAAATGAGGAAATAGAGGCTAAGTGACTTGCCTAGGGTCACATATTCTAAGGCCAGATATAAAATCATTGCCACACGATGAATATGCTCAATTAAAGATCAATTAAGATCATATGCCTGTGGATTTCTATCTGTATTTGGCAAGACCTATCTTCATGAAAAGATATTTTCAGACACGAAATATGTAAATCTCCTCACAGATCAGCATTAATAGATGAACTTTCACAATTGATTTTGTGGATAGAGAACACTAACTTTGAACCATAATTAAGTGAAATACTATTCCTCCCAAAAGAATTTCATTCTTCTCACTAGTAAGATCTCTGTTATAAATAATTGTACTCAATCGTTATTATACTTGGAATTTTATAAATATAAAAGTTTGTGGAAATTTGTTTTCTCTTGTTATGTAAATATGTACACAATGGCCTTGATTTCATCTCCTGGCTCATAAAGCCCCAAATATTTACTATTTGATCCTTTGTAGAGAAAGTTCATTAACCTCCTGTACCAAGAGGTTGCCTAAGGTCTTAGTCAGCACGTATCAGAAGTGGTACATGGACCCAGCCTCTAAAGCCAGACCTTTAAATACTAAGTCATACTGCTTCTCACCTTGATTTTTAGTAAATGCTTTTAAAATTGAATTGAATTAAATGGAGATACTCAAATAAGACGCTATGAGAAATCTGAAGAGGGGATATCGATCAGCTGTTGTTTCTGCCCTGGAATTACCTGGCAGGATTGTGATGAGGATTGAAGGAGATAATATGTATAAAGCGCTTAGCCCAGTACCTCGAACACAGTAGGCACTAGATAAATGCTTATTCCTTTTCCCTTCCCATCTGTGTTGAAATGGTATCTTGCTCTGCCTTCCCTGATCCCCTTTCCCCACCCCCACTCCAGTTAGTATAGTAATTACCTAATGTAAGGAACAGTGGTAGGAAATAAAAAAGGGGAACCCAGAAGTCACAAACTGTCCCATAAATTAGCGGATCATTGTAGAAACCATAGGCAACTGTCTCCTAAATGGACTGAGGTCGCATTAGGGGAAGGCCTCTAATGTGAGGACGCCTCATCCTGCTAACAGCCGAGTTCTGTAAGCTGCAGATAAGCTCCAAGCAGACCCAGGGAAATGTGATGCAAATGAACTAATCCTAAAGCACTGTTGATAACTTGGAGGTGATGTTAATATACTAATGAATTAAGCTAAAGGTGGTCTAGATAGATAAGAGTTAGTTGGCTCTCCACCTCTAAAACCTGACCCCAAACTCCTAGTAAGGCCTATGCTGCCCAAGTGCTGCCCAGATAAGGTTGTAAGTGACTTTGTGCTCTCCCTATTTTCTTCCCCAGGCTGCCAGCCTCCTTTACCACTCCATCCTCTTTTACATTTAGATTCTGTGCCTTATTAAAGTGTATCTGAAACATTACTCCTCGCTTGCTGCCATCGTGGTCTTTCCTGAAGAGAATCCAAAGATCCAGGAGCATTGTTTCGACCCAACCAGACTCCATTGCAATTCCTTCTCTCAGCTTATATATATGCTAGAAGTACCAGGGCTGAGACTAAATTCTGGATGAGCAGGAGGCTATGAATCTATTGGTAGAATTCAAGGGCCCTCTTTGGGGAGACTCTTCCTCATTATCGGGTCTCAATAAATCAATGAACAATTTGCCATTGATGCTGCCTTTGGGCACTTCCAATTCTGGAGATGGAGGGGACCTTCCTGTCATAGACATCTTAAGAGGTTTTGTTTCAGTTGCCAAAACCTTTCTCCCACCCTAAGCCTGGATGCCTTTAAATAAACCCCCTTTTGGAGAGTGATTAGATGATTTTTCTTCTGCCCTTATCCAAGACTCCAGAGGGAGTTGCTGGTTTTCTCGTGTGTGTGTGTCTGTTGGGATCACACACACACACAAATCAATGGATTAATAGACATGTGTTAGGCACTGTGCTAAGTGCTGGGGATATAAAAAGAGACAAAAAGACAATCCCTGCCCTCAAGGAGCTCACCATCTAATGGAGGTAACAAGCAAACAGACAGATAGACAGCTAGCTAGCTAGCTAGATGGCTGGATGGATGATTAGATAGATGGATGGATGGATGGATGGAGGGATGGAGGGATGATGGATA
>NW_027187465.1:21252520-21259094 GCF_028583685.1 Petaurus breviceps papuanus | reverse complement strand
ATGGATGGATGGATGGATGGAGGGATGGAGGGATGATGGATAGATGGGTGGATGGATAGATAGACAGACAAAGGAAAATGGGAAATAATTAACAGAGGGAAGGCATTAGAATTAAGAAAAAGCTTCCCACATAAGAAGGGATTTTAGTTGGGTCTTGAAGTCAGAGAAGTCAGCAAGCAGCGTAGAGGAGGGAAAATATTCTAGACATGGCAAAAACCAGTCTCCGCCCTTAAGGAGCTCCCATTCCAATGTGAGAGCCAATATTACTTAAGTAGGTATATATAGAATCCATGGAAAGTCACCTTGGATAAGAAGGTACTAGCAGTTGGGGGAACTGAGAAAGGTCTCCAGCAGAAAGTGGTGTCTTAGATGAGTCTTGAAGGAAAATAGGGATTTTAAGAGGTGAGGATGAGAAGGGAAAGCATAGCCTATGGTGACTATGGATATGCCAGCATAATTCTGAAATGCAAAATATAACAGACTCTCCACATTGAAGACAGAACCAAAACATTCGTTCACTAGAAAGCCAGATCCCAACACCAGAAAGCCAAATCCATCATAGCAACAAAGAAAGCTATACACAATAACATTGCAGAGGGTACCACCATCCCCAAGCCTTCCCCCTGCTAGGGCCTTCCCACAAATGAACACTCACAGATTACCGTCTGCTTCTCTCTCCCTCAGTTCTAACTGCTCTGACCAACTTCCTCTGGGCTCTACTCCATCCTTCCTGCTCCACCCTTTCAGTAAGCTCCAACCCACTCCCACAGGCTTCATGTGACCCAAACTCATGTCACTTAGGCTTCCATGTGACTTAAGCAGGTTACATGGGACTATTAATAGATAGGAAAGATCTTCCCATTAAGCAAAAATACATTAACAATACAGGCCAGTGTTTCTGAGTTGTAGGGCGTGAGGAGGGGAGGTAAGAGCAGATCATGAAAATAGGAAAAAGCCAAGTTATGCAGAGTTTTACATTCTGAACAGAGAGATTTATCCTGATCTATCCATCCATAGGAACTTATTGAGCATCTCTGATGTACCAGACACTGTACAAATAAGGAATGGAGATACACAGACAAAAGTAAGACAGGCCCTGCTTTTCGGGAGCTCACATCCCAATAGCAGAGACTATGGGTACCTTTACATGTATGTACAGAATAGAAAGAATGGTGTTGGAGAATCACCATTCATTTGATAGAAGTTTACAATTTCATATGCAATTCTTTTGTTGTTCTCTGTCTTCTTTGTGCAGTGGAAAAAAAAAATTTGATGATTGTTTTTTTTCTAGTCCCATGATTTCAGTGGTATATAGGAACCTTCCAGGGAAGCAATCCCTTTGCCAATGCAGATCAGCACCTGCCCTGCAACTTATTAATTGTTCATTTAAAAATTTAAAAGTATGTTTTTCAAAGAAGAAACATGGTTATATAGTCAGGGAATTGCAGCCTGAAACTCAAGATTTAGCACATTCCCGGAACATAGTAAGCACTCAGTAAATGCTTTTCATTAATTCATACTTTATTGGCCCTGTGTCTTGCTATATTTTTTACTTTGGCAGAGTCATAATTCAGAATTCTGGTACCTGGGGTAAATGAGGACATGGGCTGGGAAGCAGCACAGAGAGTGTGATAATAATGAATGTAAAATGAATATGCAGAATATACAAATAGTATAACAATGTAAAGTTAATATGAAGCAGCTAGGTGGTACAGTGGATAGATTTCCTGGCCTGGAGTAAAGAAGACTCAACTTTATGCATTCAAATCTGCCCTCAGGTACTTACTGGCTGTGTGACCCTGGGCAAGTCACTTAACCCTGTTGATGTCCCTTTCTTCATCTGTAAAATAAGTTGGAGAAGGAAATTGTACCACTTCAGTCTCTTTGCCAAGAAAACCCCAAATGGGGTCAAAAAAAGTAAAAAATGACTGAAAAACAACCAAACAAAAATAACAATAAATATCAATATAATACTATTAATGTAATAACAAATGTAAATCTTTCTTGCCTCGCCTTGCCCCCTGCCTTTCCTCGCCGCGCCCACTTCCTTGCTTCTCCAGGCCCTCTAACTTGCCTTGCCAGGCCCTCTGCCTTGCCTCTCTAGGCAATCTTCCTTTCCTCACCTGGGCCCCTGCCTGGAATTGCCTGGCCCCGTGCCTGTCCTCCCCTGGACCCCTGCCTGGCCTCACTGGGCAATCTTCCTTACCTCGCCTGGCACCCTGCCTTGCCTCGCCTGGCCCCCTGCCTTGCCTTGTGGGCCCTCTGCCTTGCCTCGCCGGGCAATCTTCCTTGCCTTGCCGGGCAGCCTTCCTTGCCTTGCCAGGCAATCTTCCTTTCCTCGCTTGGACCCCTGTCTGGCCTCGCCTGGGCCCCTGCCTGGAAGTGCTAGGCCCCATGCCTGTCCTCTCAAGAGCCTCTTCCTGGCCTTGCCGGGCAATCTTCCTTGCCTCTTCGAGCTCTCTGCCTTGCCTCTCCAAGCAATCTTCCTTGCCTTGCTGGGCAATCTTCCTTTCCTTGCCTGCGCCCCTGCCTGGTCTCGCCTGGCCCCCTGCCTGTCCTCACCTGGCCCTCTGCCTAGCCTCGCTGGGCCCTCTGACTTGCCTCATCAGGCAATATTCCTTGCCTCGCAGGGTAATCTTCCTTGCCTCACTTGGCCTCCTGCCTTGCCTCGCCTTGCCCCGTACCTTTCCTCACCGCGCCCACTTCCTTGCCTTGCCAGGCCCTCTGCCTTGGCTCGCCGGGCAATCTTCCTTGCCTCCCCCGCACAATCTTCCTTACCTCACCGGGCAATCTTCATTGCCACTCCAGGCAATCTGCCTTGCCTCGCCTGGCCATCTGCCTTGCCTCACCTAGCCCCATGCCTGGCCTCTCCGGGCCATATTCCTTGCCTCTCTGGGCAATCTTCCTTGCCTCTCTGGGCAATCTTCCTTGCCTCTCTGGGCAATGTTCCTTGCCTCACCAGACAATCTTCATTGACTCGCCAGGCAATCTGCCTTGCCTCTCCTGGCCCCATGCCTGGCCTCGCCGGGCCATCTTCCTTGCCTATTTGTGCTCTCTGCCTTGCCTCTCCGGGCAATCTTCCTTGCCTCTCTGGGATATGTTCCTTGCCTCACAGGGCAATCTTCATTGACTCGCTGGGCAATCTTCCTTGCCTCTCCAGGGAATCTTCCTTGCCTCCCCTGCTCAATCTTCCTTGCCTCTCCAGGCAATCTTCCTTGCCTCTCTGGGCAATCTTCTTTGCCTCTTTGGGCAATCTTCTTTGCCTCTCTGGGCAATGTTTCTTGCCCCTTCGTCAAGCAATCTTCCTTGTCTCTTCCTTGCCTCACAGGGCAATCTTCCTTGCCTCGCCGGGCAATCTTCCTTGCCTCTCCGGGATATGTTCTTTGCCTCACTGGGCAATCTTCATTGACTCGCTGGGCAATCTGCCTTGCCTCGCCTGGCCCCATGCCTGGCCTCACTGGGCCATCTTCCTTGCCTCACAGGGCAGTCTTCCTTGCCTCGCCTTGCCCCCTGCCTTGCCTTGCCTGGCCCCCTGCTTTGCTATCAAAATGGAGGCCCCCAGGAAAGAAGTTATCAATGGGAGAAGAGGTTTGGCATAGAGGAGGGATGTTCTTGGCAGAGGGCACAAAGAATCATATAAAATCGTGACGTTTAAGTTGAAAAAGAATACCAAAAACCTTTTTTAATCCCACAACCAAAAATTAGTCGGTCTGATACTATCACATCCAACAAAAGCCAAGGCAATGTCCAAATGCAGGTAATGTGAAAAATATTCCTCCCTATAAAATTTGTACTAGCCCACCCTTTCCCAAAGGACCAACTTTCTTTAGCTATTCTCCTGGCACAAATTCCTTGCTCACACTAAAAATCCCAGGGATCTTAGGGTCTATTTTTAGGACTCCTTTCCCCATTCCTGATTACCTTTGCCTTTACTCGCAGAAAAGGTCAGAGTTTATTTGATTCCAATCCTTTTGCAAAGGGAAAAAAAAATACACATTTGATTTGAAGAAGACTATACAAGCCAGAGATGGGTCATTTAGAACTGGAAGGGGCTGAGAGGCATCCACTCCCCTAATGACACAGATGAGGAAGTCAAATAAGCTTACTATGTGCCAGGCACTGCACAAGTGTAAGAGATACTGTGCTCTTTCAGTGTGTTCTGGAGGAGCTATAAATATAAATAAGCTATAGAGAGGAGAAACTGGGAGTGATCCACATAGAGAAGGGGCTAGAGTTAAGAGGAACTGGGAAAGGTTTCTTGTAGAATGTGAGAATTGAGCTGAGAAAGGAAGGCAGGGAAGCCAAGAGGCAGAGATGAAGGGGTAGATTAACTCCATTCAGTCATTTTTTAGCTGTGTGTGTCTCTCTCTGTGACCCCATTTGGGGTTTTCTTGGCAAAGATACTGGAGGGGTTTGTCATTTCCTTCTTGTAGCAGCAAGCACCCCAAGTGTCCTCAGGGTTTGCCGCCACCACAGGTTCTTGGATCTGCTTTGTTAAAGGAAAGCAACTCAAAATGGGTTAACAAGCTTACTTTAATCAGTCAGACATATATCGTTTACCTTGTTTAGGGGAAAAAGGTCAGCACCCCAAACTTCAAAATATACAGACAGAATTATCAAGACATTAACAGATCAAGTAGACAGCTTTCCAAACTGTCCAACCATTACATCCATACCCAGTCAACATCTGGGTTTCCACATCTGGGTTTTTCAAAGCCAGGGGACTCTCAACAACGGCTTTCCAGAATTCAGATCAAATCACAGAACACTTCTCAAAGTGAGTCCCAAAACAAAGCTACACATCAGGGCTTATATAGCCTTCTCCTGGCTCAGAGAATGTAACAACCCTATTGACTCACTGGCCAATCAAGAAGCATCCACTGAAAAACAAGCCTCCCACCCCAGGCTTCAGGTGCACTCCAGCCTAGGGGCAGGGAAGATCCTTAAAATTTACATTCGCATTACACTTCTCCAGCTCATTTTACATATGAGGAAACTGAGGCAAGCAGTGAGAAGTGACTTGCCCAGGGTCACACAATTAATAAGTGTCTGAGGTCACATTTGAATTCAGGTCCTGTTGACTCCAGAGTCAGTGCTCTATTCCCTGTGCTACCTAGCTGCCCTCACAAATGTAAAAACCTCTCTATGGCTCAGTTTCCTTCTCTATGAAATGGGGATGATAATGATAACCCCCTGCCTTCTAAATGGGCCCCAATGATTACATCGTACAGGAACCATCTTTATTTGCTATGCTTCAGTTAGTGCTACAGTTTTCTTGTTACTGAATAATTACTGTGCATTCCAGCTCATCACTGGGGATATTTTCTTTTTTTCCCTCCCTCTTTTAAAAAAATTAATTGGTATTGACATATTTTGTTTTTATGTGAACTAGTTATCTTTCTTTTCATCCTGGAGAACTCTCTCTTATGACAAAGGGGGAAAGGGTTAAAAAAATGAACAAAACCAACCACAATGTCGAAAAAGCTTGAAACATGAAATGGGAAATATTCAGTGTCCCACACGAAAGCTCTCTACCTCTTCAAAGAAGTGAGGTGGGGCACATTCTCATCTCTCTTTTTTGGGACCAAGCTTAGTCATCATCATTTCCCATCATTCAGTTTTGATTGTTTTCTATTTCTTCCCATTTACATGGTGTACTCACTGTGTTGCTTTCCTGGTTCTGCCATTAATGATGTTTCCCTTTATTATTAGGTGGTAAAAGTGTTTTTAAAAGTGAAGGGTATGAGATTTCATTCGCATTAAAAACTTCAAGTGTGAAGTTGTAATACAGAGAGCAACTGTCTACAATTTAGCACAAAGATTTTTTAACTTTTTGGTCTAATGAATCCTTTATATTCTTAAAAATTATAGATTTTCCCTATCCCCAAAGCTTTTGTGTATATGGATTATATCTATCAATATGGTATTAGAAATGAAAACATCTTAGTATTATTATAAGACTAGTTTTGCCCTTGTGGACTCCCTGAAAGGGGGGGGTATCCCAAGACCACAGTTGCATGAGTTGCTTGAGGCACACTGAGGTTGTTTATTATATTATATTGTATTGTATTATATCATATCATATCGTATCACATTGCATCACATCATATTACATTATATTATATTTATCATATCATATCATACCATATTATATTATACATTATATAACATATAACTTGATAAATGCAGGTCTTCCTGACTTCATTTTCCATTATTGCATGCTGCTTTAGTGAAAATATTCTTAAATTCACATATTTAATTCGTTAGTCAGGGTATAATGAGATGTAGTTCAGGCTCAGGCAAGTTAGGGAAATCTCTCAGGGACAGAAGAATCTCTGGTGGGCTGATAAACCATTATCCAGATGTGAGGATGTGTGTCAGTTTCATGGAAGAAATTGGCATACCATATCCTGTTAATTGGTCCTCAGTATCAGAGGAAGGTTCTTCTTCTGGTTAGATGAAAGCAAAAATAACCCTCCATCCCAGTCATCTGTCTGTCTGTCTGTCTGTCTGTCTGTCTCTGTCTGTCTATCTATCTATCTATCTATCTATCTATCTATCTATCTATCTATCT
>NW_027187465.1:21248719-21252510 GCF_028583685.1 Petaurus breviceps papuanus | reverse complement strand
ATCTATCTATCTATCTATCTATCTATCTATCTATCTATCTATCTATCTATCTATCAGTATAAATGGGGGAACAGGTAAAAAAAATTATACATACACAATTTGGCCTAAAAATCTTAGCATGGTTGTAATCAATTAAAGCTTAATTATACATGCATATATAATTTATATATACCCACAGACACAGCAGTAGCAGAATATATGTTGAAAACCTGGTTAATTTACCTAGCCAATGCAATAACAAAAGGAAAGAGAAAGACAGAAGGAGGAAGAGAGATGGGGGGTCGGGGTGAGGGAAGAGACAGCCACAGAGAAGAAAAGACACACACATCTAAGTGGAAGAAGATGAGAGACTGAGGAAAAGATTCTATAATGTCTGAGGAGAGAGAATTATCAGATTCAGAAGGATTAGTTTTTGTGTAAACCAGTTTTAAGGAGGGTTTGGAGCCACAAAGTGTTATCAGTTCTTATCATTGTCCTTTAAAATGCTAATTGCCTGATTAGCCAATAGTTCACAACTCTTTAACTGCTTTTTATTCCTTAAAAATCCTCCAAAGGGGATAGTCCCCTATCTCATCAGGGAAAAGTTTTACCTGAGAAATAAGAAAAGCTATATTCTCTTGTGGGCCTGATGATAAACCAAGCCAAAAACTTGAGTTAGTTACACTCTCTTGGGGCAAGATGGGGTCAGTTCCAACTGTAATAATATGCTAGATAAGAGAATCCCAAATGAAAGAGGAAAGTGAATAATTTGTATGTATTATTTATTAACTCACTTGCCTTAGCCTTTGTTAGAGTTTTAAAGTGGACTGCTGGATAAAGGCAATTAGACTTTGGAGATAACACATTGAAAGTGTGTTATCTCCTGGGTGGACTGCAAGTTAACTTTTGCTGTCTTTCATTCACTGATCTGCATTAGCTGTCCCAATTCTTCCACCTCCAGTCTCTTTTCTCCAGTTCTAGGGACCCACAGGTGGGTAATGCTCTCCAAGGAGAGATTCTGGGAGAGTTACCCATAGAAACTCAGCCTTTAGCTACTTCTGGGAAAGTGAACTAGGGAGCATAGGGAGGGCAATAGCTTTGGGAAGGGCAGAGCATAGGAAACAGGGGTCTTTCCTGGAAGTCTGAGGAAGAACTTGGCATCATGATAAGCAGGGAAGATGCTTTATCCAACATGGAAGAAGCAAATGACTTTGGAGACTGAAGGAAAACCAAGTACCCTGGCACCAGAAGATGCAAAAAGAATTTTAATGTCTTTTGGAGTCAGAATCCTGGGTTGGTCATTTCCTACTCATATGACTTTGGGCAAATCACTCAACTTTTCTAGGACTTGATTCTTCCATCTGTAAAATTAGGGGACTACATTAGATGATGACCCTGAAAGTCTATTCCAGCCATAAATTTATGACCCTATGATCATGTAGAGATAGACAGAGAGAGACAGCGAGGAGAAGAGGAAGGTGGTTAGACCAGCTGAGGAAGGTGCTATGCTTTGATTGTGTGATCTTGGTTAAGTTCCTTAAGTTCCTTTTTTAAAAATTTTTTTTCCGATTTTTTTTTTTGCAGGGGGGAGGGCAGGGCAATTGGGGTTAAGTGACTTGCTCAAGATCACTAGTAGGTGTTAAGTGTCTAAGGCCAGATTTGAACTCAGGTCCTCCTGACTCCAGGGCCAGTGCTCTATTCACTGTGCTACCTAGCCACCCCCTTAACTTCCTTTTTTAAAATTAAAATTTTTTCAACAAATAAAATATATTTTCTCTCCCTCCCACCTTCCTCCACCTCACCCCGTAAATAAAAATAAATATAAAACCCTTGTAATAAATATGCATGCTTAAGCAAAACAAATTCCACATTGGCCATGTCTGAAAAAATGTGTAACTCAGTCTGTAACCTGAATCTGTCACCTCTCTGTCAGGAGGTAAGTAGCTTGTTTTATCACGAGTCTCCTGGAATGGTGGTTGGCATTTTGGTGAACGTGATTCTTGCATCTTTCAAAGTTGTTGTTTTTGTATAAATTCTTGTCTTGGTTCTGCTCACTTTACTTTGCAACAGGTGATACAAGACTTACCAGATTTCTCTAAAACCTTACAGCACAGTAGTATTCCATTACACTCCTCCATCATAAACCCTTCCCCATTTGATAGGCATCCCCTTGGTTTTCAGTCATGTGCCACTATAAAAAGAGCTGCTCTAAATATTTTTATACTTAAAGGACCTTTGCCTGTATCTGATCTTTTTTGGGTGAAGTGGTAGTGGTATTGCTGTGTCAAAGGACAGGCGCTATTAGTAACTTTTTGGGCTTAGTTCTGAGTTGCTTTCTAGAATGGATGGACAAAATCACAGTTTTACCAACAGTGCATTAGTGTGCCTGGTTTCCCTCAGTTCCTCCAACATTTGTCATTTCCCTTTTTAGACTTTATTTCCTTATCCCTTCACTTAAAAGTAATAGAGTGAAAGGATGCTAGAAATAACATATCAATGCATAGAGAGATATATTTATACATGTACATGTATATACATATATGTAATGAATATTGATTAATGATTGATATGTCTATATTTACATTTATGTGTAATCTAACTGTGATTTGTATATTATATTATATTGTCAGTTACGAGCCCCTTGTGTGAATTTGGGCAAGACAAATCACTCTTCTAGGCCTCAGTTTCTCAATCTGTAAAATGGATTACACTAGTGAAGCAGGTTCCCTCCTAACTCTGAGATTCTCTGATCTTAGATAATGTCTACATATGTCTATATTTATATATAGTCTAACTGCGTTCTCTTGGGGAGGAACTCTGTTTTACAATGTAGATTAGCAGATCAGTATCTGCTCTCCATATTACTGTTTAGAGGGCCACCAGGGACACAGATTACAGAAGTGAGTTGCCATGGCTCACATAAGCCAGTATTTTTGTTAGAAGGAGTACTTGAATCCAAGTCTTTCTAATATCTAGCCTAGCTCCCTATCCAGTTACATAATCTTGAAATCATAGCACAAAGAATATTAGAGTTGAGAGGGGCCTTAGAACCCAGAATGTCAGAGCTGGGAGGGTCTGAAAAATACAGAATGTCAGAGCTAGAAGATCCTTTAGAACCCAGAATGTCAGAGCTGGGAGATCCCTTAGAACCCAGACTGTCAGAACTGGGAGAGACCTTATAACAGGGAATATCAAAGCCAGGAGTGACCTGCTAAGATGGAAGAACCTAAGATCAGAGAATGTCAGAGTTAGGAAAGAACCTGCTTTACTAGTGCAATCCATTTATTTTACAGTTTGAGAAACTGAGGCCTAGAAAAGTGACATGTCTTGTCCAAATTCACACAAGGGGCTAGTGGCCTAACACTGACCTAGCTGATAATCTCCTGAATAGATATCATCCAGTGCTGGCATGTTTACCAGTCAGAGACACTTAGAGGGCTTTCAGTTCAGCCTCCCCTTTGCCTATGTGACAAAGGCTCAGTGACTCTCTCCCAGGTACTTGCCTTATCTCTAGCTTTGTTCCTTGAAGACAAGAGTTTTTGTTGTTTTTTATTTTTTCCTTTAAATGTGCTCTTGTGGTGTTATTGACTAACATCCTTCCCTAGAAAGGGGTGAAGCTGCAGTGGTTAAAAAGAGATGCTTTGTTGTTATGCAAGGCATCAGGTCTCCCAGCTCTGCTCAAGGCAATTAACAGGATTTTGATTTGGGGATCGTATCCCTAAAGGCAGCATTACTGGCTGACTCTGAAAATGTGCACCATACATAGACTTTTAAAGGAATTATACCGTGTTTCCCCGATAATAAGACACTGT
>NW_027187465.1:21244702-21248619 GCF_028583685.1 Petaurus breviceps papuanus | reverse complement strand
GGGGGGGGGGGGGGGGGGGGGGGGGGGGGGGGGGGGGGAGGACGGGAGGACGGTGCATACAGAGGGTACCGTAATGAAGCAATCTCAATAGGGCTTATTTTCGGGGGAGGGCTTATTTTAGAGGAATCTTACACAGTAAGGGGAGGGCTTATTTTCGGGATAGGTCTTATTATCGGGGAAACACGGTAAAAGACTTGTCTCTTTGACCCTAGGGAGGGAAGGAACCTGCTTTTGCTTTGGAGGAGAAGGAAATCATGCCTTAACTTCCTGCCATGCTCATCCATCCCTCATGAACAAAACCTCAGGGTTGTTTTGTTTCTCAGTATGTGTGCAAGGGAAGAGAGGGCTTGGGAGAGACTTGATTTTTTTTTTATCAGTATGGGCCAGAGTTCAAATTTTGGCTCTGCTACTTAACCACTTATGTAACCTTGGATAGTCATTTAATCTTTGGGTGTCAATTTCTTTATCTATAAATTGAGGGGGTTGAATTAGTCCCTTTCTAGCTCTGAATCTCTGATAAAATGAATTTAGTAAAAGAACCCACCCTCTACTCCCTTGACATTAGGAAGACAGACAGCCTCATATAATGGAAGAAAAGCCAAAGTATGAGTTTGGAACCTGAGGAACTGAATCAAAATCCTAACTCTTACTTAACTACCTCATTTGATCTTTGTGAATATGTGGTCACTGGATCCAGATGGCTCCTGAGGAGAAAATGAGGCTGGTGACCTTGCACAGCCCTCCCTCCCTCAAATCAAAGTCAACTGCAAGTCATGTTATCATTCCCTGATGTCATGGTCCTCTTCAAAAATGAAGGACAAATACAAGAAGTCACTTAGCTTCTCTGGCTTCAATTTTCCCATCCAAAAAATGAGAGAGCCTTCTAGTTATCTGTACACTTTGCCCCCATCCTTCAGCTGCCTTTTCCCTCTCTCTCGACATCTTTTTTTAAAGCTAATGAATTTATTTTTAGTTTTCAATATTCACTTCCATAAGTTTTAAATTTTTGGCCTCTTCTTTCTCTCCTCCCTCCCCAAGACGGCAATGCAATCTGATATAGTCTCTACATATGCATTCCTATTAAACATTACTCATGTCTCTCTAGACATCTTAAACCCCACGTGTCCAAACCAGGATTCATTATCTTCCCCCAGCCCCCAGAATCTCCCCACTTCCCACCTGCATCTCCATTCTCCTGGTCACCCAGGTTCACAACCTTGGTGTCTTGCTGCACTCTTCACCGCACACAGACAATGCATTGCCATATCTCTTTTTTTATTTTTCACAATATCTCTCCTATGTGTCCCCTTCTCTCTAATCACACAGCCACCAGCTTGGTTACCCATCACCATACCCTTAGGCTATTACAAAAGGATTTTAATTGATTTCCCACTTCAGTCCATCCTACATCCAGCTACTAGGGTGAGTTTTCTAAGGCACAGGTCTTATCCTGCTTAATATAAACCTTAATGAGTCTCCATTGACTCAAGGATAAATTGCAAAGTTGTGAAGGCTTTTACCCCACACTATTACTGTGGTTTCAACCTTCCCACAAATGCTGTCCCACCTTTACCTTTCCTCTTATTCCACCATCCCTGCCTTGTTGGCAGACAGCAGGCTGGGGGTAGTGTCAAGTCAGACCCAGGCTGGCAATCCCCTTTGTGCTTTCTGCTTACTGTCTTCCCGGTGGGCTGGGGAAGGACCCACATCTTTCTTCTCCCTGTATGAAAGGGATGGAGTATGGAGTCAGAAAAATAGGTCACTTGTCCTCCATGGGTTTTTTTTCTTTGTAAAATGAGATTAGAGAAGATGGTCTTCAAGGCCTCCTTTTGCTTTGACATTTTGTATTCAGAGTCCTCCTGGCAGGACTTGGACTGAAGGCCTTGAACTTAAGTCAATAACGACCTTGGGAATTCTACTTTTTCCCAGGGTACACAAAAGAGAAAGAGGCTAATTGGAGGTCAGGACTAGAAGGACTAGGGTGTAGAGTGCAGGGAAGTGGATTTTCTCCTACAATAGGGACTTTAAGGATCTTTTGAGAAGTTATTCAATCTCTCTGACTGCTGATATTCTCAATTCTTCAATACTGTCCCTCATCCAGGAACCATGGTTTGGCACTCAACTTTGCAACTCGAGCTTTAGATATGGAGCTTGAGCAGGGGTGGGGATTTGGGTAAGGGAGTGGGGGTAGAGTGGGGATCTTCCTTTCCTACCTGATACCTGCTCCACAATGAATACACATAATGACTAGTGAAGAAATCCATTTATCAAGATGGTGGTGAGAAATGCATTTATCAAGATGGTGGTATAGAAGCAGGAAAACTCCCTGCGCTCCCCCCATAACCACCTCAAATACCGATAAAATATGACTCTAAACAAACTTTAGGGCTACAGAACCCACAAAGTGACAGAGAGAAACAAGTCTCCTACTGAAGGCAGCCCAGCAGGCTGGAAGGAAGGGGCCATAGCAGCGCCTAGGAGCAGCACCTAGCCCTGCATGAGCCTGTGGTTTTAGCCCCAGAGCAGCCTGACCAGTCCTGGCTAGAGGGACTTCAGGAGAGTGGATCACCAGCAACTGTGGCAGTTTCCAGAATTATCAACCCATAAATGCCAAAGACAAAGTGAGCAGTCAGTTTGGACTTTGTGGGAACAGGGGGTCCGGGAGTGTGGTCCAGCCTCTGCCCCGAGGGAGAAGCAACTGAGGCACTGTATCAGCAATGCCATATTCACAATGCCTATAGAGATTACAAATATGCTGATATAATTATCCATCACAAAATACGTCAGGTTTGCCATTTGGGGAAATAAACTAGAAAATTTATTAAGACACCAAAAGACTGAGTCCCAAAACCAGAAAGTGAAAGCCATCAGAGTAGTTATGACATTGGCACAGGTAGATAAAGTAGAAAGCACCCACATTCTCAAGCCTTTAAAACAGAACAGGCTACCTCAGGCAAAGGTCCTCCTCTCCCCACTCACAGCAACCACCCAGCGCCCTGGAAGCGGGCTCCCAGCAGCTCCGGCCCCTGGCAGTCCTCAGCAGGAGTCCTTAGCAGAAAGTCCTGCTCCCAGCAGCTCTGGCTGCTGGCAGTGCTCAGCAGGGGTCCTAACTAAAAAAAAAAAAAAAAAGGCAACCGCCGCCAACTGCCAACCGCAGGACCGTTAGCTCAGCTTTTCACTTTCTCTTGCTCTGCTATGTCAGCACGTCCATGGGGCATGGGAGATCTTTAAATCCCATAACCCTTACAGGCACAGCGGCCACAGCATGGCTGCTTCAGAGCTTCTGGCCTTCAGATTGTAGGGGGACTAAGCCACCATCCTAAGGTAATTGCTCTTGCTTTTACCTGCTTGGATCTGGATCCCTGTCTAGGGTGGAGGTCCTGGGGTGCGTGACCAGGTGCCACAGCAGGAGGAGGCTTCAGAGAGGGCAGCCAAGTAATAGCTCCAGCAGCTGAAAAAACCCCAGCGATTTGGGACAAAACTCTTCTCTCTGGAAGCAGAATTCTACTGTGGCAAAAAGCTCAAAAGTCAAGTAATTGAGTGGCAACATGAGCAAGCAAAGGAAGCAAAGCAAGCACATCAATCCAACTCTGGATTGTTTTTTGGGGACAAAAAAGATCAAAACACGGAATGATAGGAAGAAAATGAAATCAGAACTCCTTCACTAAAAGCTTCCAAGAAAAATATGAACTGGGGGGTGGCTAGGTGGTGCAGTGAATAGAGCACCAGCCCTAGAGTCAGGAGGACCTGAGTTCAAATCCAGCTTCAGACACTTGACACACTTACTAGCCATGTGACCTTGGGCAAGTTGCTTAACTCCAATTGCCCTCCAAAAAGCAGAAAGAAAGAAAGAAAGAAAGAGAGAAAGAGAGAAAGAAAGAAAGAAAGAAAGAAAGAAAGAAAGAAAGAAAGAAAGA
>NW_027187465.1:21176034-21244692 GCF_028583685.1 Petaurus breviceps papuanus | reverse complement strand
AGAAAGAAAGAAAGAAAGAAAGAAAGAAAGAAAGAAAGAAAGAAAGAAAACAAAAAGATGAACTGGTAACAGGTCAGAGAGGAGCTTAAGAAGGATTTTGAAAACCAAATAAGAGAAGTGGTGGAAAAATTGGGAAGAGAAATGAGAATGATGCAAGAAAATCATGAAAAGAGAGTCAACAACCTGACTGAAGAAAATAACACCTTAAAAAATAGACTAACTCAAATGGCAAAAGAGGCTCAAAAAGGTAATGAGGAGAAGAATGCCTTAAAAAGTCAAATTTGCCTAATGGAAAAAGAATCTTGAAAGCTCACTAAAGAGAATAATTCCTTCAGAATTAGATTGGAGCAAATGGAAACTAGTGACTTTATGAGAAATCAAGACACTATTGAACAGATCCAAACAAATGAAAAAATAGAAGGCAATGTGAAATATCTCATTGGAAAAACCATTGACCTGGAAAATATATCCAGGAGAGATAATTTAAAAATTATTGGACTACCTGAAAACCATGATCAAAAAAAGAACCTAGAAATCATCCTTCAAGAAATTCTCAAGGAAAATTGCCCTAATGTTTTAGAACCAGAGGGCAAAATAGAGGTTGAAAGAATCCACCGATCACCTCCTGAAAAAGATCACAAAAAGAAAACTCCTAGGAATATTATAGCCAGGTTCCAGAATTCCCAGTTCAAGGAGAAAATATTACAAGCAGCCAAGAAGAAAAAATTTGAATATCGTGGAAACACAATCAGGATAACCCAGGATCTGGCAGCTTCTACACTGAGGGATCAAAGGGCTTGGAATATGATATTCTGGAGGTCAAAGGAGATGGGATTAAAACCAAGAATCACTTACCCAGTAAAACTGAGTATCATGTTTCAGGGGAAAATATAGTCATTCAATGAAACAGAACTTTCAAGCATTCTTGATGAAAAAACCAGAGTTGAATAGAAAATTTGACATTCAGATACAAGAAGCAAGAGAAGCATGAGAAGGTAAACAGGGAAAAGAAATCATAAGGAACTTATCAAAGTTGAACTATTAACATTCCTACATGGAAAAACTATAATTGTAAGTTATGAAACTTTTCTCAGTATGAGAATAGTTGAAGGGAACATAAATGTGTGTGTATATGTATGTACACATACATATATATGTCTATATAGGAGGGTATATGGGTGTATGAATACATATGTGAATATGTGTAATATACATGTACGGGGGGGCACAGGACCAATTGAATAGGAAGGGATGATACTTAAAAGGTGAAATTGAGAGGTGAGAGAGGAATATAATGAGAAGAGATGGGGAGAGACAGAATGGGGTAAAATATCTCATATAGAAGAGATAAGGGAAAACTGTTACAATGGAGGGGAAGAACAGGAAGGCAAAAGGGAATGGGTCAACCTTACTCTCATTGAATTTGGCTTAGGGAGGGAATGACATACACACTAAATAGGGTATCTCACCCTAGAGGAAAGTAGGAAAAAGGGGATGAGAGCAGGTATGATGGAGGGGAGGGCTGATTGGGGGGGCAGATTAGAGGGGGGAGGGAAGTTAGAAGCACAGACTTTTGAAAAGGGACAGGGTCAAAGTAGAGAATAGAACAAGTGGGAGGTGGGATAAGATGGAGGGAAATATAGTCAGTCTTTCACAATATATCCACTCTGGAAATGTTTTGCATATCTACAAGTGTACAACCTATATTGAATGGCCTATCTTCCCAGTAAGGGTGGGTGATGAGGGAGGAAGGGAAAGAATCTGGAATTCAAAAATTTCAAAATCAAATTATAATTATATATTATATATATATATATATATATATATATAATTTTTACATGCAACTGGGAAATAAGATATACAGGCACTGGGGTATAGAGATACATCTTGTCCTACTGGAAAGTCGGAGTGGGGATGGGGGAGGATATAGGAGAGAGCAGATTGGGGAGGGGGTATACAGTGGGATCGATGTTTGTAAGGGTTATGGGATTTAAAGATCTTCCATGCCCCATTGGACATGCTGATGTAGCAGGAAGGGGCGGAGCAAGTGAAAGCGAAAGCCAGCGAAAGCCAGAGAAAGCGAAAGCCAAGCTAGCGTTCCTGCGGTGGCTGGTGGTGGTGGCAGCCGTGGCAGCAGCCGCGGCAGCAGCAGAGGCAGCGGCAGCACGAAGCCCTTTTTTGAGTTAGGACTGCTAAGGACTCCTGCTGAGGACTGCCAGGGGCCGGAGCTGCTGGGAGCGCGCTTCCAGGACGCTGGGTGGTTGCTGTGCGTGGGGAGAGGAGGACCTTTGCCTGAGGTAGCCTGTTCTGTTTTAAAGGCTTGAAAATGTGGGTGCTTTCTACTTTATCTACCTGTGCCAATATCATAACTACTCTGATGGCTTTCACTTTCTGGTTTTGGGACTCAGTCTTTTGGTATCTTAATAGATTTTCTAGTTTATTTCCCCATATGGCAAGCATGACAATGGATAATTATATCAGCATATTTGTAATCTCCATAGGCATTGTGAATATGGCATTGCTGATACACTGTTTTGGGATGGTGGGTAGGGGAAAGACAGGGAGAAATTTGTAACTCAAAATCTTGTGGAAATGAATGATGTAAAATAAAAATAAACATAAAATTTAATTAAAAGAAAATAAAGAAACCCATTTATCCAAAATCATAACCAAACACAAATCAGAGACAGTATAAAGAGGAAGCTATATACCAGACACTAGAGGGAAAGTGTTCTTCCATTGGGAGCAAGATAACTCAGATCAACCAAGAGGGAGTGCCTTTGTTTTCATCCAAGGGGAAATTCTCCAAAATCTCTACTAGAAAACTCAGAATAGGGAACATGATGGAGATGGACTACTCTCCTCCCGTTCTCTCAGAATCTGTTCGTTTAGCTACCTAAACTAGTGTTGGCTTCTTCTAACTTTTCTCTAGAAACTGGAAGCCAGCTCCAATTCCACCTTCCACTCAAAGAAGACTGTCACTCTGAGAGTCCCAAAGGACACTAGCTCTGGATAATGCCTACTCATCCCTCACATGGGGGCAGGTCCTTCATCTCTACCAATAAGAAGAGTTCCACACCAATGTGCTTTGGGACAGGGCTTACACCACTTGTAAACTACTTTGAATAAATTCCTCCCATCCTTTCAATTTCTATCTCTGTAAAAACACAAACAAAGCAACCCAAGCCATCTGAGTTAGGATAGATGATTCCTAAGCTCTTAGGAATTTTAAAATAGACGATATATAATAAAGGTGGTTTGGAACCCTACTTCTGCCATTTAACAAATCATTTAACTTTTGTTTTCTGGGGGCAATTGGGGTGAAGTGACTTGCCCAGGGTCAACTAGTTACTAGCTACTAGCTAGTAAGTGTCTGAGGTCACATTTGAACTCAGGTCCTCCTGACTCCATGGCTGGTACTCTACCAAATGTGCCACCTAGCTGCCCCTTAATTTTCCTTATCTTTGTTGTCTTCATCTACAAAATGAGGAGGTTGCTCTAGAATGATCTTTTCTTTTTCTCTTTCCTCTTTAGAGTTACATTTTGAATCTTGTTTCTTCTGCTCTCAGGCAATTCACTTAATACCCTCAAATCTCAGTTTCCTCTTTCAAAAAATTAGGAGGGTTGGTCCAGATGGCTTCTAAGGTCTCTTAGCTCTGGGGTTAAATATGAAACCTTCTGTTTGGCCTGTAAAGCCCTTTATTTTCACTGGCTGCCTCTCATGCCTGGAACATTCTCCTTCCTTCTTTCTGGTTTCCTTCAAGTCTCAGCTAACACCCCACCTTCTGAACAAAACTAAACTGTTCCTTGTCCCTCTGAACACTAAAGCCTTCCCCCTGTATCATCTCCAAATAGCCCTTTGCATGTTCTCTCCTCCTTCCTTGAAGGAAGGGACTAATCCTGTCTTTCTCTGTATGCCCAGGATTTAGCATGGAGCCTAGTACATAGTCGGGGCATAATAAATGCTGGATCTGATCCTCTGCATCTTGTCTTTGGTGCTGTGTGAGCTCTGACAAGCCTCCCAGGGGATTACTTTTTTTCTTTTTCTTTCTTTCTTTCTTTCCTTTCTTTCTTTTTTTTTTTTTTTTTTTGTGAAATTCAGGGGTTGGTGCAGATGGTTTCTGAGGTCTCCTCCTGCTCTAGAGAGGAGTTCCTGTGGCTGTGTGACATCTGAGAGTCGCTTAATTTTCCTTGGCCTCCATTTCCTCCTTTGTAAAATGAGTGCTGGTTGGTTTGGCCGGCCCTCCAGGACACTCTGGATCCTCTCTCTCCTACTGTATGACTTTGGGCTGGTCACTCCTTGGGTCTCAGTTTCCTCCTCTGTAAAATGACGGACGGCCTCTCCCCTTTGGTTCTGGTCTGTCTCCCCAGCCCAGGAACAACAGCCCACGTGGTTCGCACGTGCGCATTCCAGTCTCTCAGAACATTCTCCGCCAAGTTCCAGGTGGCTCCGCCCCTTGCCCCGCCTCTTTCTCCCCCGCCCACTCCGGTTTCTAGTGACGCAATCATCACGGAGACCGCAGCTGCCGAAGGACCCCAGGCGGCCCGCCGGGAGGGCGGAGGCTTGAGACGAGGCGGGGGCCTCTCGTGACGGTGTCGCGCAGCCGGGCGGGTCCCGGGGGCGCCTGCTCAGCGTCCCCGCGGCTCGGGGCGGGCTCGGAAAATTCCGGTGCCGGGGCGGCGGGCATCGACGGACTCGAGGCGTCGTCGGGCGGTCGCACCGCGCGGGCTGGGGGCGGCGGGCCGGGGACGTCGGTCGGGCAGGCGGCCGGGCGGCCCGGCGCGGGTGTCCCGGCGATGTCTGGCGCTGAGGCGACGGCGGCGGCGGCGGCGGGATCGGGAGCAGGAGAGGGAGCCCGAGCCGGAGCGGGATCGCGGCGGCGGCGGCGGTGGCGGCGGCGGCCCCGGCGGCGGCGGCGGCTCCGCGGCGGGAGCTGGCGGCTGCGGCGGGCCTGAACGGCGGCGCGGGCGGCGGCGGTGGGGCGGGCGGCGGCGGCGGGGCCTCGGCCCCTCTCCTCGCTCCGCCCCCGGAGCCCGGGGATGAGGCGGGGAGGCCGCGGCGCCGGCGGCAGCAGCAGCAGCAGCAGCAGCAGCAGCAGCCTCATCAGCAGCAGCCGCCGCCCCGAGAGGGCCCCCCGCCCGCCGCCGGCCTAGCGCCCCCGGCGCCCCCGAGCCCTCCGTCCCCCCCTGGGGGCCGGGGCCGGCCGCGCCGCGTCCGGGCTGCGGGGAGTGCCCCGAGGAGCATGTCCGCGGACTCGGAGATGGAGAAGAGCATCACGGTAGGCGGGGGGAGCGCCCCCCAGCCGGGGGGGGGGGGAGGAGGGGGCCCGGCCTTCCCGAGCCCCGGCGTCGCCTCGGGCTCTGGCGCGCCGCCCTGGGGAGTCCTTCCGACACCTGGCCAGGCACTGTGCCCTCCGCTGGCCTCGGTTTGCCCCTCTGTGCATAGTGGTAGTCACCACCCCGCGGTGAGGTTCGGACGAGACCGGGAGTAGGCAGGCGTCCGCAGCAGGCGCCGGGGAGCTGGAGATGGCAGGGAAGATGCCGACGGCGGCAGCAGCCAGCGTTCGGCGAGCAGCGTCTCGGGCTCGGGCTCTTAGAGTTCCCATTTGACGGGCTGGGGGACTGAGGCAGGCAGACTGACCCAGTGTCCGAGTCGGAAGGGCAGTCTTTGCCTCCCACCTCTTGAGGTTAGCTCGCTGTGGGACCGCTGCCTCAGTGTCTTCCCTTCCAGAAAGGGAGATGCTGCTGCTGCTGCTGGAGCGTCCCCGCTGAGAGACTGCAGGGAGGCTTCAGGGAAGGGCTTCAGGAAATGGGAGTGATAACAGGATGTTCGTTAGGAACCTGTGGTGGGTGTTAGAGCATACCCTAAGGGGTCTCTAACTCAGACCTGGAAAGAAAAAGCGTCCCCCCTCCGTGCGCCTAGGAGGCACCAAGTGTTCGGCAAACTTCCAGTTATGTAGATGTCAGCTACATCTCAGTGGAAGGAGGAGGGGCGATAACCTCAGTTTCCTCCAGCTTCTCTAGAAGGCGGCTAGCCGGCTAGGGTGCTGACCTTGGCTTTGGGTTGGGTTGAAATCTTTTTGTTTTTCTCTTGTGTGTGTTTTATCCCACCGTGTAAGGCAGTGCACTAAGTTAGTGGGTGGAGCGCTGGACTTGGTATCAGGAAGACAGCTTCCTTATCTGTCCGAGGAGGACCATACTTGGATGGCCTTCCTTATCACACAGGGTTGGGTTTAGATGAGAAAAGATAACCACTTAGAGATCTTCTTGTCTGACTTCTTTTAGCACCTGAGGAAATTGAGGCCCAGGCTGGGGAAAAGGATTTATCCAAGGAAACAAAGGTAGTGAGCAAAAGAACCGAGATTGAAGCCTAGGTCTTCTGACTCTGCATTTAGTGCTCTTTCCTCTGTACCCCCTTGCCTCCCATTCATCTCTGCCCCCCCTACTCACAACACTGTACTTCAGTCCTTCTCTCCTTTCTCCTACTCAAGGCTGGGCATGTGGGTATAACTCTCCTGTATGGACTGTTTTCTTTCTCACCACCACTCTGGGAGGTTGCAGCATCATAGAATTTAAAACTGGAAAGGATCTTAGAGACCATCTAGTTCAAGGCTCTAATTTTGTAGATGGATAAACTGAGGCATCAAGTAGGCAAGACGTTTACCCAAAGTATATTTGGAGTGGAAAGACTTAGAAACCATCTAGTCCATCCCTCTTCTTTTACAGAGAAGGAATCAGGCTTCAGGAGGTTAAGTAATTCCTCCAAAGTCTCAACAGGTAGCAAGGAGCAGAGGGGAGCTTGGAACCTCAGGATTTTCCATTCCACCATGCTTTAGGGTAGTTGTTTGTAATCCATCTTCATTGATGTGGAAGCCGAAATCCATCCTGGCTGTGGTCCCAGACTGATTCAGGGCAGAGATGGGATTTAGACCCAGGATTTCCGAGGCTTAGTTCAGAGGTCTCTGTCCTTTACCCACCACTTCTGCCCCAGCAGCCCCCCACCAACCTTTCTGCTTCCACAAGGTCCTGGTGAGCCTCCCTCCCCCCTTCTTTGTCCCTCTTCACCCCAGCATCTGGCACTGTCTGGGGGGGGAGTAACATTCTCTGGGTTTCCTCCCTCCTGTAGCTACTTTGGTCCTTCTTTCTTCCCCTTCCGCTAGTGTAAAAACAAACAACTCCAAACATTTCCTTGAAAAAGATGTTGATACTATAAGTGATCAGTTAAAATTTAAGGTTCTTACATGACTATTAATTAGACCAAGCAGGAAAGTGTTCTGTTCAAATGAATGTGGCTTATTTCTCTTGAAACCATATGCATGTGGCTGTCTGGAAGTGAGTCCCAGGGAAAGGCATTTACTTTGGGGTTTTTAGGGAGCATTTTGGCTGCTTTTTGATGATTTTGAATGCTTCAAAGCATTTCTTTCCAAAGGGAATCCCCACTGTTCAGAGCAGAAGTGGTGGGAGGGGATGAATTTGAGCACCCACCTTGGAGTCCAGAATGGGGACTTCAGTTCTTGCCTCCGCTGATGTCCTGGCTATGTGAACTAGGCCATTCCCCGCACAGCTCTGAGCTTCATCTGGAAAATGGATGGACATAATAATAGGATTTCCCTTGTGAGATAGGAAATGTGCTTCTGAAACCTGCTTCCGAAAGTCCTTGGCTTGACCTCCAAACCTCTGCAGGTTCCCCTGTTGAGCTTTAATTTGTTTAAATAGAACTAAGAGTGCTTGCTGCCCTATTGCTTCCTTTGCTAGGGGAGAGACAAATAAATGGGATTTTTAAAGGGCCCATAATAAAATGAGTTTTCTAAAGCCTATTTTTTTCTTCCTGTTTGGACTTCTTTTCCTTTGAATCCTAAGGTGCTCAGCACAGTGCCTGGCACTCAGGAAGTACTTCAATGCTTGTGGATGGATTTTTTCTTTTTAAGATGAAACAAGCCAAAGTGTTCTTGACGGGTCTGAAAGTTATTTTGATGGACACATGTCTAGGAAATATGAAGGCTTAATTGACAAAGCAGAGGCAAGCTAGAAACTGTCATGCCTTGTTTGGTGAAGTTTGCTGTGCATCATTTGTTCCTTGACATCTTGTAAACCAAAGTCTTTGATCTGTCAGAAATGGGTCCAAAGTATTTTCGTTCCTCTTCAGGTGTTTCCCTGGCGCAGGCTTCCTTTGGCAGCTTAGACTTCCTTCTTCATATGAGCCCTGGAAGGGCAGCTTCCAGTAACTAGTTTAGTACTTGTATCAGTTCAGTTTTAATGTATTTTATAGGCAATGACATAGGGTTCAGGGCCAGGCCAGGGACTTCATTGTTCTAGGCAGCCCAGGGGTGAGGAGACTCCAATTACCAAGGTAGGTCAACACCTCTGCACCTTGGAGTCTTAGGTCAGCCTGGGGTGCTGAAAGGCTCAGTGGTTGGCCAGGGTCATTTACATCACCAGTATGGGTAAAAGGCAGATCTTGAACTCAGGTTCTCAGGCTGACTTTTTATCTGCTAGGCCATGTCACCTCTCTTAAATGATAGGCTGCTCAGTGTAGTAGGAAGCTCAAGAAGCAGCTTAAATACTAAGGAAGACCTGTGCCTTTAAAAACATCAAGGTGTAAAATTTATTTTCTGCCTTGTTGTATCTGACTCTCATTTGGAATTGGAAAAGTTTTTAGGTGGACGACAGAATTATCTGCTATTGTGAGGATGACCCAAGGGGGAACATTGCATGTGCATCTAAAAGCCTCTAGCTTATATTTTTCAGGTATGTAAATAGGACATGTAGTTTGGAACATCAGAATTTTCAACTCTGAAAAATGGACTTTTTTCAAGTACTGCCCAAACACTCCGTATTTTACAGCTTTTCTTGATTAATAACTTGTTAATAATTATATACAGTTTGTTGGTACAAAGTAGAGGGGTCTGTTAGGCATTGCCCCTTCTCACAGGCAGCGAGGCACAAGCTAGCACCAGCCTTGAAGCCTGAAGACCCCCCGTTTGACCTAGACTGGCTCTGTGGAGCAGCCAAGTCACATCTTTCTGAGCCTCTATTTTTGTCATTAGTGAAATGGAAATAAAGCTACCTGCATTACCTAGCTCAGGTGTTTTTTTGTAAGCCTTAAAGCTCTATAGAAATGTGTTGTTAGGGATTAGTGGAGTTAAGAGTGTCTGATGGAAATTTCTTGCAATAATCATCATTTCCCAGTTTGGGGCTCTTTTGGAAAAGAGCTCATTCCCACAGTACTTGGGTCTGTGATGTGTTGGTGTATTCATTTATTTGTGGTGTTGTTCAGGCTGAGGGGCCACAGTTTAGTAAGCATGGAGATGCACTGGAGACCACCAAGCAAAGGAGAAGTAGCAGTGGGAGGGGCCTTGAGATTATACCACATGATGAGTAGGACTGTGTACCCTGGAGGGGAAAGCACTGGAAGACCCAGCAGTTGTCTTCTGGGGAAGAGGACTTTGTTCAGCTTGATGCCAGAGATCAGGAGTAGGAGCAGTGGGTGTAAGAGGCCGAGGCACACGTAGTCTTGACATCGCTTGAAATTACCCAACAATTAGAAGTGCCCAGTAGAAGCCTGGCAGCTGTGGGAGGTACTGGGCATACCCAAGCAAGGCTGGATGACCACTTTGTGGCTCTTTCCAAATGAGTTTGTGTCGGGAAGTGGTTTGGAGTCAATCATCTTTGAGGGCCTTTTCAAGGCTGACATCGTTTCATTTCTTTTTTTTTTTTTTTTAAAGCAATTGGGGTTAAGTAACTTGCTCAAGGTTACATGGCCAGTTATTATTTCTGGGTGTGGTGCTGAGTATCTGAGCCCAGATTTGATCCAGGTCATCCCGACACTGGAGCCGGTGCTCTTACTCGCTGAGCCACCTGGCCGCCCCCATCGTTTCATTTCTAAAGGAGGCCATGAGACCTTAAGAAAGGTTACACAGGTAGTAGATAAATGTATAGCAGAGGTGGACTTTGAACCCAGGGCATAGCAGTCCAGATCCAGAACTTTGACCATTGGGCCATCTTGGCCTTTGCCGTAATACGTGATATAGAAGGGCCTCAGGCCCCTGCTGTCTGAAGGTTCCTGAAGAGTTGAAGGAGCTTGAAAGGACTGGGTGAGGCTAACTTGGAGAAAAGAAGATGAAGTGAGAACATCAAAGCACAGTATTCAGCACATAGTAGGTACTTAATAATAAGTGCCTGTAGACCTTCACTCTAGTGGAGAGAATCTTAGATTTCTCTCCCCTCCTCCAACCATATTTATTTATTTTTTAAAATTAATTTATTTTTTAGTTTTCAACATTCATTTCCACAAGATTTTGAGTTACAAATTTTCTCCCCATCTCATGATTTAAGTGACCTTCTGTGTAATGGGGAGCCACAGGAGGTTGTTGATAATGGAAGTGGCATGCCTCAAACAGTGCGCCTACTCCCCACCCCAAGATGGCAAGCATACTAAATACCCCTTCCCCTAATCTGTTCTCTCCTATATCCTCCTTCCCTTACTTTCTTGTAGGGCAAGATGAATTTCTATACCCCATTGCCTGTATATCTTATTTCCTGGTTGCATGTAAAAAACAATTTTTTTAACATTTGTTTTTAAAACTTTGAGTTCTAAGAATCTTAGATTTCTAATCTGTCCTTCCTCTGAATTCTTTTAGTTCTGTGCATCATTCATGTAACCTTTATCCCTCCTGTTCTGCCTTAATCATATTTGATTCTAGTGCCCTCATACTATCTCCTTTATTAGAATGTAAACTTTTATAGTATTCAGGTTTACACATTTATTCTTCCACATTTTCTAGCATTCTCTTTTACACCTAGTAGGTGCTTAATAAATATTTTTAAATTCGAACACTATTTGCTTGAATTGATTAGCTTTGAAATCAGCTCCAGAGTCCTGACCTAGTCTGTTTTAGATGTTGGCACCTTGATTCCTCTTTAAGCGATTTGACTGTCCTCACTGTTGTTGGGACTGGAGTGTGGGGTTTTCCATTATTGGTGTTGAATTTAGTGCAGATATTTTGGGAACAGGACACACTGTGGCCCAGAACTGAGCTCTTGTGATTGTCCCCCTGTCAGCTTATGGAGTGAATGCTATAGGGGGAGGGGTGGAGAAGGAGAATTCCCCTGGGGAGCCTTTATAGACATAATTGAGAACTAAATGACTTAGGCAGGTTGTGATGGTTGGAAGAGTATTGTGTCAGTGAGAGCAAAGATCCTTTAGACTATTTGTTTTAAGAAGCATCCAGGTAGATCATATGCCGTGGTAAACTCAAAATTGATATACAACAGAAATATTAATGATCCTATTATAAAATATGAGAAGGAAACCAGAGCCAGAATCTTCTATAGCCTTGGCTGGGAGGAGAATTATTAACCCTCAAAGGTGTGATCATTGGTTACTGTAGTAAAATGATAATTTCTAATACATGAAATTGAAAAGCTTATGCATGAGCAAAATTAATGCAGCTGGAATAAGAAAGGGAATGGTCCACTTGGGAAAGAGCTTTATAGCAAACACTGCTGGTAAGGATCTGGCATCCAAGATATGCAGGTGACTAACCAGAATATATGACCCAATGCCGTTCTCTGATAGAGAAGCAGTCATAGGATATGAACCAACAATTCTTACCAGAAGAATTTAAAATTCTGAAGAGCTATATGAAATGGAGCTCCAAGTCACTAATAAGAGAAATGTAATGAAAAACAACTAAGAGGTTTACTTTAGACTGAGCAAGTTGGCAGAGATGACCCCCCCATAGGAATAGTCCGTGTTAGAAGTATTGTGGAAAGATGGACACACTGCTGCATTTTTGATGGGGTTGTGAGTTGGACCTGCCATTCTGGAAAGAAGTGTGGGATTATATGAAGAAAGTGATTTAGAATGTTTGTGCCCTTTGTCCCAGAAATTCCACTGCCAGGCATATACCCTGGGGAGGTCACTGATAAAAAGAAAGGCCCCATGTACACCAGAATATTGATAGCAACTTTTTGTCCTAGCAAAGAACTAGAAACAAAGTAGGTGTCAGTGAATGGGGGAAAACCTAAGCAGCCCGTGGGACAAGAATTGACGGAACATTGTTGTACTCTCAGAAGGGATGAATATAGCAAGTCTAGAGAAGCATGGGAAGCCATAGGAACTGATGCAAAGGGAAGTAAGCGACATCTACAGAATAATACACACAGTGACTTTAACAAGCAAGAGTAGCCACAGCGGGGCCATTGAGATGGAGTGTGGGTGGCCAAAGGGTGACCTAAGGGAGGTCACAGAGAAGAGAGATGGGAAGGCCTTACCCCTCCCCTCCCTGTGTCCAGAGGCCAAGGAGTGTGGGTGTGCTCAGCACGTCCGTTAGTTAGTTTGGCCGAATTGTTTTTTGCCTTTTTAAAAATTCTTTGTTTCTATGGCTCTCTGGGAAGGGGAGGGGCAGGAGGAGAGGGTTTATATGTTGGGAAATACAGGTGATTTAAAAACAAAATATATAATAAAATTTGAAAAAAGAAGAAAAAAACTGAAGTACTTGGCACATGGTAGTTGATTAAATAAATGCTTATTAAGAAATAGTTCCTCAGGGCCACCATAGGCAGAGATGCTAGGAATTTTATGGTAAAGATCTCCAGGGAAATATCCCCTGATCTGCTTTATAGTTTGGTCAGCTGGTCTCATCTTCTCCTCCACAACTTTCATCTTTTTTGAACTTTCTTATTTTTGTCTAGGGCACAACTCTCTTTCCATCACTCAGGTTCACAACCTGGGAGTCTTCCTCAGCTTCCTCACCCTCATGGTTCCTCTCTCCCTTGCCCTGCCCTCCCCCACCCCATCCAATAAACTGCCAAATGGTTGTCAAGTATTTTGCCAAATACAGAGCTAGACTTTCCTGTCACTTCTCTATGGGAGGAGTGCCCCTCACATTTGTCCCCATCTCTGTCGCCAAATGGCCATTGCTTGTATTCAGGCCCTTCTCACCTCCCATCCGGATGGGAGCAGTTGCCTTCTACTTTAGCAGTCCTTGCTTCAGATATCTTCCCCATTCCAATCAGTCCTGCACAAGCTGAAAAAAGGAGATTGCTAAAACACTTCTGATCATGTCACTCACCCTACCTGTTATCTGTATGGTTAGTCAGTCAAGTAGTTATTAAATGACTGCTATGTTCCAGGCCCTGTATTAAATGCCAGGGATACAGAAGCCAGAATGAAATAGCCCCTACCCTCAGGGAGCACACACATGGAGCTAGAATGGGACAGTATGCACATACATAGAACATATATGCAGATACACATATGAGGTAAACTGGAGGGAGAGAAGGCAGGGACTAGCATCAGGGGGGACCAGGAAAGAAGTCATCCAGAAGGATGGCTCAGGAGTCAGTGAATAGAGTTCTGGGCCTAGAGTCAAGGAGACCTGAGTTCAAATCCAGGCCCTTAACCTGGCTGCCTTAGTCTCCCCATGTTAACACCTACTTTCCTGAGTTGTTGTGAGGATATAATGAGATAATATTTGCAAAGAGCTTTGCAGACCTTAAATTGCCATGTTAATGCTAACTCTTTTCATTAGCTATTATTATTGAGCTGAACCTTGAGGGAAACCAGGGAATAAAAGAGGCAGAGCTGAGGAAGGATGGTCTTCCCAGTGAGGAGGACAGCCAGCGCAAAGGCACACACATGGTAGATAGTGTGATGTATTGGGAGTGGTGATAAAGGCATTGTGGTTGAAAGTTCAGACCCCTGCTTTAGGAAAATCACTGTTGGCTGTGTAGGAAAGCCTGGAGGCTGGGAGGTCAATCAGGAAGTCATGGAGAGGAGGCTGGATGAAAGATCAAGGCTTAAAATAGGCAAGAAGGACACGTGAGATGGGAGGCAGAAGTGACAAGGTTTGGCAGTCATTTGAATATGAGGGGACTGCCCCGAAGGGTCAAATACAGTTTCCCTATTTGGCATTGGAAGCTTCTTCCCAAGCTGGCTCCATCCTTCTGAAGATTTATGTTCATGTCCCTCCCCTTCACAGATAGGATGCTCCTTCTCCCATTTCCATGCTTTGGGTACATGCTCTTCCCTGTGCCTAGAGTGTAATCTCTTCAGACTTCTGCCTCTCGGAGGCCTTCATTTCCTTCAAAATTTATCTTGAGCACTCCTTTTTTTATCAGAACTTTCTTGATCCCTTCAGCTTGTTCTTCCCTAACAAGTCATTTTGTGTTCATTTTGTATGTACTTAGTTTTGCCCATTTTCTCTCTCAATAAAAAGTAAGCTCTTTGAGCTCAGGGAATTCCATTTTGCTTTCTATTCCACAGATACAAGAATAAAACTGGAATAAAATGGGGCCTTGTTGATTGATCAGTGCTGCTCCTCTAGGCAAGAAGGTCCGGTGGCTCCATACTACCCACAGGACTAAATACATATTTCTGTTTGGCAGCTAAAGACCTTCCCAGCCAGGCTCAACCATTCACATTTTCCTCGGTCTTTCTTTCTACTCCAACGTTGGTCCTTGTCGCCTTGAAGGGACAAAGTGTTCATGTTCCCTCAACTACCCCAACATCTGCGGTCTTCAGTCTACTTAGTGTCCCAGACCTTCTCTGTTCTACCTCAGCTGCACGAGAGATGGTCATACTCTTAATCTTGCTGTCTCCCACAAGTCTTCCAAAATTCTGTTTCTCATGTTCTGTATCCCCTAAAACTGTTCATTGGCCTCACTGTGGTTCAGTTCCTCTGCCTCTCAGTGGTCTGCTAGCTCCATACTATACCGACCATATTCTCCTCCCTCTTCAGTCTTGACCCAGCACGCTGGGGTCAGGTCAGCAGTTCAGCTCTAGACTATCTTCTCATCTTAACTCCCTTGTCTCATTCACCATCCCAGCCTTCCCAGACTGCTGCCCTGATTGACCTATATCTCTTTTGCTCTGAATATATGCTGCTGAATGGAGGGCACCCAGAGCTGTGCTGATTGGCTCCACTACAAATCTGTTATCAGATTGGGCCCTTACTGCAGCAAGGTGGGCCTTCTATCCCTAATCAGTCTTGTTTCCCACTCACCCCAACAGCTCTGCTAAAGCTCCTCATCTTTTCCCAAGACTCCTTCCCCCACTCTCTCAGCTGAGAACTTTACCTCATATTTCACTGAAAAAATGGAGGCTGTTTTCCAAAAGCTCCTTGTTCTCTCTTTGTCCTCCATGTCATATCCTCCTAACATCATACCCCATTATCTCCTCCTTTAATCTCTGATGAAGACCAGCTTTTCTACAAAGTCCTTTAATCCCATCCTTTCTGGGCTTTTTCAGCAGTTTCCTCTGCTAGTATTTCTGCCCTCTTTCTTATCTCCAGTCTTTCCCTGTCAACAGACTCCTTCCCTTCTGCCTACAGACATGCCCTTGTTTCTGTTATCCTTGAAAAAACCCCCAAACCCTCACTTCATCCTACCTTCTCCACTAGCTGTTGGCCTATATATCTTCGCTCTCTGGATAAATCCTGTAATAATGATGGTGAAGCCTATGATGATGATAATAGTATAACAGCTAGCATTTATAAGGCACTTTAAGGTTTGCAAAATGCTTTCCAGGTATTATCTCATTTAATCTTCACAACAATGCTGGGAGGTAGGTACTACTAGTTATAGATGAGGAAGCTGAATTTAAAACAGAACTTGTGTTCTTTGCCCAAGGTCACAAAGCTAGTAAATGTCTGAGCTAAGATGGAGCTCAGGTCTTCCTGACTCCAGGTCCTGCATTCTGTGCCACCGACCTGCCTCTGGAGGAGAGAACAAACCACCTAGAAATGCAAGGTGCCTCTGCTCACTCTCCTTTCTCTTCTGTGTGTCAGCCTCATCGTTCCGTGCAGCTACCCTTTCTGAAGTTGTTCTCCTTGCCAATTGAATGGCCTTTTTTCACTTCTCACCCTTCTTGTCTTCCCTGCAGCGTTTGACACTTGCCATTCTCTTGGGTTCTCACTCCTCTCTGGGTTTTTGTGACACTGCTGTCTCTTGGGTCTTTGCCTACCTGAGCATTCTCTCAGTCTCCTTTGCTGGATCTTCATGAAAAAAATCTTCTCTCCATACTATTACCTCATCCTTGAATACTTAACTTCCTTCAACCTCCCTCAGCCTCCTCTTCCCTTGTATTGGAGGGCTGAGGCAGAGAATCAGCTTCCTCACAGAACTTTCCTTTCTAGGAGGCAGCATTTGGACTTTCCAGCTCCCTCAGTTTCCTTCAGCAGCTCACTTGTTCCAGCTCCCCAGACCAAGATGCCCTGTGCCAGCCACCTCCTGGGGCGCCCCCTCCCCCCACGCCTGCCCAACTTCCTTTTGTGGCTCTCTTCCCTGACAGTGAGCTCCTCGAGGGCAAGGACTGGCTTTTCTTTTTCTTGTTTGTATCCCCAGTGCTTTGCATAGTGCCTGGCACTTACATAATTAGCCGCTGTATGTGTTTACTAAATGGTTATTGAATTGAATTGATAAACTACTAACTCACTGTGGGTATTCCCCAAGGCTCTGTGCTGGACACTCTTATCTTTCTTTGCATGATCTCACTTCTGTGCTGATGGTGATGCCTGTCCAGCAGGACAGACTTCACCTCAGCCGGTTCTCTTCTGAACTTCCCTGTCACTGTGGAGGGCACCACCTGGCACCCAGATTGTCAACCAGCCGTGGTGTTATTCTTGCTTCTTTCTCGTTCCATATATCCGCTCGTTTGCCAGCTCTTATCAGCTTTGCCTTCACAGTCTCTTTCAGATAATACCCTTCTCTCCCCTCACAAGAAGGCCACTATTCTAGTTCTGGGCCCTAGCTTCTCCCATCAGCAGTCTTCTCATTGGCCCTCTTGCATCAGATCTCTTCCCCACCCCAGACCATCGTCCAGATAACTTCCCAGGGTGATTTTCTAAGGCCTAGGTTTGGTCTTGTAACTCACTAGTGGCTCCCTGTAACTTCTGGCTTCAAATAGACCCTCCTTTGTGTGATATTTAACACTCTGAACAGCCTGACCCTTTCCTGCCTTTTCAGCTCTCAGACACATTGCTCCCCTTCACGCTCACTACAGTCCAGCCATACTGGATTACTTGCTGTTCCTCTCCCAGGACACTCCATGCCTTTGCACTCACCAACCCCCAGGCATGGTATGTTCTCCTTCCTCATCTCATGTTCCAAGTTGCCTTTAAGACTCCACTCGAAGACCATCTACTGTAAGAGGCTTTTCCTGGTCCCCACAGCAGCCAGAGCAGCAAAACACATCAGTATATCTGAAGATGCTTTTGTAATGACTGCTCTGGGCCTGGCATACATTTCTTCCTCACCTCTGCCTCACAGAATCCCTGTCTTCCTTCAAGACACAGCTTAAGCACTCTCTTCTACATAAAATCTTTCTTGATCACCAGAACTTTAGTGTCCTTCATCTCAAATTAGCTATTATTAAAATAGCTAGTATTTATTTAGTGCTTTAAGTTAGCAGGGCACTTAACATCTGTCTATCTGTCTATATCATTCATCTCTCCTTCCTCTCTCTAGTCCCTTCCTTCCCTTCTTCTCTCCTTATTACAGCAACCCAGGGGGGTCAGTGCTATTATTATCTGCATTTTACAGATGAGGAAACTGAGGCAGACAGGTTACATGACTTTCCCAGGGTCATATAGCTAGTGAATGGCAGAAACTGGCTTTGAATTCACATTTTCATGAATTTAGATTTAGCGCTCTCTCTACTGAGCCAATGTAGTTTTTGTCCCCCTTATTTGAATATAATCTCCTGGGCATTGCCTGGCACATAATAATAGGTGCTTAGTAAATGCCTGCTGACTGATTTACTCTGTATCTTGTGTATATCTTTATTCGTGTCTCCTTTATTAGAATGTAAGATACTTTTGAGTTCGAGGCCCATTTTATTTATGTCTTTGTATGTCTGTTACCTGGCATGTAGTAGGTATTCAATAAATGCTTGTTGATGGATTGATTGTCAGGTAGCCTTTCTTCTTAGTAAAATTCCTTTACCTATCCCTTCCCACTTTTCTGGCTTTGAGTTTTGTGAGTAAACATGTCAGTTACAGTTAGTCTAACATTAGGATGTTGAACTATTTTCCTCTTCTGTGTACTAGGATTTAGACTTGTCTTCGACATGGACAGATATTCGTGGAAGTATTAATAAAGCTGAGCTATTTATCAGAAGAGAGGTATTTGAGAAAATGAAGGGAGGAGATCGGGGATTTGGGAAGGCCTAGAAGAGAGCATTTGCTTTTACCTGTAGGTGCAAGTATAGTGTTAGACTTTTCAAACCACTCTCCAAAAGGAGTTTATTTAGTTCTTTTTTGAAAATTATTCCATTTTGAAAATTAAATTACATTTTCGGTGAGCAAAAATCTACCTTTACCCCTTCCACTTTTGTCCCTGCCTTGGGGGCAAAAAAAAAAAAAAGAAAGCAAAACTTCTTTCAAATATGTGTAGTCAAAGCAAAACAAATTCCTGCAGTGTGCATGCTCCTCAGTAAGTCTCAGGGTTTGTCCTGAGCCCGTGGCCTGTCAGGAGGTGTGGGGAGCTTGCTTCATCGCTCATCCTCTGGAGTGATGGTCGTTTGTTGTGATGATTACCGTTCCTAAGACATTCAGAGTTGTCTTTATGTGTCAAAGGCAGCTTGTTATGCAGTGGCTAAGAGTGCTGGACCTGGAGGCAGAAAGACTTGAGTTCACATCCGATCCAGCTGAAGAACTCTGGGCAAATAGCTTTACATCTCTCAGCCTCAGTTTCCTCATCTGTGAAATGAGGATTGTAATAGTGCCTGCCTCCTAGGGTTGTTACAAGAATCAAATGATATAACATATGTGCAGTGCTTTACAAGCCTAGAAGTATCAGCGTTACCGTCATCATCATCAAGCATTGTATTATCGTCATCATTATGATGGTGCTGCTGTTAATATACACGGTATTTTTGCACATCTGAGTCTTTTCTCTTACTTTGATCTTTTGGGGTTATAGTAAGATGGCGGGGTCAAAGCTATGCACAGGCTGGTGACTTTCTAGGCATAGTTTCATATTGCTTTCCAGAATGGCTGGGATATTTCATAGCTCCACCATCAGTGCAGTAATGTCCCTGTTTTTCCTTAGCCCTTTCAGTATTTATCATTTCCCCTTCTGGCAACTTTGCCAATCTGAGGGGTCATAAGGTGGAACCTCAGAGTTGCTCAGATTTGCATTTTCTGATCATTAGTGATTAGGAGCTTTTTTTTTTTTTTACAGGATTATTGATAGTTTAGATTTCCTCCCCTGAAAACTTCCTGTTCATATCCTTTGCCCATCTGTCAGTTGGGGAAATTTGTTTAGTTCTAGCCTCTTATTTGTGGATAAAGTGCTTTCTCTCCTCACTGTGACCTCTTGGAATCTCTAGCTTTCTTCAGTGCTCAGCTTGGAAAGCCATCTCCTACAAAAACCTTTCCTAATCTCTCTAGCTGCTTAGTGCCGAGCTTTCACTTGCCTTCAATTATCTTTATTTACTCATCATCTGCTTAGGTGACCTGTCACTCAATACAGTGAAAGCAACTTCAAGTCAGAGAATTTCTCTTCATATCCCGTGATAGCACATAGTATGAGCTTAGTAAATATTTGTAAAAAAATGAATGAACAGTTTTTTGATCTCTTCTTGGTTTTGACAGATATTGGGGAGTTTTTCTGTATCATCCTTTGGTCCACTGCAAGGCATGATTCTGGGCCAAGAAGACTTTGTTGACTGATAACAACATAAGCCTCTTAATCTGAGTAGTGCTGTTGAGGATTTAGAAGATGTTTGTTTTTAGTTAGCACTAAGACTTTTATTTGAACTTTCTTATCTGACTTATTTATTTTGGTTAGTAGCATATTTCCCTCTTCCACACTTTACTTCCTTTTATGTGGTATTATGTGATGGACTCTTGTTTCTTGAATTTCCAGAAACAGGTTATTCCATGGGTTCTTAACTTTTTTATTTTGTTTTAAATCAAAGATTCATGAATTCAGTACCTCCACTTTCTCACTCTTTTAACTCTGCAGTCTTGCTTCTTCATCATTCAACAGAGTCTCTTCAAAATTTCCAGTGATCATTTCCAGATCTACTTATCCAACTCTAATTTTTCCTGCCTTCCAGTCTCCAGCCTCTTTTGCAACTTGAACTGGCTGTCCTGTAGCCATCTTAAATTCAGTATGTCCAAAACTGAAGTCATTATATTTTCTCCCAAAGTCTTCCTTCTTCCTCCTTTTTCTATTGTAGTGGCCACTATCATCCTTCTGATTGTCTAGGCTTGCTAGCCAGGTGTCATCTTCTCCTCCTCTCTTTCACCTCCCAAATCTCATCTTTTGCCAAGTTCTGTTGATCCCACCTTTGCAATATCTCTCACTTATGCCTTCCTGTCTCTTTAACAACTGTCCTAATACAGGCACTTAAAATCTCCTGTTTGACTATTGTAATAACCTTCTGGTTGGTCTCCTTGCCTCAGGTCTCTCACCAATCCACTCCATTCTTGTCTGACTGCATAAACCCCCTCTTCAATAAACTCTAATGGCTTCATATTGCCTTCAGGATCCAATATAATAACATCCTTTAGGGTTCAAAGCTATTTATTACCTATCCCATTCCTACTTTTCCAGTCTTCTTACACCATATGCATTCTAATGTATTCTACAATCCAATGGACTCTGAGCATTTTCACTGACTCTCCCGCATGCTTAGAATTCACTCTCTTCTCATATCCATATCCTGGCTTCGCTGGCTTCCTCCAAGTGCCATCTAAGATCTCATCTTCTCTAAGAAGCCTTTCTATAATGCTTCTTAATGCTAGTACCTTCTCTCGGTTGATTACGGTTGATCCTGATTCTATCTTGTTTGTATATTGTTATTCGCTTGTTGTCTCCCCTGTTAGACTGTGAGTTCCTTGAGAACAGGGACTGTCTTTTGCCTTTCCTTGTATATCAGCAGTTAGCATAGTGCCCAGCATGTTGTGGGCATCTAATAAAAATTTAATGACTGACTGACTTTGGCAGGGAAGCCCATGGACCCCTTCTCAGAACTTTTTTAAGTGCATAAAATAAAATACATAGAGTTACAAAGGAAACCAATTATATTGAAATGCAGATATCAGAATATTTTTTTTTAAAAGAGTTCACTAACCCCTAGGTTAAGAACACCTCTTAGCAGTTTTATAACTAAATTGTTGAAGAAAAAAAAAATCCAATTACAAGTAGAAACTGTTTTGAACGTTAATATTTAAAAAAAAATTTGAGTTCCAAATTCTCTCCCTCCTTCCCCTCCCTCCTTATTGAGAAGGCAGGCAGTTTGATGTGTTATATATGTAGTTATGCAAAATATATTTCTATATTAACAAAAAAACTCCACAAATTGCCCCCCCCCAAAAAAAAATCCAAGAAAAATAAAGTTAAAAAAAGTATGCTTTGCTTTGCGTTCAGACTCCATCAGTTCTTTTTCTGGAAAGTTGGATAGCATTTTTCATCATAAATCCTTTGGAATTATCTTAGATCATTGTTTTGCTCAGAGTAGCTAAGTCATTCACAATTGATCATCATACAACATTGCCAATACTCTATACAGTGTTCTCCCGGTTCTTCTCACCTCACTTTGCATCAGTTCATGTAAGTCTTTCCAGGTCTTTCTGAAAGCATCCTGCGCATCATTTCTTGTCATACAGTAGTATTCTGTCATAATCATAGACACAGTTTGTTCAGCTATTCCCTAATTGATGGGCATCCCCTTAATTTCCAGCTCTTTGCCACCACAAACAGCTGTTATGAATATTTTAATACATATAGGTCCTTTGCCTTTTTTTTTTTTAATCTCTTTGGGATACAGACCCAATAGCACTATCGCTCTGTCAAAGAGTATGTAGGTTTTTGCCCTTTCAGTCCCAAATTGCTCCTTAGAACGCTTGGAGCAGTTCACGGCTCCATCAGCAGTGCGTTTGTGCCCCAGTGGTTCTACATCCCCTCCAATATTGGTAATTTTCCTTTTCTGTCATAGTAGCTAATCTCACAGGTGGAAGGTGGTACCTCAGAGTTGTTTTCGTTAGTGACTTAGAGCAATTGTTGAAGTTATTTTGAAAAAAACAATGTATTGAAACAAAAGTTATTTATTGTCATTATCATTATTTTGCATGCTTACATGAGCTTTGTGGAAGAGCCTTTTTTCTTGGTTCTTCTTCCTTTTTTGGGTGTAAACCATATCCCAAACAAAGTAACTAAATTTTCATTGATTAACCTCGCACATCAAGCCACTGCCAGAGTTATGTCATAGTTTCTTTTCAACTGAGATATTAAGTGAAAGGGACATGTTTATGATCCCAGCTGAATTAATTTATTCAGCAAACATTTATTTGATCAGATATGTACCATGTGCAAAATTCTGTGTGAGGCCTGGGAGATTCTGAATCTTAATTGAGGGACTAATTCTTTGTTTCCTCCTCCCTCTCTCCCCCTTTTTATTTTAATAGGAGACCTCCATTTTAGAGGAATATAATATTAATTGGACTCAGAAATTGGGAGCTGGAATTAGTGGTCCAGTTAGGTAAGAAACTCTGCATTTGAATGTCTGCTTTAGAAATGGATGCCAGAAGATTGATTTTAACCAGAATGTTGTCTTTCTACTCCCCCCCCTCCTTTTTTGGATGATACAAATCATTTTGTGATAGATTCCTTGTTGATATGTGACTTGCAGTGATTATATTAATAGTGCGTAACAATTTTTCCATGCAAGAAATGTGGCAACACCGCCCTGATAAGGGATGTTTGGGATGTTTTTGGAATCAGATGTCCCATATGATCCAGTAGACAGCCAGATTTGGAAACAACTTAGAATTACCATGTAGAATGACAGTACAGCTGTTTAAAAGATTTTTTTTGGTACATTTAGAAATGAAAATGAATTCTAAAGTTTCTGTATTTCACTCAAATGTGCTTTCCACTGACATAGCTTTAGAGCAGTGATATGGGGAGTTAAGTTTATGGAGTCACATTTGTAGAGCTTTAGCCAAAAGAGCCACTTGTATGCCTGCGGCTTCCACTGTGAGAGTGTTATGTGGGAACTAGAGCTGAGCACTGCCCTCAGACAAGCCCTGGACATAATGCCACTGGCTTACATAGACTGCTTTCTGCAGGTGCTGGACCATTCTGTGTTCACCTGGCTAGGGAAGAATTGTTTAACCAGTCCTTTTAGGGGAGGATAATGGCTTGGGAGTGTTTATATAATTTCTGTGTAGATATTCAGATAAAGGGCAGAGTTTTCTTTCTAATGTGATCTCTGACCACATACCCTCTTCCCCCTTAACAGGGTCTGTGTGAAAAAATCGACCCAAGAACGATTTGCACTGAAAATTCTTCTTGATCATCCAAAAGCTCGGAATGAGGTATGATCCATGTCTAACTTTCTCTTTCTTTCCTTCCTTCTTTCCTCCATTTTCAGTTATAGAAAGAATTCTTTTTCCTCCTTTATTACCTTTAAGGTGGCCAGATATTTGACATTTTGCCTTTCTAACGTGAGACAGACACACAGAAGAGAATTCCATTTAGACTCAGAGAAAGCTTGGGTTGGGATTTCACATGTGGGACTTCACTGCCCTCCTCCTCCCTTCCTCAGCTCCTTATTTAAACTTCTCTTGAAGGTGTTGCTTTAGTAGCATTGACTAGTGCGTGGCAGGCACACACTTCCTTTTGGGCACAGCCTTCTTTGAGTTTGTATGGTCCTTTATCTCTGAAGTGTTCATACTGGTTCCATTGTCTGCTCACTTAGAAATGGGATTTGGAGGCTGGGGATGGATGAACTCACAGCTCTGTGCATGAGTGGGGGCAGGGGATTTGTGGGAGAAGCTGGAGCGACAGTGAGCAGAGGGCACAGAACTCCTGAAAGCTGATGCTTTAGGGGGATGATATCGACAGTGTGTATTTGGCTGCTTAGGAGGGTTGAAATCAAGTCTACATGTTGTTGTGAGGCTGATTTTGTGGGCCCTGAATGCCTTTTTTTTCCCTATTGTTTGGACTATTCCTTATGCCAAAGATTGCTTGCAACAGGAATCTCTTGAATGAGAAGCAGTGACTTATTGAACAAAGCAAGGCTTTGCCCAAGGCTGATTGTTACTATTCAGTTCATTTTTCCATGAGCCAGTAAGATACAAAGTCCGTCAGTCTGGGGACTAGGTTCATGGCAATAGCACTGAAAGAGTGTGTGTGAGTAGCCGGGACCTTTGACCCTGCAGTTGTCAGCCTCAGCTTCGCTGCAGCGACAGCCAGGGGAGGTTTCTTTTGCATTCTGTTTCAGCTCTTAACTTCAGACTGCATCTTTAGAGGATTTCCTTGAAGACCAAGTCTTCTCTTTTTATTCAGAAAAAAAAACCTTTTGTCAGTCCCAGGGGTTGGGCATTTTACTGGAACATGCTCTCTCATTCCACTGGGCTGTTTGCATGGTCCAGGACCCTGGACATTTGTAAGGAAAGCATTTGCAAACCCCCCTGCATGGTAACCTCTCTTCTTTTCTCTTCAAGGTACGTCTGCATATGATGTGTGCAGCACACACAAATATTGTGCAGATTATTGAAGTATATGCTAACAGTGTGCAGTTCCCTCATGAGTCCAGCCCAAGGTAAGATGCTTGGGAAAGGTGGAGCACTCGCTTCCCATTTCTCAGCTCAGTGATGTTTAAGGCAAAATCTTCAAAGTTAACCTGGCCATAAAAAACCCAATTACTAGAATGGAAGTTGAGTATACATTTCTACTTTTTGTAAAGTCAGCGTCCTCGTGTTGTCCAGCACAGATCGACTTTCTCACCGTTTGTAACAAACACTACTTTACTTTGAACGTAAAGAATGACATGGGCCTACAGTGGTAAATATAGATCACCAATCAAACGGTCCTATTTGATAGGGAGGCATTATTGTTGAAAGCTTTTGGAAGCCAGTGACATTTAGATATGAAGCCTTCGTATTGAGAAGAGGTGGCGGAAACAGGAGGAGTCTTCTTGGGAACTTTTGGGGGGAATGTCTGACTCTGCTTTTAGTAGCTCCAGTGGGACAAGGTAGTGTCTGGTTGAATTTTGGTTTTCATGGGAGATGATCTCTGTGGTTGGGTAGCTCAGTGGTTTGGTACCAGTGAAGAGAGAATTGTAGTAGGTCTGTTTCCTACCAGGCCTTTGTTCCATGACCACAGATCATACCTGTCTGTAACCTTGTCTTGCACAGTGGGTTACATTGGGGACTAGGTGAAAAAGAGATGAACAGATCCTAATGATATAGAATCAGTAATATTACCATCATATGCTCCCCAAAGCACATTTGTTTGGGGTGGGGTGAGGAGGGGAGGACAGTGACAGTGTTTTTCATTATAATTCTATGGTACAGTGTTAAGATAATTTCCTCTCAATTCAGTGGACCTGGGTTCAGGTTTCACTGAGGCTTACTAGCTCTGTGACCTTGAGCAAGTCACTTAATATTCTTATGTCACCCTTAGTTTCTTCATCAGTAAAATGAGAGTATTGGACTAGTATTGGTCTCTAATGTATCTCCAAGTATTAGAACATTGGATCTTGTGATCCCATCCAAATACCATGGAATATTTATTAAGTGCTATGCTTACAAGATCTTCCCTCATCTTAAATCCTAATGAAGTTAAGAGCCTGTTAAAGATATAAAAAAAGTCTTCAGGGACCTAAAAACAAATAGGTTGCTTCCATTCTAGTTTCTTAGACTGTGTCTTAGCTGGCCTAACTTTGTGTGGCATTGTAGGGACTGGTTGGTAGAACCAGGGGAAGGGGAGAGAGACAGCTTGTAATTGAATCAGAAGTATTTAAAAATGGATAAAAGGGTGGCACACTTTCCAAGTGTGAAATGTGCATCGTTAGGTCAACAACTTGATGTTTGAGTTTTTTTTTTTTCACTTTAACAAAAATCAAATGCTTTCAAACAGGGCTCGACTCTTAATTGTAATGGAGATGATGGAAGGGGGAGAGCTATTTCACAGAATCAGCCAGCACCGGCACTTTACAGAGAAGCAAGCCAGCCAAGTAACAAAGCAGGCAAGTGAACCCCTGCATAGCCACCCAACTGCAAACGTGGGGCAAGAACAATTTCATTGGGGGGGAGACAAGGAAGCCCCGAGGAAAGCTTTGTTTGATCTGATGCTCTCATTGCCTGCTTTGTTATGTGATCGGAAAAGCCGTCTGGACAGGAGATTTGGGACCTTTGTGATCTGGTGCCTTTTGGGGGTCCCCTAGGGATGGCCACTTTGACATTGCTGTTCCCTAAAGCCTGCAACATGACTTTAGTTATTCTGCTCATGATGGAGGATGATATTGTGTATAGACTCTAGCTGTGGGTGTCTTGTTCTTGAGATAGGGAATCTCTTCTGTACTGTTACTTGGCTGTTGGGTTAAAATGCTGCTGATAATGCCTAGTGGACTCTATGTTTTTGGGGCACATTCCAAGACAGTTGTGCCTGTAAAAATACTAAGGGTGGTGGGGGGGGGGGAGAGAGAGAGAGAGAGGGAGAGAGTGTGTGTGTGTGTGTGTGCACGTGCACGTGCGTGCATGCATGTGTCGCCTTCCTTTCTCTTTCTTCTTCAGTCTCTCAGTGTTTACAAGAGCTTTGTTTCTCTCAATTTCCCCTGGTCTTGCCTGTCCCTGTTGAGGATTGTATTCTCCCTATTTGTGACCTCATGTTTGGTTGTCATAGAAAAGATTTACCTCATGAACTCCAGCTGGAGAATAGGCCTCTTGAGAAGGTGAAAAGCTAAGTCTCAGAGGTTGTGTTTTCAGGCCAGCTAAGGGGAGAAAAAATCATTTCCCATAGCACAAATAGTTCTAAGTAGAAAGTACTGCCAAATTTTCCATGATGCCATTGAGCAGCAGAGAAGAATGTTATTTTTGGAATAACTGGGAAATGCTATCCTCAGACTTTGGGTATCTCTTAAAAATCAGCTCTTCTGTTAGCATAACATATTTTACATTAAAATTTCTTTTGGAATAAAGGATGCCCTATGGTTATCTTGAAGACAACAGAACCCAACCTCCTGCCCCAAACCCATATAAACAAATAACTTTCCAACATTTGGCATGAGCTAGGAGGAAAATCAAATGGAAAAATTCAGCTGGATGGTTTCAGATTTTTTTTCTCTTCAAAGACAGAGCCTGAAGTTGAAGATCATAGAATGTGACTGGCTTCTGAACTCAGTTCTATTGTTTATTGTTGCCTGGGTCTAGGAAAATCAGTATGTGTAGTGGGAAGAATGAAGGACTTGGAGCTAAGGAACTGGGTGTGAAACATAGGCAACCATGCTCAGGCCATTTCACCTCTCTGAGACTCAGTTTCCTCATCTGAAAAATAAGAGTAAGAGTACTTTCATGACCTACCTCACAGGGGTGTTGTGAGGAAAGTTCTTTGTAAAGCTTCCATTGCAATGGACTGAGGCTTCTGATCCCCTCCATCATAAGAACGTTCCTGTTTATTCTGGACCTTGACTTGGACTGAGAAGGACAAGACTGATGAAACCAAGCCTTGCATTTTTAAAGAAAAACGGCCCTGCAGGTGCTCCCTTCCTGCTTGTATTGTCAGAGAGCCCAGGGCTCCCCGGCTCCCCAGCACTGGCCTCCTGGTGGCTTGCTGCTAAATCTGAGTTCTTGATTTCTTTTGGTGGGATTGCTTTTTCATATGTTCTGCTTTGGGTTTCTCCAATAGTATTGTCTATTTGAAAGTGTCTCCACTGCATTTTTGGGAAAAGGCTAATTGTTACTATTTTCCTCCGAGGTCTTACTAAGCAAAGGGAATGCAGCCAGTTCTTGCTCCTAAATTTCAGTTGATTTATTGTGCCCTTTTCCAGATAGCTTTGGCTTTGCAGCACTGTCACTCACTAAACATTGCACACAGAGACCTCAAGCCTGAGAATCTGCTCTTCAAGGATAACTCTTTGGTGAGAAGCCTGGCTTTTTGGCAATTTTAAGTTATTCTTCCTATCCCAACTCGGGTTGCATGGGAGAGGGCAGGGATGACTTAGGCCAGAAGGCTTCAGGGCGTACCAAAGCCCTGGTTTGGTCCTTTGCCAGCACCCATATATATCACTGAAGGCCTGGGCCTCAGAAACCTTGTGTGCTCAGTGTGGGCTCCCATAGCTATATTTGATCTGAAAGAGAGATCAGTTGCTGGGAGCCCAGGACCACAGTTAGGTTTGATTCTAGCCAGAAGGGAAAAAAGGTGGAAGGAATATGTCCTATCAGTATAAGGTGTATGCTGTTGCTTGGCCTTGAATTGAAATCTTGGGTTTGTTAGCACCTGATAAAATCAATATTTTGACCCTCTTCATTGCTACATACTTGTTCTAATGGCGTGTTTCCTTCTAAGCTTTTCTAAGTCTTATGACAAGTTAAGAGTAGCATTAAGCTTTTTGCACTTAACTGTCAGTCTTTTTCGGGAGCAGTCAGGGATTCAGTCTTCTATTGCATGTAATAGGTCACTAAGACTGGGACACATTTGGTTTCAGGCCTACTTTTCCATTATTTCTTTTCCTGGTTGGGACAGTTACAGTTAGTGTATGGGAGTGAAGACATTCCTCAGTCTCATTAGTAAGGTGAACTGTTCCCCCCAGACCCTGCTTACCCCAGATGTTCATTTGGGTGTTATTCAAAGATCTGATATCCAACACAAGGCAGAACTGTCAAGTGATATGTTCCGCTTGCCTCATTTTAGGATGCTCCAGTTAAGTTGTGTGACTTTGGATTTGCCAAAATTGACCAAGGAGACTTGATGACGCCACAGTTCACCCCTTACTATGTAGCACCTCAGGTAAGAATGAGCTTTTCCTGTCCCTGAGGCATTTTTGTATGTGAGGAAATGAATGCCTTATCAGCAACCTCTTTTTTTTTTTTTTGCTTTTTGGAGGGGGGAAGGCAGCGCAATTGGGGTTAAGTGACCTGCCCAAGGTCACACAGCTAGTAAGTGTTGAGTGTCTGAGGTCACGTTTGAACTCAGGTCCTCCTTACTCCAGGGCTGGCGCTCTGTTCACTGTGCCACCTAGCTGCCCCTATCAGCAACCTCTTGATAACCATCTTCTTTCCTTCTTAGGATGCACACACATTGTCTTATAAATGAGAGCTTTTAGAAATAAGATCCAAGGGCTTGGCTAGTATTTCCTTTGGGTGTTATTCACAGGATTAACTTGAGAAAAATAGTATAATTTTCACTTCGACTTGAGTTAAATTTCTCATTTACACTTGAGTTTTCATCTATACCATTGGTTCAGAGAGGAAAGCATAGCACACAAGTGGTTAATGGAGGCTGAAACACCATACAAGTGAGGAGATCAGAGGAGAGCATCTTACTGCCCTTAGCAGATGGTCTGGACCAGCTCCATCCCAGGATCAGGAAGGAGCTGGAGGGGAGGTCCTGGGAGCATAACTTAGAGCTGGCAGTGGCTCCAGAGACCTAGTGAGGTGGGGGCACATGGCAGGACTAAGCTTTGTACCCAGGGCCCTGCCTCTAAGATTGTCTAGAATTCATTTTCCTCCTGAGCTGTTATCTTTGAAATAATAACAATGATAACAATAACATTTATAAAACACTTGAAGGTTTAAAAGCGTTTTATAACTATATATGATAAATAAATATAATGTATTAGCATATTATGTTAATATAATTGTCATATAAATATAATACACATATAAATAATTTTGATCCTTACAACAACTCTTGAGGTTAGGTCCTGTTATTATCATCCCCATTTTATAGAAGAAGAAACTGAGGCAGGCAGAGGTGAAGTGACTTTCCCAGGGTCACACAGTGTCTAAGACCAGATTTGATCTTAGGTCTTCCTCATTCCAGGTCTAGCACTCTATTCATTGTGTCACTTTGCTGCCTCAGTCATGATAATTAACAATATCATTACTGTTATATGGCAATTAATTAATTGCAAGCAGTGTGATCATCCATAGTTAATATAATGATGATGATTAACATTATATTCTTAAAATAATATTATTGTAAAAGTAACAATAATAGCTGAGCCTTCTAGCAATCTGATGAGGTAGATACTATTATTATTTTTCAGATATGGAAGCTGAGACTTAGGGTTTAAGTGACTTTCCCATGGTTTTACAGTTGGTCACTGTGAGCTGCGGGTTTTGAACCCCTGGGTTCCTAACCTAAGTCTAACACCCTATGTGCGTTGCCACAGACCTCTCCACAAAAGGTTGTAGCAGTTTGGAGGAGGGCACAGGGCTGAAGAAGTTCTAATGTCTTGATTTTCAAAATAGTAAAGAAAGTAGAATTTAATAACGAGTAAACTGGGACTTAGGTGCCTGAAAAAGTGCTAGAGTATGTTAGTACAGGGAGTGATGGAGAGCATTTTCTTTTTTTTTTAATTGTCCCACTTTTTAAAAAGTTAATTCATTTATTTTTAGTTTTCAACATGCTCTTCCATAAGTTTTAAATTTTCCTCCCTTCTTTCCCCCCTCCCCAAGACGTCATGTAGTCTGATATGGGTTCCACATATAAATTCCTGTTAAGCATATTTTCACATTATTCATGTTATATAGAAGAATTAGAAAGAATGGTAGGAACCACGAGAGAGAAAACAAAATAAAACAAAAAAAGAAAATAGTCTGCTTTGCTTTGTATTCAGACTCCATAGTTCTTTGGATGTAGATGGCATTTTCCATCTTTTGGAATTATTTTAGGTCCTTGCATTGGTGAGAAGGACTAAGTCTATCAGTCAGTCATCACACATTGTGGCTGTTACTGTGTATAGTGTTCTCCTGGCTCTGCATCAGTTTATATAAATCTTTTCAGGATTTTCTGAAGTCTGCCTCTTCATCCTGTTCATCATTTCTTTCTTTTTTTTAAATTCTGCTTTTTATGGAAGGGAATATGCCTTTTTTTTTTGTTTTGTTTTTTTGGAGGTGTGGAGGCAGGGCAACTGGGGTTAAGTGACTTGCCCAAGGTCACACGGCTAGTAAGTGTGTCATGTCTGAGTTTGGATTTGAACTCAGGTTCTTCTGTCTCCAGGGCTGGTGCTATATTCACTGTGCCACCTAGCCATCCTTTGTTTATCTTTTCTTATAGCACAATAGTATTCTATTGCATTTTTGTTCAGCCATTCCCCAATTGATGGGCATCCCCTCAATTTCCAGTTCTTGACCAACTGAAAAAGAGCTGCTATAAACATTTTTGTACATGTAATACTTGTGATTTCTGTAATACAGAGTTGATAAGCTTTGTTCTTTTGATTGAAATAAAATATTTTGGAGATATAATTAAACTAATACCTTACTGATTCCCTCTTCTTCTTGAACGTTTTTCTTTAAAATGGGACTCCAGATTTTCATCAATTTATTTTATTTTTTTTAAAGCAATCGGGGTTAAGTAACTTGCTCAAGGTTACACGGCCAGTTATTTTTGTGTAGGTGCCAAGTATCTGAGGCCGGAACCGATCCCAGGTCTCCCGACTCTTATTCACTGCGCCACTTGGCCGCCCCTCATCAATTTACTTTTAATACCCATAAAATCTCAAAGGTGAAAGGGCCCTTAGATACCATCTAGTCTAAAATATATCTTTTTTAAAAATTAAATTTTTTTTCACTGAACAAAAATCTATTTTCCCCCCTCTTATCACCTCTTCAGGTAGGGGAGAAAAACAACCCTTATAATAGGTAGTCAGGCAAAACAAATTCCTGCATTGACAATGTCAAAAAATATATGTTTCAGTCCACATCCTAGGTCTGTCACCTCTGTGAAGAGATGGGCAGGAGGCTTAATCATGGAACTCTGGAATTCAAGTTGATCTTTGCATTGATCAGAGTTCTTAAAAGTCCTTCACAGTTGTTTGTTTTGACAATGTTGTTATTATAAAAATTATTCTCCTCATTCGGTTCACTTTCCTCAGTATCATTTCAAGACTTCTCAGGTTTCTCTGAAGCTTTCCCTTTCATCATTTCTTAATATCACAATATTTTATTACAATTTGATACCATAAGCCATTTTCCAATTGTTGGGCACCTTCTTATTTTCCAGTTCTTTGCCACTATGAAGAGAAGAGCTGCCATGAATATTTTTGTACATAAGGATCTTTTTTTCTCTTTCTTTTATTTCTGTGGAGTGTAGGTGCTATTGCTTTCCGGAATGTCTAGGCCAATTCACAGCTCTATCAGGAGTACATTAAAGTGTATATTTCCCTCCAACTCCTTCAGAATTTCTCATTTTCTTGTTTTGTCACCTTTACCAATCTAAGGGGTAGGAGGTAGAACCTCAAAGTATCTCCAATTCCATTTCTCTGGTTATTAGTGAGTAGGAGCATATTTTCACATGATTCTTGATAGCTTAGATTTGTTCCTTTGAAAACTACCTGTTCATATCCTTTGACCATTTATTATTTGGGGAATGTGTCTTATTTTTATACATTTAAATTAGTTCCTTATATATCTTGAGAATGAGACCTTTATTGAAGAATCTCTAGGAATATTTTTCCTGGTTACTTTCTTCCATTCTAATTTTAACTGCATTGGTTTTGTTTGTACAAAATCTTTACATTTTTATGTAATTGAAATTTTTATTTTCTATTATTCTTTCTATCCTATTTGGTCATGAATTGTTCCCCTATCCGTAGATTTGAAAGGTGATTCCTTCCTTGCTTTTCTATTTTTTTTTATGATGTCACCTTTTATCTAAATCGTGTATCCATTTGGAGCTTATCTTGGTAGGTGGTATGAGATGTTGATCTATACCAAGTTTACACTAAACTATTTTCCAGTTTTCATATTAGTTTCTGTTGAATAGTTCTTATTCTTCAGACTGATTGATTTCTCTTTTTTAACCAGTACTGAAAATCATCATTTTGATGATTACTATTTTGTAGTATAATTTGAGATCTGGTACTGCTAAGTTCCCTTCTTTTTTTTTTTTCTTTTCCATTATTTTCTTTGAGATTCTTGACCTTTTTATTCCTTCAGATGAATTTTGCCATTATTTTTTTTCCAGCTCCATAAAGTAATGCTTTCATAATTAATTTGGGTAGTGTTGTTATTTTTCTTATATTGACCGGGCCTACTTGTGAGCAAGTGATAGTTCTCCCAAACCATGTTTTTTAAAAACATTTTTTAAGGATACTTTTTGTTTGTTTGTTGGAGAGGCAGCTGTATAACATAGTGGTTAGAGAGCTAAACTCAGAACCAGAAGAACCTGAATTCAAGCTCTGCCCCTGACATTCTGACTGTGTGACCCTGGGTAATTTTCTGAGGCAGGGATTCTTAAACACTTTTGGGCTCTGGACCCCTTGGGCAGTCTGGTGAAGCCTGTGAACCCTTCTTAGAATTATACTTTTAAATGCATAAAATAAAATGCGTAAGGTTATAGAGGAAACCAGTTACATTGGAATACAGTTTTCAGATATCTTAATAATTATGGACCCCAGGTTCAGAACCCCTGCTGTAAGAACTGTTGGGTAGAAGGTGTCTACTCACATTGAAAGGAGTTTCTTCAGCTGGGAGTACCCCTAATGCCTATCTAATCTAATTAGTTCTAAATCTAGATCTAATTCCTATCCTTTGGGGTTTTTTCCTATCACTTTCATTTCTAATTATATTCCTCATTCATATCCTATACAATAAGGCATCCTTTGTAACAAAGAATAAAAAAGAAGAGAAGAGAAGAAAGTAGTTATGCAAAATATACCAAGATATCAAAAGAGGCTCGTGGTATATGGAATTCTTCATACCTGTGGCCCCTTGGCATGGCAAAGAATGGAGGGTTCTCTTTTCTGGGTTCAGGAATGGTCACTATCATTACATAACCTTTAATTGGCGTTTTTGTTCTCTCTGTTTACATTTTCATGGTTCTTACTCTCCTCTCTGCATTAGTTCATATAAGTCTTCTTAAGTTTCTCTGTATTCATCATTTCTTCTTCTTGTTCTTCAGTCATTTTCAGTCATGTCTAACTCTTCATGACCCTATTTGAGATTTTCTTGGCAGAGATACTAGAGCAGTTTGCCATTTCCTTCTCCAGCTCATTTTACAGATGAGGAAACTGAGGCAAACAGGGTGAAGTGACTTGCCCAGGGTCACACAACTAGTAAGTGTCTGAGGCTAGAATTGAACTCAGGAAGACGACTCCTGGCCTGGTGCTCTATCTGCTTTGCCACCCAGCTGCCCTCATTTCTTATAGAGTAGTAATAGTCCGTTACATTCACCAACCAGTTTGGTTAGCCATTCATTAATTGATGGCCATCTCCTGAGAGCTGCTCCGCCTATTTATTGACCTTTCTTCCTATCTTTGATCTTCTTGGGCTCTGTGCCTACTCTTGGCATCCCTGGTCAGAAACCAGTCTGTATGTGATCTGTAATCCTTTTTGCCATGTCCCTAATAGGTGGTTGTCTTTCCTGTTGATGGGGAACCACTCCCCCGTAAGACAACTCCTTCCACTCTTGGGGGTAGCTCTGATTGTTAGTAAGTTTTGTTGTTTGTTTTTTTTTGCATCAAGCATAAATCTCTAACTTTCCCCCATTGCTCCAAGTTCTGCCCTCTGATTCTGAGAAGAGCACATCCAGTACCTCTTTCCAGTTAAGATCCTTCAGTACTTGAAGATAGCCATGATGTCCCTACTGAGTTTTCTCTCTTCAGGTTAAACATTCTTAGTGTCTTCAATTGATCTCCTTCATATGGCTTGGTTTCCAGTCAGTTCACCATGGTCAGCTCCCCTGGATCAGATGTAGTTTATTTCTCTCCTTGCAAGTTGCTACTTCCTGTGTGCAGGAGACAGAGCACTAGACTTGGAATCAGCAGACTTATCTTCCTGGGTTCAAATCTGGCCTCAGACACTTCCTAGCTGGGTGACCCTGGGCAGGTCACTTCACCTTATTTGCTTCAGTTTCCTCATCTGTAAAATGAGCTGGAGAAGGAGGTGGCAAACCGCTCCAGGATCTTTGCTAAGAAAACCCCCAGATGGGGTCACGGAGAGGCAGACATGATTGAAATTACTCAACAACAACAATTACTTTTCTTTATGTCTAGTCATTCCATCACTTCTCAGTGCACCTGCTTGTCCAGCTTACATTTTTCCCTCTCATTCACAAGGATAATGTGAATGTCTTTTTAAATTAATTAGGTATGAATCAAGTAATGAACAAATACTTATTAAATGCCTGCCAAGTGCCAGGCTCAGGTACATACACGGTATTGCCCTGATCTTCCAGTCAAATAATCTTATCAAAAATAAATGAGATTAGTTTCGTATGACCTGTTTTTGATGAAGCCATTCTGCCTATTATTGATCATCACACTTTCAAAATGATCACAAACTATTCTTTTAATCAGAAATGTTGGAGGTTTGCAAGGAATCAAAGTCAAACTCCTCGGTCCGGAGTTTTCTGACTCTACTTGTCTTTCTCTTTTTGAAGATTCAGTCAGTATTTCCCCCTTTTTAGTTTTGGGAAACATTCCTTCTCCATGTTCTTTCAGCTCTGAGTTGTCACAAACTCCCAAGTCCTTGAGGAATCTGGGAAGGACTTCATCTGAGGCTGGTGACTCGAACTCATTGATTCCATCCAGGTTTCTCCTCTCTTGGTTTTCAAAGACCTGATTCTGTCCATCTTTAGTTGGGTTCTCTTTTTCACATGACTTTGGCAGAGGCTTGTTATCCTATCAACTAGGAATGGGCTCTTAGGAGCCTGAACAAGTGAATACCTCGCCTTTAGAAAAAGGCAGCAAAACACTCAGTTTGGAGTTAGGAAACATGGGTTTGAATCCATCTCTGCTTCTTCCTAACTGTTTGATCTCAAGAAAGCAACTCTCCTTCTCTGGCCCTCAAGCAAACTCATGTGCAGAATGAGGTGATTGATCTCTGGGGCCCTGCCTGGTTTTAAATCCAGAGAATGGTGCCTATGAAAGAAGTACCATCATCTCCCTTCCCTTGGGTAGGGAGTTGTGATGCATCTTCAAGGAAATTCTTTGAGAGCTCTTTTCTCACAACCTAGCAGCCTGGGAACAGATTGAGAGCAGTTTATATAGATTTCTCAGTAGAATAAACACTGATGATGATTTACATAGCAGAATATAATTAAAATTTGTTCTAAGCTTAGCAAGATATGTTTTAGGAGAGATAAACTTTCCCAACCAGATCCTAACCTTGCAGGGTAGGAAAAGGACTTGAGAGATCTATATGACTGAGAGGCTGACTAAAGCCACTTTGACCTTTCTGGTTAGCAGTTGTTTGACCCTCTGGTTCTCCTAGAAGTCCTAAGGTCAAGGTGAATGGCCTTGATGGTTAATGGTGATTTTTCTGCTTTTGACTTGGTCCAACAGGTATTGGAGGCACAAAGAAGGCATCAGAAAGAGAAGTCTGGCATCATACCTACCTCGCCCACACCCTACACTTATAATAAGGTAAGCTTCTTGGATGCACATCTCTTTGCTATCTCCTTATGGGTGGCACCCACGAGAGGTGGTATAGAGAGTTAGTCACTTTTGGTATCTGCCAGAAAGAGCCCGGAGCTATGGCCCGGGGAGGGCTTTGACATTTTTACCTGTTGCCTGATGTGTGATGCAAAGCAGTAGGATTTCTGTGGGAGGGCCCACTGGCTGTGGTTAACTTCAGGCTTGTTTGTGCTTTTCTCACTTGGTTCTGTTTTGCCAGGTTCACGTTGTGCTGTATCTGATTCTGTTTCTCAAAGCTTTTTTGAGGACATCTCTTTTTGGGACAAAAGATCCCTCAGCTACTTTCATTGACACTCCTCCCTTTTGTTAGTTCAAAATGAACAGGAAGAGTGAGGCTGCTTTTGATGAGACAGTAATGATGGGCTGTCTGATGTTTTCTGAAAGATAACAGAGAAATTTGTGCCAGAAATAAGTGTGGTAGTTTCCATGTTCTAGACACTCAGACACATTGCAGGTGTCACCTTTGGATTGCCCACGCCAGTGAAATCACCGATCCTTGAGGTATTGAAGATGCTTACATAAGAGAATCTCTTCTTGTTCAGAGGATTGTCATAGAGCTGGAAGGGACTTTTGAGGTCATCAAGTCCAAACCCTCATTGTATAGATGAGGAAACTGAGGTTCAAAGAGACTAAGTTGCCCAACATCCCACAGCTAATAAATGACTGAAGTGAAATTTGAACTTGGGTGTCTCCCGATACCCTGGCAGGGAGCTGCCTTCCCCCCCCCCCCCCCAGCATGATAACGTGTAAAGAATGCTGAGTTTAATTAAGAGGACCTGTGTTCAGATCCTGGCTCTGCCCCTCACTCCCTGGGTGACCATTGCCTCATTTTCATCATGAGGTGGTTGGACTAGAAGACTTCTAGCTCTCAATTTAGCCTTCTGTTATTGTACGTTATTTATTATTTATTAAGTGCTTGCTGTTAGCTGAACATATAGTACTAGAGGAGATGCAGAATGTGAATCACACATAATATTTGTTTCTCAGGAAGCTTACAGTATAATAGAGAAAAGATCTGAACACAGATAACTATAATATAAACTTCTGTTTGGGACCTGGCCAGGAGGGAACACGTATTTGTATAACACCTCCTGTGTGCCTAGCACTGTGCTAAGGGCTTTACTCATATTATCTCATTTGGTCCTCACAACAACCCTGAGAGGTCGGTACCATTATAATTCCCATTTTACACGTGAGGAAATGGAGGCAGACAGAGATGAAGTGACTTGGCCAAGGTCACACAGCTAGGAAGTCTGAGGCTGGCTTGGAACTCGGGCTTTCCTGAATCCAGGCCCAGCTGCACTACACAGTGTTCTGTGGGGGAAGGTCATTAGCTTCTAGGGAATCAAGAAGGGCTTTATGGAAGAGGTGATGTTTGAGGTGGGCTTTTTTTTTAAAGTTAAGAATTGAAAATTGAAGGAAGGAGGTGATGCTAGGCACAGGTGAGGAAAGGTGCGGCAGGGGGAGGGGCAGGCACTTTCTACAAGATGTCTGACAGGGAAGGGAGAAGGACAAGAAGTGAAGCATTCACTGCTTGGGGCAGAAAGATCCAAGGAGGGCCTTTTGGTTCCTTTTTTTCAATTGGGGAAACCTGGCTCCCCTCTCCCTGGGGGTGGGGCTGTTGGGAAACCTCCTGGGGAGAGTGTGCAGACCTTGGAGCACTGCAGCGGGACCTGTTTTCATTGTTACTGTTCTCAGAGAAGGGCTCGTTGTGGGGGCTGGGGGAGACCCCAGCTCATGTGACAGGACAGTCACCTGGGAGGCCTGCTTAGGGTCTGGAGAAGGGTGAGTTCCCGTGGCCAGAGCCCAGGACTGGCCCCTCTCTGGCGATATACTTAGCAGAGAGCAGCTCTGCTTTTGTCAGGATGCCTCCATTTGTGCAGGGAGGCTGGGGGAGGGGCCCATACTCAGTATCAGAGATGTAAGGCTGGAAGGACTTAAAGGGCACCTGGTCCAGCTCTCTCATTTTACAGATGAAGAAACTGAGGCACAGACCCAGGAAATGATTTGTCCGTGGTCACATGGCTAGTAAGTGGCAGAGCCAGGATTCAAACCCAGAGCCTCTGTGTCCTAAGCTTTGCCATTCATGATACCCTGGTGACAGAGCTGACTGGAGTGCTCGTCCACGAAGCCTCTAAGGTGTACCAGGAGCTTCCTTGGCAGTCCCTTTCAGAAGTCACTTGTCTTGATTGAGTGTCAAGGTCAGGTATCTTTTCTTCCCCAAGCAGGACATCCACCCAGGAAAAGGATTTTATCTTCCATCTCCGTCTAGGCTTGTGGTTAAACATATGCTTTGGGGCTAGCAAAGGGGAAGACCTGTGACATCGTTTACATTTTCCTCCTGGGGCAGCTTGTAATAAATGCTTGTTGAATTGAATGTATTTTGTGTCTGGATATTGCTTTGGCTGCATAAAAATAAGATTCTTTGAATAGAAAGGTTTGCTGTCTTAGGAGCTGGGACCATCTCTCTCCAGCAGTAATTAACTACAGCCCAGCCTGTATACCAGATAGCTGTCTGTTGTAGGTCACGGGAAGTCTGTTTCCTGGCTCTTCTCTGTCCTCTGTTGTGCCCCAAAGTGACCTTCTCCTTGCTTTCAGAGCTGTGACTTGTGGTCCTTGGGGGTGATCATTTATGTGATGCTGTGCGGCTACCCACCTTTTTACTCCAAACACCACAGCCGGACAATTCCAAAGGACATGCGGAGAAAGATCATGACAGGAAGCTTTGAGTTTCCTGAGGAAGAATGGAGCCAAATCTCAGAGATGGCCAAAGACATTGTGAGAAAGTGAGTCTGCAGAGGCTTTGTTCTGTTATCCCTTTGAGCAGATCCAAGGGACTGGGAAGGGTGGGGGAGGATTAGCATTGGTGGGGTGGACTAGGGAGGGATTGCTGACATGACCCCCCACCCCTGCTGTGGAGGGACAGGAGCCCAAACCACCACCCTTAGTGTTTCCTTCGTCACTCTTGAGGCTTTGCCTGAGGCCAGAAACCCAGAGTCATTCAGTTTGAAAAGACCTGCTGGGGGTCATTTAGTCCAAGCCATACACAGGACACATACCCTTTATGTTATGGCTAGTGTGGTCAGATCTATCATCTGTTTGGGGATTTGTAGTGACCAGGGACTCTAGCTATCCAGGCAGCCTAGTCCACTTTAAGAAAAATAAAAAGAAACCTGGGTCTTCTTGTGTCCTCGAGGCTGGAAATGCAGATGGGGCTGCCCTGCTCTGAGTTGGCTCAGGAGCTCTGGCTTTTCTCCCCTACCTCCCATTCCCAGAGGCTCCTAGCTGGCTTGTTGTACTCTGGAATGCCATGGTTTTGAGTAAGTTTTTTTTCCTACATTGCACTGAAAACCAGGCTCCCTGAGGCCTTCCCCCTCGCTCTGAGCTCTGTCCTCAGGGCTGGGCAGGACAAGTACAGTCCTTCTTTTGTGGGACATAAGAGCTGACCTTTAAAAGATACAGCCCTTTAAGGTTTTCAGAGGCAGCTCAGTGGTAAGGTAGATAGAACTCTGGACCTGGAGTCAAGAAGACCTGAGTTCAAATCCAGCCTCTGACACTTACTAGTTCTGTGACCCTGGGCAAGTGCCTCAGTTTCCTCAAGTGTAAAATGAGCTGGAGAAGGAAATGGCAAACTGCTTCAGGATCTTTACCAAAAAAACCCCAAATGGGGTCATGTAGAGTCAGAAATGACCACCTGATTCTGCTCTCTTCATATACAATCTCCCAGGTTTTTCTTCCAATTTTGATTATTAAGAGATGATTGAAGCAGGATAGGGCAGAGAGGATTGACAGAGAAGTAAGTGATATGGTGCAGGAAGACTGGAATCAGCAGTACTAATGGCCACATGGGCCTAGCTTGGATAGGGATGCTGTAGGCAGCAGATTGAAGATAGCTTCTAGCCTCCCAGTAACCCGGCTCAGTGCTGTTTGACTTCTGAGCTGGCTGTCCTGAAGGTGGTCTAGCAGCAGACAGACTGACCTACTGAGCAGAGAGCAGAATCTGGATCCTTCCTCTGTGACCACAAGCAGTCTGCTTAACTACTTACCCAGCCTCAGGAAAGTCTCTGAGAGTTATATCCAGTAGAGAGCAAACTCTTTGAAGACAAGGACCAGTTTTTGTCTTTGCATACCAAAGCATGTCTTAATCATTACCTGTTTTTTTTTGGTTAGGCCAGGCCTTTGATTTCATCCTTGTCTAGGAGTCTCTTGGTTTGGAGATTCCTTCAGTGTAAGCCTAACAACAACCGATTTGTGTCTTCGAGCGTTCCTGGGGGCACTGAGACTTTAAGTTACTCCCTAGTCTTGGTCCTACAAGCCAGCATGTGTCAGAGGCAGAGATTGAACCAGGCTTTTCTGACTTTGTTCATTCCTCTATCTATTACACCAGAACCTGTATGGAAAAGATGCTTCCTAAATGCTTGTTGAATTGAAGCTGTCCATGGCTTGTGTGGGATCTCTGTAATGATGCTGTCACAGGTCATTGGCTTACTGATGGTGATGTCTTGGGGAAACCAGATCCAAGAGGGGTTGTGACTATTGCAGATGGTGGATGATGATACCAGAATATAGAAATACTTCATTCTTGTTTTATTTCTGTTTCCTCTGCCAAGGAGAATATTCTTTGGACTGGAAAAACCAGAAAATAGCTAAAAGGGAAATCTAAACCCTAAACAAATAAGGAAATAATCAGGAAACACTGGAGGATAAGCTCCCAGAGGGCAGGGACCATTTCCTTTTTGTCTTTGCATTCTCACCTCTGAAAAGAGGGCCAGACAGACTTAGTAGACTTGGATGACTTATACATCACCTGGCACAGATGAACTCTAAAGAAGCTGAAGGAATTGATGAGTGTGCTCGCTAAACCCTCCTCAGTGATCCTGGAGAGAGGGTGCAGGACTGGAGAATGGCAGCGGGTGGCCTGGGCTTTGACAGAAGGAGAGGAGAGGGCAGCACATCCGTAGAGCTGCCAGAAAGGCAGTAGGCAGCCTGGAGAACAGTGGGCTCATCCTCCTTATGGAGTCTCCAGGCACACGCTGCTGGCCATCAGCGGTCGGGTATTCCTCTTCAGGTGTAGATTGAACTAATATACTATATGGCTACAGAGGTCTTCCAGCTCTATGACCCTGTGAGCAACTGAGAGATTTTATAGAAAATCATTCTGTCAGAACTCATTAAGTGCTTGTTACGTGCCAGGGAGAACCATTCTTTGCCCTCAAGGAGCTTACATTCTAAAGGAGCTAGATAGATACTAGGTATGTATAAGGTTAATGAGAGGTTTTTCAGAGGGGAAGGCACTGGCCGCTTGGGCAAAGGCAAAAGGCCTTGTGGAGAATATGGGATTTGAGATTAGAAATATATTTTTTTTTCACCCACCTCTGCATAAAATAGTGTAGCTTAAGGTCTCCAGTGCCATGCTCTGCTTGCACTGCTTTGCCTTAAGCAAAACTGAGTCTGTTTCTTCATCTATAAAATGGGAATTATCTTTGCCATTTCTCTTAATGCCTATGTATGTTCCATAATGCCTTTGGAATGTATCTCCATGCTTTATGTCTGGGATTCTCAAGCCAATTCCATTCTGTTCAATTCAACAAGCATTTTATTAAGCTCCCACTGTGTGCTAAGCACTGAGTTGTGAGCTCACTAGGTCAGATTCTTGCTATTGTAGAGCTGCAAGTCTAGGCTGTTTCCAGTAGGCCTTATCTTCACAGTCTCACCTAATTTAGGAAGATTGACCCTTAGCCTCAGAGAGGGCCTAAGCCTAGTCATAGCACACAAGATGCTCAAGGGAGGGAGAAGCAGACACATGCACACACGAAATGTGCGGGCACATACACAAACACACAGCTCCCCTGGCAGCCTCTCCAGGAAGATCTGATGATGTGTCATGCCACTAATATCTGCTGGGTCTGAATCATTATCATTTAGTCAACAGACATTTCTTAAATGCCTGTTATCTGTCTGGCCCTCTTTTCAGAGGTGAGAATGCAAAGACAAAAAGGAAGCAGTCCCTGCCATCTGGGAGCTTATCCTCCATCAGGGAAGACAACAGGTACATAGGAAGTATAGAACATCCAGATAAATATAAGGTGGTTTGGGTTGGAGCTAAGGGGGATCAGGAAAGGCTTTCTGTAGAAGACAGTGCTTGAGTGGAGTCTTGAAGCAAGGGAGGGACATTGTGAGGTTGTGGCAAGGAGGGAGGATTGCAGGTATGGGGGGATAGTGAATGCAAAACCACAGAGATGGGAGAGAGAGCTTTGTAGAATGGAACACCAGTTTGGCTGGACTGCCAAGTGTGTGAAGGGGAATGATATAGAATGAGGCTGGCAAGGTAGGGTGGGAGCCAGGTTTTTAGAAGTTTTTAGAAGCCATACAGAAGAGTAGTTTATATTTTATATGAATATGTTACAGAGTTCCACTCTAATTGCCATTTCAGTCCTTGTGGCCAAGCAGCTCTTCTTCTTAAGTCTACTATATGCCATTCCCATGTGCCCCTTCCCATGGCATCTCACTTGTTGATCTAACTTCTTTTTTTTTTTTAAAAGCAATCGGGGTTAAGTAACTTGCTCAAGGTTACATGGCCAGGTGTTTCTGGGTGGGTGCTAAGTGTCTGAGCCCGGGATTTGATCTCCAGGTCTTCTCAACACTGGAGCCGGTGCTCTTACTCGCTGTGCTACCTGGCCACCCCTGTTGATCTAACTTCTGTTTACACTAGACAACATTATTGTGATGTATGCACAGAGAAACTGGTTTTCCTAAATTAGAACAGTGGCATTCATTTACTGTTGCTTCTGCCTAGTGTTTCTCGCCAGTTTTGTCCTTCACATCTGCTTGCATGCCATTACCCCGTCAGCAGGCAAAGCTTAATGGAAAGGACTCTGGATTTAAAGACAGAAAGCCTGGGCTCCTATCCTCAGTTTTCCACTGACTTTCTGGGTGGTCTTGACAAATCACTTCATCTCTCTGGGCCTCAGTTTCCGTGTCTCTAAATTGGACACAATGACAGCAACCCTTCCAAATCTAAATTGTGATGATATGATTCTAATGGAAATCTTTACTGTGTGGGTGGCTTTTTGGTAGTTTCTCTGCAGTCTCTAGCTTTCTAGAAAGTGTTGTAAATGATCTCTGTAATATGTAATTAGTGTGATAGGAAAATATAGATCCATTCCAGATAATTTTTTTTAGAAACTTGAACTGAGTAACCCACAGAGTCACAAACTTTGAAAGATCATCTGGGTAACTGAGACTTGGGTGGAAGAATTATGCAGTTGGGAGGGAACGCACCAGAAGCCAACTATGTTTGCTAAGGGTAACCAGAACTTTATTGGTGAGTTCCCCAAGTCTGATCTAACCATCCATAAGTAATGTGGCAGTATTCCAAGTCTGAGTGCCAGTCCCCAGCCCTCAGAAATACTGGCATTTAGCTTTAGACTGCCTGTGTCCCAGGAAAGTAAGAGCAAGGCTGCGGGCCTGCTCACAGCTGTGTCCCTCTGTAGCCTCATCTGCACTCACCGGTGACCAGAATAACCATTCAGCTGCAGTCATCCTCTGTGTAGAATAATTAATATTCAGACATTTAGACTTGAATCTCAGGTTGCCTCTGAAGAGCTACATGAAGTTCAGAGGGTGTCTAAATATACCTGAACTAAATCCTTTTCTCAGTGGCATATCCTTTCTGCTTCTGCCAAGTCATCCATCTGTAACCTGAAGCCTAGTGGGTCTGATCCTAATGATAGGTTAGCAATTCAGCCCCAGTGTGAATTGACTGGGGATTCTTGAAGGAACAGCAGTATCGACACTGGAATTCCCCAGGATAGAATAGGAGAGCCTTCTTGATTTCTTAGCCATAGGTTTTTTCATATACTGTAAGCTTCAGTGAGCTTAACTGGCAAATTGGGGAAGGTGAGGAGGAGCTGGGAAGGATGAAAACCAGCTCTAGGCCATGTGTTTCCATTTGAATTCCCACCAGCAACTGGACATGTTACGTGTGTTTCTCTTCTTCCCACAGGTTGCTGAAGGTCAAGCCAGAGGAGCGACTTACCATTGAGGGGGTGTTGGACCACCCCTGGCTAAACTCAAACGAAGCTTTGGACAACGTGTTACCATCGGCCCAGCTGATGATGGACAAGGTTTTTGCTGACACCTCTTTTGTTTCTGGGAAAGGCTGTTCTAGCAGGAATGTAGGGGCAAAGTATCATGTTATGGTCAGCTGTCCTTTTAGGAGATTTCTGTTGTACTCAGAAAGGTGGTATCAAAGAGAGAACATTTGTGTAAAAGGATGTATTTGTTTTCATAAAAGACTAGACCAAGACTTGGGAGATAATACCCCAAGTGACCCACCTGTTCCTGGAGTGGTTGAAATATAGGTCTCTAATCCCAATTACTTTTTTTTCCCAGTGTTTTTGAATGCCTCCCTTTTGTCTACCTCTGTATTCAGCATTGTGGGTTATAGAGAAGACTCAGTCCTTGACCTCAAGCTGCTTAAAGCCTTGTTTCTAATGTAGAAAATAGTTGGAGAATAGTGTCAGATAGTAGATAATTGTGTCATTGTGTAGAACTGACGAGGCTTTTAGAATGTGGAGAAGTGGATAATTAATATGGTCCTAGAGTAATCAGAGAAAGGTCCAGGAGGAATTAGGACTTGTGCTGGGCCTTAGATGAGCCAGACATTCCCAGGGGCCGGTGAAGCAAGGGAACAAAAGCCTAGAATCTGCACGTGGAGGAAGCTGAGTTTGACTCAGGTTGTGGGCTAAAGGCAGATAAAGTTGATTGGGTAGAGGGAGCCAGATTGTGAAAGGCCTCGAAAGCCAGGTGGAAGAGTTTGGACTTAATGCCATAGGAACCATTACAGACTTCTGATGGCGTAGGGCTATAGAGAAGGTGGTGTTTTAGGAAGGTTAGTTGTGATTGGTGTATGACCTGATTAGAAGGAGAGATGGCAGGTGGAGAAGTCATCCAGCAACCTGTGGCAGTAATCTAGGTAAAAGGTAGTCAGGGCTTTGGGGGGAGGAGGGGAGAAGGGGAGGAGGCAGTTTATTGGCATTTGGAAGAAAGAGGAAGGGATGGATAGATAAATGGAATATGAAGGACATTTGGAAGGAAAAATCCATCAGAAGAAGTTGGTTCCTGGCTAGATTTAGAAGATACAAGGGGAATTCAGAGAAGATTTAGTGGTTTTGAGCCTAGAGAGCAGTGGTGAAGTGGGAGAGGTAAGATAGTTGGGGGGGATGTTGGGGAAATTGGGTTTGAGTTTGGTTTTAGACTTATTGAGAAGATGGTAGGATGTCTGGGTAGAAGCACTCATTAGTTGGAAATATGGGGCTAGAGCTCAAGCAAGAGGTCAGGACCAGAGGGGCCAGTTTGGCGTCATTACCACAGAGATGGTCTGGGTGATGAAGCTGTGAGAAGAGACAAACTGTTCAAAGGAGTGAATGTAGAGATAAGAGAGTCAGAGGTCCAAAGACTGGCTCACATTTAGGGGGCAGGTGGCAGGGGAGGAAGAACCTTGATTTGGGACTTTCTTTACTAAGTACTAGTTCTACCCAGCCTCTTTGTAGGGCTTCACCATAGTGCCAGAAATTAGCTCTCAGATGATGGAAAGAACCCTGGACTTAGGGTCAGAAGGTCGGGGTAGCAATCTTATGAAATATGAAAGTGTGCTCTATTCTGTGAGCTCAGTAGCTGCCCTGGGATATTGAGCAAGTCTCTTAGTGTCTGTGACACTCATTTCCTTAGCCATTGAATGGGAATGTTTGCACTCCTGTCTCATTGGGGCCTGGTGAGGCTGTATGTGAGAATGCTTTGGTATCAGCAAGAGTACACAAGTGAAGGGTATTACTACCACAACTACTATCATTTTTACTATTATTGTTGTTACTACCAGTGCTGCTACTATATTGTCTTTGAAAGCTTAATTCCTCCGTAGTTCTTCTAACCCAGATGTCCTTGGTAACCCACTTGCCATGATGGGATCCTTAACTTGGTTTGGTAGAACCATCCCTGTGATACTTGGTGAAATTGAATTTTAATGGCTTTGAGTTTCCTCCATGGCCAAATGCCTTTTTCAGTGAGTCAGTGAGCCTTTATTAATCGCCTGCTGTGTGCCAGGCACTGTGTCAAATGCTAAACTAACTTGGCTGCTTTCTATTCAGGCGGTAGTTGCTGGAATCCAACAGGCCCACGCAGAGCAGCTGGCCAACATGAGGATCCAGGACCTCAAAGTCAGCCTCAAACCCCTGCACTCTGTAAATAATCCCATTCTCAGAAAGAGGAAATTGCTTGGGTAATTTGGTTTTGTTTCTGGATTGCTTTATTCCCCTTACAAACAACCAGACTAATGTTGTTTGGTTCTGTCTGCCCAAACCCAGCTGTGCAAGGAATCTGCAATTTTCTTCCTTCCTTGCATGTGCCCTGAGAGGATCTGATTCAATCTGCTCAAGGCATTGCCAGAATTTGGGAGATGTTACTGTGACATTGTTTGAGCAGTTTTCTATTCAAAGTCTTTTTCCTTGGGTGCATGTGGGGTTAACATCTTTTCAGGGATTTGGACCGGGAAATCTGACTTTTAAAAAAATGACTTTTCCTCCAATGTTTCAAAGCACGAAGCCAAAGGATGGCGTCTATATTCATGACCCTGAGAATGGAGCAGAGGACTCCAATGTGGCGCTGGAGAAGCTTCGAGATGTCATTGCTCAGTGCATTCTGCCCCAGGCTGGTAAAGGTCACACTCCTTAAGAATACTTTCTTTGTCCATCCGTGTGTGTGCGCGCGCGCGCTTAGCCTGGAATTTTAGTGGCTCTTTTTACAGCAGCTTCTCTATCTTTGTGTTTTAAAAAGACTTCAGGGTCATCCTGTGTCCGCTGTCTCTGAGGAAATAGATGAAGTTGGGAGATTTCTTTAAAGCCTAGCAAGGGTAGGAATCTAAGGCGAGAAGGAAATCTAGGTGAATCAGTATAGATGGCATCGAAGGGTGGAGATTGCTGAGTGTTTCTTCCAGCTTCTTGTTTAGGAATCTATGGTGAAGACTTTGCTCAGCATCGTGGCAGCAAAAAAACCCAACACATTTAGTAGTTTAAAACTGATACTTTGTGATGTGTACAAAGTGTACCAAGCTTAAGGCCCTTGGTGTTTGTGGGGAATAATCATAGTATATTCTTCTTTGCTTCTTGTTAGACACTGAGGGATCTTTGCAGCAGTCAGAGGACTAACTGAAAGGCCTCACTTTTCTCACCTTTCTTCACTGACTTTTCAGATTTTAGGAAATTTCCCTTTTAAGACAGTTCTGTAATGATCCAGCTGTTTTGAGATAGGAAATGAGCTCAAGATATAGTCAGGTTGTCCACTGAGCTTTGTCCTGCCTGGCGTGGGGTTTCAGAGTCTGGTCATGGTTGGCTGTGCCTCCCTGTTCAGGGTTTGATCAAGCCTAAGGATTAGATTCAGATTATGTTCCCAACATTAAGGGTTTAGGGCTATACTCTGAGGGGAAATGGATGAGACTGCGGCAAACCAAGGGTGTCTCCTGACCTGGGACTGTCTGTTTCCAAGTAGGGAAGGATAGTAAGATAGAGGGTTTACATATTTGGTCTTTGATAATCAACTGATCAAGAATCCTGTCTCCTGGTCCTCTCCTTCCCTCCTGCTTCCTTTCTCCTTCCCCTCCCCCAGTCCCTCCAAGCCTCACCTAAGGAAAGGGACTTCTCTGATGCTCCTTCTGTCCTGTGCTGCTTCTGAGAAAACACAACTTCCTGTTCATCCCTTTCAATAGGAGAGAATGAAGATGAGAAGCTGAATGAGGTGATGCAGGAGGCGTGGAAGTACAATCGGGAATGCAAACTCCTCCGGGACACCCTGCAGACCTTCAGCTGGAACGGTAAGGCAGGCCAGGAGAGCTTTCTCTCATGGGTCTGCCTGAGGCCAGCCCTGACACGGCATGCCAAGGCGGGCCTACTGTCTAGGGAAGGTGGCCGGACCTTGGGCTGGGAGCTGCGGGGTGGGGCGGGGCAGGGCTTCAGGCAGCTCTCCATGGGTGGTAGCTGCTGCTGCTGCTGCTGTAATGAGTCTTGGTGAGCCATTCTCAGAACCCCATGTTCATCCTGGAGGAGAGCAGCCCCAAAGCATTTACACCAAGGAGGGGGAGGGTGGAAGGTGCAGTAACTCACAAGATGCAGAACTTTGGGAGAAACCGTCTAACTGAAGTAGCCCTCTGGCCACTGATAGAAAGGGCAATAATGGTCGTTTGCCTTTATAGAGCAATTGAAGGTTTGCAAATGTTTTACAAGTATTGTCTCATTAGAGCTTCACAATAATCTTGGGAAGTAGCTGTGGTTACTATCCCCATTTTACAGATGAGGAAACTGAGGCACCTCCCCAGGACTACCAGGTGAGCAGGTGTCTTCCAGGCCTGGCTCAGTCTTCTGTGTCACCAGGCTGCCTAGTGTAGAGGGCAGGGAGATGGGGCTCAGCTCTAGGGAACCCGTCTCTTCTTATGTCAGCCTATAGTTAGGAGAAGAGAGGTAGTGAGGGAACAAGGAACTCGTTAGGTCTGGACTTAGCCGATGGGGAGTCTTGTACTCTCCATGATATAGCCAAACAAAGGCTACCTGCTCTCAGTCCTGGTGGGCCTGATAAACAGATGTCAGACCCAGACTAACTGTTCCAGGGCATGGAGAGGATTCTTTGTGTTTGTTTGTTGTTTTTTGCCTTTTGGAGGGCAGTTGGGGTTAAGTAACTTGCCCAAGGTCACACAGCTAGTTTTTTTTGTGTGTGTGTGTAAAGTGTTTCGGGCCAGGTCCTCCTGACTCTGGGCTGGTGCTTTACTCACTGTGCTACCTAGCTCCCCCCAGAGAGGGTTCTTGATGTGGTTGCTGAGCCGGTCGTGGTGATCGTCTTTGAGATTGGAAGGGTTCCTGGAGGGCTGAAGAAGAGCAGGTGTTTTTCTGATTTTTTCAGAAAAAGGGAAGAGAGCGGCACGTATAGACTATAGACCAATGAGCTTAATTCTGATTTCTGGCAAAGTTCAGAGGAATGGTCAGTGAACATCTAGACAGGAAGGTAGGTGGTGACTGCAGAGAGCAAATCATATTCTACAGCCTTTGTTTCCTGAGCAAGGTTAGTTACCAACCTGGTAGCTTGGAGGAATGCCAGAATTTTAATGTCCTGAGCTTTTGGCAGAATGCTTGGAAGACTTTCATGATTTCCTTGTGGACAAAATGAATCAGATGGGCTTAGAGGAGTGTGCACCCAGGTGCATTGAAATTGGGCCCCAAAAGAGTCCTTCCCCGCCTCAGGTTGCCTTGGAAGGAGGGCTGTCATGGAATGCCCCCGGGATCTTTGAACATTGGTATCAGTGGCATGCTTCTCAGCATTGTAGACATCACAAATCTAGGAAGCACTAGTGACTAACATGCGCGTTGGCTGTAAGAATGCAAGAAGATTGGGACAGGTTACAACGCTGATCTGAACTTGAGAAGCTGAATGGTCATAGTGACAAAGTCACCACAAATACAACAAGGGGGAAGTCTGGCTGGGGAGCAATTCATCTTTAAAAGATTTGGGTTTCTTAGTAAATAGAAAGCTAGACCTGGAGTCGGGATGACCTGAGTCAACTCTGTCCTCAGACACTTACCTGCTGTGTCACCCTGGGCAAGTCACTCTACCTCTGGCTGTTTTCCTCAGCTATAAAGTGGGGATCATAAGAGTATCTACTTCCTGGGGGTGTGTGAGCATTAAATGAAAGGATGTTTGTAAAATAATTGGCACACTCCCTTGCACATGTAGGTGCTTGTTCCCCCTTCGGAGTCAGCTGGGTGATGAGACTGCCCTAAAAACTAACATGATCTTAGGCTGCCTGAAAAGCGGCTATGTCCTGAATGAGGACTGATAGCCCCGTGGTATTCTGCCCTGCTCAGGCTGCTTTGGAATTATGTATGCCAGGCTCGATGCCACCTTTTGGGAAGAGCAGGAACATCAGTAAGCTGATGACTGGGGGGGGTCTAATGATGCCATACTAAGGCCAGGTAGAGGAATTGGAGATTTTTGGAAAGTGAAGATTGGGGGAGCCAAGATGAGGAGGTTCATAGCTGTTTTCAGATATTGGAAGGACTGGAATACAGATTAGATTTGTCCTGCTGTTCTCCAAAGGACAGGACTTGGAGAAGGGTCAGTATGAGTAACAGCTCCCCAAGAGGTCTTCATTCAGACTTGGATGATTTCTTTTTAGGGATGATTTGGAGGCAGATAGGGGTTTTCCAGATCTCTGGACCTGTGAGAATGCTGGGAGAAGGGACAGATTCCTCTGTTGTGCCTGGGCTCACTGTGTGGCCATCACTTAGCTTACAGACCCCTAGCCTTGGCAGAGAGGAGCTCCATTGAGGTTGTATGTGTGTTTGTGATAGAAGACTCAAGGTACCTCTCTGATCTCTTTCTTCCACCCTGGGTGATGGGGCTGGCCAGGCATTGGTGGTTAAAGGACCAATGAAAGTATGCATTGCTGACCTGCCTTGGGGATTCCATGCTGAGTCTGTTTTGCGTGGAGCTGGGTTATGTGGTGAGCCAGGCTCAGGCCCCGGAACCCCATCTCCTGCTGGATCTGGGCCCCTGCGGTGTTCTCTTGCCACAGCAAACCTGTTGATGCTGACGCTGTTCTTTCTTTCTTTTTTTTTGGTTTTCAGGCCGTGGATTCACAGATAAAGTTGATCGACTAAAACTGGCAGAAATTGTGAAACAAGTGATTGAAGAACAGACCGCCTCTCATGAGTCCCAGTAGCCACAGCCTCAGAGCATTAGTTTGTTTTTGTTTTATTTTTTACATTTTGAAAATTTCTTCCTTAACTGTACAAAGTAATTTTTATGTAAATTAATAAATCATAATTTCATTAAATTTCCATACTGCTGAAAGATGCTGTATAGGTGTAGATACAAGAATCATTGGTACTGTACTATTTTTTTAAGACAAGCTCAGTCCTTAGAGATAGACTGTGACTCTTGTATTGTTCATTTGTATGTCTCTCAGACAGGACAATGATGTCACCAAGATCCTTTGGCTTGTAATGGGTGCAGAAGCACCTTTCTGGTGATGAGCAGCTAAGGAGCTCCATGGACCTTCTTGCTCAGTAGAAAGCTGGAACAGGCTCTGTGGAGTAGAATTCCATCGGCGCCCTGTGTCCTCCCCCCTGACCTATCAGGGCTGGGACAGCTGGAGCACCTGGGGGGTGGGGGGAGGGGCCCTCTGGGAGAACCCAGCAAGCAGCTCCTCAGCCCGCCTGGCCTGTCATTGTGCCTGCCTTTGCTTGCGGGATTCTTTGGTGCAGAACTTGTCTTACTTCCTTTCCTGTTTTTCTTCTCGTTTTTCTAGGGTGGGATAGTAAGGTTCCCTAAGGTTTTCTCTGTGTGATGGTTAGGAATGAAGAGGAATTGAATAGTTTAGTAAAGACAGGTTCTAGTCCATTTATTCTTTTTCTGCTTGTACGGCCCTTAGCCTTACATTAGCCTTACTTTTCCAGTTTCTCTCTCGCTGTTTCCTTTTTCTCTGTTGGTGTTCTTCCTTCCTTGTTCCTCTGTTGATTCTAAACCTTGGTCGAAGGCTTGGAAGGCTGTGCATTGTATATATCTGTTGACTGAGACTAGAGACTTATCTCCTCAAATCTCTGCTCTTCTCTCAGCCTTTTTAGCTGTGTCTCTCCCTCCTGCTCCCATATGTTCACTCAATTGTCATAGCCACTCATGAGACTGAACAGAATTCAGAAAGTGGTTCTCAAAACATAGAACAAATCTGTTGTGATGTTTTTTTTTTTAATAAATGGAGGCCTTTAGAAAGACTTTGGTACCTATGTAGGCAAGCAGACTAGGTGATGTAACCTGAGATCCCGTTCAGGTAGGTTTGGTCCCTTTTGTAGCATGCAAGGCAGTCAGCTAGCACTGATAAAGGCGCTGGGCTCGGCCTTGGGGACACAGAGGCAAAAGCGCAGCAGTCAGTGCCTTGAAGGATCTTCCTTTCTGTCAGGACAAAGCAGTCTCTTAACCAGCAGGCCCTGACAAAGCCCCTCCTGCTCTGGATCAACCCCTCCTAGTGCCAGGCTCCGGGGTCAGAGGCCAAAGCGAGACTGACCTTGCTTTCGGGGAGCCCCTTAGAGTTCTGCATTTCCAGTTGGAAATTTGGATCCCTTGGGCTGCTGCTCCATGGCTGTTTACCTTTTCAAAGCTCTTTTCTGAACAGATCTTCAGATTGTTAGAACCACATGGGGCCAACTCTGGCATTTTGTAAGAAGGCCAGTGGCCATTTAGAGAGGTTCCTTGTCCCCGGGGTCCCCTTATCATGTTTCTGTCCAGCTCACCCAGCAAGGCTAGAGGCCAGTCCACTTTAGGCATGCTTTCTGCCATCAGAGGAGCCATTACATGGTCATGGTTACAAATAATTGTGTTCTCTCTTGACTGAGATCAGCAAAGCCCAAACCTGAGGGAGTTAAGGAGCAAAGTCTAATGGATACTTTTCTCTTTACTGATCCAAAAACCTAGTTTGGAGATAATCCAGGTCACAGGTAGTTGAAAAGACCCTGACGTCTGTCAGGAAAACCCCCAACTGGGTTGTTTCTGGCAGCCAAACATGAGGAGTTTCCCATCTTATGTCCTGGTGATAGAGGGGAGGTCCAAGGAGGAAATGGGGGTTGAGGCATCTAGGTGAGGGCTAAGGGAGGCACGAGGCTGTATTGAAAGCAGACACCTGTGTCTGAGGAGCACTGTCATCCCCATCTTACTATTGTTCAGCTGTTCCTTCTGTGGTGGCTTTGGGGACATCATCTCCACCTCAGAGTTCTGATGGGCCATACATTTCTGAAAACAATCACTTTGAACTCTCCTCATTTTTGTTAGGGCTGTAAGTGGTGAACTTGTGACCGTTGTGTAAGGGGCCTCCGAGGCAGTGATCAGTAGGTTACCTGTACTTTACCTTACTCTACATCGAACCAAGTGGAAATGTCTTGATGCCCACCAGAGGATGGAGCTGACACCGTATAGGTCCTGGGCTCTAAAAGAGCAGAGTGATTGGTGTGGGTGGTGGGGTTTGGTGTGCTTGCCTGTTGCCCTGGCCTCTTGGCCTCCTGGGGCTTGTACTTACTCTGAAGTAACAATCTCTCCTTTGTCGGTGAAGCAAAAAGCAGATGTGATCCAAACCTGAAGGAGACTTTCATGCGTTTCTTTCTTGTGTAAATATTAGGGAACATCCTTCTCTTGAGAGGCTTTGACACGTTATTGCTAATCTGTAGGGCTTGTGAATTGCAGAGTCAATAAGAAGACTGCTCCTGCCTGGAGTCATCAGGTAGAGACTGTCTTGACTTTTCCCCATCGAGTTATTTAGGCAAGCCATTGTTCTTTAGTGAAATGCCTTTGGGTCACCCAGAGTGACGTGTCTGGCAGGTGGCAGAGCCATCCTCCCCGTGTCCTTGTGTGTCTTTATAAGCTGATGTGTATTGGCAGGGAGAGGGTTGTCAGGAGTTGGTGTTTGAAGTGTGTGGATATAAGGAATTACCCTTCCCCCCTTCTTTTTTGAGAGTTCATGTTGAGTGTATTATCCATTTGAGAAAGGACCAATTTGAAGGATCAGTAGGTAAGAGTAGAGTAACATAAGGTCGAAGGTCAAATGATTATGATTTCAGGCATGTTATATCTAAAACAACTGTTTTAGAACAAAGATGGGATGTAATTTAATTTCTAATTATGCTTTAATCCTTTAAGTGAAAAAAATCATTAACTTAATTACCAAGAGAGGTAATAGATGTGAAGTAAGTTTTCAACTCATTAATGTCAGCTGTTACTGTGGAACATGGTGTAAGTGATGACTAGGGGCTGGCCTTGTAGTCAGGAGAACTGTTTTGTCTCTGACACACATGCTGGCTGGGTGACCATGGCCGAAGCACTTGGCCTCTCAGGGCTGCTGTCATTTACTCTGAGTCTAAAACTAGAAGGTACAGATGAGTTTGGGATTTGCCTCAAGTGCAGGGATTTTCCAAACTGGGAGTTTGCTACACCAGTGGAATAAAAGGTCCAAATGGTCCCTCCCCTACAAATGATTGCTCTTAAGCCATCCCACTCTTTGATTTCAAGATAATCACCCAGATATGTAATTGCAATGGTTTTTGTTGACATCCTGGAAGAATCTCTCCCCAGATCCTTCAAATTGAAATGTTCACATTGGACAATTTTAAAGGAATGTTCTTTTGTATGAAATGCAAAGACAAAGATGTGTCTAGAAATCATTTGGTCCTTAGAGGTGTTCTTCAGAACTAATGACTCAAGTATCTGACAGTGTTTATCTCCTTGTCAGATGATGAAGAGAAACTGTCATCTGTTCAAGGAGAAAAATGTTGTAAATTGATAATGAAACCATCACCCCAGATAGTTTGGTCTACAACAGTGATGGCGTGTGAGATATCACTTAGTACCTACCCTTCATTTCTGTGTCAGGTCAAGAGTGTTCTCCTTTTTCAGTGTTACTTGTATGCTTATTTTTATTTTGGAATCAGTATTATATTGTAAATATTCTACATTGTTGTATATAAAATGATTTTACTAAAGCTAAGAGATGCCGAGTCTTATTTTTAGAATAAAAGGGAAGCCATGGGAAGCCACGGGAAGATATTTGACTGTTCTCACCAGAAGGGTAGCAACCTTCTTATGGGTTCAAATTCAGATCTGCTACTTGACTATCTTTGGGCTGTTGGGTAGACACTCAGTCACCGGACTGATCCTTTTCTTTCTCTGGGCCTCATTTTCTCCTTCTGTAAAATGAAGGGACGGTACTATATAATTTTTAAAGACCCTTCTATTCCAGCTCTGAATCTGTGATCCTGTGTTTAAGTCACATGCCTTACAGCCTATCCATATTTGTTTTAGCAAATGACAGCAGATCTTTGTTACATATTGTGTACTTTCCTATGTAAATATGTGATGGAGTAGAAAACATTTTAAATTGTATTTATTTACAATTGTGAAATGTGTACACCAGAAATTATTTTTTAAAAAGGGGTTCGGGGGGGAACTCATGCACCTTTCTGCTCCTGAGAAAGTTTCCAATGAGAGAAAAACTCTGAATATGAAAGTTGGGTTGGGGGAGGTCTATGTCTGTATGGAGGAGTGGTGGTTTCTAAAGATAAGTACCCAATATTAATGGCCAACTCCAAAAGACCTTGGGAGCCAAAGGATTGTTGAATGTGGGAGGTGAGCAGAGAATAGTACTAGTTTTGGGGAAAGGAGTGTGAGCCCTCAGCCTTGGCTGCAGACCTGATCTGTCCCAGCACAACCCTTTTCAGTTCAGTGACTCTATCAAGTAAGAGATGTCTGCTGTGTGGGAATGGGTCACAGTGCCTGAGCTGTAGAAGAAAGGAAAGAATTCTTTTTTCTCTGAACCTTGTCCTTAAAACTGGGGTACTGGCAGAACCCACCGGGCGGGCAGAGGGAATTCTTACAGGGAGCCCACTTATCCAAGTATTACTAAAGCTGCTCTGGTTCTGGGCAGGTCACAGAGTCAGAGACTGTGAGAAACAAAAGGGAGATCAGCATGGGGAAGAGATAGCCGGAGGGTTTACCTGACCTGCCGGGATGCTCAGCGGCTGAAACCAACCACACTGCAGGCGTCACCTGGAGATCCGTGATTATGGACCATGTCAATGATGGGGTCTGGAACTGAGGTAAGATGCCAAGAAACAAGACCCAGAATTGTCAGCTGCTCCATGAAATCTGACCTCTCTCCCAGGAAGCTGCAGCCATGAGCAAGCCTGACATCCTACCTTAACAGACTGGTTCTCTTCTTGCTTTCAGGGGAGGTCCTCCCCAGTAAGTGCTGTGTCCTGGAATCAGTATGTTTCTTTAAAACAAATTGCTTTTTAAAAATTTCTGCACTGAGACACTCCAAAAACAAGCATTTCCACATACACAGTAGAATACAAAAAGAGGGTTGTATATGAAACTGAATCTCCCATCTCTCACCTCTTGCTTTTAAAAAGGAAAAGTATGTAATATTACAAATTCCACATATTACTTTAAAAACTGGTCCATTTTAATTTTCTTCCTTCTGAACTTCTTGCTGCACGTTAAAAAAAAATGGTTTCTTTTTAAGCAAGGCATTACTCTTGCCAACCCCACTTGTCTCCCCACTAACTCTGCATCCCATTCAGAACCAAGATGGGGGTGGGTAAGTTGTACAGTGAATAGAGCACTGGAGTCAGGAGGACCTGAGTTCAAATCCAGCCTCAGACACTTAACACTTACTAGCCATTTGACCTTGGGCAGGTCACTTAACCCCAATTGCCCCTCCAAAAAAAAAACAAAACTTTTTTTTAATTTAAAAAATAAAAATAAAAAATCAGAACCAAGAGAAAAGTTAATCATAGTTAAGCAAGACTTGACCCCACCCTGGAGCCATGTCCAAAAATGTCTATACCTTCAGTCCGTCACCTTTGTCAGGAGGTACAGAACAGAATCCATCATAAGTCCTTTGGACCATTGATTTGTCATTCCGCTGATGGTAGTCCTTGAGCCTTTTGGAGTTTTTTATTCTTACCATATTATTGTCTTTACATAAACTGTTCTACCCCCCACTCTTATCTGAAACAGACAAAGGGAGATTGAATACATACATATCATTTGGTGTACTAAATGGCAGCTGAGTGTTTTCCCTATCTGTCTCTGAGGCTTGAAATATTCTCTCTCTTCATGCCTGCCTCCTGGCTTCCCTGGTTTTAAGTCTCAGCTAAAGTTGAGTCCTCTGCAGGAAATCTTTCCCACTCCTCTTTAATGCAAGTGCTTTCAGTCTGACGTCTCCAGTTTTTCCTGTATATATCTTGTTTGTAAATAGTATTTTGTATGTTGTTTCCCATTTGATTATGAGTTCCTCAAGGACAGGACTGTTTGACTTTCTTTTTGGTCTATTACTTAGCACAATGCCTGTCACTGAATAAATACGAAATAAATGCTTACTTACTTGACTTGAAATACATCAAACTTTCTTTACCACTTCTTCCATATTTATATATTCTTAGCAAATTCCACCCCCTTCTTCCTTTCTACACTAGTGTATTTCTTTACCCTCCTTCCCCTCTTAAAATTCTCAGAATGGAGCCAATTCACCCCCTTTGTCAATTTTTTTTTCCTTTTTTTTTTTTTTTCTTTTTGGAGGGCAGTCAGGGTTAAGTGACTTGCCCAAGATCACATGGCTAGTAAGTGTGTCAAGTGTCTGAGGCTGGATTTGAACTCAGGTCCTTCTGACTTCACGGCTGATGCTCTATTCACTGCGCCACCTAGCCAACCCCGTCTATTTTTCTTATTTAATTTTCCCCAATACGTTTTCCAAGAGATTTCCATGTACTTTTTTCTTTTAAATATTTATTTTTTAACATTCGTTTTTTAAAATACCTGAGTTCCAAATTATCTCTCTCCCTCACCCATTGAGAAAGCAAGCAATATGGTTCCCATTGTACATGTGTGAAGTCATGCAAAACATTTCCACATTAGTCATGTTACAGAAAAATAAATTGAAAAGCAGTAGGCTATAATCTGCACTGAGAGCTCATCAGTTCTTTTTCTGGAGGTGGATAGCATTTTTCATCATGAGTCCTTTGGAATTGTCTTGGATCATTTTATCTCTATACATTATGAAGATATTAAGGTTCAGAAGGGATACTTGTTTTTTTCCCTTAATAAGAATGTTAGCACTACAGCATCATACAGATCCTTCCAATTGCTCAAATTAATTTACTTTTTAATGTTTCTCTTGACTCGTGTGTTTGTATTTCATACTCAGTTCTGACCTTTTCATCAGCAATCCTTGAAAGTCCTCTGTTCCATTAAAAGTATACTTTACCTCAGATTAAGTCATTCTTGGTTATAAACCTGTATTTGTTTTTGCTTTTTGGACTACTATATTCCAAGATCTCCTCTAGTTTATTGCATGAGCTTCCAGTTTTTGTGTAATCCTGTCTATAATCCCTTGGCACTTAAATTGCTTCTTTCTGGATGCTTGTGATATTTTTCTTTGGCTTTGATATTCTTTTGACTTTACTTTTTGGGGTTCCTTTTAGGAAATAGTGAATGCATTTCTTTTTTTTTTTTTTTATTCAATAGGGGTTAAGTAACTTGCTTAAGGTTACACGGCTAGTTATTTCTGGGTGTGGTGTTGAGTATCTGAGCCCGGATTTGATCCAGGTCATCCCGACACTGGAGCCGGTGCTCTTACTCGCTGAGCCACCTGGCTGCCCCTAGTAAATGCATTTCTATCTTCAGTTTGCCCTCTAGTTCCAATATATCTGGGAAAGATATCACTTATGATCTCTTGATAGAGAGTATCCAACTTTTTTTTTTTTAATTGTGGTTTTCAGAGTCCGGTGATTTTTAATTATATTTGTACTTGTTTTCCAGGTCAGTTGTTTTTTATATCAGATATCTTACATTTTCTTCTATTTTTTAAATCTTCAAATTTTGTTCTAATATTTCTTATAGTTGCATGCAGTGATTGATATCTGTTTCGTCTGTTCTGGTTTTCAAGGATTCCGTTATTTGAATCAAGTTTTCCTGATTATTAGCTATTTTCCCTTGAAATTTTTATTTTAGATATTCATACTCATTTTTTCCTTTGAAACTTTACTTATAGTTGTTAGGGGGTCACTTTCTCCTTCTAGGCTAGATTTTTAGTCACATTTAAGTCTCCAGTAATTTTTTCCACTGCTGATTTCTTTTTTGGTTTACTCATCTCTAACCTAATTTCTGAATTGGGGATTTATGCTAGTGCTGGACTTTGCCCCCTTCAGTGCTTTTGGTTGGGATGATCAGTGCTGCTTAATCTTATCCTCTGTTACCTTAGTTGACCCCGCTTACTGGAGCTAGCCCTTCCCCTTCCCTTCATCTTTTCTATTCAGAGCGTTGAATCTCTATGGCATCTCAAGACAGTTCTAGGGACCTCAGAACACCTGTGTGCCTAGACTGTCCCATGCCGAGTGCCACTTTGTTGGGCTGGTTACTAATGTTTCCCTGGGCTTACAAGGCCATTACTGTGGATTTCTGATGGTCCTAAAGATTTCTTACCACTCTGGGGCTTTCTGATCTTCCCTTTGCCTGGGGTTTTCTTGAAGGAGCTCTCTGCTCTTGTTTTGTCTGTATACAGAGGCTTACAGGCTCCCTCCAGTGGCTCCCTATCACTTCAGGACCAAATACAAAATCCACTGTTTGATGTTCAAAGCTCTTCATAACCTAGTCTTCCTCCCTGCCCCCCACCTTCCTTACCACATAGTCTTCAGTCCAGGAACTCTGGCTCTCCTCTGTACCTGGAATAGTCTCCCAATGAAAATTTCATCTACAGGAAGCCCTTCCCAACCCCTCTTAATTTTAGTGCCTTCAGGCTTAATGATGTCACACTTATCCTATATGTGGCTTGTTTGTATATATTTGTTTGTTGCTTATGCCTCCCTTTAGATTGCAAGCTTGAGGGCAGGGATAGTTTTGCTTTCCTTTCATCCTTTGTTATATTATCCTTGTATCCATTGCTCAGCAATGCCTGGAACAAAGCAAGCATTATAAATAAATGCGTATTGCCTGACTGCCTGACTGTGTGTGTCTTTGGCCTGTCTTCTGGTTGTGCTGGGAGGCTTGTCTTGTTTGCTTGTACTGGCATTGGCTTTACTGGCAGCCTCCCTTCATATTGCCTGTGGGCCTCTGACACTTTTTGTGCAGTTCTGGGATGGGAAAAGGCCCCTTACTGTAGTTGTGGAGCCATTTTTCAGTTTGATAGGAAGTTCATTAATTTCCTAGAATAGGTATGTGAAAGCTGAGGAGTCTGCTTCTGTTCAGGTAGCCATCTTGGCCAGAAGTTGAGTAAATTGTTTTTGTAGAATGGTCTTGCCTAGGTTTTCTTTCTGGGGAAGGAAGACTTTGTAGGAAAAGTGGTCTACTTGGTGCGTATGAGAAGCAAGAGGCAGATGATTTCACCTGAAGCTAAAAAGAGAGTGGTTTGTCAAAAACTTCCGTACCTTCACCTACCCAATGACATCCCAATGTAACTGGGTCCCTCCTGTCTGGCAGCATCTGCTTCAGTCTCAGGGGTGTCTGGACACATCACATACTTCCTGGATGAATGCCCACTTAGCTTCTGCAGAGTTAAGGCAGAAGAGACCCAAAAACTTAGAACCAGAGTGCAGAATCTAAAAAGAAGACCTGGAGGGGCCCCAGAATGAGGAGCTGTTGGATACTGAAAATCAGTAGTTCCAGACGTAAACTAGCAACATGGTCAAGATGGTCCTTGCACATATCAGTGCCTACAGACAGGATGTCGTGATAAAGGTGGTCAGTGGCTTTGAGAGGTCTGAGCCAGAAGATTCTGTGCACTTTCAGGAAGTCCTTTGCAATTTTCACCACTAGTGAGACCAGGGACAGAATATGATAATGTCCATCTCATTTTGGGACATGATCCTGGAACATTTGTAAACCTTGGTGATGCCTCCATGTAATGTAATGCCAAAAAAAGGCAACTTCCCAGGTTCAAAATACCAGCATAGGTGCTCTCTATTTTATTCAGTAACAAACCCAGAACAGAGAAGATCGAAACATGACATCATTCCAAATACAGCATTTACTAAGTGTGATTAAATAATCTCCAAGTACTACCCCACCCCAGGACCTTCCAATCATTCAATCAATTACAAAGTCTCTGTTCTAAATACTTCTCCACCCCTAGGCTATACCTTAATTAAGTCCACCACAAAGCCCCTTTTCTCAAATGGAGATTAGTTTCCAAACATAAGGTCAAAAGTTCCCCACCCCTGGATCACAATTGAATCTACCCCAGAGTTACATCAAGTTTAAACACAGCACTTAATACCCAAATGGAGGTCTTTTCTTCATCTTGACAGGAGGCAAGTTCTCAGCAATCTTAGTTCCTGGGGAGACAAGGCTTAGCAAAGCCACAAGATACATTGCCAGTCCCTTCATGAATTTATCCTCTGTCTGTAGAACAGTCCTAGAACCCCTGAACACATTAGCAAAGCCCTCTCCCAGGATTTCTGTAAACATGCAACAAGAAAATCCTTCTTCAGGGCTTCTGAACCAACAGAAAGGCTCCCAGACCCCTGCAACAACAGCACTGTCCCTCACCAGTGGACAGTATTCACTCTGTCTGCAGGACAGTCTCCAGACCCCTGCAACAACAGTACTGTCCCTCACCAGTGGACAGTATTCACTCTCTGTCTGCAGGACAGTCGCAGGCCTTCTTAGCGAACAGCCAGGTTCCAGGACTTCTTCAACAAAAGGACAGTCTTTTACCAGTAGACAAATCTGGCAAAATAACATCAAAACAGACAGACAAAGTACCAGCAAAACAGCCATGTCTCCTCAGTCCTTGGCAGCTCAGGGGGCAGGTCTCAAAAGTCCAGGGCAATTCAAAGCGGCCACCAGCAATTCTCTTAGTCTCTCTCTCTCCACAAGGTGCTGCTTCCAAAAAGATCTTCCGCCTCTCTCTTGTCTCTCCAAATCTACATCACCAGCTCCTCCCAATTCAGGACTTTCTTTTCACATCAACAAGCCCATCCCACAGGTGGGATTAACAAACTCTGGGTTTTAACACAATCAATTTGAAAACCAAGCCAATACAGGGGAATCTTTAATTGCCATTACTATCACACTCCATTAGTAAGGGTCAAATGCTTCTCTCCTGATGATGCCCTTAAGTTTGCAACATTCATAGTTCAGTGCGATCTCATCCACAGTCCAGGCATGAAGCAGGGCCTCTTGGCTTTCCTGAGTCTAGACCAGAACTCCTGCATCATGATTAGATTTGTTACCTTTGAGGGTAGTGTTAGTGACTGGTTCACATTCTTTCTGTGAACTTCTGTCTCCCCACAAAGGATCTTGCCCTTATCAAAAACCCTGCCCCAGGTTAATGGAGGCTCAGGAAATCCTTCTCTGGAGACTGGAATAAATAAATGAAGGCAAGGAGGAGGCATTCAGCAGGATTGTGGGAAGGACCACTGCGGCCAGACAAGGAAGGGCTCAGACTGCTTTTGGACACTGCTGCTGAGAGTTCACTCCCAGGGGATGAATATGACCTTCTTGAGTGCTTCGAGGGCACTTCTTTGTGGCGCCAAGCAGACACCTACAGGCAAGATGGTGATTGCTGCCAGTGGTGGTGCAGGAGTCTAGACAGCCAGCGTATGGAGACGTGCCTTTTGGCATGCCTTATTTTGGGATCAAATGCAAACTAATACACGAACATGGAATGGAACCGGAGAAAGTCCATAGGGATGACTAAACTGGTCACATCAATGGAGCTCTTACCTTATGAGGACAGGCCGAAAGACTTCAGTTTGGAGAAGTGAAGCCTGAGAAGGAAAAACTGGACCAAATGGTAAACGTGGACTGATTCCAAAATTCCAGAACGAGGGAAACACCCCTTCCCCCCTTTTAGCTTTCTTTTATATATTATCTTTCCCTGTTATAATATGAGTTCCTTGAAGGCAAAGATTCCCATCCTTTTTACTTATAATTTTACCCCTAGTGCTTGGCACACAGTAAGTGCTTAATAAATTCTCTTCTTTGGCTTGACAGGCACTGTATTCCAGCCAGGCTGGCCTCTATACTCTTCTCCCATAATGCTTTGTACTGACTCTTACTTATGCCTGGAATATTCCACCTCCTTCTCTTGGAATCCCTAGCTGCCTTTGAAACATGGCCTAGATTCCCTCCAGTTCATGTTTTCACCGACCCAAAAATTTACCTTGTATTTACTTTGAATATATTTTATGTTTATATACATATTGTTTCCCTGCAGTAGAATGTAAGCTCCTTGAGGGCAGGGACTCTTCCATTTCTGTCTTTGTAGCCCTGCTTTCTGACACAGTGCCTGGCACACTAGTAGGCTGTTAGTACATTATTGATGAATTGAATCAGAGGAATTCCCTGAATAACTCGATGAATTTACAAGGAGATAGAGTCTTTGGGCCTTTGATTACCATTCCCTATGAAGGGAATGCCCCTTTGACCCATTCTGATTTCCTTGTGGATTGGTTGGTGATGAATTAGTTGTCTCAGAGTATTGTGGGAAGAACCACTCCTTAGTGTTGTGGTAATTAATGGAAGTTGATTGCACCATCAACCTTTTTTTTTTCCTCAGTGACCTCCTCAGAGAGCCAAAGAGCTAAGAATAGAGCTGGTTTCTGGGGACAAGGATGAGGTTACTCTTCATCCCATAGGAGCTGCTAGTGACTGGTTTGTGCTAGAGGTGTCTATGTTCTCCATCACATGGCCCAAAGGTGGTGGACCCAACCTTGAAGAAGCAGCAATATATCTTTCAGCCCAAGAGATGGCAATCATGGATAGAGGAACCATGTCTGAATGGTGGAAGTTCTTGAACTTCAGCTTTCTGAAGGAACAGTTTCTTAATCCCAGCCTTCTGGGTAGAGGAGGGAAGATTTCCTGGTCCACTCAATCTTGAATTTCAGTATTTTAGCAAGTGAAGGTCCTAGGCAGCCCCAATTCCTTGAGGTACATGAGATATCACATCTGGAGGAGGAATTGGGAGATAAGGACACAACATTGGGGAGCCACACCTCAACTTTGCCCTCTACTGTTACTGTGAGGTTTTTGGACAATTAAAATCCAGAAGGAAAGGAATTAACTCTCTAGGAGTCCCAAAAGTGTTTTGTTTCCAGGAGAGTTGACTAAACTCAGAGTACTACCATAAGGCTGGAGGCCTGTATGAGTTTCTGGAGGCGAAAGTGGAAATATTCTGTATGGGGACGAAATTTGTTTAGCAACGCCAAGTGCATCTCTCTTTTGGAGCAGTCCAAATCCTCAGTATGGTACCATAAGACTTGATACCTTTATGAATTTCAGGAGTGAAAGTGAGACTTATTGGGATACTAGGAGGTTGGGTTGGAGCAACACCAGATGGGTCTCCCCAGAGGAGTCTAAGCCCTCAGGGTAGTATTATAGGTCTAGTGATCTATAAGGGTCTTCTGGAGGTGACCAAAGGATTCACTGGAATGTTGTGGGGGTGCCTCCCTGGCTTTCTTTACTGCCATTAACTCAAGCCGTCACAGGCTATGTTCCTTCCACCCCCATTTGTTAGGGGTCGGTGAGAGCACCTCAATCCATTTAAGCACTTGACACAGTACCTTTTACAGAGGGATATTTACTTCACAGCTGTGGCAAGAACAGAGGTACAAACATTTCCCCCAGTAGTTCGAGGAGGAGAGAATGTTCTCTCCTATGCCTCAGTCTCTGGGGAAGTACTCAAAACTTGGCTCAGTTCCTATAAAGAACTGGTCTTTCCAAGCTCACATCTAATGGCATCGTTGTTAGCAGATGAGTCTTTCAGCCAGGTTGGAGTCCTGAATGCCACTCTCCAAAATTACTCCTTGTTCCTTGGGACATCAGTGCTGCGCTGACCAGCCTGGATTCTGACTCTTGAATTCCCATGGCTCTCTCTCTTGTGGTCAGGCAACCCACTCTCTACAGCATCTGAACCCAAATGGAAAAGAATGCATGCAAAACCCAGGGAGAACTTGGGGCCACATGGCCTAAGACAGACCGCTCGAAGACTTTTCTTCCCCTCAGAGCGTGGTCTCATGGATGCCATGAGCAAAAAATCAGAGTTCCTGCAGACACAGAGGAAGCAGAAACAGCCAAAGCTCGCTTTTGAAGATGCTACCAGTTTTAGCTATGCAGCGAACTGAAAAAGACTTCAACCAACCGCATAATTAGCCAACTGGACTTAGTTACAGAATGTCTGTGTCTGCTCCAGGTTCTCCTGAAAGCAGGCTTACAGGGCTCTTCACATGAACAGATTGCATTAAGGTAAAAAGTTGGTAGGCTTTGACCATGGTCTAGACTCCCATTTCAAAAGAAATACACATGCACACACTTATACATGTCTGTATGTACTTATACACACATATGTATATCGTGTGTGTGTAACTGTAGTTAATGGGTCTCAGGTTTACCATTTTCTTAGAATAGTCAGAGAGGGATGGTTTTAGGGTCTCTGGGTGTGCCAAAAATTAAATGACCACTGTTCTGTTTGCTGAAGCAAACTGCTGGCTGACCTTTTACCTCAGTTCTAAACCTTTGCTACATCTCAACTGAAATTGTTTTTCTTATTTGAGATTACTACAAATCATAACTCCCAAAATGGCTTATGAAGGACATATTTTCCAAAGCCATGGAGAAATTCTGCCCCTTTTTCTAGACCCTCTGCCCAGGACACCATGCTGCCTCTCAGGTCAAAGCTATCATTCTATCAATGTTGAATAAACTGGTCCATTTTGTAAAATGATTGGGGTCTGGAAGGAACCTGAGAGATCACCTAGATCTGCCTCCACATCAGACAGATGAGGAACCTGAAACACAGAGAAATGAACAGACTTGCCTTAATCACAGTGCTGACAGAGGCGCGACGTGAACCCCAGTCCTCTAACACTCAAGTCCCTTTTCATTGCACTTTGCTGATTATAGATATGTAGTCCATTAAACAAACAAACACAAATGAAAGCCCAGGCCATATTCTACTGATATGATGACCAGCATCCCAAGAATTACAAAATAGCAAAGGAAAATGTAATCTTAGCATTAAAATAGAACATAAGAAAATTATTTATTACATAGATTCCTAGAATTCAGCATTGGAATAGACGTCAGAGACTCCACTAGGGTCTAACCTCTCCCTGCATAGAGAATCTGACCAAGGGGCCCTTCTGCCCCCACTAGAGTACTTTCAGAGATGGGACTCCAGACCTCCCATGGCGGCCTGTCCAATTTCTGCTCAGCTCCATCAATTAGAAAAGCTGCTCTTTTTAAGCAGGAATCTGCTTTTCTGCACTTTCTGTGTACTCATGCCTGTGCTCTAGACCCTTATTACAAAAGAAACACATACGTACACACTCAGTCATATGTGTATGTGCCTAGGGTTTGTAGGGCCAAACAGGATGAGTCTAATTCTTCCAGGTGACAGGTAGGGAAGTGATTGATTATTTTCCTGTTCATCTCCAGCCCCTTGCATGGTATATGGTGATTTAGGTGCTTAATATAAGTGAATGAAGAAATCTCCTTTGCTCGGAAGATTGGGGAGGTTGGTGGGGCTTTTTTTTTAAAGATGGTAACCAACAAATTTAAACCACATAGAGTCAAGGTCTTGGCCAAGGGCTCTTGGGGTGAATTGTCATTGGGCTCAGAAAAGGATAGTTGGACTTTGGACATGGAAAAGCTGCTAAGTTTATGTTTGATACTCTGTGCTGAGTTGGATTGAATTGTTGAATTGGTCTTCAACCTTGGTTACCACAGGGACCAGATCCATTGCCTTCTTTCAGGCATCACTATCTATCTATGCTGCTGTGCCTACTTGGTGCTGTTCCCTGAACCTTTGGAGAGGCTGATTTCTCTTTGGGACTTTAGAACTTCAGTTTCAATTCGATATTGGCAAATTAGTACTTGCCAGATAGGAGGGTGCAGAGTCTGTTAATTCTTCCAGAGAAAGTGGGAATTGGGGCAGAAAGGGCAGGTTCAATCCCTTTGGGACATTCTCTGGTCACCAGCAGATCAGTGGCCAACTCTTAAAGCCCTTTTGGAAGCAGAAGAGGCCCTGAATCAGGGAGGGACAGTGGAACAGGGCAAAGAATGGTATTGGTTTTGGGAAAACAAGTAGTGAGGAAAGTTCTGGGCCCTGGCCAGATCTCTGGGCCCCACCTCTGGAACTCTTAAGATTCAAAGACTGGGAAGAGTAACGGATGCCCTGAACAGGTGGGGGAGGGGTCTATGTCCAGAGTGTCTGGGGCTAAGAATGGAGCGAGAGATGGTATTTCTTCTTTTACCTATGTCCGCCCCGAGCTAGCCCACGGGTTGTCCCTCTGTGGTCATAGCTGTCTACAAAGGCCAAAGGAGCTTACTGGGAAACACTACCAGGGAAACATTGAGGCTACTGCTCTTGTATGGGGGCCACAGAATCAAATACCATCTAAAGGGAAGAAGGGAAGTCAGCAGGTCAGGGAGGAAGCCAACAGAGATCTCGGAAATACTGAGGTTGGTGGCCATCAAGAACCTACAGAACTTAGAGAAATGACCATGTATTTGAGAGTAGGGACCAAGGTCAGGACAGCCACCTGCATCATTAGTTACTTCACTTAAGTTATATCTGTGACTGCGGCTCCAGTTAGGGTCCCTGAGAAGCAAACGATCACGAATGAGGTTGAGAGAGAATTTGCAGGACTCCCCAGATGAGGGATTTGGATCTCGTGCTGGGAGCCTATCACATCAGGCTGGGGATCTTCTTGTTACTGGTGGACATTCTTTTCCCAGGTATTTATGGTGCGTTGGAATCAGTGCATCACTCCTCCTATGAAATCATCATCCCCAGAAAATTAACATTCAGGGACAAGGAAGATTCAAAAGCTAAACTGTCATATGCACTGCTGATGAAAGAGAAAAGACAAATTATTCACTTGAAGTTAAAGAAAAGGTTGTTTGTTAAGAATTTCCCCGTCTACACCTACTCCAAAAGTGTCCCAAGTTTAGACATGCCTTTTATCCCAGATAATTGTCACTATGATGGATACATAGAAGGTGAGCTGGGGTCCATCGTGTCTGTCAGCACCTGTTCAGGCCTCAGGGGCATAATGACCATCCAGAAAACAGTCTATGGCATTGAGCCCATTGAAACATCGCGGCAATTTGAACACATCTTATATCGCATGGATGGGCCCCTCCACAGCTCCTGCAGAATGGCCGCAGAAGAAGACCAAAGATTCAGAAGCAGTGTGCAGAAACAGAGAAAGGAAGAGAAAGAGACTCTGGAAACTGAGGCCCTGAACTACATGTGGTCACACACCAAGTACGTGGAGATGTTTGTTGTCGTCGACAATAGGCGGTTCCAAATGTGGAACAGCAACGTGACCAGGACGGTCCAGGTGGTGGTGGACGCCCTTGCCCATGTTAACACCTACAGCCAGGGAATCCATGTCAAGGTGGTCCTGGTGGGTTTGGAGATCTGGACAGAGAGGGACCAGGTGAGGATTGCTGGGGACTTGCGGGAAGTGCTGCACAATTTCAACCAGTGGAGACAAGAGAAGCTGGTCGGTCGGGCAAAGCACGATGTCGCACATCTCATAGTGGGCTATGAACCGGGAGAGGCCATGGGGGAAGCATTTCTCAATGGGGCCTGTGTATCTGAGCTTGCGGCAGCGGTAGACTCTTTCTACCATGAAGATCCTGCTCTGTTTGCCTTGCTCATGGTGCATGAGCTGGGCCATAACCTGGGC
>NW_027187465.1:21144944-21176024 GCF_028583685.1 Petaurus breviceps papuanus | reverse complement strand
TGGGGGCAGTGTGGACAGTGGCCCCCCTCTGGAGGTCGGTACTTCCCTGGAGGTCAGAGCCCCACTCCCTGATCCAAACAGCTCTCCCACTCAAGCCGTCCACTTGGATGCACCTCGTGCCATTACCCCTGGTGCCAAATCTGAAATACACGAGATAGGTTCTGAAGCCCCCCTTCTCAGCTTTGGTCCCACCATTGAGGGTGGCATTGCAGACGACATAAACTCTCCAGAATGTTCATCCAACCAAGTTTACAAAAAAGTCCCAGCTATCACTGTTGTGCTCTCAGCCTTGATTGTCAATGTGGTGCTTCTCATGGCACTGCTCTCCATCATCTTCGTGCTCTTTTTCTACCAAAACATCCCTTGGTCAACTGAGGATGATATAGAATGCACTGAAATTTGCGAAGCTCAGGTGAAAAAGAATCTGCCTCCTCCATAACGGGGCTGATGTGCTCAGCACGCCATGGATAGCATGTATGGAGTGAGGTGCTGGGACACCTGCCTTCCCGGGAGTAATGGTGCCCATGGCCTGGTCAGGGCTCCAGGAATGGCACGCACCAGAGAAGTGGAAATGGGACGACTGTCCAGAAAAACATGTGCATTGTTTTCCTTGAGACAGAGAGGGTTTAAATAAAAGAATAAATTAAATGGTATCCTTAGCTAATGTATCTTTTCAGGTGACTTAGAATTGTAGGAATACTCTGGAAGGGGATGGGGCATGACTCAGTCACAGAGAGGCCAGGGACCTTCAATGGCACAATTGCCTGGCCTCACTGCTGTCCTTCCCCCAACTGGACTCCTTGAATCCACTTGGGAAATGGTACTTGCGTCCCTCGGATCAGCTACCTTTCTGACTAGTTCCTATCTTCTCTCTTCTAAACCTGATGCCTCACCCTTTCTGCTTATAATATCCCCTAGACAGTCCTCTGACCTGCAGATTCCTTGACTTTCTGATATCCTTGGGGAATCACAAACCAGCGGTGTAGCACCTAGCTGTCAACAGCAAGCTAATTCTTGCTCACCTAGTTCAGAGTGATTTTTCTTTGCCTCTGGAGCCTTGGTGTTCTCTCTAGCCCCAGCCTCAGCCTTATCTTTATGCTAGGGTGGCCCCACAACTGGAGAAGCCCAAAGCTACTTTCTTATATGACTTCATAGAAAGTAAATGATGTTTTCTCAGGGTAGACTCGGGAGAAATCTAGAGACTTTTGCTCATAAAGGGCCTCTCAGGTTATTTCTTTGATTTCTTCTCTGTAAAACTTTCTTTCCATAGATCATAGAATTTGGAGCTGGAAAAGACCTATAATATGATCAAGAACTGTTTCCCCCTCCCCAATATATATACCATCATTCCCTATGCACACAAATTAACAAATGAGAAAACTATGACATTCAGTGACAGGCCCATGGTCCCAGATGTAGTACCTGCTTAGAACCTGGGAGATGCTGGCTCACCTGGGGTAGGACTCCTTTCACCCAGAAATTTGCTTGCTTTAAGAAAGAAGCATCTCCCACCCTATGGTAAGAGAATATAGAATGATGGAAAGAATTCAGGACTAAGAGGCAGATGCCTGAGTTCAAATTCCAGGTCAGCCTCTTACTCTTTGTGTGATTTTAGACAATGCCCTTGACCTCTCTGGATGCTGTCCATTTCTTCTTCTGTAAAATGAGATTTGGGCAGTCCTTTCCAGGTCTAAACCCATGATCCACGTTCCGGCTGCATTAATTTGTGAAAAGAACTCTTGAATTTTTCCTAGTCAAACCCAATTGTGTGAGATATTTGAGGAGTAAGGTATTATTTTGAGCTTTCAATAGAAGGTGACCCCTAGGGTAAGCTTTGATGGGAAGGAAAGATTTTTTTTTAATGTATATTTTATTTTTTTCCTCAATTACAGGTAAAAACAATTTTTATCATTCACTTAAAATTATTTTTAGTTCCAAATTCTCTCCCATCCTCCTTTCCTCTCCCCCATCGAGAAGGCAAGCAATTTGATACAGGTTATACAAGTCATGCAAAACATTTCCATGTTATTCATGTTGTGGAAGAAAATACAGACCAAAAAAAACCCCAAGAAAAATAAAGAAAAAGTATGTTTCAATCTACATTCAGCTTCCCATCAGTTCTTTCTCTGGAAGTGAATAACATTTTTCATCATAAGTCCTTCAAAACCATCTTCGATCTTTGTATTGCTGAGAGTAGCTAAAACATTCACAGTTGATCATCACACAATGTTGCTGTTACTGTATACAGTGGTCCTCTGTTTCTGTTCTTTTCACTTTGTATCAGTCCATGTAAGTCCGGGTTTTTCTGAGCGCAATCTGCTCATCATTTCTTATAGCAAAATAGTATTCCATCATAATCAGATACAACAACTTGGTCAGTCATTTGGGAGGATTTTAACAGTCAGAAAACGGGGGGAATCTATTCCCAGCATGGGATATTGTGTGGTAAAGGGCAAGTTAATAGACCAAGGTAATTGGGAAATAGCTTGTAATATATTTGGTAGGGGGATTCATAGAAAGTTTTTGAATGGGGAGGAGAAGGGAGCAAGCATTTACTAAGCACCCTACTGTATGCCAGGCACTGTGCAAAGAGCTTTACATATATTATCTCATTAGATCTTTATAATAACCCTGAGAAGTAAGTGCTATTATGATCTCCATTTTACAGCTGGGGAAACTGATAGAGGTTAAGTGACTTGGCCAGGGTCACACAGCTAGGAAGTATCTGGTGTTAGGTTTGAACTCAGGCCTTTCTGATTCCAGACCCACTGCTCTTAATTCACTGTCTTGCCTGGCTGCCTCAAATAATAACAAGTAATAGTTATAACATGATTGGATTCTTAATACAGGAAGTTTATTCGGTTTCCATGTGAAGGATGGATTGGAAAGAGGAAATGCAGGAGGCAGGGAAACCATTTAGGTAGCTCTTACAAGAGTATAGGCAAGGAGTGATAAGGGCCTTAAATAAGGCAGGAGCCATTGGAATAAAGAGAAAGGGACAGATCTGAAAGATATTTCAGACATATAACCCATAGACTTTGAGGCGCTCAGGAAATGGGAAAGACAGAAAGTGAAAAAGTCAAGATAGCCCAAAGTTTTGAGTCTTTATGACTGAGAACAGGTGATGCCCTCAAGAGAAACACAGAAAAACAGAAGAGGAATAAAATCTGGGAAGAAGATACTGATTTTAGTCTGGGACATTCAGGTGGAAATATGCTATGGAGGGCTGAAATAAGGGCTTCAAGGGCAAGGACTAAGCTAGAGATTGTTTGAGGGATTAGCTTTCATGGAGTTTAATCAGAATCCCCAAATTGTAGAGATGGGACTTCAGAGGCCATATGGTCCAACTGATACCCCCTAAAAGAATCCCTGCTCCAATGCATCCAGCAAAATGTACAGGGTATCACGTGATGAAATCCAGTAATTCGCAGGAGACAAACCTTAAAGGAGCCAACAATAAATGTCATTGTTTCAAAGTGCAGTAAAGACAATAGAATTTATCCAGAGCTTTACAAATCTGATCTCACTTTATCCTTTCAATATCACTGAGAATTTTTTATATTTCAGTCATGTCCAACTCCCCATGACCCCATTTTGGGTTTTCTTGGCAGAGAAACTGGAGTGGTTTTGCCATTTCCTTTTCAGCTCATTTTATAGTTGAGGAAACTGAGGCAAGCAGGGTTTAAGTGACTTGCCCAGGATCCCACAGCTAGAAACTGTCTGGGGCCATATTTGAACTCAGGAAGATGAGTCTTCATGACTCCAGACCCAGCATTTTATCCACTGCACCACCTAGCTGCCCCCAAACCCTGAGAATAGCTCCCCATTTTGTAGATGGACAAACTGATCAGTGTCCCACAGATACCAAGTGTCTGGAACTAGACTTGAATCCAGATCTTCCTGATGGTAATGTCATTCAACGGCCTCTAATGTGGGGAGGCCAATATTACTACTATAACTTATTATTACTGTCATAGGATATCATTTATACAGGGTTTTCAAGTTTGCAAAACAGCTAATATATATTATTTCAAGTGTTATTGGTATACTATGATAGTAATCATAGTAAGAAGTAGTAATAGCAGTAGTAGTAGTAGTAGTAGTAGTAGTAGTAGTAGTAGTAGTAGTAGTAGTAGTAATATTTGCTTCCTTGCATCATATACCATATTGGATAGAGTGCTGAAATTAGCATCAGGAAGACTTGGACCCACATCTACCATTGCTCATCTATGAAGCAGAAATACATTCCCTCCCCTAATGTCAGAAGGCAAGACATAAAAGGAAAAGTGATAAGCAGGTGAACAGGGAGGCATTCATTTGGGGCCATGGTGACTAAGTCTAGAGAATGAAGGATGACTGGTCTAGAGCCCTTCCCTAAAATGGAGGTTCTAGGCAGAGTTAGGAGGCAACTCAGGTGCAGGGGCTAAGTCCAAAGAAAGAGGGATGGCTGGTTTGGATGACCTGGGTGACCCTTCATTTCTCTAGGCCTCAGTTTCCTCATCTGTTAAGTGGGCTAGGATCCTGTGATTCCCTACACCATCTTTGAGATATGGACATCCAGCCTTCCCTTGAGAACACCTCCTGAGGGATGATATACTAAAAACAATACCTGTCACTTGTAGAGAATTGTAAAATACACAGAATTTCATTAGTAGTTATGTCCTTTGGTTGAGCCTCACCATTCCCAAGGCAAGTCTTTGGAACTTCCATCCATTGTTCCAAGGCTGGTCCTCTGGATCCAGGCAGAACAAGGTTAGTCCCTCTGCCATTGGTCGGCTCATCAAATTCTTGGAGAGACACACATCATGTTTCTCCCCTCCCCTGAATTTTCTCCTTTCTAGGCTAAAAATCTCCAGTTTCCTCTAGAGATCTTCAACCCAAGAGAAGAAAGTGTAGGGGTGGGTAGAGGGGCAGAGCTAGGAACCTCATCGCAGCCATTTAGTTTTAGACACTCACCAGCTGTGTGACCCTAGGCAAGTCACATAATCTCTGTGAGATCCAGTATTCTCACCTCTAAAATGGGGATAGTGAGAATACCTAACTCCCATTTTGAGAGAATCAAATGAAAAAAAGGAATGTTGATGAAACATGCTATCCATGACGGAAATGGTAGATTTAGAGTGAGTAGCATGTGCTGTCTCAGGAGGTGGTGACCTCCCTGTCATTGGAAGTTCTTCAAAGCCAGATGAATTTGTTGGGTCTCATGTGTGTTTGCTTGAGGCCATAGGTTGGTGCATTCAGCTCACCTGAGCTGTTTTTCTTAGGCCAAAATTTCTCAAGCTCAGATTTTTTTTTTAGGGGAAGGAGAAAAAAGGATAGAAAGGAAGTCCTGGGAGCCAAGTAGCCAAGGGGCCAAGGGACCAGGGAGATGCTGGGAAGGAAAATAATTTAGCCCTTATGTCTGAAAGGTGGGGTGACTTGACTGGTAACTGATCCAGAAGATTTAGGGTTATGTTGAAAAAGTTCCAAGGGAAAAAGGAAGAGAGTATAACATCTTGAGCCCAGGTGCCCTGTCCTGTTCCTAAAGTCCCCCGTCCCCCTTGGAAGCTGCTTTTCCTGTCTGCCAATGATCCCAACCTTCTCAAAGGGATCTGACTCTCAATCTTAGTCTCCTCATTGAGCACCTACATATTCCCACAACTCAAGAAAGACCCCAGTTCTGTGTAGCCCCAAGCTCAAGCCAACATCTCACCTGGATTTTTCACTTAACTTTTTATTCAAATGATTCCTGTTCCAAATAACACCCTTACTTCCAAAGCATGATTTGGTGCCATTCAACAGGTACTGGGAGATGGCATTTCCTTGTTGGCCAGCCCAGTCTCAAGCCTTCTCCTACAGATTCTTCTTACATGGCGAGCCTTTGGCGTGCCTTTCTGGGCCTTTTTTTGGGGGATTTCTTTTTTCTTTTTTTCCTTATCACAGTGCTTTTCTGAACATAGGCCAGGATGATGAGGTACCAGATTATACTGTTTACAAGGAGGATGAGGGTAACCAAGAATAAGAAAATGGCCAGTATTTTTTCCCTGTGTCCTTTTCTTGGGACCTTGCTGGAAGGTGTGATGATAATCCCTGTGGGATCAGTAGGCTCATTCTGTGATGGGGAGGTGCTGATTGGAGGGGGAATGGTGGTGGTGGTGGTGGTCTGGGGAGTAGTGGTGGTAGTCCAGGGAGTGGTGGTGGTGCTGGTGGTAGTCTGGGGAGTGATGGTGGTGATGCTGGTGGTCTGGGTAGTGGTAGTGGTGGTCTGGGGTATGGTGGCGATGGTGGTCCGGGGTGTGGTGGTTGGGCGAGTGATGGTCTGGCGAGTGGTGGTCCGGCGAGTGGTGGTGGTGGTCCGGGGTGTGGTGGTGGTAGTGGTGGTTATAGTTGGAGGAGGGGGAATATAGATTCGAGGAGGGGGCCCACTGTCCGTACTACCCCCATCACCTCTGGCCTCACAAGTCGGAGGTGCGTAGCCAGCATCACAGTGGCAATGTCTCAAGTTGTTACACACCCCTCTCCTGTGACATTTGGTACCTGGATTACACTCAAGCCTGAGTAACCTTGTATTAGAGCAGGAATTGTTGAGGCACATCTTGTTCGGGCCACACACGGTACCAGTGTGTACTTCTCCTTTATCAGTGATATCAATCCCCTCATAGAGGTCTGCCCCCCAGCACCAAGTGTTTTCCTGGAGCACCTGGATAAAGGTGTTGTGGTCCTTCATTTTGGGGAGCTTCTGCACATTCTCACACATAAGCTTCCCACACTTGATGTCTTTCTCAGGACACTTCACAAAAACCTTGTGCAGCCCGTCATTAAATTCACTGCCACAGTTCCCAAACCGGTCCCCTCTGGTGTTTGTGAACCGGTAGCAACTATCCCGGGCAGACCTGGCGCCTTTGCCAAAGATCTCAACACATTGTCGATCCAGTCCCTGACAGCGCCCTTCATAGCAAAACCCTTGACCTCTGCATGGGGTGCCATTTTGTTTGTAGACATCTGGTTGGCACCACATGGAGGTTCCATTGCAATATTCAGGGAGGTCACACTCATCCCTGCTGGGGCGGCAAATCCTGCCCCTTAACTGAAATTGGCAGCCTTCACAGCAGGGCCCGAAGGCGCAGGCGGACCCTCTCACCATTTTGCATGTGGGGAGACAGCAAGGGTCCCTTGCACAGGTCTCCCTACTGCCACAGTCACATTCTTCCCCTCTGTCTAGCACTCGGTTCCCACAAATTGACAGCCTCATTATTTTTTTGGCTTCTGGTTTGTCAAAGAGGCAGGACCCTCTGAATACCCTCAAGTATTCATAGAAGTCATCCTTACTGCAGTTACTATAATGCTTCTCATGGGTGATAAACTCATGCATGATGCAAAAATAGTGTTTACCGCACACGCAACCCCTGTGGTCATGCAACATGCCTATGTTATGGCCCAACTCATGGGCCATGAGGGTAGCAAAGCGAATCACGTCTTCATGATAGAAGGACTCGATCGCCGCAGAGTTCCCGAATACACAAGCCCCTCTGTAATAGGCATCTCCCACTACATTTCCAGGATTATGCCCTACGATCAGATGGGCGACATCATGAATCGCCCTGTAAACAAGCTTCTCTTCCCTCCATGAATTGAAAACGGGAAGGGCTGCCCTCATCTGAACCGGAAGGCTGATGGGATTTCTCTGCATCCATATCTCCAAACCGATCAGCACGACTTTGAGGTTGATCTCATATGTGTAGGTGTTGACTTGTGAGATGACGTCCATTACCATCTGGGTGGTCTTGGTCACATTTCTATCCCACATTTGGAACCTGTTCTTGTCGACCACGATGAACATCTCCATGTACTTGGTATGTGACCAAATATAATTCAAAGTTCTCGTCAGAGTGTCCTCCCCTGATTCATCAATGTCAACTTCATATTCTTCCCCTTTTAAACGGCCCTTGAATTTGAGAGGTCCTCTCTTAGGCCCCTTGCAAGTATCTGATGTGCCCTTTTTCATTTCATACAGGATGTGTTCAAACTTACTTGAAGCATCAATGGGCTCAATATTATAGGTTGTTTTCTCTATGGTTATTATACCCTTGAGGCCTGAGCAGGTACTGAGAGAAACAAGGGACCCCAGATCACTTTCCACATATCCATCATAATAGCAGTCCTTTGGGAGAAAAGGCATGTCCAGGTCTAGCTTCCCATCATAGTATGTATAGACAGGGAAGTTCGTGGCAAACATCCCTCTCTTTTGTTTCAGATGAATCACCTGCCTCTTGCCTCTCATAAATACTGAATAGGAGATTTTTCCTGTTCCTTCTTCCCCTTCCCCAGCCGTTAATCTCCTGGGGATGACTATTTCATAGGAAGAGTAATATACTGACCCCAAGGCACTGTGAATGCCAGGAAGGAGAACCATTATTAACAGAAGGAAGAACCCCAGGCTGGAAGGGGAGGACCCCAGCCCAAGACCCCACTCCGACATCTGGGGCACTCTGAAAGAAAACTCTTCTTTCTCCTCATCCATGACCTCTTGGCTCCCCAGGAGGGGAGTCAGGGGGTATAACTTGGGCTACATCCCCAGACATGACCCAAGTGAAGCAACTGATGGTGCTGCTGGGCCTCTGCCCTTTAGTCCTCACCTGGACCCTGTCCTTCTAATGATGTGATATTGAAGTTCTGTAAGCTGTTCATTCCCCTCCCAGAGAGTTCCTAGGATCTCAAGTGGCCGTCTGACTCCCCCGCTCTTTGATCTCAAGTGGCCGTCTGACTCCCCCGCTCTTTGGCGCTTAGGGTTCTAATCTCTGTCTTCCCGAGGCCCCCTCTAAATCCCTCTGGTTTCCTAGATAAGTTTCTTCTGCCCTCAAAGTAGATGTACTGACTGCAGATGTCCTTCTAGTAGATATGGTGTGGAAAAAACATCTCCCTTCTCCCTTTTATCCTCCATCACAATGGAAACCCCTCCCCCGTGCTTTGAATCCAAGAGTTACAGAGCTGGGGGTGGGGTGGGGCACAGGTCCCTGTGGCTGGGGCTCATTCTGCTTTCCCCTTTGGCCAAAGCCAGTATTATTACTTATTATTACTTTTATTTCACATTGTCCATACTATCTCCCCCCCCCCCCCATTCAGATCTTCCTCCAGGCCAAAAGTTTCTGGCCCAATCCTTGACAGGCAGCAGAAGACCGGTCTGAGCCTTTATCAATGGAAGGAAGCCAAAAACCTGGACTGGCCAATCAGAAGGGGACATTTTGGCCCACTCTGAGTTAACGTACCATAGTCCTTTGGTATGCTCTCTGAGAGATTCCTGGGAGATGAAGCTTGTTTATGACTGATGAGGACTAGGCGCCTTGAACCGGGCATTATCTTCATCAATGGCATTTCTCTTTTCTTGTTGTGTTAGGGACATTTTCCTGTTATGATTCTCTCTTAATTTATGACATTCTCTTGTTTATGACTGACAGAAACCAGACGCTCCAGGGGTTCTCTCTTGTTTTATGGAAACTATAATTTTGGCTGATAAAGGACACAGTCAGGAAAGCGAGGATGAAACACTTCTTGGCTCTATGGGTGTATAGTCTCCTTCAACTGGCCTTTCTTTGAGCTCATTTCCAAATGAACTCCCCCGCATAATGTGCACCCACCTCTGCCTGCTTTGAGAGAAATAAACATGTTCATACAACCTAACTCTATTTGCCTTTCTGAGAACGAACACCTCAGGTTGACAGTAGGTAGTCCCCTGTGTCTAAGGAGCCCATCCTGGGTTTCTACTCACACTATTCAAAAATTTGAGCCTGGTTGCCCACCACCACTTTCTTTGGGATAAAGGTTACGGGCAGAAGACTGTCCTACTTGACAAATGTCACTTGCCAATGATAAGAATAGAGAGTGTGGTGCTCAGCAGGGCACATAGTGGGCCAATAGAATCTGGGTGGTCTCTCCTGGATCCCAGGGGCAGAAAGGATATGGGGTGGTGGTCAGGAAAAAGCCAGAGATTTGGCACTTTGATATATAGGAAGCAAAATTCCCTCTCCTTCCACCTGAATTTACTATGGGCAAAATCATTATATCCAAAACAGAACAAAACATTCAGCCCTTTGATAAAATCCAAACTCACAGAAGAAATTCCCTTAATAAAAGGATTTGTTCTATAAAACGACCTCAGTTAAAAGGCCTACCCAAGGACCTAGAAGGCCACATGTGACCAATTATGCTAACAATAGAGTCTATCACATAGTAAGTCCTTAATAAATATTTGTTGAATTTAATTAAACCTGTCAGTATGGCTGTCAGCTATCTTTGCTTCTTAAAAAAAGAAAGGGAAACGAATAGAACAGATCAGTCTATTTTAAAAATAATTGTTCATCTGTTGGCTTATTAAACCAACCAAACCAAAAAAAAAAGACACCTTAACATGGCCTGGAACATACATGTATCTTTAATCCAGTCTTTCCCTCCACCCCACAAAAAGACCCATTTAAACACAACCTGGGAACTTTTGTGTCCAATTTCCCCAAAGTTTTGAAATAGCAAAGTAGAATATAATTTTTGGTGTAGCCCCTGAGGCACCCCCTCCTATCAGATCTCCAGGTATCAGAGATACCAAAAATAAAGTAAGATGGTGAAAATATAAAATAGGATGGTGCCCTCAGAGAATTTGTAGATTCATGGGGATGGGGGAAAGAATAACCATAACAGGAGATAGCCAGAAAAAAAAGTGTTATAAAAAAACTGAACAGAGAAAGATCCAATAATCTAACCGAATCTAACACATATTTATTAAACACCTACTAATGGTGAAGGTACCATGCTCGATTTGGAAATACAGAAACAAAATGACAAAGTCCCTGCCCTCAAGGAACTTACATTCTACTGAGGCAGGATGCAAAATGTGAACATAACCATTATTTTGCTTTTTGATAGTGTTACGTGGAGATTTAAGATGAAGGAAGGAAAGAAGTATGGCAGCCAAGTGCACATCTTTACCCAGAGTTTCTAAATGCCCATGACATTGACCCTGAGTGGACTTCTTCAAAGGAGAGATTCCAGGAGAGACTGGTGAGGCAGCAATACTGAGAGTCTTGTTGGGGCTGAGCTGACCAATGGCTAGTGCCATTCCCCCTCCAACAAACCCAAGGGGAGCATGTGGAGGGCAAGCTTGACAAGGAGTAGCACTACAATGGCACCTAACAGACAAGATTGGGCTCCAGCAGAAGCAGCAGATCATGGAATGGGGTGGTCAATTGTCTATACCAGGTCCCTGACATCTTCCATTCTCTTCTGCCACCCTTGATAGCTGAGAAACTCTTCCTACATTGTTCAGTATCCACTTTGTGTTTCCCCACCCTACCTGAGTGAGGAGGAGAAAGGGAGAGAGATCTCTTCTGTTCTCTGTTGCTTGAAGCCCTGGGAAGTCAATATTCCAAATGAATATGCTCCTAGATTGATTTCTGTCAATGCTTTGCTTATAAATTTATTCCCGTTGACGTTCTTTTAAAAAGTGATGGCCACTAAACCAGACAAGTGTGGGTAACAATGATGATGGTAAAAGAAAGGAATGAGAGAAGAACCTAGAGCCTATCTAGGGGTTAAAAGGATGGGGATTTTTTTTCACCCCAGTAGAAGCAGGCGTGGAGAAAGATCCTAGAACCAATGGAAGAGACAGAACCTACAGAAAGACGTGCAAAGATGGCGGTGTAGAAAGAAGCAGGACAGCCTATCTCTCCCCAACAACTATGCCAACCAAGAACCTAGAAAGAGCACCAGACTGAGTTGTAAGCAGAAACCCAGGGAAAAATCATGGTGAGACATTTTTCATCCCGGGTTAGCATGTGTGAGCTCTGGAGATAAGGTCTAGCCAGGAAGATTCTGTGGCAGTGCACCAGGGAAAAAGACATCCAGAGCCCGCAAGGACTTGGCTTGTACTGTGGAGGGAGCAGAACAGGAGAGTATCTGAATTCTGATTATTCTGTAGACATAGGGAGACTTAGTAGGAAAAGCAAGCTCAGGGCAATTTGGGTTGTATAGCTTACATTTGGCATATCCTTTAGAACCTCTATCCCTCTTGTCTTGGAAGAAAAACACATTTTGGGGGGGAAAATTTACCCCAATTTTTTTTATTAAAAAGGCAGCTGGATAAAACTGGGGGATATTTCCTTAAGTAGTGATTTCCAGATTTTGAAGGATCAAAGTGCCTTTTGTATATTTTAGTGAACAGAAAAATCCTTGGAGAAGTCAAGGTATCATTAGATACACATTTTTCCATAGGGTCTGAATTAAAATATCCTGCTTTTAAATAGACTAAGGAAGGACATAAATTTATGGGTTATCTAAGAGTCACTGAGATTAGGCTGGCTTTAACAGCTGAATGCCTGGGAATTTCTGGGCACAACAGTATACAATTTGGGGGAAAGGGGAGGGGGCAGGGTCACTGAAACACAGGAAAAAGACACTTTTAAAAGAGATGTTCGTTAACTAAGCAGGCTTCTATCTCTGAGCCATCTTCTCTTTTGGAGGCTCTGACTGCAGCCAAATCTTTTGATGGACATTAGAAGGACAGACGACCGAGTCTTGACTACACCTCCCTGTATCTTAGCAGTGAGTAATCCTCCAGGCTAAGCCCCTGGATAGCAGTGGTTCTACCCACCCATCGTGGAGTGGGGGAAATCTTCCTACAACTATGTGAGGAGGTAAGTCCCACTGTCACTTCTCCCTAAAGTGAGAGAGACCCCTTCCCCTAGTCCTGGTGAACTACATCCCTATTTGGCAGTGCCCAAGACCGATTGCAATAGCCACATTCCTATATCTTGCCATCAGATCAAGAGCCAACCACTACATTTCCAAATTGTTCTTTTCATTTACATTTAATCATTTTGTAAATTGTTTTCTGGGCTCTGCTTACTTCACTCTGAATGCAAGCCTTCCTCGGCTTCTCTCTATATTCATCATCTTCATCATTTCCTATAACACGCTAATATTCCATTACATTTGTATATCAAAACTTGTTTCACCATTTCACAATTAAATGACATCTACTTTGATTCTAATTTGATTTGATTCTAATTGTTTGCTATCACAAAAAATACTATTATAACTATTTTGACATTTATTGGGATTTTTTTTTTATCAATGACTTGCTTGGGATACATATCTACTAGTGGAATCTCTGGATCAAAGGTATAGACATGTTAGTCATCTTATTTGCATAATTCAAAATTGTTTTCCAGAATGGTTATATTGATTCACAACTCCACCAACAATGTACTAGTGTGCCTATTTTTCTACAACTCCTTCAACATTGACTATTCCTCTCTTTTGCATCTTTGCCAATTTTCTGGGTGTGAAGTGAAATCTCAAAGTTCTTTGGATTTGCATTTCTCTCATTAATGGTGATTTGGAGAATTCCTTCATATTGTTCTTACTACTTTGCAAATTTTTTTTGAGAATTACTTATTTGCATTTTTGATCACTTATCTATTGAGAATGACTTTTGGTCATCCTCATATTAAATACATATATAGATATAGTGTCTGTATATGTATGTGGGTATATACACACATACATACACATATAATCTATGCATCTTGGATATCATACCATGCTCATATTATATACATATATATAGTATGTGTGTATACGTATGTGAAGATATACACACACATGTATATATAATCTATATATCTTGTATACCATACTCATATACATATATCTATAGTGTATGTATATATGTATGTGGATATATATGTATATGTATGTATACACACATACACATAGACACATACACTCATAAATACATATATAATCTATATGTCTTGGATACCATACCATATATATCATACCTTTATCTGAGAAATGTCAAAGACTTTTTTTGTCATACAACCACTTCCCTTTTATTCTGGGTACATTAATTTGGTTTGTGCAGAAGCTTTTCAGTTTCATGCAATTAAAATGATTTATTTTCTCTTTTACTATCACCTCTATCACTTTTTTGGTTAAGAATATATCTCCAGGGTGGCTAGGTGGTGCAGTGAATAGAGCACTGGCCCTGGAATCAGGAGGACCTGAGTTCAAATCTGGCCTCAGACACTTGACACACTTACTAGCTGTATGACTTTGGGCAAGTCACTTAACCCCAATTGCCTTCCAAAAAGCAAAAAAAAAAAAAAAAGAATACATCTCCTACCCAGAACTGTGAAAGATATATGGTTGCTTCTCTTCTAGTTTTTTTTTCTAAGCAATTGGGGTTAAGTAACTTGCTCAAGGTTACATGGCCAGGTGTTTCTGGGTGGGTACTAAGTGTCTGAGCCCGGATTTGATCCCAAGTCATCCCGACTCTGGGGCCGGTGCTCTTACTTGCTGTGCTACCTGGATGCCCCTCTTCTCATTGTTTTTATACTTTAATCTTTAATATTCAGGTCATGTATACATTATTAATTTACTGTAGAATATAGCATAAGAGATTGGTCTAAATCTAATTTTTTCCATATTGATTTCTAGTTTCCCATACAGGTCTTATCAAATAGGGAATTCTCTCCTAAGAAACTTGTTTTCAGATATATTAAACTCTGGATAGTTGAGTTCCATCAATTTTGAGTCCCCCTTGTCTAGTCTGTTCTATTGATCTGTTCTCTATTTCTTTACCAATACCAAATAGAAATAAAGGGGGAAAAGGCAGTAATGAAGAGGGAGTAGTACATTCAGATGAAAAACTACATTTAAAAAGCAACAATCATGAAGGCAGAATCCAGAGGGCAGAGTCAAGGCAGGGACTCACCTGAGGGCTCCCAAATTCCCCTCCAAAAACTTTAAAATAATGCCTCAAATCGAATACTGGAGTAGCAGAACTAACTAAAGGTCAGGGTGGAATAATTTTCTAGCTCAGGAAAACTTAGGAGGTTGGTAGGAAAGGTCTATCTCAGCTAGGTGATGGTCAGACCTGGAACCTGTGCCTATCTCACAGTTCAGGCCAAATTGGGCAACAGGCCTTGGAGGGAGTTCAGCAGCAGCAGCTTTGGGAGATCTCCGTCCACAGATTCTAAGACAACTGACCAAAAGGAGATGACAGAGGATCCTTTGCTGGCATTGGGTTCAGGACTCTGTCACATTGCCTACATGCAGTTCCAGGTTGTAGTCCCAGGTCTCAGTTCAAGAGATAAGAATAAAACTAGCTCACTAGAGCTTGTGGCAAAAGGGGTTCAGGGGCCCTGGCCACAATTCCAGAGCATAGGAGAGTGTTTATGGTCACAGGTCAGAGCACAGGTCAGGGAAGTAGTGATCCTTAGATCATAACCCCTTCAAAGAACTGAACTAGAATAGAACTGAAAACCTATAGACCCTCAGAGTAGCTCTGAAAATGGCAACAAGAAAGGACTGAAACTTGAGATAGTGCCCTCTCCACACCTGGAGCAGAGTCTGACTTTAACATAAAGTTATGTCAAGAAATAAGCTGGAAAATGAGCAAACAACAAAAGAAGAGCCCAACCACAAAAAGTTATTGTGATGACAAGGAAAATCAAGACACAAACCCAAGAAAAAGGCAACCACATGCAAAGCTCCAAAGAAAAACATGAACTGGTCACAGATCTCCCCCATCCCCAAAGAATTCCAAGAAAACCTCAAAAAGGATTTAAAAAATCAAACGAGAGATAGAGGAAAAAATGAGAAAAGAAATGTGAGTAATGCAAGAAAATTATGAAAATAGAGTCAACAAGGGGCAACTAGTTGGCACAGTGAATAGAGTACTGGCCCTGGAGTCAGGAGGACCTGAGTTCAAATCTGGCCTCAGATACTTACCACAAAAAACTAGCTGTGTGACCTTGGGCAAGTCACTTAACCCCAATTGCCCTACCTTAAAAAAAAAAAAGAAAATAGAGTCAACAAAAAATACTGAAAACACCTTAAAAACCAGAATTGGCCAAATAATAAAAGAGAAATAAAAATTCACTGAAGAGAAGAACTCCTTTAAAAAGTAGAATTGGCTAAATGGAAAAAGAATAAAAATTCACTAAAGAAAGTATTTTCTTAAAAAGTAGAATTGGCCAAATGGAAAAGGAGGCACAAAAATCCATTGAAATAAAAACAATTCCTTAAAAATTAGAATTGGGCAAGTGGAAGCTAATGACTCCATGATACATCAAGAAACAAACAAAATTAAAAGAATGAAAAAATAGAAGAAAATGTGAAATATCTCATTAAAAAAAAAACTAACCTGGAAGATAGATTGAAGAGAGATAATTTAAGAATTATTGGACTACTTGAAAGCCATGATAAAAAAAAAAGAGCTTAGACATAATATTTCAAGAAATTATCAAAGAAAACTACCCTGATATCCTAGAACCAGAAGGTAAAATAGAAACTGAAAGAACACACTGATCACTTTCTCAGAACCAAAAGCAGAAGCACTAAATGCATCCTTTTCAGATCAAAATGCAATAACAATTACATTCAATAAAGGACCATGGAAACAGATTAAAAGTCAGTCGGAAATTAAATAATTTAAAGAATGAGTGGGTTCGGGGTGGCCAGGTAGCACAGCGAGTAAGAGCACCGGTTCCAGTGTTGAGAAGACCTGGAGATCGAATCCCAGGCTCAGACACTTAGAACCCAACCAAAAACACCTGACCGTGTAACCTTGAGCAAGTTACTTAACCCCAATTGCTTAGGGGCGGCCAAGTGGCTCAGCGAGTAAGAGCACTGGTTCCAGTGTTGGGATGGCCTGAATCAAATCCAGGCTCAGATACTCAGCACCACACCCAGAAATAATAACTGGCCGTGTAACCTTGAGCAAGTTACTTAACCCTGATTGCTTTAAAAAATAAAAAAAGAATGAGTGGGTTAAAAAACAAGTCATAGAAACAATCAATAATTTCACTAAAGAGAATGACAGCAATGAGACAACATGCCAAAATTTATGGAATGTAGCCAAAGCAATACTCAGGGGAAAATGTATCTCTCTAAGCATTTACATCAATAAAATAGAGAAAGAGCAGATCAATGAATTGGGCATGCAACTAAAAAAATTTAGAAAAAGAACAAATAAAAAAGTCTCCAATTGAACACCAAATTTGGAAATTCTGAAAATAAAAGGAGAAATTAACAAAACTCAAAGTGAGAAAATCACCAAAGTAATAAATAAAACTAGGATCTGGTTTTATGGTGGAAAAGAAACAATAAAACAGATAAATAGTTGATTAATTTGATTTTAAAAATAAGAGGAAAACCAAAGTAAGGGCAGAACCAAGGCAACTCCCCCCTGCAGAAGACCACAGAAGTTCATCCTCCTCATTGTAAGCATAGACAGGGAGGAAGCAATGAGAGATTCAGTCACGGGGGTCTGGTATAAAACAATTTTACTGTAAACAATAAAGCATTAAATAAAAAAAAGGAGAGAAAAGAAATGATTCTCCTTGAATAGGGGCCTTCAGGACAATTTGCATAAAGCTCAGAATAAAGCTCCCTTTGAGAAAATGTGTACAAGACTCAGAATAAAGAATACAGAAGGATGGCCGAGTGCTGGATGTGGGTGGGTATATTTTTGATCATCAGAGACAATTCTGTGCCTCCCATACCGAAGCACCAAATCCCTGTCTGGTCTCTTTCCTGACCCTTACCTATGTTCTTCCTACCTAGAAAAACTCTCTGCAATACTCTAGACCCTACTATATCTGCTTAGTGGCACCCAGAGCATCAACATCATGATTGGTGACATCTGTCAGGAAGGCTGGACGATGCCTGAACTACCCTCAAAGCGCCCCCCCTCCACAGTGTGGCAGAACGAGCACTGACCTTGGAATCAGAGAACCTGGATTTGAAAGGCCATTCTGCTATGTGGACAAATTATTCCAACTCTTGGGGTCTCGGTTTACTTACCTGTTGTTACATGAGGAGGTGGCCTGGATGACCCTTAATAACCCTATCTTTTCTAGATCTAAGATCCCATCAGCACTTACTACCTATATGACCTCCCTGGGCCTCAGTTTCCTCATCTGTTTAATGAGGTAGTTGGACTGGATGATCTTGAGTTTTTCCAGCTCTCAATCTTTGAAGCTGTGAAGGGAACACCAGAGTCCAAAGGGACAGGCTCCATCTCTCAAAGGGTGGGAGAATTTCAGTGGGAGGAGGAGAGAATAGGAGAAGGAGGTGGTTGGTTCCTTGCTTTGGAGGCCATCTTTGTAGCAGAATTGGTCCCTTATGAGAAGGCTCTCATATGGCCAGGTTGCTCTGGTTTAGACAAGGTCCAAGGTCAATAGTCCATTAATGGCCCAGAAAGGAAGTTCTGTGCCAGAGAGAGAAACACACAATGGAACAGACCAGGGAATGGTCTTGCTTTGGGAAATGGAGCAGAGCTCTGGGTCCCCCCACAGAGACCCGTGGCCTCCACTCTGGAACTGTTGGATTCAAAGCCAACAGAGCAACGGATGGCTGAGTGGTGGGGGAGGGGTTTTCCATTCTGAGGGATGAGGGCAGGAGGAGATGTGAATTTTATTTTGACACTGGGTTCCATCCAAGGCTAGGGTACTGTGGTAAAACTGCCACTGTAAGGACAGAAGGAGCTCATTCACGGAGGAGACCCAAAGAGCCTTGGGCTGCTGTTGCCATAGGAATATCACAAAACCAGACCCTGTCTTAGGGTCATTGGCAGAGAAGGGGGTCATCTGAGATCCTGGAGGTTCTCTGGGGGTGAGTCAACTTCTCTTCAGGCAACTTGTAGATATCTCACTCAGCGGGGTGAGTTAGGGCCATGTCACCCAGAGGACCAAGGAATGAGTCAAGGGGCTGAGGGTCAGAGGCCCAGGTCGTGTCCACAACTGTGTTTCCAGTCACGTTCCCTACTGGAGAGTCAAGGGGCCATGGATGAGTAGCAGAGAGTTTCCATCCAGGGATCCCCAGATGGAAAGCTTGGGGTTTGGACTCAGTCCCTCCCATGTCAAGTTTGGGGTTTTCTTGCTGTTCATGGAGCTCCTCCTTCCAGGTCTATACTGCATTCAGAGATCAGTGTATTTCTCTTTCTATGAAATCATCATCCCCAGGAGACTGGCAAGCTGGAGGAGAGAAGACCAACCAGAGAAGATGCACTACTCCTTCTCCATGAAAGGGAGGTGGCATGTCATTAGCCTGAAGCGGAAAAGAGGGTTCTCTGTCCAGAATATCCCCGTCTACACCTACTCCAATGGAATTCCAGGCCTGGACATGCCTTTTATCCAAGAGGACTGCTATTATGATGGCTACCTAGTAGGTGACCAGGGGTCCTTTGCATCCATCAGTACCTGCTCGGGACTCAAGGGAATCCTGATCATCCAGACAATTGCCTTCGGCATCCTGCCGGTCAAATCCTCCAAAAAATTTGAACATGCTGTGTATCGCTTGTCTAAGGTATCACGTGATGCCTGTGGGGTCAAGGAAAGGGAAAGTCAAGAATCCTGGGCACAGGAGAAAGAAATGGAGCTCCCCTCAGCACACTTCCCCTATGTCTGGTCACAGACCAAGTACTTGGAGATCTTTATAGTGGTGGACAACATTCGGTTCCAGATGTGGGACAGGAACGTGACCACAACCACTCAGACCCTCGTGGACATCCTTGCTTTGGTCAACCAACACATGAAACAGATCAACCTAGAAGTAGTGTTGACTGGGGTGGAGATCTGGACTGAGAGGGACCTAGTCCAGATCTCTTGGGACCTTGAGGAGACACTCTATAGCTTTAACCTATGGCAAGCTTCGGAGCTCCCCAAAAGGGCAAGGCATGATGTTGTTCACCTGGTCACTGGGAAGGACCTTGCAAGCCACCAAGGCCAGGCATTCATTGGGAGCGTCTGCACCTCTGGGAACATGACAGGTGTGGAGGTCTTCCATCACGAAGACGTGCCTCGATTTGCAGCCCTCCTGGCCCATGAACTGAGCCATAACCTGGGAATGAAGCACGACCATCCAGGCTGCACGTGTCCTAATTCGCTTCTCTGTTCCATGCACAAGTCCATCACCCTGGAGGGCAGCTTCAGCAACTGTAGTGTGGAAAACTTCTATGAGAGGCTGGGCAGAGGCAAAGGAAGCTGCCTGTTCAACCAGCCTGAGCCAAGGAGCCCCTTTGGAAGGCAGTTCTGTGGGAACAAGATCGTGGAGGAAGGGGAGGCATGTGACTGTGGCAGTCATCGTGACTGTGTGAAGGACCCGTGCTGCCTGCCCTCGTGCCGACTGAAGAAAGGCTTGGACTGTGCCTTTGGGCCCTGCTGTAGAAAATGCAGGTTTATGCAAGCGACCACGCCCTGTCGTCCCAGTGTAGACGAGTGTGACCTCCCTGAATACTGTAATGGCAGCTCCATGTGGTGCCAGCCTGACTCCTACAAGCAAGATGGCACCCCATGCAAGGGCGAAGGTTCCTGCTACCAGGGGCGGTGCAGGAGCCTGGAAAGCCAGTGTGTGGAGGTGTTTGGGGAGGGCTCCAGGGCTGCCCCAGCCCTCTGCTATCACATGAACAGCCAGGGGGACCGGTTTGGGAACTGTGGCAGCAAGTGGCAAGGGCCAGTCAGGGTCTTCATTAAGTGCCAACCCAAGGATATCATGTGTGGGAGTTTGTACTGTGAGAATGTCCAGAGGCTTCCCCATATAAAGAGCCACCACTCTCTCATCCAGGTCCTCGTGGAAGACACATGGTGCTGGGGGGCAGATCTTCACAATGCCCTGGACATCCCCCATGGTGGCTCGGTGAAGGACGGCACCTCGTGCGGCCCCCGGAAGATCTGTATGAACCAGTCATGCCTGGATGCTGAGGCCATGCTTCACCATGACTGTAGCCTGGTCAGATGTCACGAGAGAGGGGTCTGTAACAACCTCAAAAACTGTCACTGTGACTATGGCTATAGCCCGCCCACATGTGAATTCCAGGGCCACGGAGGCAGCCTGGACAGCGGTCCCTCCCCCAAGGTTGGGGGCATCCACCAGAAGCTGGCTGCCCTGCTCTGGTTCCTGATAGCCACTGCCCTGCTGCTCACGCCCATTGCCTTCGTGGGGATTTGCTTTTGGTGGAAGATGGAGAAGCCCCAAGCCAAGGAGCTGGAGACTCAGGATAGCTCAATGGGCAGAGAGGTTGGCTAGGCATGAGCCCCCTGCCCTGGCTTCCTCGGGTCCTTTCATTTCTGTCAGTGCTTGTAACAGTCCAGCAGAGGGGAAGGTCATCAGCCCCCAGCCTCCCCACAAGGGACTGGGCTCTGCTAGGAAGATGATAGTGCCTCCAATTTCTTTTTTAATTAAAAATGAATGACGATTACTTTCACTAAAGTTCTATTCAAACCTCATGGGGTGTAGAGGTGACTGACAAATTCAAGCATTTAACTGGTGGTACAGGGCTGGGCTTGGAGCTAGGAAGTTCAGTTTGGTCATTTCAGTCATGTCTGACTCTTCATGACCCCCTTTGGGGTTTTCTTGGCAAAGATACTGGAGGGGTTTGCCATATCCTTCTCCAGATCACTTGATGAAACCAAGGCAAACAGGGTTAAGTGACTTGCCCAGGATCACACAGGTAGTAAATGTGTGAGGTCAGATTTGAATTCAGAAAGATGATTCTTCCCAACTTCAGGCCTAGCACTCTATGCACTATGGTGCCACCTAGAGGCCCACCTTAGTCAGGAACACTTGAATTCAAATCCAGCCTCAGACATTCCTGGGCTGTGTGACCCTGAGCACCCTTAACCTCTGTCTGCCTCATTTTCTTTACCTGTAAAATGGAGATAATATTTGTTTGGTTTGTTTGGAGTATAAAATGAGATGAAATGAAAGTGTTTCACAACCCTTAAAGCACTATGTAAATGCTAGCTTTTATTATTTCTTCAACTATTTGAAAACAAGGGAACAGTATTCTATGGTGGAATCGATCCACAAGCACTTATTGGGCACTCACTGTTTGCCTGGCATTGTGCTAAGCTCTTTCTAGAGCACTGACCCTGGAGTCCAAATACTCAAATCCCACCTATGACACTACCTGTGCAAGTCAATTAAATTCTGCTTGCCTCAATTTCCTTATCTGAAAAATGAGGGGGTTGAACCAGATGGCCTCTGAGGGCCCTTACAGCTCTAGATTGGGGGCTGTGCATAGATTTCAGGGGGAAGATAGGGGATGCGAACTTATACAGGAAAAAATGATGTCTATATCTTTACTAACTTCTAACTGAAATCTAACGTTGCCTTTCATTATTTAAAAATCTGATTTTTAGAGGGGGTCCACAGGTTTCACCAGCCCACTGCCCAAGAGATCCAGGATACGACATCAAGAAGCCCGAGCTAGGTCCACGGTCACACGTCCTAATGCCTTGTTGGCAATATTTGATAGACACAGAGACAAAAGGAAATGATCCCTGTCCTCAGTAAGGTTACACTCTACTGAAGGAGTCCATGCAAAATATACACAAGGTCAATACAAAGTGAGAGTCAGTGTGGTGGAATGGATATACCAGATGGGGGCCCTGTTGCCCTGACCCATGCCCAACTGCGCAACCATAACCAGTCAGTCAATATTTATTAGGCACATGCTATGTGCTAGGCAATGTGCTAACAGTCAATAATCATTTATTAAACACCTACAGTGTGCCAAGTATGCTGCTCAGCCTCTCAGGCCACTCTTTAATGAGATATTTATAGACTGTCAGCTCTGAAGTTAAAGTCCTTGGGTTCAAATTCCGTCTCTGAGACTTAACACTTAAGTCACCTTGGGCAAATCATGTCCCCTCCCTGGCCTCAGTTTTCTCATCTATAAAGTGAGGGGATTGGAATACATGGCTTCTGGGGTCCTTTCCAGTCCCAGGTCTATGAAATGAAACACTGATCTGCAGGGGTGTCTGCATTGTGAGTTCCCTAGCCTCACTGGGCAAAATTAAAAATATACCAAAGACTTTTGGAGATGGGGGGAAAGCAATAGCAGGCAGAGATGGAGAGGGAAGATGAGGTAAGGCCTTATAGAGGAAGGGGACGTAGAACTGAGCCTTGACAGGAACTCAGTATTCTAATATGTAGAAGTTCTGGGACAGTATGGCAGCAGACACAAGCATGGAACAGGAGGGTGGGGTCAGAGGTCATGGCTGCTAATCTCACCTTGAATGTTGACCACCTGTGAGACATTGAGCAAGGAAGGACACCCCTTAGTCCCCTGTGTCCTTATCTGTGAAGTAAGGCAGTTAAACCAAATGCCTTCCAAGGCCCCTTTCAGCTCTAGATCCAAGATCTTACAATCCCAGGTACAGGTAGCTCCTGCCAGGCTAGGTGGACTTTAGGAACAATCCCAGTGTCTGGCATGTCTACGTCTATGTCTATGTCTACATCTGTTTCTATGTCTGTGTCTGTCTATGTCTGTTCTATGTCTATGTCTTTCTAATATCTATGGCTGTCTCTATGTCTATTCTATGTCTTTGTCTACATCTGTCTCTATGTCTATGTCTATATCTGTCTCTATGTCTATGTCTGTTCCTATGTCTGTGTCTATTTCTGTTTCAATACCTATGTATGTCCATGTCTATGTCTATGTGTTTCTATGTCTGTCTATGCATGTTTCTATGTCTATGTCTATATCTGTGTCTGTTTCTATGTCTATGTCTTTCTATGTCTCTTTCTCCATCTCTGTATATGTCTGTCTGTATATGCATATGTATGTGTCTATACATGCATATATATGTATGCCTATGCATATGCATGTATGTGTATGTATACATGCTTGCATACATATATTTAAATTTTTTCCAATGACTGCTCAGACAGCCTGGTTAAATGTGGAGATGACCACTAACAGAAGGTTGACCACCAAGGGATGAATTTTCCAGCCACAGCAGTTCATGAACTAGAAAGAGAGGAAAGAATAGCTGTCGTTGCATGGCATCACCCACACTGATATGATCACAGATCCTTGAGGTATTTCCCTGAATTTGTCATTCAGTTGTTTCAGTTATGTCCAACTCTCCATGATCCCATTTGGAATTTTCTTGGGAAAGATACTGGAATCTTTGCCATTTCCTTCTCTGGTTCATTTTGCAGATGAGGAAACTTAGACAAACCAGATTACATGACTTGCCCAGGATTACACAGGTAAAAAGTATCTGCAATCAGATTTGAACTCAGGAAGATGAGCCTGATTCCAGGTCCCATGCTCTATATGCTATGGCATCACTTAGTTGCCCACTTGCCAGGAATAAGGGAAGTAGAAACACAGTTCTTGATTGAGGTACTTGTCCTAATTTTGTTCCCACCTGAAATCAGGTCTCCTGAGCCAGGGGACAATAGTGAAGGCACAAGAGACGTTCTGGAAACAGAGATGTCAGGCCAAAAGAAGCCCTGGGATCAAATTCCAGCTCTTGGTCTTTAATCTCTCTCATCCGAAGTTTCTTTCTCTGTTAAATGAGAAGGTTGGACTCAGTCACTGCTTAGGTCTCTTCAAGCTCCAAATCAATGATCCTTCTGATGTCAGGAGTAGAGGGTGAATGACATTGCCCAGGACCCTAAGAATCACTCCTGAATTTCCCCAACCTTCTCCCAAGAACCTACTGGTATGGGGATTTTTCAACCTCCTTGTTAATCCCCCTGGCAGAAGAAGGGATCCCAAGTGCTTTAGTAAATCCCTAAAACTCCAAGAGTTCAATCTTATCCCAATCATCTGGCTCACTCTGCCTCTTAATGCCATGGCCATGGTATGGTCTTCCCCGGTCTCAGTTTGTCTTTTGAGTCATGGTGACCCTGCAGTTGAAGAGACCAAGCTCTAGTCACCAGGAAGTTCAGGAGAAGGTGTGCTAGGCACTGCCAACACCTGGCAAGGCTCAGAAGACCTAACCTAACTTTTTCTTGCCCCTCCACCCCCACCCAAGACTCACAGGCTCTTAGTCCAGCCCTTTCATTTCACATATGAAGAATTTAGGCTCTGAAAAGTAAAGTATCTGTCAGGTGATGTAATGCATACTATCAGACCTGGAGTCCTGAGTTTGGATCCTACCTTAGACACTTACTAACTGTCTGACCCAGGGCAAAAGTCACTTAACATCTGTCTGCTTCAATTTGCTCAAGGGTAAAAAGAGGATGATAGTGGCAGCTACCTCCTGGAGCTGTTAGGATCAAGTAACATAATTTCTGTGAAGTGCTTTGCAAGCCTTAAAAGTGATATATAAACTCGAGCTATTGTGCAAGATCACCCAGGGAATGAATGTGGGAGGAAGAGTTTGAACCTGCCTCATCTGACTCCACATACAATCCTCTTTGTATGACACCTTATGCAAAATGAGGGCCTTGAACTAGGTGACCTCTGAAGTCCCTTCCGGCTCTCAAGCTATGAACCCCAGACATCAGGTCTCTGGTGTTATGGGTCAATAGAAAACAGGAAACACTGGAGATCTGAGACCTAGGTTCAAATCCCAACTACTTTTATTACTTGTCAGTTCTGTTCTCTGGGCCTTATTCTCTTTACCTGTAAAATGGGAGAAGGGGCAGAGAGAGAAACTAGGTGGCACAGAGGATGGAATGCAGGGCCTGGAGTCAGGAAGACTCATCTTCCTGAGTTCAAATCCAGTCTCAGACACTTTCTAGCTGTATGACCCTAGGCAAGTCACTTAACCCTGTTTGCCTTAGTTTCTTCATCTGTAAAATGATCTGGAGAAGGAAATGGAAACCCACTCTAGGATCTTTACCAAGAAAACTCCAAATGGAGTCACAAAGAGTCAGACAGGACTAAAATGTCCAAACTACAATAAAATGAAGGGCTTGGACTAGGTTACTTTGGAGGTCCCTTCCAACTCTATTGTATAATTCCAACTCAATTGTATAATTCTGTGATTTGAAAACAACTTTCCTGGAAATGAGGGTCAATAACTGATAATTTAGAATTCCTGATCATTTCTTATCACTTGAGCCTAGTTTGCCTTAAAACCCTTGTCCCACCAGCATGTGATAATTTTGAGAGACTGCTCAAGCTTCAGAATACAGCAAATAAGAAAACAGAAGAGTATTTGAAAGTCCCTTAGTTCCAGAAAAGTCAGGTTTGGGGTCAGTCTTGACCTTGTTTTTCTCAGCTTCCTGAGCCATTCTCACCACCCCCCAAATCCCACCCTCAAGACAAGGAAACTCAGACCTTTGTTGTGGTTAATCTCAGACATGGTGTTGGAGGAAATAAGTGTTTATTCCTCCCCGTATGCAAGGGAACAGAGTTGCACGTCTAACAATAACATTTATAAATATTATCTGGTGTTTCCACAAGAGAATTCCACAATTCTGAGCCCCCCTGAGGTAATGATAACCCTCCCAGGAGGTGGGAGTGGGCTTGTTTCCCTGAAGTGAGATCTTTACAATTATATGAATGGTGACAGAAGGGGAAACATAATTGAAAAGAAACTCTACCCAGGGCAACCAATAACCAACCCAGTCAGTACTCTCCATGCTCCAAAATCAATAATCCTCTGAGGCCTGAAATGCTGAGGGAACCAGGAGGGGAGGAGAAGAACAGAGATAACCAGAGTTCCAAGCAGCTCATGGTGGCAGTATCCCATGGTCCTCCTTGCCATCACTGCCTGGTACAATTCTGCAGTGTCCTGCCTTGGTAGTTTCAGAGGACAGTGGAAGCAGCATCTACTGAAGTAGGTCTAGACTCTGGGGCAGCTAGACAACCAGTGTAAAACCTCTTCTGAGAGCGTAACAGGGGAGTCTGAGTGTCTGCGTCCTTCCGGGCTTCCCGCCTGAGTCTGTGGAATCTGTGTTGCGTCCAACCGTAGACCCCACAGTTGAGCAGACCCTGGGATGCTGCTGTGAGAGCCTAGGGGAAACAGAGGGGTAGTGATGTCCACTTTGCAGTCTCCCAGAAGGACCCTCTGTCCAATAAGGGCCGTTCTGTTCTCAGCCACCCATCAGCCTTTGCCTTTTAAAAGGATATTTCTACTTTTTAGAACCATAACATATTTTCTTCTTGGATGGAAGTCACTTTAGGGAATGGCCAACAAGGAGAGAAAGAAAGCTTGCCTTGGGACGCCTCAAGATTTCTATGTAGGGGTGGCCAGGTAGCACAGTGAGTAAGAGCACCAGCCCAAGTCGGGATGACCTGGGATCGAATCCAGGCTCAGACACTTAGCACCACACCCAGAAATAACCCCAATTCCTTTTAAAAAAAACAAACAAACTGATTTCTATGCTGCTAAAAGGTTGGTCACTGCTTAGGAGGCAGGGGGAAGGTGAGCCAGGGAATGGGGATCCAGCTTCCTACAAGAAGGATACACAGTTCACAGTGGTGCTGTTGATGCCCTCTAAATTTCAGCACCCAGAAGACTGGCTGCCCCACCCTTGTCTTACATTTCCTCAAGCTCACTCACCAAGCCCTACCATCAGCTTCCCAGTCCTAACTCACAGTGGACACAGCCTGTAGCCACAGGGCACTGGCCAGAGAGAGAGAGGCAGGGGGCCCTCCCTCTGGCTGCCACATCCCATCCCAGGCTTCACAAGTTTGAAAGAGTTGACTTAAATGGGGTTTGATGATTTGTCGATGGTTCCTTAGCTCTCTTTATACTAGATTAATCTTGCAAGGGACAATTATTTCCCAGGCTGTACATAAAAGCAGAAAGATGGTCCTAGAGGGCCAGCTGTGCAGCCAGAAAGAGCTGGGTTCAGGTCCTGCCCCTGACATATACCAGCTATGTGATCCTGGATAAGATACCACCTCCCTGTTTCTCAATTTCCTCTCCTATAAAATGAGAGTTGGACTAGCACAGAGGTGAAGAACTGTGGTCTCAAGGCCACATGTGACCCTCTAGGTCCTCAAGTGAGGCCCTTTGACAGAATCCAGACTTCTAGTTCTAGAACAGCAAATCCCTAAGGCCCCTTCCATCTACAAGTTCCCTGAATCCATGATCCTGTGATTTCTCTTAGGTCAGCCTAATCTTTCAGTCAGATCATTACCTGCAAGTAGACCACCACCTTCAAGCTTCCTAGAAGTTAAATTCCTCCCAAATATTCCCCCCCTCTCCTTGCCAAAAATAATTATATTGCTTTCTACCCAAGTTTCATGAGAGTATATCCACAGAACTTTTATTTCCATTATGTACTCCCCACCCCTCCATTTGCCTTTAAAAAAAAATTTAGTCCAGACTTATAATTTCATTAGCATTTTGGGGGACTCTTGTTTTAGGGTCCAGACTTGTAATTTCATTGGTATTTTCTACTTTTGGGGTCCAGATTTGTGATTTTATTGGTATTTTTGGACTCTTTTTTTGTAGTGTAGGCTTGTGATTTCATTGTCATTGGAAATTTCAAGTGTAAAAACTCTTTGCATTGATGGAAATCAGCTGTTTGAAGTCTTAGAAAGCTGCCTGGGTCACTGAGAAACTAAATGACTGGCCAGGGGTCATCCAGTCAGGATATGTCAGAGGCAAGATTTGAACTCAGATCTTCCTGACTCCAAGGCTGATCCTCTCTTTACTACATCATGCTGCCAGCAGGGCACCTCAGCCATGAAGCCAACTGGAGTCATGCACTCTCTGGGATGTATTTAGGCATTTTGGCAAAGCAGTCTCCTCATTGGTTAGGGTACCAATCCTGCTTACATTTAGCCAGTGGGGAGAATTTATTTATATGGGTGTGGAGGTAGGAGGTCAGATGGGAGCAGAGGTCAAGGGCAAAGCTGAGGCAAGAATGGATTACCTGGAGAACATAGAGGGCCATGTGTAGCTGGGTGTTCTCTGGCTTGGTCAGCTTGATGATCACCAAGATGGCAGCTGTGAATACAGAGAACAGGCTTAGAGAAACATAGTATTAGTATTTGAAGGCTATTATTGTCCAGAAGAGTCTTAGTATTGTTCTACTTGGCCCCACAGGGCAACCGGAAACCAGGAAACTCCCCCCCAAAAAAAAAACCCTCAAAAATTCAGATTTAATGTTGGGAAAAACTTCCTGAGAGTGAATGCCATCCCCAGATGAAGAGAGCTGCCTTAGAAGGGAATAGATGCCTTTGGTCCTCATTCCAAGTATTCAAACAAAGGCTGAACAACCTTTGGTCAGAGGCTGGAGATGGGAATCTGACTCAGGCAGAGAGAAGACTCAATGAGCACCAAGGACTCTTTCCATTCTGATGGTCTATGATTTTGGGTAAATTTCCATGGTCTTCCCTTGTACCCCAGAGCATAGAAGTGTGGGCTGGGGAATCGCTGGAAATGAAACTGGGATTTTCATGGACATGCAGCCTCAAGGCTGAAGATACAAAGAGCCCGCCCTGTCTTCTGTCTCCCCTTCTGATGGACTCCCTAGAGTTCAGGTGTTAATGGTGGATGGATTTGCTCAGTAAGAAGATACTGTTCTCTCAGTCTAAACTTACCAAGCAAAAGCTGGATGACCACTTGCCGGGGAGTCAGAGGTTTAGGTTTAGAGATCTAAAAGTAAAGGATCCATGACCCTTCTTTGACAGGAAAGGAAACTGAGACCCAGAGATCGGAAGTCCAAAATCATAGAGCTAGGGTTCTAACTCAGATTCTCTGACTCCAGGCCCAGTGGTTTTTCTACTGTACTACAGCTTCTGCCTCAGCTTTTCTTAAAAGAGGGAAGGCACTGGGGCGGCTAGGTGGCACAGTGAATAGAGCACGGGCCCTGGAGTCGGGAGGACATGAGTGCAAATGCGGCCTCAGACACTTAACACAAAAAAACTAGCCATGTGACCTTAGGCAAGTCACTTAACCCCAACTGCCCTGCCTTCCTTCTCCAAAAAGCAAAAAAAAAAAAAAGAAGAAGAAGGCAGGCACCCAACAGAAGAAAATAGTGGGGTGGAGAAACTAGGGGATGGAGATAGGTCTAGGGCAGTTGAAGGGCAGCTTCAGGTGGTATAGGGGATAGAGGGTTGGGTCTGGAGTCAGGAAGACCTGAGTTCAAATTTGACCTCAGACACTCACTAGGTGATCCTGGGCAAGTCACTTAACTCTGTTTGCCTCAGTTTCCTCATATGTAAAATGAGCTGGAGAAGGAAATGGCAAACCACTGCTGTGGCTTTGCTAAGATAATTCCAAATGGGGCCATGAGGAGTTGGATGTGACTGGAATAACTGAACAATGACCAGTCCAGAGAGGCTTTGACAGACTGGTTCCCCCAAACCCTTTTCTAAGCTGGAGTTCCTCTTTCCCTGGGCCTCCACTAACCCTGAGCTGCTCACCTGGACCCCAGCAGCAAAAGAAAGCAGCTGGATAGAAACACACTCGATGTTCCACCACACGGATTGCAGCCCACTGCTCATCGCCCAGGAAGCCAGTGGATTTCACAAACCTCTTATACAGCATCTGGGCCCGCACGAGTAAGGCCTGGAGAGGAGAAGGAAGAGGAAGGTCGATGGAAGCAATGTGGAGGTCCTTCCTCTAATGAAGAGAGTTATTGTGACGTACGAATATAACGGAATACGATTGCATCGTAAGAAATGATGAAGGAGATAGCTTTAGAGAGACCCAGGAAGACTTGTATGAACAGATGCAGAGTGACGTGAACGGAGCCAGGACAACAATTTATACAGTAACAGCAACACCATTGAAACAAACAACTCTGAGGCTTAGAGAACTGAGGTGGGAAGAGCCACCGGAAGGCTGCTGCCGTCCAGGGGAGAGGCTGTGGTCGTTGTCGCTGTGTTTGGCCTTCGTTCTCCAAGAGGACCATGACGTCAGGGACATGATGGCATGACTGGCAGCTGACTTGGATTTGAGCGAGGGAGGGCTGTGCAAGGGCACCAGCCTCACTTTCTCCCCCAGAGTCATCTGGATCCAGTGACGTGATATTCATCAGGACAACTGGAGATGGCCCAGGGTGCAATGGGAGATCCTGGCCCTTCCAGGTTAAGGCCTTTTCATGCACTCAGAGTGAGATAATGCCCATTCAGGGAATAGGACTGTTTAAGAAGTGAGTCAAGGGATAGGCCCCTTTAATCAGAAAAAAAGAAAAAATCAAGCTGGGAGGAGAAGACCCTCAGGGTGGTTGTCCCAAAGAGAAACAGTTACCCTTGACATTCACTCTAAGCCAGGAGGGACCAAAATAAAGACATTAAGTGGAGCTTGGACAGGGACCTATTGTGGTCCAATCTATGAGCTTCAGAGTTTAGGGAGAGAGAGAGAGGGAGAGAGAGAGAGAGAGAGAGAGAGAGAG
>NW_027187465.1:21126891-21144844 GCF_028583685.1 Petaurus breviceps papuanus | reverse complement strand
AGGAAGGGAGGGAGGAAGGAAGGAAGGAAGGAAGGAAGGAAGGAAGGAAGGAAGGAAGGAAGGAAGGAAGGAAGGAAGGAAGGAAGGGAGAGAAAGAGAGAGAGAAAGAAAGAAAGAAAAAGAAAGAAAGAAAGAAAGAAAGAAAGAAAGAAAGAAAGAAAGAAAGAAAGAAAGAAAGAAAGAAAGAAAGAAGGAAGAAAGAAAAATCTAGCCAGTAAATCTCAAGTTAAGTGAGCAGCTTTTGCCATCAAAATTAAAGCTGAAGTGAGGGGAGGGAAGGGGGCATGGAGCAGAGATGTTGTGGAGACACAAGGTCTTCATCAGACCCTGGAGTATAGGAAGGGAGGACGGTGGATGATGTCAATACATTTTGAAATACCATGAAGGGGAAAAGGACAAACTTCATGACAAATGTCCTCAATTTTCTCAGTAAATTTTGAATTGAGGTAACAAGTATCAAAAGCTGGGTTTGAGCCCAGATCTTCCTAAATACAAGTCCAGGCTCTATCCACTTCAGGACACCAAGGAATCTTCCAGCTCCGAGTTTCTGACTTGGGGACTGTGCCCTCTTGGGGTGGAGCTCTCTGGGAAGAGCCTGGATTCTGCACAGTGTCCCCACCCAGCCCTGGGCTGCTAGACAGCCAGCCCCAGAAAGCACGCTGGTACCGTACCACAATAGCAAGGAGGCTGAGCAGGAAGCTGGTCAGGAAGACGATGAGTCCGTAAAAGTAGAGGACCCTGCAGACCGAAGTGCTGGCAGAGGGCAGGAGCTCAGCCATGGCTGGGGGTGGCGAGTGCATCAGGAGACACCTAGAACATATGAAGGAATGGGAGTCAGCGGGCATGGCGGCTGTGCTCCTAGGACCAGAGAGACGCCCACGGCTAGCTCAAAGTTATGAACATGTCACTTGGGGACTCATCTGAATGTCCAGGAGGCTTTGGGGGTGTCTGGTCACTGCCCCCCCCACACGAAAACACACACGTACACAAATACAGACACACAGTGTCCTGATAGAGTAGTATCTACCTCACAGGGCTGTTATGAGAATCAAATGAGATCATCTCTGTGAGTATTTGGTAAAACTTAAATCCCTTAAATATTAGCTGTTGTTATTCGTGTTAGACGATGGGGACTGGATCTGTGGTTTCATTGATGTGGATGTAGCCCCGCTCCTAGGCAAGCTTGGGGGTCCCTGAAGGAGGTGTCATACTTATGGGGAAATAGGACTCCTGATGGGCGGAGATACTTCAGAGAGGGAGAGAGAGTGAAGAGAGAGAGAGAGACAGAGAGAGAGAGAGAGAGAGAAGAGAGACAGAGACAGAGAGAGAGAGGCGGAGAGAGAGGAGAGAGCGAGAGACAGAGACAGAGAAAGAGACAGAGAGAGAGGCAGAGAGAGAGGGGGAGAGAGAGAGAGAGAGAGAGAGAGAGAGAGAGAGAGAGAGAGAGAGGAGCAGGGGAGGAGGGAGAGAGACAAAGAGACAGAGAGAGAGCAGGAAAAGAGAAAGTGAGGGATAGATTCTGAAACCCCCCACCAAACCACAGTCATGTGGGGAAGAGCTGGCACCCCAGCAGGTACTTCATTCCCCACATCTGCACCTGCAGAGACAGCTAAGAATGGCCTCATTGAGTGAGATAATTTTCTCCTTGGAGACGCTGAGATTTCTCAGAGAGAGAGAGACAGAGAGGAGAGAGAGAGGCAGAGAGAGACAGAGAGAGAGAGAGGAGAGAGACACAGAGAAAGACAGAGAGAGAGGAGAGAGACAGAGACAGAGAGAGAGAGGCAGAGAGAGAGGAGAGAGCGAGAGACAGAGACAGAGAAAGAGACAGAGAGAGAGGGAGAGAGAGAGGGGGAGAGAGAGAGAGAGAGAGAGAGAGAGAGAGAGAGAGAGAGAGAGAGAGAGAGAGAGAGAGAGGAGTGAGTTCCAATCTATACCAAAGCTCAGGGGCAGAAGATGGAATCAATATGGGGCCAACTTGACTAGAACAAAGAATCCAGGAAGGGCAATAATAAGAAATAAGACTAGGAAGAGAATGGTTCTGATCTAAGAAGATAAAAGGGAAAAGAGTAGAGTGAATAGATTTGAGCTTTACATACCTATGACTCTGGCTGAAGTTATGGAAACATTCACTGCTGTTTCCCAGGTAGAAGATAGGTACCATCAGCAGCAGAGGGATTAGACTAGGAAGAGAGAATACACGGCCGTCAGGAATGGAGTTGTTTTGTGAACTTCCCTTCCCTTCTAACTCCCTCCATCTCTTCCCTCCAACACACACATACACTCACACACACACACACACACACACACACACACACACACTCCCTCTTAGAGAAGACATGCTTTTTTCCTGCTATCACAATTCTCCAAGGACACTGTCGTCGTCACATATTTTATCTTCCTGGTCCTGCTTCCTTCCCTCTGAATCAGTTTCTAGAAGCCTTCCCATGCTTCTCTAGATCTATCCTCTTCATTACTTCTTACAGCACAGCAATATTCCACTGCATTTGTTTAACCATTCCCCAACCGATTCTCATTTTTCTTCCTAAGAGGTCCCTAGCATCTGGAGAAGAGAAAGGAGAGGTAGAATCTTACCTGGACAAAACAACGGCTATCCATCCAACTCTGGAAGTGTGGTCCTGTGAGAATGACAAATGGGATCAGGGTCCTAGGACTAGGCTGCTGCATGATGGAACGACCCCAACATGATAAACACCAACTGCCCTCTTGCCAATGCAGATCAGCACCACACTGCCAATGAGGTGCCTGAGGTACTCACAGGTTAAGGGAAGAGAGGTACAGTCCTTGCCTTGTAGAAGTTTATAGTAAGAATACCTGAGTTCAAATCCAACCTCTGACATTTATTAGTTGTGTGACTCTGGGCAAATCACTTTACCCTGTTTGCCTCAGTTTCCTCATCTGTAAAATGATCTGGAGAAGGAAATGGCAAAACCACTTCAGTATCTTTGCCAAGAAAACCCCAAATGGGGTCACAGAGAGTTGGACATGACTGAAAAACGACTTAACAACAACAAATAAAAGATAATTAACAGAATTAAGAGATAAGGGAGGATATTTTTAAACCAGACTTGAGATTTCATCAGGTTAGGAAACTTTAAGTAAGGAAATCACTCTATCAAGGCAAATTAGCAACCAATCTGCAATTTACAGCCATGGAAAATTGTCTGGGACATTGAGGGTTAAGTGACCTGCCCAGAGTCACACAGCCAACATTTTCAGAAATGTGACCTGAGTTCAGTTTTTCCTGACTCTAAAACCAACCCTCCAACCAGTACTGTCTCTCACATACCACCCTCTTAGTGTAGAAAAGCAAGACCCTGAAAACCCCTTAAACTGACTAGAATTGGTTGTATAGAATATTACTTAAAATGAGGCCAAAGATCTTTTCCTTCTGTGCCCTCCCTTCCCCCCCCCCCATACCTGGCCATACATAGTGTTTGGCCCATGATGGGTGTTTGTTAACTAATCCATTGATTGATTGATTATGCTAAGATCTAGGCAGTCATATTTTAGGAAGTTACATTGATTAACCAGAGAGTGTCCTGGTTGGTGGTGGAAAGCCTTGATCTTATGTCACATTTAATGGAGCTGGGAATGGTGAAGGTGAAGAAGATTCAGAGGGGAGATGTCACATGAAAGAGAGGTTCACCTTGTTCTGCCTGACCCTGGAATTGGGGGGGGGGTCAGACACAGGAGCAATGGAGAGATAGTGCAAAGAGGAAATTTTAGCAATGATGTAAACGAAGACCCTCCTAACAATGGGGACTGCCCCAAAACCCAGTGGGCTGCCCCAGAAAGCAGGGGATTCCTCTTCCCTAGAAGCCTTCAAGCAAAAACTGGATGACCACTTGTCAAGGATCCTAGGAGCTATGAATTAAAACTGGAAGGGACCTCAGAGGCCATCAAGTCCAACTCTCTCATTTTTACAGATGGAGAAACCAAGACCCAGAGTGGTGAAAGGAGGTAATAATTTTCATGACGGGGATAGAAACCCAGGCCTTCTATATATACATTCTTATTAAACATATTTCACATTAGTCATGTTGTATAGAAGAATTAGAAAGCCTGGGAGAAACTATGAGAAAGAAAACAACAAAAAAAGTAACTAGTCTGCTTCACTGCATTCAGACTCCATAGTTCTTTCTCGGGATGTGGGTGGCATTTTCCATCATGTGTCCTTTGGATATAGCAGGGTGTCTGCTCCAGTATTATTCAGGGTATGCTTAGCTAGGAAAGGGCTGAGCTAGTGGAAGCCTTCTGAGGTCACTTCCAAGCTTCCAGATTATCAGATTGACTGACTCAATCAAGCGAATGCCAACCCGGGGAACCTGATCATTCTGAGAAATAAAGCCACGCAAGACGGTGAGGAAGGAGTTCATGCTTTCTCCCCTTTAATGATCTTTCTTGAGCCCCTTGAGCCCCTGGGGTCCTGCATTCTCACTCTTGGCTATTGGCAAAAGACAGAGACAGATGAGAAGGGCAGGAAAGATTTAAATCAGGAAGGCAGAAAGCAGAAGAAATAGAAACCAGAAAGCCTATAACTCATATTCCTTCCTCATTCAGTCATCAACGGGGAATGAAAGAACTCTTTAAGCAGAGAATAAAGCAGACATTGGCCAGAATTACTCTATGGAGCCCTGGGAAGGAGACTGACTTCAAGAACAGTTATTAAGAACCCCTGCCTTTTAATTAAATTCAAGACATTCATTAATGATTTACTCTGGGCATGCTGAGCACTGGGGATACATAGAAGAACTCAATCAATCAGTAAGTATTTATTACAGAAACAGATGTTGTCCATTGTTCTTGAAGAGGACCAGTGATATCATGGGTAAAGTCTGGACTTGTGCATGAACCTGATTTAAGTGAGCCAGAGCTTTAAATAGTCAGCCTCACTCTCTCCTCCAAGAATCATCAAAGTCCAGCAGCAAGACATAAGTCAAGGCTGAGGCCTGGGGAAAGACCTCTTACAGATGAGAAACTGAGGCAAACAGGGTGAAGTGACTTGCCCAGGGTCACACAGCTAGTAAGTGTCTGAGTCTAGATTTGAACTCACAAAGAGAAGTCTTCCTGACTCCAGGCCCGACATTCTATCCACTAGCAATGGTAGTAATAATCTTCCACTTAGAAGTGAGCAGAACCGGGAGGATATTGTACATGGTAACAGCCACAGTGTTCAATGGCTGACTTTAATAGACTTAGCCCTTCTCAGCAATGCAAGGACCTAAAACAATTCCAAGGACACATGATGGAAAATGCCATCCACATCCAGAGAAGGAACCGTGGAGCCTGAATGCAGCAAAGCAGACTATTTTCTTTTTTGTTTTGTTTTGTTTTCTTTCTCATGGTTCCTCCCATTTGTTATAATTCTTCTATACAACATGACTAATGTGAAAATATGTTTAATAGGAATGTGTATGTGTGTATAGCCTATATCAGATTGCATGCTGTCTGGGGGAGGGAACAGAGAGGAAGGGGGAGAAAATTTAAAACTTAGAGAAGTGAATGTTGAAAACTAAAAACAAATAAATTAACTAATAAAAAAATCCTTCACTTATATAGCTAAGGTTTCCAAAATAAGGTAAGAAGTTCAGGTATTGCCCCCATTTTACCAGGGAAGTTATTTTTAAGCTGCACTTTGTTGGGCCCTGGGGACACAAAGACAAAAATTAAACTGGACCTGCCCTTAGAGGCTTACATTCTAGAAGGGAGATGACGTTCTATTTGGTGTTTCAAGCCCTTCACAGCCAAGCCTCCCCCTGCATCCCCAGTCTTCTTACACCTTATTCCCTGCCACGTACTCTTCACTCCAGTGACACCAGCCTCTTTTCTGTGCTTTGAATAAGACACCCCATCTCTGGTCTCTTGGCATTTTCTCTGGCTGTCCCCCATGCCTCTTTTTTTCATTTTTTTGGAGGGGGGAAGGCAGGGCAATTGGGGTTGTGACTTGCCCAAGGTCACACAGCTAGTTAAGTGTCTGAGGCTGGATTTGAACTCAGGTCCTCCTGATTCCAGGGCCGGTGCTCTATTCACTGCGCCACCTAGCCGCCCCCATTCCCTGCCTTCTTTCAAGTTTCAGCTAAAATCCCACCTTCTCTAGAAAGTCTTCCCCGACTCCTCTTCATTCTACTACCTTCCCTCCACTGATTATTTCCTATTTATCCTGTAGATAGTTTTTGCATTTTTGTTTGCTTGTTGTCTCCCCCGTTAGACTGTAAGCTCCTTGAGGGCAGGAGGTTTTGCCTCTGTTTATATCCCCAGGGCTTATCATGGCCCTTCACAAATGCCTATTGACTGACCAACCCATACACATATATAATATGTGTAGATTAAATGTCACATAGACATCATGGGCAGCATACTGGGAGAGAACCAGCCTCATACCTCCCTCCTTTCCGAGCTTCAGTCCTGACTCTCTGACCTTCTCCACCACCTCCCAGAAGCCTTCTCCCCCTAGAAGAGGCCTCTGCCCTCATAACCCCTCTTCTGGTCTAGATAGCTGAAAGGGACCTCAGTGGTCACTCTGCAAAGTCCATCCAGGAATAAGATCCCCCTTTAAAATCCACATGGCTCTGCTTGAAGACCCCCAAGGAGGAGGAGCCCATCCCAACTGGAGATAACTCCAGTTGTTAGGAAGTTCTGCCCAACATGTGACATTAATTCACTCCTAGTTCCTAGCTCTGCCCTCTGGGGCTGACCAAGGCTCTCTCTTCTTTCATTGGACAGCCATGCGAATACTTGAGGTTAACTATCCTGGTGCCACTAAGTCTTATTCAGGTTAAACATCCATCTCTGTGGTCAGGGTGTTAACCAAAGGTTAAACACCCATCATCCTTTGACCATCGGAGTAGAATAAATCCTCTGCTCCCTTCCAATGCCCATGTTCCAGATTATGGCAAGGATGAGTGAACCCACAGTGGACAGTGGCTTCTTCTTGACCCAGAGACCCAAGGACTTGGGGAAGGCCCCTTCTTTAAACCCCCTGAACTTCTTATCCTCCAAAAAAATGCTTTTCTGGAAAGCAGAATTTCAATGTTTTTATTTCCACCAGGTTATGGTCCACTGAGAGGTTTGCTTCCCCAAAGCCAAGGAGACAGAAGGGGAACTCTGGGAGGCCACGGAGCAAAGGTCTTTTTTAATTAAATACCACCCAGTGCACTCAGGCTAAGAATGGAAGCTAATGTTCTTCAGGAAGGGTGGAGAGACCTCATTTATTCATGGGCTCATAGATCATAGACAGAAAGAGATATTAGAGATGATCTAATTCAACTCATTTTTAAAATTTTTTTTTATTTTGGAGGGCAATTGGGGTTAAGTAACTTGCCCAAGGTCACATGGCTAGGTTTTTTTTTGTATGTGTGTGTTAAGTGTCTGAGGCCGGATCCGAACTCAGGTCCTCCTGACTCAGGGGCTGACACTCACTGCGCCACCTAGCTGCCCCTCAACTCTCATTTTACAGATGAGGAAACTGAAGACCCAGAGGGCTTAAGAGAACTACCTGAGGTCACGTAGACAGTAGGTGGCAGAGTCAGGATTCAAACCCAGGTCTTCTGATTGTAGGACCAACACTCCTTCCCCTGTATCGCCATACTCTTCTTTTGACTTTTTTATTTTTAAATTTTTTAAATTTCATATTAATGAATCAAGATTAAGTGACTTGCCCAGGGTCACACAGCTATAAGAGTCTGAGGCCGAATTTGAACTCAGGTCCTCCTGACTTCAGGGCTGGTGCTCTATCCACTGTGGTGGTGCCATCTAGCTGCCCCGTAAATTAATTTTTAAAAAAGTTTTATCAATTGCTTTTCATTTTTATGCTACAGATGTTTCCTAATATACCCTACCCCCACACCAGCGGGTCCCACCTTGGACCAGAGAAAAGCAGTTTAGTGGCCAAGTCTGACAGTGTTAGCCCCATTACTCACCTGTAGCCCCCCTCACCTTTTCTCCCAAGGAGGGAAGTGTTAATAGACTCTCCTTGTATTCTCTAAGCTGTACTTACCATGGTGGAGGCCGAGTAGACATTCTGGTTGTATTTCACCTTCAGGTCCATGTAAAGGTGCCATGTGTAGTTGACGGTGTAGAGGAAGGATGAGATGTAGAAGATCTAGGAAAATTCAGACAGCCAGTCAAATTCATCCACTCCCCCATTCATTCCCTTGGCTTCCCAAGTTCTCCTAATGACACTAACCACTTGCTGGTTCAAAGCCAGGGAAAATATAGTGACTGTGACTCAGACCAGCCAAACCCGTCTAGAGTCCAGCTCCAACCACTATGGTGGATGTTGAGGTTGCCGATGTCTGTTGCTGAATGCTTACACCACCACCAGCAGCTGCCCCTGTGGAGAGTTTAGAGTAGTTTCCAGGGATATGATGGCAACGGTTTAACAACTGGCTCTCCAGAAGAACACACAAACCCAGAATGCACTTTTATTATTTGCACCATTAACATTTTCTACATCACTTTCTTTAAGTCTAGGTAATCAAAACAACAATAAATCAAGCCATAGTTTAGCCTTTTTCAATGACCAAAGTGCAAACGCTCACACCGAAAATTTAACAACTGGCTCTTGCCAACTGGTTGGATCTGCCTCCAACACATCCCTGGGTCTACCATACTTCTGGCCAACCTGATGTATCACAAAAATTCTTCAGAGTTAAATAGGAATCCTTGAAGTTCCCTAATCCAAATTCCCATCCAATGCACAAATCCTACAGTCACAGATAGCATCCTGGATAAACTGTCATCCAAAGCTCACTGACTCTCACAAAGCAGCTTCTGCCAGCGTCTAGCACTCTGCTTACATGAAGAATCTGTGATTTTGTTAGTATGGGAAACTTCATGTGTGGAAGTTCAGTCCGCCAATACGAATTGCAACCCGTCTCTGACTTAGCAAATCTGCGACAACCGGCAGCTAAATGACTGGCCAGCAGCTAGTATGAGAGGTGAGAGATGGACCAAAGTCTTCTTGATTCGGAGCCCAGCTCAGCCCGTACTACACCCCTCTCTCAATAACAGCATAATGAATGTTCATAGGAGTTGGATGGAATTCCTCCGTTAGATTGCTCAAATACTTGGGGAGTTCTTCTAGCACTGAACAGAATTCCTTTTCTCTGTCATTTCCACTCACGGATTCTAATTCATCCCTCCAGAGCCACATGGAACGTCTGTTTCCTCTCCTGTATAAGATCCCTTCAAACACTTGCAGACAGTTCTCACGTGTGCCCTGAATCTTCTCTCCTCCTTTCAGACAGCCCTTGTTTCTTTAGCTTCTCAGATGACGGCCTTCCAGGCTTGTTCACCGTTTTCTGGTCATGCTCCAATGTGTCAGTTTTGAGCGGGAGAAGAATCGAGGTGGGGGGAGGTTCTAGATCTGTGACTTTACCAGTGTAGGGACCTCCCAGTGTAGAAACCCCTTCTACCAACACAGATCACATCTTAGAAAAATTTACAGCTGAAAGAGACCTTGGAGAGTATCTCATCCAACCCCCTCATTTTACATATCAGGATACTGAGGCTGAGACAAGTGACCTGCCCACAGTCACACAGCTGGTCCTAAATGAGCAGGGTGCTGGATTTCCTTCTTCAATGACTATACTCAGAACTGAACACAACATTCCAAAACTTGTAGATCCAGATTTAAAAGAGAAAAAAAGTTCATATTTTGAAATAATGACAAAAATTGTCATAGGTTTTGTCCCCTCTAAATAGTGAGATTCTCAAGATCATGTAAATACGATGGAGAGAAGTGACTGTTGGGAAATTATAATGACCAAGCTGGACAACAGAAAGGTGAGAAGATATGTCCTGTTCCCTTCCTTGCAGAGGTGTGGGACTATGGGTGTGGAACATTTAATATGCTGTCACCCTTAGAAAGACTTGTTCTCTTGAAAGGTATTTCCATTTTCTTTTTTCATCCTTTCTTACAAGGAGTGGCTTATTCATAGGAAGGAGAAGAATAGACTGAAAAATGTTTGTTTTTGTTCAGTCGTTTTCAGTAACATCTGACTCTTCATAACCCCATTTGGGATTTTCTTGGCAAAGACACTGGAGAGATTTGCTGTTTCCTTCTCTGGCTCATTTTACATAAGAGGAAACTCAGGCAAACAGGGGTAAGTGACTTGTCCAAGGTCACACAGCAAGTAAGTGTCTGAGGCCTGATTTGAGCTCAGGAAGATGAGTCTTCCTGACATCAGGCCCAGTGCTCCAAATAAAGTCAATGTACAAACCAAAGGTATCCATTTTAAAAATAAGTCAGAAGATATAGGAGTTAGAGGGAAAATATCAATTGCATAAAGCAAGGTCCCCTGCCTTGGAATGTTTATAAGATTAAAGGCAAAGAAATTACCTTAAACAAACTTATGAGTCCTGCAGCCCTCGCAGAGGGTGAAGAAGCAGAGAGATATTATGAAGGTACCCCAAGGGCCTCCGTGGACACAACTTCAGAGCAAAGATGGGCACAGAATGAGGGCACAGGGAAGGAAGTATATTGGAGAATGTGGTTCAGGATGAGGAAACAATAATCACAGGGGAGGTAGTGTCATGGCCTAGACAGTGAATCCTTCTGATGGCTGTATTGAGGCTGGACTCTGCTCCCCTACGTTAACTCATCTCCTGCAGCCTCAGTCTCGTCTGGAAAATCTAGGGAAGCTACGTGGCCCTGGAGAAATCATTTAACCCATAAATGGCAAAGAAGGTGACTATTTGAGGAGTTTCATCATCTGAGAGTCCCACACCAATGAAATCACAAATCCAATCCTTACTCCTATTGGCACTTCCCAGGACTGTGAGGTTCAAATGATGAAGAGAAAGGCTGACTGCACGTCCTTCAGCCAGTCTCAGAGTGAACAGCCATGGGCCAGCAAAGGGCCTACCTTGTCATTTCTCCAGGCCCCGCCTCCTCTGGGCCCATGCTCCAGCTCAGTCCAGCTTGGTAGGTGTACTCACAGTGAGCCTTTAGGAGTCAGAGGCCTGGCTCACCTCTCACCTCTCCCTTTTCTCTTCACAGCAGCCTCCCCCAAACCCCGGATTGTCTTGTGCAATTATAATTCTCAGGACCGGCTCAAGCTCTCCAAAGCTCAAGCCTCCACAGTCTTGACTGAGGGTACAACAGATTTTGATTTATGCAGAGCCTTGCCATCAGAGGACCTAAGAATAGCGGTGGCCAGGAGGATTAATCAGATTGAGTCTCTTGGAGCCAGATGGCCCCAGCAGAGCTCTCCAGTCCAGATGTCACGCAGGCATCATAGGATCACAGACTTAGACCTGCAAAGGGCCTCTGAGGCCATCCAGGCCAATCCCTTTGTTTTAAAGATGAAGAAACTGAGTCTTTAGAGGCAAAGGGATTTCCCCAAAGTCTGTAAATGGTAGAAGAGGCACCTGAACTGAGGTCTTTGACTCCAGATTTATCTTTCTACTGGACCATAATGTCACCACTATCGTCACTCACCGGCTTGGGGGTCAGACAGCAGAGCTCAGGAACCCAGAGGAAAACTCCAGGTCTTAAGCTATAATGCAGAAATCAAGTCTGGGTGGCTAGCTCCCAAATGAACTCTTTGTTAGGGAACAAATAAGGGTCAGTTTTCCAGAAGGCCCTGGAGTCAGAAAATTGGTAAAGATGTCAGGGGATAAAGTGACCAAGGAAAGGCAAGGCAATAAGTTTTTTTTTTTTGCTTTTTCTTTTGGAGGGCAATTGGAGTTAAGTGACTTGCCCAAGGTCACACAGCTAGTTTCTGTGTTAAGTGTCTGAGGCTGGATTTGAACTCAGGTCCTCCTGACTCCAGGGCCAGTGTTCTATTCACTGCACCACCTAGCTGCCCCAACAAGGCAAGATTTTAACTGGAACTGGAAGGAAGTCAGGAAAGGGGAGTAAGACATAAGAAGTCTGGAAAGGTCAAGTTGGCCAAGTTGTGAAGGGCTTTGAATACCAAACCAGAACTTTTATATTTGATCCTGAAGATAATAAGGAGTTACTAAAGGTGATTGAAGAGGGCAGGGATGGGGAACCTGTGGCTGCACATGTGGCCTCGAGGTCACAGGTTCCCGACCCTTGCAATAGGGGGAGATATGGTCATATTTTCACTTTAGGAAGATCAGTTTGACAGCTGAGTGGAGGAAGAGCTGGAGTGAGGAGAGATGACGCAGGGAGACCAACCACCAGCCGTTGCCATAGTCCAGGTATGAGGTGATAAGAGCCTGCACCAAGATGGCAGCAGCGTCAGAAGAGCAAAGGGCATTGTTGCAGAAGTAAAACCAACACGATGTGGCAGCCTATTGGATATGGGGGTGGGGTGTAAGAAAGAATGAGGAGTAGAGGATGACACCCAGACTGAAGTTTGGACAACTGGGAAGATGGTGGTTCCCTCAATTAAGGAAGTGAGGAAGAGGGGAAGACTTGGGGGAAAATAACGAGTTTAGTTTTGGACATGTTGAATTTAAGAAATCTATGGGACATCCAGTTTGAGATCTCCAAGAGGCAGCTGGAGATAGGAGGCTGGATGTCAGGGGAAAAGTTAGGGTTGGATAGGTAGATCTGAGAATCATCGGTACAGAAATGTATCCACAGAAACACAGAACTGGGTTTTCACCTGGTCTAATTCCCTCACTTTACAATTTGAGAGAACGGAGATTAAGTGACCACCCCGTCTCTCTTTCCCCTCATTCTCTTTATCTCAAAGCCCTTCAATATTATCTCCCATTCTCTTGTCCTTCCACCTAACTTTTGAAAAGAGGTGTCCAGGGCCAATCCTTCTACATGTGCACTCAGTTCTCTCCCTTCCCATCTTTTCAGCAGATTGTGTTCTCAACTATCCCCTGTTCCCACCTCCCTGCCCTGGAATCTTCAAATACTATCCCTAAAAAAAGTTCACTAGACACTACTAGGGGAAGTTAGGTGGTACAATGGATAGAGTTTGGGGTTCAGAGTCAGGAAGACCTGAGTTCAAATCCAGGCTCTGACACTTCCTAACTGTGTGGCCCTGGGCAAGTCACTTGTCTGTTTGCCTTAGTTTCCTCATCTGTAAAATGAGCTAGAGAGGAAATGACAAACCACTCCAGTCTCTTTGCCAAGAAAACCCTAAATGGGGTCAGGGAGAGTCAGACAGAACTGAAAAAAGACCCTACCATCCCCTCATAATGTTATCTTATATCTTTCTGCCCTTTCTCAGCTGTCTACACTCACTGCTTAAACTTTCCTTTCTCACACTCCTGAACCCTTTGCAATGTGGCCTCGGACCTGATCATTCAACTGAAATCGTCTTCCCCAAAATTACCAGTTTCCCTTCACTGCCAAATCTCATGGTCTTTTCCTTTCAGTAATCTAGACAAAAGGGCCTGAACTAAACAAAGTCTTGGCTGTGTCAGAAGCGGGTGGATGCAGGCAGGGATTGTTTATCTCCAGCCCCTTCTACAGAGTCTGTACTTAATAAATACCTATTGAGGGGTAGCTAGGTAGCACAGTGAATAGAGTCTTGGAGTCAGGAGGACCTGAGTTCAAATCTGACCTCAGACACAACACTCACTAGCTGTGTGACCTTGGGCAAGTCACTTAACCCCAATTGCCCTGCCTTCCCCCCTCCAAAAAGCAAAAAAAAATTTAAATAAATACCTGTTGATGGGATTAATAAATTCATTATTGATTAATAATGCTAATGGATTGATTGATCTCCCAAGGTCACACAGATAAGAAGCAGGGAAACCAGGATTTGAACCTGGTTCACTTTTTGCTATAGTTCCACTGGAGTGGGAAGTAAAGTGTCTTAGTCGTTGGACACACATACAGCTCACATCCAAGGCAGGATCGAAGACTGGGTCTTCCTGTCCTCAGGTCCAACCCTGTGTGTTGTGTATACACACAAATACATACACAGGTATGTATTATATATAGGTGCATATATATATATATATATACACCTATATATATACATAAATATATATATTTAGATGGGCAGCTAGGTGGCGCCACAGTGGATAGAATTCCAGGTCTGGAGTCAGGAAGATTCACCTTCCTGAGTTCAAACGTGACCTCAGACACTTCCTAGCTGTGTGGCCCTGGGCAAGTCACTTAACCTTATTTGCCTTAGTTTCCTTATCTGTAAAACGAGCTGAAGAAAGAAATGGCAAATCTCTCCAATAGCTTTGTCAAGAAGGCCTCAAATAGGGCCACAACTGAAATGACTTAACAATAAAATCACATTTAGATAGCACTTTCCAATTGGCGGTGTTCTATAAATCTTACCTCATTGTATCCTCCCAACTACCCAGTGCCTCTGGGAAGCAGGTGCTGTTGTTGCTATTTTACAGAAGCGGAAATGGAGGCAAACAGAGGATAAGTGACTTGCCCAGGGTCACGCAGCTATCGGGAGGTGGTTCTGCCTTTCAAGGCCTTTTCTCTCCTGCTCCCTTTGAGTAGGAGGTCTTGGTTTAAGAGGCCCTCCTGCGATGGTGACACTCCCAAGTAGAGGGCCTCTCCACCATGCACTGGTAGAAACAAGGAGCTCCCTGTGTGTCTGATCCCCTGAGACTAAGCTGGCTGGGTCAGCCCTGTTTCTCAGGAGCAGCCAGGGCTGGCCCAAAGGCCAGGAAGTTGGTCTAAGCCTTGCCAGGGATCTGGGGTAATTCGGCTTCTTTTCAGTCTCTCCCTCTGGTGGGGATCCTTGAGGATTCCAAAGCTCTCTGTGAGTTCACTTTTGAAATTTAGAACTGTCAGTTTTCTAGGGAGAGATTATGGAAAAGCCTTTTGACTCCCCAACCTCTCTTCCTACCCACCTTCCCCCTCACCCCAAACCTCAGAATCTCTGAGCTTTGAGGGTCTTCAGAGGCCATCTGGTGCATCCTCATTTCACAGATAAGGAAACTGAGGCCTTGGGAAAGATCATAGCTCTGGAGCTGGAAGGGCCAGACAATCAAACCCATGAGGATATCCCAAACCAGCAATATCCCTGGGCCTCAGTTTCCTCACCTGTAAAGTGAGGCAGTTGGACTGGGGCACCCTCCCCAGAACTGTGATCTTACAATATTAGGACCTCTCTGGTCCTAACTCAGTTTCCTCATCTGTAAAATGGACTAGAAACCTCTGAGGTCCCTTCCAATCTGGGTCTAGGGGGTATATGATCTTAAGTCACTATTCAGTCTTTGTTCAAAGACCTCCAGCAAAGGGGAGCCTCCTAGCTGTGGAGGGCTGCCTGCAATAACTCTTGGTCTGCCATCCAGCTCAAGTTTGCCTTTGCCTACCTTCCACCCCCATCCTGCCCTCTGGGAGCCAGGCCAAGTAATCCCTCTTCCCCATGACAGCCTCTGAAGACAGTAATTATGGGGGGAAAAGACCAAAAGGATTTGTTGTTGTTGTGTCTGATTCTGTGTGACCCCCACTTGGGGTTTTCTTGGCAGAGTTACTGGAGTGGTTTGCCATTTCTTTCTCCAGTTCATTCTACAGATAAGGAAACCGAGGCAAATGGGGTTAAGTGACTTGCCCAGGGTCACACAGCTAGTAAGTGTCGGAGACCAGATTTGAACTCAGGAAGATGAGTCTTCCTGACTCTGGGTCTAGCACTCCATCCACTGTGCCATCTAGCCGCAAAATTAATAGAATATCTTAAAAGAAAATTATGAGGGAAGAAAAATGCCTCAATATTCAAAGAAATGGACAAAAAGAAATGAAACTCCTACCCTCCTCTAAGAAGCACATTTCCCCACATGAGGCAGCTAATGCAGCCAGACCATAATGAAGGGAACAAATAAATACTTCATCTTAAAGATCTGAGCTTTTGTTTAGTTCACTTCTTAGTGGAAGAAGAGAAAAATAACTTACAGGGGTAGTTTCAGAGCAAACCCAGGGCCCTCAAGTCTCTTTTATGGACCCTCTTCTCTTTTCTCTTGAGGCCAATCAATCTCCTCAGCTCCCATGGGCTCCATGATTATTTCTGTGCAAATGATTCCCAGCTGTCTATATCCAGCCCCAGCCTTTCTCCTGAGCTCTTGAATCAAATGCCTTTTGGACATTTGAATTGGATCTTGTTCCATCGGCGTCTCACACTCACCATGAGGTAAACAGAACTCATATTTCTGTCAAAATCCTCCTCCTTCCAAATTTCTCCAGTTTTTCCTTCCAGGCATCCAGGCTTGCAATATTAATGTCACCATTAATTTCTTTTTGTTAATTACTTTTTTAATGTATTTTCCTGGTGGAACCTGGATTGCATTACTATTTTTTAACTTACATTTTCCAATTTTATTTTATTTTTCAAAATAATATTTTATCTTTTCCCAACTACATGTAAAAACAGTTTTTAAGATTCATTTTTTAAAATTTTGGTTATCTTTCATTTCTCACACTCATTTACCTCATATATCCAGTTACTTAATCTTATCATTTTTACCTTTATAGCATCTCTTTGTAAGAGAGATCTTCCATACCCCTACCATAATCATTGGAAGCAGCTAGATAGCTCAGTGGTTAGAGCACTGGGCCTGCAAGCAGGAAGACCTGACATTTCCTAGCTGTGTGACCCTGGGCAAGTCACTTCACCCTGTTTGCCTCAGTTCCTCATCTGTAAAATGAACTGAAGAAAGAAATGGCAAATCACTACAGTATCTCTGCCAAGAAAACTCTAAATGGAGTCAAGGAGAGTTGGACACAATTGAACAACAGCAACCCCTTAAAAACTTTTAAAATAAACCAGATTTTTATTTGTCTTGGGAAGCTTAGGTGGGCTCTTAGCCAAACTTTAAACCCATTTCACTCTGGAGCTCATAGACTGGACCACAATAGGTCCCTGCCCAAGCCCTACTTAATGGCTATTTTTTTGGGCCCTCCTGGCTCAGAGTGAATATAAATAGTAACTTTCTCATTTGGTTTCTGGTCAGCAACCATGAGGCTCTTCCCTTCCCATCTTTTGGATTTTTTTTTGTTAAAGGGGCCACCCCTTGACTCCCTCCTTAAAAAGGCCTGTTCACTGAATGGGTGTTGCCTCACTGCAAGTGAGAACCTGAAAAAACCTTAGCCTAAAAGGGCCAGGGTCTCCCTTTGCATCCTGGGCCATCTCCAGTCATCCTGATGAGTAGCTGGACACTGGACCCAGATGGCTCTGGAGGTGAAAGTGAGGCTGGTGACCCTGCACGGCCCTGCCTCACTTAAATCAAAGTCAACTGCATGTCATGTCATCATCTCCCTGATGCCAGAAGGACAAACCACACAACCACAATAACTCTTAAGGCAGGGGCAGAATAGATAACATTTACATAACACTTAGTGTGTGCCAAGCACCGGGTTAAGCCCTTCACAATTATTATTTCATTTGGTCCTCACAACCCCGGGAGGGAGGTAATATTATTATCCCTATTTTACAGATGAGGAAGCTGAGCCCGACAGGAGTTAACTGGTCCAGGGTCACATAGCTAGGAAGTGCTTGGGGCCAGATCTGAACTCAGGTCTCCCTCTCTCCAGACCCAGCGTTCTTGTGCAGGTAAATGTTGGGGGAAAATGTGGCACAGAGCCCACTGTCAAGTTTAATCTGTATTATTAACATTTCCTCCATCACTTGAAGTCTAGACAGTCAGCGAAACAAGAAATTAAGCCCTAATTTGTAGCGTTTGCAGATTTCCAAGGTATAAGTTCTCGAACTGAAAATTTAGCAATTGGCTCTCACGACCAGAACCAGCAGCTTCCAGCACACCCCTGCCATGCTACGGCTAAGGATGCTGTTGTCCTTAAGCTTCACGGCTAGCCTGATGGTTGATGCTGCTGGGATTCTCAGCAGGTTAAGATTGGACATAACTCAGTACAGGACGAATGATCCACAGACTGAGCTGAGGTCAAGTTTAGAAATGTCAATGGGGTAGAAACCCTCCCTTCCTTCAAAACACAGCTCATCCATCACCTCCCACATAAGGCCTTACCTGATCCAACCAACCCAGCCAATGCTCCTGTTCTCTCTCTCTC
>NW_027187465.1:21122612-21126791 GCF_028583685.1 Petaurus breviceps papuanus | reverse complement strand
TGTCTTTCTGCTCTCTGTCTTTATCTCTCCCTCCCTCTTCTCTCTTTCTCTGTCTCTTCCCTGTCTCTATCTCTCCCCTCCCTCCTCACTCTCTCTGTCTCTCTCTGTCTCTTTCCTGTCTCTCTGTCTCTATCTCTCCCTCCCTCCTCTCTCTCTCTCTCTCTCTGTCTCTTCCCTGTCTCTCTGTCTGTCTCTATCTCTCCCGCCCTCCTCTTTCTCCCTCTCTCTCCCTCCCCCCACCTCTTCTGGGCACATGTGTCATCCCTCTGGCAGAATGTAAACACCTTGCAGGGTGAAGACTACTTTTTATTTTACTTTTGTAAGCTCCAGCCCCTAACACAGGGCCTGGCACATTGCAGGCCCTCCATAAAGGTTGGTGTTAAAAGAAAACAAGTCTCTCTATGTTGCTGTCCTTGTTGAACAGAAATGGTAGTGCTGGTCAGTTTGAGAGAGTCAGTGCTCCCCAGCCCCGTCCCCAGCTTAGGGCCTCACCACCCCTTCATGGTCCACACTCCACTCAAGGCCAAGGTGATTTTCTGCCCACATCACTTTCCCAGCCAAAAACTCCAGCTGCCTCAGGTCACATGTGAGCCGCTCAGTTTACCTTCCATGCCTCGCCCCAATCTTCCTTTCCCTCTTTTTTCTTCCTGCCCTCTGCTCCAGCATGATTCTCTATCTCCCAGTCTTTGCACCAGCTGATCCCTGGCCTGGAATGCCCTCACTCCCTGCCTTGGCCTCAGAGATGCTTCAGCGCCACCATCTCCCCACAGGAAGGTTTTCCTGACAGCCAGCACCCTCCTAGTACCTTACCCCATTTACCTTTCGATTTTGTATCTATTTATTCATGCACACATCATCTCTCCCAGAATATAAACTCAAGAAGGGCAGAGATGACATCTTTTATCTCTATTTTCCCAGTGCCTGGCCTGGTTCCTGCTCTCTGACGGGCCAAGTGATTCCTATCTTGGCTCATTTAACAGCTCGGGGCTGGGGACAGGGCTGTGGCCAGGGCAGGGACACTGGCGGCCTCATCTGCCCTGTCTGCACCCTTCCCTGGGAATGCTGACCCGAGTCAGTGATTGTTTTCCTATTTTCCAGCCCAGTGAGAGAGTCCACGTGCTCTGGCTCTTCCCAGGCAAGGCTCCACTCTCAGATCTGCTCTGAATTGTTCTACTCAGCCATAACTTAATGGACCCTCTTGGTTCCTCTTCTCCCTCCAGCTACCACCCCCTCTCCCCTCCCCTTCTCTTAAAAGATCATCTTCTCTGAAGCATCCAGAGTTCCATGACCACACTCTTCCCTACTCCCTGAAATAAGCTCAGGCTGCATCCCCCCTTCCCAGCCTATGGAAACTGCTCCCCAAAGGCAGCTGGGAGGCTCTGTGGATAGAACCCTGGGCCTCAGGAAGATCTGAATTCACAGCTGGCCTCAGACACATTAGTCGTGTGATCCTGGACAAGTCATTTAACTACAGTTTCTTCAACTGTAAAATTGGAATAATAATAATAGCTCCTACTTAGCAAGATTGTTTTGAGAATCAAATAAGATTACAGTTGTAAAGCACTTGGCACAGTAACTCGAATACAGTAAATGCTATTTAAATGTTAGCTATGATTATTCAAAGAGGTGGTTGGGTGGGTCAGTGGATAGAGCATTGGACCTGGAATCAGGAAGACCTGAATCACTTATGACCCCAAGACACTCCCAAGCTGTGTGATCCTGGGCAAGTCACTTAACAACTCTGTCTCACTTTCCTCAGCTGTAAAATGGGGATCATAACAGCATCTCCCTCCAGGGTTGTTGTGAGGATCAAGTAAGATAATATTTGTAAAGCGCTTAGTACGTACCCAGCAAATAGAAGGTGCCATAGAAACGTTAGCTATTATTATGATCAATTATTGTTATTATTTAGATGTCCTTCAAATCACCCAATCCAGGGTTTTTTTTTTCATGCCTCATCCTCCTTGCCTTTCTGAAGCCTTGGCCGCTTGACCACCCTTTCCTCCTTCCTATTCTCTCCCTCCCTCCCTCTCTCTCTGTCTCTCTCTCTCTGTCTCTGTCTCTCTGTCTCTTTGTCTCTCTCTCTCTCTCTGTCTCTGTCTCTGTCTCTCTCTCTCTCTGTCTCTGTCTCTCTCTCTCCTTCTTTTGACTTTAGGGACTTTAGGGACATTATATAACCTTCCCTGTTCTCCATTTCTCCATCCGACTCTTAGCAGCAACTTCCAACTTCCCTCGATGGTCCCTTGTGGAACAGGGGATAGAGCAAAACACTTTGAGTCAGGGAGGCTTCAGTTCTAATCCTGCTCAGCCCCATCTCTTAGGTGGGAATTATAACATCACCTATCTCCCAGAGTTATCAAGAGGATCAAATAAAATATATAACCTGTATAAATCCCTTTGCAAACCTTAACATGCTGGTAGAGATGCTGGCTATTAAAACCTTCTGCCTTTCATTATGCCTGACGCCCTCAATCTGTGGGCCCTGGACACACAAAGATTCATTCTGGCTGTAGGGCACTAGGCAGGATGACATTGCTAGCCCTGCCAATGCCTGTTGGCTGCTAGAGATGGATGAGAAGAGCAGACCAGAAATAACAAGGTGAGCTTTGGGCTCCAAATGGAAGAGCTGGAAGGCATCATCCTCTCCTGGCTTCCTTTTCCCGTCTCAGGAAATCCCACCTTGTCAGGTAAGTGGGCACCTGGGGAGACTCACCTGGCCTGTGGCTTGAAGGTTATAACAGACCACGTCCTCGTTGGCCTTCGGGGTCCCATACAGCAGAGCCCCCAGCAACCAACATGTCCCCAGAAGCAAGTCCGAGAAACTCAAGCACAAAAGTGGTCTCATCTGTCAAAGCAAAGGGAGATAGTCTTTAAGCAGGAAGTGAAGACAGTTTCCAAAACCACTCAGAAGGGTTTCCAGTAAGTTATGGGTTGAATTAGGTGACCTTTGAGATCCCAGCAAACTCTGGCAGTCCATGGGAGTGGATCCTTATTCATTATTCAATTATTTATTTATTATTATTATTATTGGTGAGGCAATTGGGGTTAAGTGACTTGCCCAGGGTCACACAGCTAGTGTCAAGTGTCTGAGACGGGATTTTAACTCAGGTCTTCCTAACTCCAGGGTCAGTGTTCTATCCACTTCAAAACCTAGCTGCCCCTTCAATTATTCATTATAATAAACCAATCCATCATTCAAAAAGTATTTATTAAGTAGCTACTATGTGCTAGGCCCTGGGGATGGAAGCACAAAGAAGAGAAGAATCGAAGTACTAGGACCTCATACCTGAAACAACAAAGCTATATAAAGACATATACAGCACAAGCAAAATGTGAATAAATACAAAGATGTTAAAAGCAGCTAAATGCAGGATGATTAGGGAGAGAGAAGACTAGTGCTTGGGGGGATCAGGAAAAATGTAATGCAGAGGGAGAAGTTCCATGAGGCAGAGGACATTACAGTCATGGGGCACAGCCAGTGCAAAGCCATGGAGGAGGGAGATCCAGTGCTCTGTGCCAGGAAGAGAGAGAAGGCCAGTATGACTGGATCACAGAGTGGAAGAATAATATACAATGATGCTGGAGAGAGACGTTGGGGCCATATTGGTCAGAACTTTAAAACCTAAACAGAGAAGGTTATATCCATGAAATGATCAGCTCTGCATGTGAGGAAGATTCCTCTGGCAGCAGTGTGTAGGACAGACTGAAGTCTGGGAGATTAGAGGCAGGGGTACCAATTTAGCAGCTACTGGGTCAGTTATTGGGGTGGCTAGGTGGCACAGTCAGTAAAGCGCCGGCCCTGGAGTTGGAGGACTGGAGTTCAGTTCTGGCCTCAGACACTTAACACCCACACAAAAAAAACCCAGCCGTATAACCTTGGGCAAGTTACTTAACCCCAATTGTCCTCCAAAAGGCAAAAAAACAAAACCAAACCAAACAAAACATGGACAGGAGGTAAGGAAACCAAGGCACAGACAGGTAGGTTAAGTGACTTGCCCAAGGGCCAGAGAGCAAGTCAATGGGCATTTATTAAGCACCTACTGTGTACCAAGCACTTTGCTATGTGCAGGGGATACAAAAAAGGGCAAAAGACAATCCCTGCCCTCAAGGACCTCACAGTCTAATAATGACTATGTACAAACAAGATTGGATGGATGGATGGATGGATGGATGGATGGA
>NW_027187465.1:21087588-21117612 GCF_028583685.1 Petaurus breviceps papuanus | reverse complement strand
GATGGATGGATGGATGGATGGATGGATGGATAGATGATAGATGGATGGATGGATAGTTGGATGGATGGATGGATGGATATATGATAGATGGATGGATGGATAGATGATAGATGGATGGATGGATGGATGGATGGATAGATGATAGATGGATGGATGGATGGTTGGATGGATGATTAGACAGACAGACAGACAGATTGATAGATGGGATAGATATAGATAGATAGATAGATGATGGATGGATGATGATTAAATAGATATAGATTTAGATAGATATTTTAGATATATACACATACATATACATACACACATACACACACACACACACACACACACACATATATATATATATATATATATATGAAATAATTACTAGAGAGAAGTTAGGAAGAGTCAAGAGAGAGAATCTATTTATTAAAAGTTAATTAGCGAGAATTACAAAGCTTTGAGAAAGGCTTCCTGTAGAAGGTGGGATTTTAGCAGACACCTGAAGGAAGCCAGGGAGGCTGGGAGTCAGAAATGAGGAGGGAGGGTGCTCCAGGCATGAGGCATGGCCAGTGCAAATGTTCAGTGTCTGGAGATGGAGTGTCTTGACCGAAGGAGGCCATTGTCATGGAATCACAGAGTAGGGAGGAAGGAAGAAGGTGTAAGAAGACTGGAAGAAGGAGGCAGGTTACAAGGGGCTTTGAACACCAAACAGAAGGTTTTATATTTGATCATGGAGGGCATAAGGAGCCACTGGAGTTTATTGAATAGAGAGATTATATGATGAGACTGGTGCTTTAGGAAGATCTATTTGACCACTGAGTGAAAGTCTGACGGGTGGAGAAAAGTGATGTATAGAAAAAGTGCCAAGAAGGCAGAATCCTCAAGATTGGCAGCAGATAAGATGCGGGCATTGAAAGCAAATGAGAAGTGACATCTGGGTGTCTAGTTCAGGTGACTGGGATCATGGTGATGTCCTTAACAATGACAGAAAATTAGGAGGAGGGGAGGGATTGGGGAAAAGATAATGGGTTTAGTTTTGGCCATGTTGAGTTTAAGATGTCTATGGGACATCCAGTTTGAGATGTCCAATAGGCAGCTGGAGATGTGACACTGGAGGTTAAAAGAGTTTAGGGCTGGACAAATAGATATGAGAATCAACAGCATAAAGATGATAATTGAAGCTGATGAGATCACCAAGCTCAATAGCATAGAGGGAGAAGAGGATCCCTGACAGGACCTTCCTTAGAAGACACCCACACTGAGTGGGCTTGACCTGGACAAAGAGCCGGCAAAGGCAACTGAGAAGTGGTCCAACTAGTGAGAGGAAAACTAGGAGATAGCAATGTCATGAAAACGAGATGGATATGGAAGCCATCTACGTAGAGAAGATGAAATCATAGAACTGAGGGGAAAAAAAACATCCCTGAAGGAAACTATAGAGAGAAGAGAGCTGGGATAAGAGCCTTGAGTAAGGACCAAATTAAGGAAATAGAAATAAGAACCCAGATCCTAATCTTAAATGCCCCCAACTCTAACTCTAAACTAGCAACTCAAGAAGGCAGGTTAAGTTGGCCTCAGGACAACAGGAGAGAGTAGGGAGAAAATCCCTTTTCTACACAGCAGACCTGAAGACCACCATCATGCCCTACCATCACCCTCTGTCTTTTCTTCTCCAGGCTTTGACATCCCTAATTCTTTCAACCAGTCTTTCTATGGCATGAACCCTTTACTCTTCTGGATGGCACAGAATAGATGCTTAATGAATTGATTGTCCTCTTCTGAGTACTTGGAATCACAGAATTTTAGGCCTGAAAGGGAGCTCAGTGATCATCTCATCCAACCCATACCCCAGAAAGAAATCTCCACTGCAGGGGCAGCCAGGTAGCACAGCGAGTGGGAGCAACGGCTCCAGTGTTGAGAGGACCTGGAGATCGAATCCCGGGCTCAGACACTTAGCACCCACCCAGAAACACCTGGCGGTGTAACCTTGAGCAAGTTACTTAACCCCAATTGCTTAGGGGCAGCCAGGTGGCTCAGCAAGTAAGAGCACCGGCTCCAGTGTCGGGATGACCTGGATCAAATCTGGGGTCAGATACTCAGCACCACACCCAGAAATAACTGGCCATGTAACCTTGAGCAAGTTACTTAACCCCGATTGCTTTTAAAAAAAAAATCTCCACTGCAGCATACCTAACATGTGTTCTTCTAGACTGTTTTTCTAGATTTTAGTGAGGACCAATCCAGAACCGCCTAGGCAGGCCATTCTACTTCTAGATAACTCTAATTGTCAGGAAGTTTTTCCTGACTTCAAGTCTAAATTTTCTTCTTTGTACCTTCCATTCATCGTTCCAAAGAGGATAAGAATAATCCCATGGATTAGCCCTATGAATATTGAAGATGCCTTTCATGTCTCACCTGGGTCTTCCCCAGGCCTTTAAGCATCCCTAGTGTCTTCAGATAGCCTGAACTCAAGGCCTTTCATCGCCCTGGCCACCTTCCTGTAGATGCTCTCTGACTTACCAATATCCTTCCTGGATATTCATTCCTGGGACTGAACATAGTACTCCAAATAGGCTCTGACCGGGACAGAGTGCAGAGGGCCCATCACTGCCTTACCCTTACACCCAGTTTTCTTAAGGTAGCCCAATGTGGGATTAACTCTTTTGGCTACTTAGTCATAGGGTTGAGTTTGCTGTTCTCTTCTTCAACATGAACCATTAGCCTCCTCCATTTTGTACTCATGAAATTGACTTTCTGAAACCAAGTGTAAGATTTCATATTTATCCTAATTAAATTTCTTCTTACTTGATTAAAGCCTAGTGTTTTTGCTTGGCAAACTTTTTTTTTGCAGTTTTGCTCTGCCATTAAAAGGAAATATGGTATATTGGAAAAGAGGAGCTGGATTAAAATCTTGGCTCTGAAATTCACTGTGCAACACTGGGCAAATCACTTAGTGTCTCTGAGTGTCAGTCTATTCATCTATAGTAAACTAAGTGCAAATCTGGTCTCAGACACTTACTTATTAACTGTGTGACCTTGTACAAGTCACTTAACCTCTCTTTGCCTCAGTTTCCCCAACTGTAAAATGGGGATAATAATAGCACCTACTTTCCAGCATTGCTATAAAGATCAGATGAATTAATATTTGTAAAGCACTCAGCCCAGTGCCTAGCACATAGTAGGAGCTTAATAAGCACTTGTTTCCTTTCCTGGCCTCTCCCCATCTTTTCCACAAGAATTTCACAGAAGGTTTTTCATCACATGGTCTACTATAATCTGCAACCACAACCTTTCCCTGATCAACCAGTCTAGCAACCCTGTCAAGGAAGAAAATGAAATTAGGCTGCCGTGACCTGTAATTGATGAAGCCGTGTGCTCATCATTCTGTGATGGTTGCTTCCTTTTCTAAATGTTCACCCACCATCCTTTTCATAATCTGTCCTAGAAGCTGGCCAATAATCAGTCACACTCTCTGTCTTCTAGTCTGAAGACTCCATTCTCTTCCTTTTTTTGCACAATGAGACATTTGCCTTTCTCCAATGCTGCAGTACTTTTCTACTCCCCATGGTCTCTCAAAGACTGACCCATAACCATAGATCAGCAACCCTGCATCTGCCAGTTCTATGGTTTTCATCTGGGCAAGGGGACAAACTCAGCAAGGACAGGTAGGCTCCCTATTACCATCTCCCTAATCATCTTAGCTACCGAGTCCCTGGCAGCCCTTTCATTCTGTCCTTAGCAGAGAAAACAGGAACAAAATAAGGACACGCCCCCAGAATGTCTGCAGCATCTTGGTTGATGCTGGGTAGGAGAAGCATGAGGCTTATTTTTGGAGTGTCAAGTTTTAACACTCCAGACTTCAGCAGGAAGTAACTTGATTTGTGTCTCTGGGCCACAGATCTTCCAGAAGTATCCCCTTGCAGGTTCCTTTCTTTCCCTGACTTTCTCCCAAAGTGACTGGAGATCTAAGTTCCAAATAGCTAGTACTGTCTTAAGCTGTGCGGGGGCACAGCTTCCAGGTCTGTGGTGGAGGTGAGAGTCACACCATCCTCTGCCCTGGCCGGACAACATCAAGGGTTCTGTGCTTCGCTCAATGCTGGGTACGATCATTTTGGAAGAGCTTGTACAAGCTGGAGCATATCTGGAGGAGAGGGACCAGGATGGCAGAAGGATAGGAGACTGTCAGTATCACTTGAAAGAACTAGGGAGCCTTATCCTGAAGAAGGGAAAGCTCTGGGGAGATTGAGACCTGTCTCCAGGTATCTGAAGCTTTGTCATGTGGAACGTCTTGTTCTTCACGGCCCCAGAGGCAAGAACTAGGAGCCGCTAGGTGGTGGATTATTTATTAATTCATTCTTTCAAAAAGCAGTTAAGTGGGGGAAGCTAGGTGGCTCAGTGAATAGCGCACTGGCCCTGGAGTCAGGAGGACCTGAGTTCAGATCCAGCCTCAGACGCTTACTTAGCTATGTGACCCTGGGCAAATCACTTAACTTGTCTGCCTCAGTTTCCTCCTCTGTAACATGGAGCTAACAATAGCATCTCCAGGATAACAATCCAGGATTGTTGTGAGGCTCAAATGAGAGAATATTAGAGAAGCATTTGAAAGTTTTGCGCATCATATAAATTCTACTGTGTTCAATCCACCATGCTAAGAGCTGGTGATGCAAACACAGAAACAAAGCTGTCAGCTTCCTGTCTTCCCCCCTTAGACTGTAAACTCCCTGAGGGCAGGGACTGTCTTTCTTTTTCTTATTTGTATCCCCAGTGCTGCTTGACACATAGTAGGTGTTTAAGGAATGCTTGTTTATTGAATTGAATTGCTAAGGGAAAACAAATCTGCACAGAAAATTAAATACAAGACATTTTTTCCAGGCTTGGAAAGTAAACAAAATATAGATATGAAGTAATTTGGTGGGGAAAGGGCACTAGTAACTGCAGGGGTTGGGGGGGAGGGTGTCAGGAGAGGAAGGAAGGAAACAACCATTGACCACCTACTATGTGCCAGCCACTGTGTTAAGTACTTCCTATCACTGGTGGCCTTTGACCTAAGCCTTAAGGGAAGCTAGAGACTCTCTGGGGAGATGTATATCAGGCATGGGCTTAGGGGCACAGACTGGCCAAAGATATGGAGATGGGAGATTGCACCAGTGTTAAGCATATAACAGGCCTAGAATGGCAGGCTGAAGGCAAATTGCATTTTTTAGGCTTAATGGAAGGAGCGGTGTCCCAAGAATCCACACTGGTGTGGACTATCTCAGGAAGCAGGCTCCCTTCAGTAGAGGCCTTCACTCAAAGGCTGCATGACCATTTTATAGTGACTCCCTAGAGCTTTTTCATTCGGAAAAGCATTGATCTCCTTTGGCTTCTGAGCTTCTTTCCAGCTCTGGAATTCTGCGATGCAACATTCTGCTTACATTAAGACTCAGTTATCCCCGCTGGAGAAGAGAGCTTGCCAACCCATCTGTCTTCTATTGGAGAAGAAATAGCGAATGCATGAATGCCCTCATAATGTAAAGGCATTGCAAAGTCGCTTACATTAAGGATGATACCTTCCCACATCACATAATCACAGAATCTTGTAATCAGACAAGATCCTGGTGGCCATACAGCCCACTCCAGCCCTGAAAAAATCCCCAGTGCAACACACCTGGCAAGTGCTTATCCAGCCTTGACTGGGATACCTCCAGTGTGCAGGGAGCTTGCTGCTTCCCAAGGCAGTCAGTTCTAATTTTGGATGCTGACCCATTCATTCCTGCTATGTTCCAGGCACCCCACTCAGCAGTGGGGAACCAAATGCAAAAAATGAGCTGCAGTCAGAGGACCTGGGATCAAATCTCACCTCTGACTTTTACTGCTGGTGTGACTTTGAGTAAAATACTATAAGCCTCAGTTTCCTCATCTGTAAAAGCAAGGGTTTAGACAAAAATGGTCTCTTGGGTCCCTTCTATGATCCTGCTTTCATTCTATTGGGGGGAAAATAGGCACTCAGAGTAATGGTTAGAAAGCCCTTCCTTCCCTCCAGACAAACTCTTCCTCTCTACAACTTGGTAACGACCTTGGCTAACTTGAGTGTGTAACCTCGTGTGTCCTCTGGCCTGAGAGAGCCTGGAGAGATGACAAACACATTCACAAATCCCACTGAGCCGTGACATGCCCCGAGCACGCTACTGTTAATGGATGAGAAATTAAAACCAAATAATAAAGTGTACTGTTGGGGGCGGGGTGGGGAAGAGGGGGGCAGTCTTCAGGGAGCAAGAGGATGAGTGGTCACAGCTCTGGGAAACAGCTCTGTTTGCCCAGGTTGTTGTTGGGAAGAGAAAGGTACCAGAAGCCCCAGGCAAGGACGGGAGGGGGTGAGGAAAGTGCCCATCTGTGCTCAGGTGGAAAACCACGTGTTCTGGAGACTGGAGATAAGAATCTGCCAAACCATCAACAAGTATGTATTGGCTCCCTACTCTTTGTACCATCTCAGTCCCAGGGAGGCCAGGTGCAAATAAGGAGGAAACATCGTCACAAGGGAAAACTATGAAAACATTAAATAGAAACTTATACAAAAGCTTTGAAAAAGTGATAGAATGTTTGCACAGTCCTTTATTTTAAGCTAAGAACAATGTTAGGAATTGAGGAAACAGGAAATCTGCACAAATGTGGCCCAGGGATATACCCTGGGAGGGTCAAGACCCAGAGTCATCGCTTGGATAAAGGGGGAGGGGAAAGGAAGGTATGGTGCCAATCTGGGCCAAAGCTGGCTCTTTACCCCTCCCCCTTCAAACATTTTTATTTGGAAGGATTCAGGCTAAAAATGCAGTGTGAGGGAGTCAAAAAATGACTCTAATTGCAGAATCACAGAGGCGGCTGAGTCCAGCTCTAACTAAAGCAAAGACCCTTCCACACAAAACATCCCCAGCACTGGTCATCCACGCTTTGCTTTGTAGACCTCCAGTAAAGGAGATTTCCCTCCCTGCCAAGGCAGCCCATTCCCCTATGGGAGTGCTCCCTCTTGGACTTCAGGGTCAGAGTTCTGACCATGACTGGACTCCATGCCCAGCTCTGCTATTTACTGTCTAAATTACATTAAATGAGTCGTCATTTCCTCTCTTCTGGCCAAGGGTGCGCTGGTAAATGTTTAACACCCAGGCCTTCTCCAGGGGGGAATATGTAAGCATTCATACTTTGAAGCTTAATTGCATTATGAACACTTTCTTAAGTATAGACAGTAGACTTCAGAAAGTCTAGATTCTAGACAAGCAATAAACCAGGCCTCATTTGTAGTGATTTCTGAGGTGTAAACTCTCACCCTGAAAACTGAACACTCTTAAGCCTGTTGGAATTGGCTTTGGAATACTTATGCTTCTGGGTTTCAGGTTTTCCACCTGTGAAATGAAGGGATTGGACCAAATAACCATTAAGGTAGTATAGTACAAGTACTGGCTGTGCAGTCTGAGGATCTGGGTTCAGATGCTACCTCTGCTACTTACTACCTGCCCCTGAAATGACTCAACAACAAGAAGTGTCTAGTGCTAGGAAGACAAAGAAAAAGTGAACTAGTCCCTGCCCTCAAGGAGTTTGCATTCTGCTGGGGGGTATAATCTATTCACAATACACATACACAAAAATACAAAATAGTTTTTTTATAGGGGAGAGGGATTAACAATTGGGGAAAGCAGGATCGGTATCTTGAAGAAGGTGACACTTGCACTAAGGTGAGGAGGGAGGGAATTCCTAGCAGGGGCAATAGCCAGGACAAAGGTCCAGAGGCTGGAGATGAGATTCTGTGCTCTGAGAACAAGTAGGATTATTTGGCTGGAAACAGAGTAAATGAAGGAGAATACTATAAAATCAGTCTGGAAGAACTGGCTAGGAGCAGATTATAGAGGGTTTGTTATCAAAGGATCACAGATTTAGAGCCAGAAGGGACCTCAGGAGTCTGTCAAAGGTGACATTTTACAGATGAGGAATCTTGGACACTGAGGGGGCAAGCTCCATTTGTCCAGACAAATAATGTCTGAAGCAGGATTTGAACCCAGGTTTTCCTGACTCTAAGACCAATGCCTTGCCCACTCTAAAGAATTCACATTCCTTCAGAGAGGTGATAGATAGAGAGCCCCTGAAGCTTCTTCAGTAAGGGACTGCCAGGATGAGTCAGGAGCCAAGAAGGTCATGTTGGCAGTTGTGTGGAGGATGGATTAGAGAGGGAAGACACTTGAAGCCAAGAGACCAATTTGGATGGAGGCTGTTGCAAAAATCTAACAAGAAATAATGAGGGTCAGGGGCGGCTAGGTGGCGCAGTGAATAGAGCACTGACCCTGGAGTCAGAAGGACCAGAGCTCAAATCCAGCCTCAGACACTTGACACACTTACTAGCTGTGTGACTTTGGGAAAGTCACTTAACCCCAACTGCCCTCCAGAAAGCAAAAAAAAAAAAATGAAAAATAAAGAAAAAGAAATAATGAGAGTCAGACAAGGAGGGCTGTAGTGTGTATAGAAAGAAAGCTACAGATACAAGAAACATTGTGGGAGTCAAACCAACCAGACTTGGCAACTGACTGGACATGGGAGGAGTCAGGGAGAGAGAAACACAGATGAGTCCTAGCTTCCAAACCTGGGTGTCTGGAATAATGGAGGAGTCTTAGATCAAAAAGGGAGGAGGAGGGTGGGTTCATGGAGAAAGGATTCTGTTTTGCTTGTCTTGATTTGGGACGTCTCTGGCAATCTACTGGGAAGACATCCAACAAAGATTTAGGACTGGGACTCAGGAAGGAAATGAAAGCTGGATATGTGGATTTGGGAGGTGCCTGAATGATGAGGAGGGTTGAATCCATGACAGCTATGAGGAGGGAGGAGAGAAGATATAGCCTTGGAGTCCACCAGTGCAGAGGGGGTTGGGACATGGGCAATGACCCTGCAAAGGAAACTGAGAAAGAAAGTTCAGACAGGTAGGAAGAAAGCCATAAAAGAATAGTGTCACAGAAGGACAGCCATGAGGATCAGAAGCTACATAGAAGTCAAGAAGACTGAGACAAAGCCTTTGGCTTTAGCAATAAAGTCAACATCAGTCACCCCTCAAGAGCAATTTCAGCTGCATAGTGAAAATGGAAGCCAGATTGCAAGGAATTGAGAAATAGGAAGTGAGAGAAGCTACAAAAGTAGACAGCTTTTTCTAGGATCACAGAATCATTGATTTGGGGTTGGAAGGGACCTGAGAGGTAATTTCCTTTTACATTCGAGGAAACTGAGACACAGAGTAATCCAGTGATTTGTCCAATAGCAGTCTCCAAATCTAGCGTTCCAGCAGGCTGTGAAAAGAAAGGATGGCAGCTTGAAGGGATCCAGGTACAAGGAAAACTATTCAGCAGGATGAAGGAAACCTAGGTCATGGGCAGTAGGGAAGGAGCCATAGATAAGGAGAGATTGAAAATTCAGAAGGGAGGGGGGACAAAGAGGGATGGAAGAGACAAGCTAGAGAAAGAAAAGAGAAACAAAGGGATCAAAGGCACAAGTAGAAGAAATGTCATTGGCGAGGAGAAGGATCACCCCTTCCCCTGAGTCTGAAGCAAAGGAAGAGAGAATGGGGACATTCTGAGAGAGTCTGGAATTGAGGAGAGGAAGGAGCTCCCAATGGATGGGCTCAATCTTTTCAATGAAGCTGAGATCCTCTGCCAATAAGGAGGTGGAAGGAGGGGGTGGAGAGGGCTTGGGAACAGGGGAGAAGATTTAGGAAGTTTCTAGAAGCTGAAAACCCTGAATGTCCTTGGTGTTCAAGCAGCCTTGGCAGAAGAGCAAGGGAGACAAGTGCCCCGCCACTTCCTTCTTTCCCTCCAGCCACCTTCTGAGTCACCAACCAGTCATTAAGTCCCGTGGCACCAACTAATTCTCGAAAATTGCACAGTCTAGGCATTCATCTTTCTTTAATGAAGGGTCATGGCTTAGGAACAATCAAAGGTGACTGTCCTAAAGTGAAGGTCTAACCATGTCACCCACTCACCCTCATTAAACTCCAATAGCTTCCTATTACATCTGGGATCAAATATAAACTCTTTCATCAGTCATTCAAAACTCTTCATCACCTGGCCAGAATTACCTTTCCAGCCCCACCCCCCTTTCCTTATTCTATGGTCCAGCCATAGAATGCTCCTCATACAGACTTGTTCTTCTTTATATAGGACACATCTCCCTTCTCCATGCCTTTGCATTGGCTGTTCCCCCTGCCTGGTATGCCACCTCCCCATCCTTGAATTCTTAGTTTTCTTCAACATTCAACTAAAGAGTCACCTCCTACATGAGGTCTCACCTGATTTCTCTTGCCATCTATTAATGGGAATGTCTGTTTTGGTTAGATTGTAAACCCCTGGAACTATTTCATTAAAGTCTTTTTGTCCCCAGTGCCTGGTAAATAGTAGGCACTTAATAAATGCTTACTGAGGATTTTTTTATCCCCCTGAGAGAGGGCTAAAGGGAGGAAAAATAGATGTTTGATCATTGGAAACAGATAATTTCAAAAATGCTTGCTGATTTTTCAGAGTTGGAAACTGAGGCCCAGAGAGGCAAGAAGATGCAGAGGAAATACAGAAATCCTGTCCTCCCACATTTTACAACTGAGGAAACAAAATCAATATACATGCCAAATGAAAAAAAAACAAGCTGTTCATCATTGAGGGAGCAAAGATTGGAACCCAGGTCCTGGGCCTCTGGATCCAGTATCCTCTCCTTTGCCTCAGCCTTAGGCCCACACTGGTTCAGAAGGCTGTGTTCCCTCTTTGCTCCTGAAGAGCTCTTCAGCCTTCCCTGAATCACGCTTCACAGTCCTTGACCCACAATAGGACTCAGACTCCCACAATAGAAACATGACGGAAGTTTGAGTCATAGTCAATCATTGACTGAACAGAGTAGAAAATTCCTCCATCTGAGGGTCATTTTCTAGTCCCCCAGTTTCCATCAGCAAGCCCTCCACAAAAGCCCCCCTTGAAGGCATCAGTAGAGCCTTCATTGATAGCTCTGATGTATTTCTTTCCATGCTTAAACACCTTCCATGGCTCCCTATTACCTCTAAGATAAGATGTGAACATCTATTTGGCAGTTACAGCCTTTCTTGACCAGATCCTGTGGCAGCATTATAGCAGTGGACAGCCTCGAAGCCTCTAAGTCCAACCTCTGCCACTTCTCGACAGTGTGACCCTAGGCAGGCTCCTTAATTTTCCAGTGTGCCAAGTAATTCTCTAACCCAGTGGTTAGTGTAGCCCAGGGAATTCCTCCAGAGCCTTTCAGGGGGTCCGTGAAGTCAAAACTATTTTCATAAGAATAGTAAGATATTTTAACTTCTAATATAATAACTATTGGTAGATAGGATCCACATAAAACCAAAAAAAATCTTTAGGGTCTTCAACAATATTTAAAGGTATAAAGGGGTCCTGAGGACAGAAAGTTTGAGGGATGCTGCTGAGTCAGCAAATTGCTTAAATGATGCCATGTGCGTTGGTGGAAGGTGCTTCCTCAACAAGGAGTTCCCTATACCTGGAAAACAATAGGGCCAGTTCGTCCCCCTGTCAGCAACCAGCCTCTACTATAACTTTCTTCTTCTTCTTTTTTTGCTTTTTGGAGGGGGAAGGTAGGGCAATTGGGGTTAAGTGACTTGTCCAAGATCTCACAGCTAGTTTTTGTGTTAAGTGTCTGAGGACAGATTTGAACTCAGGTCCTCCTGACTCCAGGGCCAGCGCTCTATTCACTGCCCCTCTCTACCATAATTTTCCAATCTGTTTTCCTATTTCTTTCCCAAGTATGCTTTATATTCCAGGGAAATTGGCTTTCTCCCCGACATTCCATCTACCTCTATTCATTCCTTTGCAAAGAATGCCCTCCCTCCTCTCCTCTACTCAGAGTGCCACTCAAGACGCACACACCAGCCCTTCCTCAAAGAGCTCTTTGCTAATCCCACTCTGAGCACCCAAAGGCACCTAGGTGGTACAACAGACAGGGCTTGAGGGCTGGAGTCAGGAAGACCTGAGTTCAAATTTAACCTCAGACTTACTATCTGTGTGACCCTGGGCAAGTCACTTCACCCTGTTTGCCTCAGTTTCCTCATCTGGAAAACGATCTGGAAAAGGAAATGGCAAACCCCTCCAGTATCTCTGCCAAGAAAACCCCAAGTGGGGTCACAAAGAGTCAGACCTGAGCGAACCACAAACCCACCCTGAAACGTGTTTGTGTTTACGCCGTGTGTGTATCGGCTCATGAATGTGCAGCTCACACTTACTCAATCCCCACATCATCTCACTCTTCCCTTAGTACAGCACGAGCTTTGTGGCAGCTTTGTCTTTGCAGCCTAGCCCCTGGCACATAGCTGCAGATTCATAAATGAGATTTGACTTGAATTCAGGGGAGCTGACCTAACTCCTGGTATTTCCCATCCATGCCTGGGTATGTTAAGAATCCTAGATTTCACTGGCCTAGATTGCCTCTGCGTGACCCAGCTCCTACATCCTGCTACAGCTTGTGAGATGTTCTTTAAGAGCTACTGTGGCCAAAAGTGTCCTGCCCTGAAGCCATCATGGCAAGACGTGTCTCTGAACTTGCCCCCCTGGTCCTTGGACCCCAAACACTCCATTTATTAATGGGTCAAAGCCCATTCATTACACATTAGATAGCTCTAAATATTAAAAAAATTTTCCTTGCATCAAATATCAATTTGTTGCTCCCTCTTTACAGTGGTGTCCAACTCTCCCTGACCCCATTTGGTTTTTTCTTGGCAGAGATATTTGCCATTTCCTCCTCCAGCTCATTTTACAGATGAGGAAACTGAGGAAAACAGGGTTAAGTGACTTGCCCAGGGTCATACAGCTAATAAGCGTCTACAATAAAATTTAGCTTAGGTCTCCCCAGCTCAAACTCTGGACTCTGTGCATTGGACCCCCATGGCTTCTCTGGATGAATGACCTCAAATAGAGCTTATTTCCCTCCTGTAAAACAGAGGAGTTGTGTCAGAAGACCTCTAATGTCCTTCCAGCTGTAAATCCAGGCCCTGGTGCGTTGGCGCTGGACAGGATCTTAGCACTCATCTGGTTCAATTCCCTCATTTGACTGATCAGGAAGCCACAGGGGGTAACTTTTCCCAGGATGGGGCAGCCAGAACATCAGCAGAGCTGGGGCAGCAGCTCCACCCAATCTGGTGCTCCCGTCCAGGGTGTTGTGGGACAGGCTTTGGGAAAGCACAAAAGAACCAGCCATTGTTATTGTTACTAATATTCTGGTTCTTCTAGGGCAGGGGTGGGAGAACCTTCTAGGGCCTCGGGTGCGGCCTTTTGACCGAGTTCAAGTTTTACAAAAGAAATCCTTTTATGAAGGGGATTTGTTCTGTGAAGCCTGGATTCAGTCAAAGGGCCGCACTTAAGGCCCTCAAGGCCGCAGGTCCCCCCCCCCTTCCCATTCTAGAGTCTTTCTTGAGCTGTTAGGGCCAGTTGGCCTGGATCTGCACACCATTTTAGCTGCACTGAAGACAGATTTTTCTTCATCCTCACCAGACCTGACACAGGATTCCATATATCTTGGGCGCAACATAATCAGCATCGGTGAGCTAACTGTACACACATAGGTAAGCATCTGCCTACAGGATGCCCCTTGGCCTTAAGCAAGTAGCTGAATCTCCCTGGGCAGCTAGATATCCTTGTGAGCCCTTGACCTGGGAGTCAGGAAGACCTGAGTTCTAATCCTGCCTCACTTAAGTTCTGTTGGCCTCAGTTTCCTCATTGAAAAACGGGGCTAACTGGGGCAGCTAGGTAGCACAGTGAGTAGAGCACCAGCCCTGGAGTCAGGAGGACCTAAGTTCAAATCCGGCCTCAGACACTTAACACTCACTAGCCATGTGACCTTGGGCTAGTCACTTAACCCGTTTTGCCCTGCCCTCCCCCCTCAAAAACACAAAATGGGGCTAATAAAAGCATTTGTCTCCCAGGGTTGTTGTGAAGATATAGTGAGATAATATTTGTAAAACATTTCATTCCATAAATGCTAGCTTGCTAGCTCAGTTTCCTCATTTGTAAAAACAAGGGGATTAGAGATGGTCTCTGAGGTCCCTTCCATTCCTGGCTCTGTGTCACCTAGCCGCCCCCACCCAGCTCAGTAGTGAAAATACTCAGAATCTGGACAAAGGCAGAGGCTGACTTACCTCTGGGGATTTCATTATGTTCTGGAACACAGTATACGCAATGATTGAACTTGAGCCTATAATGCTGGCGGAAAAGAAAGAAGCAACCATCCATTAATCACGACTTAAAGGCACTGACTGGCCACTCACTTCCAGAGGACCAATGAAGAAACACATTTTCCCCCTCTGAGGAAAAAAGGTGGAGGGCTACAGGGGCAGGACGTTGTATATACTCTCAGATGGGAGCACTGTGCAGTTGGATTTCCGGCTTAACTGTTTTCTTTGTTACACGGGAGAATTCTAAGTGGTGGTGTGTTTATATCAGGACGTGACTGAACCATAAACCACAAAAGGCATTAATAAAGATTCTGGTTAAAAGGCAGCTAATTAAAAACAGGCTGGGTGGGGGCAGCTAGGTGACATAGTGAATACAGTACTGGTCCTGGAGTCAGAAGGACCTGAGTTCAAATCCAGCCTCGGACACTAACACTAGCCGTGTGACCTTGGGCAAGTCACTTAACTCCAATTGCCCTGCCCTTCTCCCCACTCCAAAAAGCAAAAAACAAAACAGGTTAGGTGGCCTTATTTGGCCATCAAGTTTTACTAAAAGGAGGCTTTGCAGGAAATGACCAGAACACTGAATTTGGAGCCCAAAAGGCCTGGATTTGAATCCTACTTCAGATACTTAAGTAGCTGTGTGCCCTTGGGCACAGTCTCAGTTTTCTCCTCTTTAAAATGATAGGGGTCAGAGGAGATCCCTGGCAGCTTCTCTCTAGCTCTCTATCTATGACACTTTGCTCCTATAATACAATCCACTAACTAATTTAATCTCTGCCTCAGTTTCCTCCTCCGTAAAATGGGAATAGTAATGCCAGCAACCTCCCAGGATTCTTATGAGAATCAGATAGGTTGGTAGATGTAAATCAAGTAGGTCCACACCCCTTAAAGTGTTATAAATTTCTCAGCTAATACTTTGAATGCCAACCATTCCATTTTTTTTTTTTTTGGAAAGAGGGGAAGAGTGTTAACTTGGTGGCATCACACTTTAGTTTCCAGAGGTCACTAGTGAAAAGAACGCTGGGACGTTCTGAGGGCAACATTACAACTCTGTAGGAAAAAGGACCAGTGAGGCCAGACTGGGGCTCGAGATTTGCTCAGACTGACTCAGCCCACCCTACCTTGGCCAAGGAACGTGGGCCTACCTGAGAGTGGCCATGACAAACTGTATCCATTGTATCGCCAGAAACACCTGGGGAGGGAGAGAAAAGGAGAAATATGAAAGTGAGTTTTTCAGTGAAGAAACAAACAAACAAAGGGGCCTCAGAGGTTTTCTAATCCAACCTTTTCATTTTACAGATAGGGAAACTGAGGCCCAAGGAGGTCACAGGGTCACAGATCTGGAGCTGGAAGGGGCTTGAGAGCCCACCTCGTCCAACCACCCATGTTACAGATGAGGACACTGAGGCCCAGGGAGTTGAGGTAACTTGCCCAAAATCATAGGATCCTAATCCTTAATCTGGAATCTGCGAACTCAGCTTTTTAATGTTTTGATAACTGTATGTTATAATCAGCTTCCTTCATAATCCTATATATTTTATTTTATTCATTTAACATCATGATTCTGAGAAGGGGTCCATAGGTTTCACCCCACTGCCAAGGGGTCTATGACACAAAAAAGGGTCAGATGAGGAAACTGAGGCCCAGAGAGGGCTTAGCGATTTTCCCAGTCACAGATAGCAGGCAGGAGAGCTGAGATCTGACCCCACCAGCAGAGCTGCTTTCCTTTTCACTTAAATGTTCCTGTCTAAGCAGAAGACATTTACAGCGAATCAACCCATAAGCATTTATGAGGTACCTACTGTGTGCCGGATACCATCCGAGGCCCTTGGAGATACAATCCCAAGAGTGAAACCACCTCTGCAATGAGTTTACATTCTAATCAAGGAGATAAGTAAAAATATACAGAATAAAGATAAAGAGAATAAACCCGAATAAATACCAGACAGTTAAAAGGAAGGGATTTGGGGAAGACGAGGTGGTGCAATGGTTAGAGCGCCAGGCCTGGCATCAGGAACCTTTCTGAGTTCAAATCCAGCCTCAGATACTTCCAGGCTGTGTGACCCTGGGCAAGTCACTTCACCCTACTTGCCCCAGTTTCCTCATCTGTAAAATGAGCTGGAGAAGGAAATGGAAAGTCACTCCAGTGTCTCTGCCAAGAAAACCCTAAATGGCGTCACAGAGGGTTGGACATGACTGAACGACAGCAACAAGTTGGGGGTGGGGGGGGCCCTAGGAGCTGGCTTCTGGTAGAACACGGTCCTTACTTTGGTTCTTTAAAGCACCACAGCAAATGAAAGCTGGATAGGAGAAGGGACGGGGGTGAGAAGAAAGGGAACAGAACAGAACAGAGGTGGGAGGCCAGGCCTTCACCTCTTCTCCCAGGGTCCAAAGGGCCCTAAAGCTAAGGGGGTGAAAGCGCCAGTCTGCGGCCCAGGTCACCTGACTGCTTCAGAACACACAGACTCCTGCATCCCCTTCAGGAAGCACATCTGTGCCTATGAGATGGGGGAGGGAAGCAGGAAGAGCGGAGGAATGGGGGGAAGGAAAAGGGGAGGCATGAGTAAGAAAGGGAATAGAAGGCAAGGGGGGAAGAGAGGAAGAGGAGTGACAAAATGATGGGGAGGAGAGTGAGAGAGAGAGAGGAAAGACAGAGATACAGGGAGGGAGAGGGAGGGGGCGAAAGGGGGAGGGAGAAAGGAGGGACAGAAAGAGAGAGAAAGGAGGGTGAAGCGGAGGGGGAGAGAGATAGAGGAGAGACAGAGATATGGGGAGGGAGAGAGAGAAAGGAAGGAGGGTGAAGGGGAGGGGAGGAAGAAAGAGACAGAGAAACAGAAAGAGGGAGAGACAGAGAAACAGAGAGACAGAGAGGAGAGCAAGAGAGACAGAGAGAGAGAGAGACAGAGAGAGAGAGAGAGAAGAGACAGAGAGAGACAGAGAGGAGGGTGAAGGTGGGGAGAGAGAGATAGAGACAGAGAGAGGGAGAAAGGAGGGTGAAGGGGAAGGGGAGAGAGATAGAGGAGAGACAGAGAGACAAGGAGAGAGAGAAAGGAGGAAGGGAAGTAGAGGGAAGAAAGAGAGGGAGGAGACTAAGAGGATAGAGAAGGGAGAGACAGATGAGGGGGAGAGACTGAGGGGCAAAGAGGGACAGAGAGAGGAGACAAGAGGAGGAGAGAAAGGAAAGGAAAAGGGAGAGGGAGAGGAGAGGAGAGGAGAGGAGAGGGGAGGGGAAGGGTAGAGCACTATCATGAGAAATGAAAAAGCGTAGGAGAGGGCTATGTGGGTCTGAGACACTGAATAATGCTCGATTGCCATAATCCTAGAGGGAGAGGAGAGAACAGAAGAATGGAGAAAAATATGAAATAGAGGGAAGGAGGAGGAGGGAGTGCCTAGGAATGAAGGACAGAGGACAGGAAGGCCAGGGGGCAGGAAGAGGAGGGGGCTAGAGCCCTTCCCTAGGGTCCCGCAGAGGCCTCACCGAGTCCCATTTGTCTTCTAGGGAGCTGGCCTCAGACGGGAGGGCCATGGGGCCCTGGGTCCCAGTGATCTCCGAACAAGTTTGCCTGGCCTAGAGTCCGAAAGCCTCTGCCAGATGACTCCACCCCTAGTCCAGCCCTGGAGAGCTCCTCCCCTGCCCATCCAGCCAGGCTCCTTGAGGTCAAGGAGGGAGTGCAGAGGATGGGGAAGGAGGAAAGGCCAGGTAAACCCATTTTCTCCTTCACTTGAGTCCTGATTTCATTGACACACAGCATGGTAGGATTGTTATGGGCCCTCGAGATTAGGGCATCCAACAGCCTTCACTTCACAGATGAGGAGACTGAGGCCCAGAGTGGACCTCTCACAGATCACCAAAAGAATCAGTCTAGGAGATCAAGTAAAGGGAGGAGAGGGATGAAAAACGGTGAGAGGAAGAATGGGAATGGGGGAGTTCGAGGGGGCAAGAAGAGGGAATAACAGGAGACAAACTGAATGGAGAGAGAAAATGAGGAGAACATGGGGCAGGGGAGAGTTAAGCCACAAGGAAAGAAGGGAGGGGACCCTATTGTGGTTACAGACAGATTTTTCATGCTCTGAGGAAGCCCAGGAGAAGACAAGGTCCCTCCACGGCTCCTCACCAAGACAAATTCAAATAAGGGAAAGGAGGTGGAGAGAGCTCAGATTTGGGGACACAGGACCCCCTGGAGAGGCCATCTATGGAATATTTCCTCACCGTGGAGAGGCAAAGACCTCAGAACATAGCTGCTAAATCCCTAAGGAATAAATGCAAGAGGTAGGATTAGAACCTTGGACTGCAAACCCTACATTTTTCTACCTTGTCACAAGGGAGAAAGGGTAGATCAGGAAATGCTTCATGGAGGAGGTGGCACCCAAGCTAAGCCTTGATATAAGGACAGGTAAAATGGGACAGGGGAAGGAGCATTGACTTTACAATCTGAAAACCTGGGTTTAAATCTTACTTCTGACCTGAGTAACTTTAACCAAGTCATTTCACTCCCTTTATCTGAAAAATGAGGGGCAAATATTGTACTCGGTACAATATGTCTTTGAGAGTCCATTCCGGCTCTAATCCATGAAGACAAGCATTCCATCAGGTGAGATATTAGGAGACATCCAGCAAGCAGGCTGGGCCCTGAGCTTGGCATAACAACAATCCTTTGTGTTTACCTGCTGGATGATCTCAGCCCCAGCAAAACCCCAGGACTGTTTCTGGTCGTGAAGCCCTGCTACGAATCAAGGCGGTCACTCTGATGCAGGTGCCCCTCATTGTCAGGGCTACAGCTCGCAGCACAGCCATAGGTAGAAGCATTGAGACCTCGGGTCCCCCACTGGAGGCAGGGATCTGGCACACATACCAAAGCTTGCAAGCTGTATACGTCCCGTTGACTCTCCTGTCTCTAGTCTGCTTTGTTTGGCTGTGGGTGGCTGGTTCTGTCCCATTGACACTCCTTCCATCTGGACCGATGTGTTTTTGTAGTGTGGGGATAGCTTGAGAAGAATGAAACATGGTGTTGGGGAATGGATGTTGGCTCTGGAGTCAGCGGCTGCTGAGTTCAAATCCTGCCTATTTCCTGGGTGACCGATGTGGAAAGGACCGAGATGGGACCAGGTAGGGGCACTTGGGTAGCTGCACTGGTCACTAAACCCAGTTGGTCCCGCCCGTTGAAGGGGGATGAGTTTGGTCAGCACTCTCTGACTTTGGGGGTCCGGGGCATCCCCACAGCTCTGGATAAAGGGGCTGAGGTAGGAAAGGATATATCACTCATTTATGATTTCAGTAAATATTTATGGAGTATGTACTCCAGGCCAGGCTTTGTGGGGGACACTAAGTAAATCAGGCATGCCTTCAAGGAGCTTACAGTTAGGAGCAGCTAGGTGGTACAGTGGATAGAGCACCAGCCCTGGAGTCTGAAGGACCTGAGTTCAAATCCAGCCTCATACACTTACTAGCTGGGTGACCCTGGGCAAGTCACTTAACCCTGACTGCCTCAAAAGAAAAAAAAAAGAAGTTTACAGTTGACCCAGTAGGGGACATAAGACAAGTAACTTTAATGTAGCCATATCAAGTGTTTGGGGTTCAGTAGAAGAAAAAGACCATGCCTGGGTTGTGTGAAGTGACCTCTGTGTAATTAACTTACGTTAATTAGCTGGCCTCTATGCCAGGAAGATGTGGGTTCGAATCTCAACTCTGACAGATTCTATGTGACCTGCCCCTCTGGACGTTGCTTAATGTCTCAGCGCTCTAGGCTTCTCTCTGTTAAGATTATAAATTACACAGAAGGTCGAGACTTGCAATGGCCTAATATTTCTTAACTAGGACTTCTTTATACCAGTGAAATCATAGTGACTGTCCCTGTGCAGAGGCACCTGAATGACTGGGCGGCTGGCACTCTGCACCCAGGACTGGGTAAACCTGAGCTGGGATCCTTGCTAGCTTACTATCTGTGTGACCCTTGGTAGGCCATCTAACAACTACTTTTGGCCTCAGTTTCCTCATCTGTAAAAAGATTAAAATAACACCTACTTCCCTGGGTTGCTGTGAGGATCAAATGAGAAATTGTTTGTAAAGAGCCTAGCACAGGGCCTGGTGCATAGCAGGTGTTTAGTGAATAATTGTTTCCTTCCTTCCTTCCTTCCTTCCTTCCTTCCTTCCTTCCTTCCTTCCTTCCTCCCTCCCTCCTTCCCTCCCTCCCTTCCTCCCTTCCTTCCTTCCTTCTTTCCTTCCTTCCCCGAACTGAATGTAATCCAGGGGAGGTTTGGCCTGGCATTCGAGGCCCTCTGTGATTAACCACCCTGACCCTCCTTTCAGAAGCCATCTTCATGCTTTTCAGATAAAACCAGGCTGGACTATTCTGCTGCCCAAACACATCCTGGGATTGTCCCATCTCCGCTCACTGCCTCCGCCTTGAATGCCTTCCCTCCGCGTTTGCTCCCTTCGCTTCTTCCTCCTGCTGGCAACATGGCCGGTCACCCAGGGTCTGGTATCTGGTTTCATGCCCTTTTTAACCCTCCGCTCTCCCTCCCGTGTCGCGTGGTTTCCATATCTGGTGGCTCCCGTCCCAGCAGGTCCTCTCATCTCAGGTCTCTCCTCTTCATTCTTCATTCCCCAGGACAGTAGAAAGAAGGGCCTCAGGTCAATCCCTGACTCCACCAGTGACTTCCTGGGGGACTTTGGGGGCAAATCAGTGAACTGCTCTAGACCCCTTTCCTTTGATCTAAAATGAGGGGGAGGGGCGGCTAGGTGTCACAATGAATAGAGCACCAGCCCTGGAGTCAGGAGGACTTGAGTTCAAACCCAGCCCAGACACTTGACATACTTACTAGCTGTGTGACCTTGGGCAAGTCACTTAACCCCAATTGCCCTGCCTACCCCCTCCAAAAATAAAAGATTTGCAGAGTATTTTACAAATATTATCTCATTTGATCCTCACAACAACCCCTGAGAGGTCAGTATTCTTACTATTCCCTTTTTGCAGCGGAGGAAACTGAGGCAGGCAGCAATTAAGGACTTGAATATTGTTGTTCACTTCTTTTAGTCACGTCGGACTCTCCGTGACCCCATTTGGGGTTTTCTCGTCAGAAATACTCGAGCGCTTTGCCATTTCCTTCTCCAGATCATTTTCCAAATGAGGAAACTGAGGCAAAAAGAGTTAAGTGACTTGCCCAGGGTCACACAACTAGTAAGTGTCTGAGGACACATTTGAACTCAGGATGATGAGTCTTCCTGGCTCCAGGGCTGGCTCTATGTGCACTATGGCGCCACCTAGCTGCCCAAGAGATGGGTGACACAGTTAATGTCTGAAGCGGCATTTGAACTCAGGCTTTACCAACACCTGGCTGAACCGTCTAGCCACCCTTATTTTAGTAGATTTATCCTATGTCTTTGATTGCTCTCTTTTCCCTGCCCCAGAATGTCCTCCCTGAATTTCTGTGCTTCCTTTACATTTACTAAATGTGCTAAACTCGAGGGATACAAAAGCAAATGCAAAACAGCATCTGCCCTCAAGGAGCTTACAATCTAACAGAATGAGCATCTACGCTATTCTAATGGGAGAGACAATGCAAAGATACAGACAGAGCAGAAGGAAGGTAAGTCCAGAGGAGACAACACTAGCAGCTGGGAGCCCAGGGAAGGAGTTCCTGGAGCAGGAGCTGCTTGAAGGAAGCCAGGAGGCAGAGGTGAAGTGGGAGGGCATTGCAGGTGTGAGGGACAGCCAGTGCAAAGGCGTGGAGGTAGGAGATGGGATATTCCGTTTGAGGAAAAACCAGTAGGCCAGTATACCTGGATTGCAGAGTACATGGAAAGGAATAAGGCATAAAAAGATTGGAAAACTAGGAGGGAAGCAGGTTTTGTGGTGCAGGGAAAGAAATTCTATAGAATCAGGAGAGCTATGTTTGAATGATGCTACAAGATGTTCATTAGCTATGAAATGCTAAGCAAATCACTTTACTGCTCTAAGCCTTAGTCTCCTCATATGTAAAGTGGAGATGAAAATTCTTGGATGACCCCCCTACCAAGTTGTTTTAAGTATGGCATCCTTCTGAGTTTCCTTTCCCCCTACTCCCATTGACATTTAAAGGCTGGGTCCCCAAACAGTGGTAGAACACATCTTCCCTCAGGACTTCTAGTATTGAATCAGCTAGGTGGCCCACTGGATAGAGCACTGGGTCTGAAGTTGAAATGTCCCGAGTTCAAATCTGACCTCAGATCCTTACTATCTGTGTGACCCTGAGCAAGTCACTCGATCTGTTTGCCTCACTTCCATTGACTGTAAAATGGGGATGATAATAAATAATAATAAAAAGGTTGTTATGAGGATCAAATGGGAGAATATTTGTAAAAGTGTTTAGCACTGTGCCTTGTATACATTAGGTGCTGTATAAATGCTTTCTCCTTTCCCTTATTCTCCATTGATACTCAGAAGCCCCCATCTGATATGTTCCCCATTGGTTTTCAATCAGCCAGTCAGATTTAATTAGTTTTTAGAAAGGGGGTATTTACCACTTCTAGGTCTGTATCCCAAAGAGATCATAAAAATGGGAAAAGGATCCACTTGTACAAAAATACTTATAGCAGTTCTTTTTGTGGTGGCCAAGAACTGGAAATGGAGGGGATGTCCATCAATTGGGGGAATGGCTGAGCAAATTGTGGTATATAAATGTAATGGAATACTATTGTGCTATAAGAAATGATGAACAGGTAGATTACAGAAAATTAATTATTATTAATAATAATAAAAAAAGAATTCTAGAAAGACTTACATGAACTGATGCTGAGTGAAATGAGCAGAACCAGGAGAACATTGTACACAGTAACAGCAACACTGGGCAATGACCAACTTTGATAGACTTAGCTCTTCTTGGCAATGCAGTGATCCAAGATAATTCCAAAAGACTCATGATGGGAAATGCTATCCACATCCAAAAAGAAGGAATTATGGATTCTGAATACAGATCAGAGCATACTATTTTTGCTTTTTTTCTTTCTCATGTTTTTTCCTCTTGTTCTGATTCTTCTTTCACAACATGACTAATGTGAAAATATATTTAAGGGGCGGCCAGGTAGCACAGCGAGTAAGAGCACCGGCCCCAGTGTCAGGATGACCTGGGATCGAATCAGGGCTCAGACACTGCACCCACCCAGAAACACCTGGCCGTGTAACCTTGAGCAAGTTACTTAACCCCAATTGCTTAAAAAAAAAATAATAAGTAGTCACTCGGCCTATGTTTAGGAGCACAGATTAAGAGACAAGATTTTCTTGTTGTTTAGTCATGTCCACTCTTCATTACCCTATTTTGGGATTTTCTTGGCAGAGATAACTGGAGTGGTTTGCTGTTTCCTTCTCTAGCTCATTTTACAGATGAGGAAACTGAGGCAAACAGGATATAGTGACTTGCCCTGGATCACATACTGTGTTTCCCCGATAATAAGACCTATCCCGAAAATAAGCCCTCCCCTTACTGTGTAAGATTCCTCTAAAATAAGCCCTCTCCCAAAAATAAGCCCTATTGAGATTGCTACTGTAGTGAAGGTGATCCCCTGCGCTACACGCTACATTACAGTACCCTCTGTATGCACCGTCCCCCCCCCGTGAAACGCACGCCACGCTCCAAGCTGCATCCAATCAGAGCTGCAGCAGTGAGTGCGTCATCCTGTTCTTTATTGAATTCATTATTGAATAAAGGTACATTTTTTTGTTCACATTTACCTGTTTATTAAAATTGCTGTCAATGTTCATTAAAATAAGCCCTCCCCTGAAAATAAGCCCTCTGGTGTTTTTCTATCAAAAAAATGAATAAGACAGTGTCTTATTATTGGGAAAACAGGGTAGCTAGTAAGTATCTGAGGCTGGATTTGAAATCAGGTCTTCCTGACTCCAGGTCCAGCGCTCTATCCCCTACACCATCTAGACTTTAGAAGCCATTAAATCCAATCTCTCCATTTTATAGATGAGAAAACCAAGGCCAGAAGCCCTTGGATTCCAGATCCAATGCTCTTTCTACTGTGCCAATTACTTGTGAGGGAAGTAGATAGAGGGCTAGCCTTAGAGTCCAGAAGACCAAGGTTCAAGTGTGTGCCAGTTAACTCTGGCCAAGTCCTTTGATCCTCACACAGACTCTTCTACCAGTCACAGAACTCTTACCATAGTAGAAAGAGTAGAGGAAGTTCTCACCTCATATTATTCTATGGAGAACATATTCCACTCAGACAGAGCCCCGAGAGGGCTTGCCCTCCAGATTGTGGCTCCCAGATGTCTGCTCCATTGAATTCAATATAACAAGAGGATCAAATGAGATATTTGTAAAGTGCTGAGTGGTAGTGGTAACACATAGTAGGTGCTATATAAGCAACACGTAGTAGGTGCTATATAATTGTTAGCTATTATTATTTCATGAATACTGAGCTGGAAAGGTCCAAGGGGTTATCTAATCCAGTCCCCTTATCTTACATACAAAGAAACTAATGCCAAGCTGGGGCAGTCAGAATATAAACCCATCTCTCCCGACCCTCCAAATGCAGTGTGTTTTTAGCTATACCACACACAAAATACTAGATGAGAAAGACTGGACGAGGGAAAGGAGGATCCTAAAGGTTCATGACAGAGGTAAAGTTCCCAAGTCAGAAATCCCTGCTAAAAGAGCTCATCTGAGGCGCCTAATCAGGTCTATAATAAGGGTGACAGTGCTAATAACCGTCACCGACTGATAAGAGATGCTTTCAGACAAAGGACTCTTGTCCCTGCCAAGAACAGGGCCTCAAATTGCTCAAGGAGTGGCCAGGCCAGAACCAACCATGGCTGCCCACATTCTTGGCTGAGACTTCAGCTAGAGTTTTAGTAGCCCCAGCCCATTACGAGGTGGTGTGGTTGCTGTTTCCTGTCTGCCAACCAAGTCTGGGGGCCCACAAACACTGGGCACTCACATTTCTATGTCATCTCCCATAGAGTTTTTGTTTCCACCATATGTGCACATCCTGCCTTCCCCTCCTAGTAGGACTGGCCAGAGCAAGGTGGGAAGGTTGGTGAGAGCATTGCCCAGAGACTGACCCTTCTGACATGGCAGAAGAAACAGTGGATTTGACTGCAGAGGACATGGGATGGAATCCAAGGGCTACCACTTAGCAGGTGACCTTGGCTAGGTCCCCTTCCCTCTCTGGGCCTCAGTTTTCACCTCTGATGAGAGTCAGCAAGGTGGCACAGTAGACGTAGCATAAGCCAAGAGTTAGGAAGTGTGTGACCCTGAGCAAGTCATTTAACCCTGTTTGCCTCAGTTTCCTCATCTGGAAAATGAGCCAGAGAAGGAAATGGCAGCCAAACTTCCTGTACTCCAGTACTTCTATCAAGAAAACCCCAAATGGGGTCATGGGAGAGTCAGATATGACTTAAAATGACTCAACAACATGGTGACATTGGACTTCATGGTCCCTTTAGTCCTGGCTCTAACTCTTAGGATACTTTTCTGACCTCCAAACAGTATTGCCCTCAGGATCATTCACTTAGACCTAGAAAGTAACCTTTCTTTTTATGAAGGCACAAATAAACAAATGAATGAATGAATAAATGACTAAAAGAGAATAATAAAGAAAAATTTAAAAAGAAAAAAAGAAATAAAGAGGTTGTGACTTGCCTGGGGTCACAAGGCAGAAGGATGTGAACTCAGGATTCTATCCACCTCACCCTTCTCTCTCCCTCACTGCCTTTGCCCATGCGATTTCCAAGGCTGGGAAGAGATGAGCCCACTTCACTTCCTTCTAGTCCATGTTTGGTACTGTTGACTACCATGTTCTTCTCCACACATTCTCCTCTCTAGGTTTTCACTACTCACTTCTCTCTTATTTATCTTTCTAATTATCTGAGCAATCTCCTTTGGTGATTCTCTAAGAACCTCTGTTTGTCATTTTGTTGTGGTAGTTTAGTCAACTCTTCTGACTCCATTTGGGGTTTTCTTGGCAGAGATACTGGAGAGGTTTGCCATTTCCTTCTCCAGCTCATTTTACAGATGAGGAAACTGAGGCCAGCAGAGTTAAGTGACTTGCCCAGGATCACAAGGCTAGGAAGTGTCTGAAGCTGGATTTGAACTCTGGTCCTCCTGACTCCAGACCCAGAGCTCTATCTGCTATTATCACAGACCTCTTCCCCAATTGATTATCGATCCTACTCTCCACAACGGCTGTTTTCTCAAGCCTCCCACACCTTCTTCTCCCCAATCTCTCAGATTGACTTTGCTTTGTGCTATAGCTAGAAAATCATTCCTCTTTTCCCCTCCTCCTCTTCCTCTCCACCCCCACTATTTCCTCATTTCTCTAGTTTCAGATGAAGAAGCAGGCCTTCTTCTGAACATGTGGTCCCCTCCCAGCCCATCTTCTCCAACATGTCGCTAACATTCAATCTCCACTTGTTTTTCCCCTATTGCCTACAGTCCTGAGTCTCTCTTACCTTTACGTAGTGAGGCTGAATCAGTAGAGAGGAGCCACAGGGCACTATGGTTTATGGTGAACCATGCTGAAACTGGCCCAGGAGTTAGCATTTTGGTAACAAGAATAAAAAACATGTCTATAACATTCACTAGGTGCCAGGCACTGTGCTAAGAGCTTTACAATTTTTATCTCATTTGATCCTCACAAAATGCAAACTGAGGCAAACAGGTTAAGTTTGGTTAAGTGATTTGCCCAGGATCACACAGCTAGTTGAACTCAGGGTCTCCCTAACTCAAAATCTTCTACTTGGCACTTTGGTATAACATGGCAAACCCAGAGGGGTCCCTTGTTCCTTCCCTGCCCCTCCATAGCAGAAGGGTGTGAATGGTACATCAGTTAAAAGATGAGTCAGCTTCAAAAAGTGGGCCTAGCAATACCCGATCTCAAACTATGCTACAAAGCTGTAATCATCAAAACAATTTGGCACCTCTTGAGAAACAGATGGGTCGATCAAGGGGACAGATTAGGCACACAGTATCACAGTGTTTGATAAAACCAAGATTCCAGCTCTTGGACCAAGAATTCACTATTGAACAAAAACGGTTGGGAAAACTGGAAAGTGGTCTGGCAGAAATTAGGTATAGACCAACGACTCACACCATATACCAAAACACTCTCCAAATGGGTATGTGACTTAGACAAAAGTCTGACATCATAAACAAATGAGAGGAGGGAGGAAGAAATTACCTTACATCTCTGGAGAGGGAAAGAGTTCATGACCAAGTAAGAGATAGAGAGGCTCAAAGAAGGTGATTTTGTTTATATAAAATTAAAGGGATTTTGCACAAACAAAACCAATTCAGCTAAAATCAGAAGGCAAGCAGGTACATGGGGGAAAAGACCTTTGCAGCAAGTTTCTCTGATAAAGGTCTCATTTCTAAGCTATACGGAAGACTGAATGAAATTCATAAGAACAAGAACCATTTCCCACTTGATCCCAAGCGATAAATGGCCAAAGGATACGAACAGGCATTTTTTAGGGGAAGAAAGCCAAGCGATCAGTAACCATATGAAAATGCTCTAAGTCACAAGTAGAAAAATACAGATTAAAACAACTCTGAGGTTTCACTTCACACCCAGGTACTGTGCTGAGTGCTGTATCATTCTGGCATAAAGGCGCTTGGCGGCATCCAGCGGAGCAGAGTCCAGGCAAAAAGAGTTGAGAAGCCAGTGCCTGGAGCCAGGATCCTAGCGGGGAGGAGACTGAGGCTAGAGCCAAGATTCCTGCCGCAGACTGGATGTGTATGTAGGAATGTCTGTGCACGCTCAAGTCCAAGTGAAGATGGCATCTGATGAATTATGACCATAAGGACAGGGCTCATGGGCCAGCCCCCCATCACATATGTGTCTTTTAGCTACTTACACATGTATACCTTATCTCCTCTGTGAGAATGTAAGCTTTTTGAGGGCAGACTCTGTTCTGCGTAAGTTATTTGCCTTCCTCTTAATTAGACTCCACGTTCTCTAGACTCATAGGATAATAGAACTGGAAGGAATTGTAGAGACCTTTGAATCCAATCCCCTCATTTTACAGGTGAGGAAACTGAGGCTGTGACTTGCCTGGGGTCACACAGCTTATAAACATCTGAGGCAGGATTTGAACTCAGGTCTTCTGGACTGGGGTTGAGTCTACCCACTCTACTACCCTGCCTCTCACTTTGTCCTTAGTAGGCAGATAAGAAATATTTACTATATATGCCTGTACATATATGTTTATTTAATTAAGTGGTATGGCAGTTCTGGAAACCTGATGGAGTTGGAGTCAGGAGATCAGGGTTTAAATCTCACCTCTGACATTTGACTGTGTGACCCTGGGTAAGCGACTTCATTTACCTCGGAATTTTGGTTTCATCCGCAAACGGTGGTAGTGATTCTCCTACAACCTACTTCCCTACTTTCAACCCTCAGATTCCCAGAAGTACAGACCAGCAATATCCATTCAATGCCAACTGAGTGTCAGGCACTGTGCCAGCTACTAGGAATGCATCAGCAAAAATGAAGCGACGCCTGACCTCCAGGAGCTGCCCAAGAGAAGGTAAGCTCCCCGAGGATAGGGGATTGGCTAATTTTCATTGGGTATCAGAAACACCCGCACACTAGGTATTTGTCTGGCACACGGGAGGCTTGTTATATTTACTTAAATTTATATAACACTGTTCTATTTAACAAGTATGCCTGTGGAACAGATGAATGAATAGCTAATATTACATATGATTATATGTAATAATTACATGTAAATTTTATATGTAAATTTCATCTGTAAATAAAGAAAAATTAATGTAACTATATATGTAATAATGTGTGTAAATGTATATGCCGTGTAATTATATGTAACATGCAATATTACACTTACTAGCATTTACACCATGCTTTAAAATTTGCAAAGCATTTTATGAACACTATCTCATTTGATCCTCAAAATGACACAGGGAGATAGGTCCTGTTCATAAAACTAATAACAATAAGGATAATTGCTTGCACTGATATGGGGCCTACTATGTGCTGGGCACTTCACAGTTACGACTTCATTGGATCCCTGGGATGTAGGTGCTATTTCCCCATTTTACAGATGAGGAAAGTGAGGTGGGCAGTGGCTGAATGGCCCCATCAGGGTTACACAGCTAAGGGTCTGAGGCTCTTTTGGAGCTCAAAGAAATGAATGTTAAAAATTCAACAGGCTTAATAATAATGATAATAAAAACTCCACTTATTATTGGGCAAGTCACTTACCCCCAATTACCCTGCCTTCGCCCCTCCAAAAACAAAAAGACCCCAAAACTCGGGTCTTCTTCCTGACTCTGGGTCCCGGGCTCTATCCACTGCACCGCCCAGCTACTAGGAATGAATGAATGAATGAATGAATGAATGAATGAATGAATGATGGGCATTCTCTTGGGAGCCGTTCTGAGCACACTGTCATTTGCCCATTCAAAAAATACAGCTATTGCACTAAATTACGGCCGGGGCTGAATCCGGCCTGCGGCGGCCTGAGAGGCTGAGTCAGAACGGTCGGAAGGAAAGCCGGCCTGAGCTCGCAGCAGCCCCGGAGAGGCCGGCCTCGCTGGGGAGTCCAGATCTCTGCCACCCCACACCAGTGTGACCGTGGTCAAGCCACCTTGACTCTGGGGGCCTGCGTAGCCCGGGCAGTACAACAAAGGGGCCGAACTTAAGACCCCTAAGAGTGTGGGGGATGGTGTGTGCATGTGTAAGGGAGGCCGGACCCTGGGGCTGGAATTCCGCCCCGCCTCCACCCAGTTTCACCAAATTGCTCCTTCCCCCCTCCCCCAACCTTTCTAGGCTGTTCTTCCCCCTACCCCCCTCCGGCCGCTCCTCCCACCCCTCCCCCTCCAGGCCGTTCCTCCCCCCCTCC
>NW_027187465.1:21046332-21087188 GCF_028583685.1 Petaurus breviceps papuanus | reverse complement strand
TCCCTCTCCCTCCCTCTCTCTCCCTTCCTCCCTCTCTCTGGATGGCTCTCTATTTTTCTCTCTCTCTTCCTCTCCCCCTCTCCAGCTCCCATAAAGATGAAGCTCCTTCCAGTCTCCAAGGGCCCAGCCCTTCTCTCTGGGTCACTCCTGCCTGGGTCCCCAGGAGCCATGGCCTTCCTTTCCCTGGGGGCAGAGCCACGGGGGGCTGGGGGGGGGCTGGGCCATTTCTCTCGCCCTGCGGCCATGCCCCTCATGACCGGTTCCATTCACAGACTATGGCGACAGGATGAATGTGGAGCTCGGTGAGAAGTACCAGCTCAGCAAAGACAGTTACCCCGCCTTCTACCTCTTCCAGAATGGGGACTTTGAGAAGCCGCTGCTCTACCAGGGGCCGGTGAAGGTGGGCGCCATCCAGCGCTGGCTGAAGGGCCAGGGCATCTACCTGGGCATGCCGGGCTGTCTGCTCACCTACGACACCCTGGCTGCCCAGTTCCTCGGTGCTGCGGGGGCAGAGGAACGGAAGGCCCTGATAAAGCAGGGCCAGGCCAGCCTGGCTGGCGTCAAAGAAGCAGAGAAGAAGTGGGCCGAGCAGTACCTGAAGATCATGGGGAAGATCCTGGAGCAGGGAGAGGGCTTTGTGGCCACGGAGACGGCCCGGATCACCAAGCTGACAGAGAAGAACAAAATGAGCGAGGGGAAGAGGGAGGAGCTCCAGAAGACCCTCAACATCCTCACTGCCTTTCAGAAGAAGGAGGTGGGGAGAGAGGAGCTCTGAAGAGGATGGGGAGGGGGCATGGGGGACCCCTGGAGAGATTCTCCCTGGGGGGTGGAGGGGAGGCACCAGTGACCCATGCAGAAGCGCTCAGGATCCTCTTCCCCTGCGCCCAGATGCCAAGATCAGGGAGAACGCCTGTAGCCCTGCCCCCAGAGAAGACTCGGTGCTAATACCCCCAATAAACAGCGCGCTGCTTGGGCCCCACAGTGTAATTCTCTTTGAAAATCAGTCTCCATGTTCTGGTGTGGTAGCCCCCCTCACCCCCATTCCTCCTCCTCTGGGTCTCCTCTTCCTCCTGCTGCCCAGGGGTCCCTGGCTCTGGACTCCAATCTCCGCCATCCCCCTGCCCGCCATTTTTTGTAGCAGTTGCGGGTGATGAGCGTCCTCAGAAGTGGTTCCAGGTGCGAATCCCATCCTTTCCTAGATGGTCTGCACTGGGCATCCCTGACTCCATGGGAATGGCCAAAGTCTTTATTTTGGGTAGTTGGGGGATATGAGTCGGGGAGCTCTGCTTCTAAACTGCTGGAAAGACAAGGATGGACCACGCTGTGTTTTCTATGAACCATTGCTACATGACAATATATTTTCTCACTGCCTGAACCAGTGTCTGCCCATGGTGGTGTTTTGTTTTTTTTTTGTCATTTCCTTATAAATGGTCTGAGAGCAGCAGCATGGTGGGAGTAGCCAGGAGGGCCAGGGTTCAAGGCTGGCCTCCTGTATATCCTAGTCCCATAACCTCAGAGTGCCCCGGGTGGCTTGAAGGGTGGGTGTCAGGACTGAACAGCATGAAGGGGATACCCACGTACCTGAAAGAAAGACGGGAGGAAGTCTGTCCTTCGATGCCCAGTGTGGGCAAATCACTGTTACTTGCCTCAGTTTCTCCCACTGTAAAAGTCATAGCATATGCTTCCCAGAGTTGTGAGGGTCGTGTGAGGGATTTGTAAAGGGCTGAGCACAGACTGGCACACAGCATCTGTTGTTGGGTCGTTTTCACTCCTGTTCAACTCTCCGCGACCCCACTTGGGGTTTTCTTGGCAGAGACACTGGAGGGGTTTGCCATTTCTTTCTCCGGTTCATTTTACAGATGAGGCAACTGAGCTAAAAAGGGTGAAGTGACTTGCCCAGGGTCACCCTGCTAGGAAGTATCAAAGTCAGATTTCAGCTCAGATCTTCCCGACTCCAGGCCACAAGCTCTGTCTACTGAGCCACCTCGATGCCCTGGCACATAGTAGGTTTTTAATTAAATGCATTTTCCCTTTGCTTTAAAATTTACAGCAGGTATTCAGCACCCCTGATACACAGGTAATGAAGCAAGCCCAGGTGATGTGACTCTCAGAGCTAGTCTGGCCCCACCTCCTTTTACAGATAAGGACACTGAAGCACACCTGGGCAGCGCACAGTAAGTCCAGGTGTTCGAGCCCAAGCACGCCCCCTCACCAGCTCCTTTGCCCCTGTCCTGCACAGACTGCGGCCATCGATGTCCTGGGAAGGACATGGTATCCAGAGCACACTGTACCATACCGTAATGGCTTTTAGGGACATTGCCTGGAAAAGGAAGCAGTTACCCATAGTGGTATTGCAGGCTTTGGGAGGCGTCAGCTTCCTGCTGCTGCCTAGTCCCTGGCATGCGTCACCATCTGAGATGCCCTCGAACCTCATGGCTCCTGAGAATGTAGGGCCAACCAAGTCAGCCAACCCAGCCAGGTCCAAAGGGCTCTGTTTCCCCTCCTGTCCCCTCAGCCGTCATTATTACCAAAGCAGTTTAGCTGGGGAGGAGGCACGTGGAATCGTGTGTTAGGGTTCAAGACTGGATTTGGAATCAAGGGACCCGAGTTCAGATTATGGTTCTGTTCTGTAATGGCTGTAGGATTGAGTAAGCCATTTTCTAAGTTTCTTCCTCTAAAATTGAATAGAGAAACCGCAGCAGAGGTCATGTGATCCACCCTCCACCCCCATTTTACAGATGAACAAACAAACCTAGAGAGGCCTGCCCGTGGCTGTCTGGCTGGCATGGAGTGGGGGCGGGGAGGGGGATATGAGCCTAGGTTCCCCAACTCCAAAGCCAGCATGCTTTCTGTCACATTCCCCTGCCTATAACAATGCCCAGGGCCCTGAAGGTCCCACCCACCTTTGGGGAAAAGCCAGAAAGTAGCCACCAGGAAGGGGAAAGACCCCGTGGTCCGAACAGAGAAGCCAAAATAATCACAAACCACGGAGTGACCTGGCTGCCATTGTGTTGGCCTCTGGGGCCAAGCCAGAAGGCATGGAGCCAGCAGCTCTGCTGAAGGGCTGGTTCTGAACTCGGAGGGCCTGCATTCAAACCCCATCTTCGACACAAGTAGCTGAAGGCACTCTGGCAAGTCTGTGCCTCAGTTTCTTTCTTTGCAAAAGGCCCCCGTGGTGCCTTCTATCAAGAATCCTCTGACCCAATTGGAAAAGGGGGAAGTTAATTCTCTCCTGTTGCTGCCAACAGGCTTTTTTAAGATGCCTCCTCCTGTGGGTTAGCAGGGTTGGCATGCTGGGATTGCAAAAATCCCCCAAACACACAGACTGTCCCTGCCTTTGGGAACTGAGTAGGGCATGTGAACAGTTAAGTGTGCATGTCTTTATTTAAGGAGACGGCTCCCTGGGAGGGGGGAACTCAGAAAACCTAAGGCTGTGGGGGCAGAGGTGTAGTGGTCAGCAAGCACAGAGGGACAGAGGGAGCTGTGATGCCAGGACTGGGTTCTCTCGAGGAGGCCAAGCTGGCAGCCACATAAAGAGCACAGGGAGGGCAGTGAATAAGCCTGGATCTATGGATTGGTGGCAGATTGGGATGCAGTTGGCAATAGGGAGCCACGTAGGATTTTTCAAGCAGAAGACTAAAAATGGTCAGATTTTTACTCTTAAGTAGATTATTTTCTACAGCTGTGTTGGGGTGGGCAGGTGGAGAGGAGGCTATTATGTATTAGGAAGCTCAGACATTTGACACTAACTAGCTGAGTGACCCTGGGCAAGTCACTAAACCCCAATTACCTTTCAAAAAAACATTTAAAAAAATATTTCTTACAGGGTGGCTAGGTGGCACAGTGAATAGAACACCGGCCCTGGAGTCAGGTGGAACTGAGTTCAAATCCGGACTCAGAAACCTACTAACCATTGTGACCTTGGGCAAATCACTTAACCCCAATTGCCCTGCCTTCCTGCCTCCAAAAAGAAAAAAAAATTATTAGGATGCTATTGGGGAGGTACAGCCAAGTGAAGGGAGAGAACATATTTTGGAAGTAGAATCAATAAGACAGGGCCACAGATCGAAAGAAGGGTTGACCAATGCTATGAGCCTGCACACTGGGAAAGATATTAACCAGTGAGAATTTAGAAAGCTCTTGATTCTATGTGCCCTCAACAGAAAAAATGGGAATTTGGAGAAGAGGCAGGAGAAGCATTATTTCAGGATCACAGATTTAGAGCTCTAAGGGAACCCCTCATTTTACAGGTAAGGAAACGGAGGTAATGAGTGGCAGACTGGGGAGCCCAGAGAGGTTGGATGATTCTCCCAGGATCCCCCTGCATCTGAGATGCCCACATGGTGTTGCCGATCAGGAGAGAGGTCAGGTCTGCATTGGTGGCTGGGGGGGAGGAGTGGTGGTGGTGGTGTCATTTACCTTCATGGATGTCCAGCCTTCATTATATTCAGGAAGGACTTGAATTTGCTAAACCACGAACCCAACGTCAATATGAAGGATCACAAATCTAACTGAGGATAACCTTGGGGACGGGGAGAAGGGAAGGGAGCAAGAATATTTGCAAAGTACCCATTATGTGCCAGGCATTGGTCCTAGCTTCTGTACTGATCTCTCATTTTGGAGGTCGTCACTCCACTACCTATGATCTATGAGAACATTCCCAAGTTACTCTTACTCTCAGGACCCCAGAAGTTAACTGGCATTTGTGGAGATTTAAAATTTACAAGTTGCTTTACAAACATTCTCTCATTTGATCTTAATCATAACAGCTATGATGCTTTAAGGTTTGAAAAATGCCTTACATATTAACTCATTTGATCCAACAACCCTGGGAGGTAGGTGCTATCATGATCCCCATTTTACAGATGAGGAAACTGAGGCAAAGAGGTTCAGTGACTTGCCCAGGGTCTTCACACAGCTCCTCTGAGGCAAGATTTGAACTCTGATCTTCCTAACTCCAGGCCCAGCAGCCTATCCACTAGGACACCCAGCTGCCTCTAACAAATCTGAGAGGTGATTACAGGGGATTTCGTCATTTTATAGACAGGGCAACATAGGCCGAGATATTGTGACTTGCTGGAGGAGGGTTTCTCTTGACTGGCCCATCTCCCTTTCCACGACCCCACACTGCCAAATGAGGGGGTTCCATTAGGTGGACCAGGGCAGGGCTGTCTCACCTTGCCTGCGTCCTGGGCCCCTTTGGGCAGCAGACTGGGGGCCTCTTCTCAGAATCATGGTTTTAAATGAATAAAGTATCTAATTACCCCCCCACAATTATATCAAAATGCAGTTATCAAAAATTAAAACCAAAAATAAGTTGATGGACTCCAGGCTACATGGTTCCAATAAAGTCTGTGGTCCTACAGTTGATCTGAAAAGGTGAACACTTGTAAAATGGATAGATTTCAGCACATTGTGGGTTTGGAGCCATGAAATGTGGCTTGGAATGTTAGCACAGCTACTTACTATTTGGGTGGCTTTGGGAAAGCTGCTTCTCCCCCCTCGGTTCATTTCTTCCTTTTGTCCTCCCTTGAGAAGCATTTGGGGATTCCCTGAGGTTGGTGGGGTCCTGCAGGTGATCTTGTTGGAGGACCTGCAGGGGGTGCTGTCGCGATGCCACAGAGCCCCCTGGGAGAGGTCCTGGACCAGGCAGAGGTGTCTGACTTGACCATCCACACAGGGAAAGCCAAGTGGATGAAAGATGTCTAGGGCCCAGGTGAGGACATGGAATCATAAAGGCAACTGGGAGATACCATCCATCAGGGCAGACAGGAAAACAGGCAGAGATAAGTAAGATAGAAAGGTAGAAAACAGATGGGAGATATGAAGGTAGGGAAGTAGTTAGAGGTTTTGGATAGATAAGATCTAGAAATAGAAAGGTGATAGGAAATAGATTGAATGAGACAGAAACAGAGGGATCTACATATCTGGACAAATAGTTCACATGGGTCTAGTTGGGCCCAGAACGGAATTGGCAGAAAAGAATAAATTAGATTTCCTTGATGAAGTTGCAGTTTGGTTGACACCAAATTCCCTTAAGGAACCAAAGCTCATCTCTTTCATACTAATATTCTACCTGACTGTGAGACACAGAACACCTAGTTCTCTCTTTAGGTCTGGACTGAGTATCCCATAGCGGGCTGGGGACAGGAGGGGGAGGCAGGGGGTCATGGGAGCAGTCTAGAACTTAACAAGGAACCATAAAGAACCAGGAGTAAAGGTCATCACCCAAAAATGTAACTGCCAAAGAAAGTGGGCTGCTCGGCTGGCAAGAGTTAGCCCAGGGACCCCACCGGAATCCTCCCAATATCAGGAGAGCAAGGAAGACCCCCAGTACAGCAGACGGACCCCTGGGGAAGGCGTGCTCAGGAGTCACACGGAATGGGCTGGGCTGGTGATCAGCATTGTGAGGGCCGTTGGAGGATGTGAGCGCACATCCAGGCCTAACCTGCCCAGGTGTGTGACACAGCCGCATGTCAGAGACGGCCCACCTGCTCTTCCTTGGGTGCCCAAGTGCACGCACATTCAACACACACACACATCCCCTCTGTATCAAATGGGCCTGGCACACAGTAGGCCCTTAATGAATGCTCATTCCCTGACTGGTGCAGTTAACCCACAGCTAGGAGAACAGAACTCTGCTCCCACCATACTTTCCACCCTACTGGCCTAGCAGGAAGCACCGCCAGTTGTACCCCCGAACAGAGGGGAAGCTGAGGCTGGGAGAGGGCAGTGATGTGGCCAGGGTTCCACGGCGAGCAGGGGCTGTGATCTGGCCCCAGCCTCGTCCTCCTTTCATCTACTGGCTACTATTGGAAGCCTATTCCAGCTTTTAAGTCCTGGGGTGGGGGAACATGGCAGAGGCTTGTCCCGCATCCCGCACAAGTCTGGGCTGGAGTGGGATCGTTTGCCTCTTTCCTGATAATCAAGGGCCTGGTCTATGGTAACTGATCTCATTCTGTGCAGAATCATGGGCGATTAATGTTACAGGGCAGAGAGGAACCTGGACTAGGTGTTCCCAGGGGCCATCGAATCCAACCCTCTCATTTTTACAGATAAAAAAATGGAGGCAGAAAATGACTGGCCCAAGGTCACACAGGTAGTAAATGGCAGAGGCAGGATGTGAACTCAGGTCCTTTGACTCCATCATTCAACACCTTGTACCAATCATGTGGCCAAATACATTTCAAACCATAGCCCAAACAGCGGGGCACCCGTTGGGACTGGGGCCAAGACCCCAGGAAGCCTCTTCTCTGTGTAAAACTGAACAATATTCACACCACCAGCCAAGAGCTGTTGTGGAAAATTTCACAGACCTGAAAAGCATCCTAGAAACGGGAAGGTTCTGTTACTGTATAAAGGCTTCTCTTTAATGATAAAGAATATTATCCTTATCATCTCTTTGTCCAAAACTGATTTATGCAGTAAATGCCCAGGATGGAAATTTCCTCCACCAGTACAGGCTGGACCCATATCTTTACTTTGCTCTGAGAGACCCAGGCCCTGGGACTGGCCCTGGATAAGGTCATATGGCCAGTACAGGTCAGAAGCAGGGCTGGAGCCCCACTGGGTTGTCCTAACAACCTCTGTTGTTAGGCCCGCTGCTGTCTCATCATTCTTACTATCATCATCTGACTTTTAAAAGCCTGATTGTCCCAGAAAAGTTGCAATTTATGAATAATCCCCTGTTCCCCATGGAGCCTAGAACCGAGTCACGCCAAAGGTCCCTCCGGGTCGGATGGTGATAGGAAGCAGGCAGGTAAGCTAACGTGTAATGAAACCGTCTTTTATATAAATGATTAAACCCATCCAGTTTAAAGCGCATCTGCTGAGCCCTGTCACTTAATTCTGAAGGACAGATACAGGCCTTCTACATTCATAAATTACATCAAAGAATTCAGGAGAGCTGAGAAAACAAAGCTGCAGATACAACAGAACCCCACAGGTGTTTAAAAAAAGACAAATTCTGGTTCAACAAAATGACTGCGCGATGGAAACGCAATGTCTGAACAGTTAAAATCGTGGGAAGGGACACACGGGAGGGGGAGGGGGTCGGTGAGCAGGCGTCCAACACTGGCGCCGACAGGCACAAGACTGGAGAACGTTCCCCTTTTGTGCACACGGGGACTCCCTGATCCGCACTGCCACCCACAGAAATGATTTCACCTCTGTGTCTGCTTAGGAGGGCAGATCTCGAGACGTTAGCAGAATAAAGCCAAGAGCTTTCAGGGGGCAGATTCATTAGCTTGTCCACTCTCCTCCACACCTTACCGTGTTTTAAAATTTCATCTGAGCACACTTGAAAAAAACAAAACAAACACACACCAAACCAAAACCCCTAACCCCAAAACAAAAACCAGCAGTAGCAAGGGATTATTTGGGATTCCTGGTCAAATACCAAATGACATCCATTGTGTTGGAGGGTGTTTTCTTTACTCATGTAAGAATATATAGATATAGATATATATATATATATAATTTTTTTTAACTGTACACAATTTATAGGGTGTGACAAAGTTTCCAAAAGACTAGATCAACAAGGTATTGGCCATTTCTGCACACAATTTAGTTTTTCGTTTTCGTGGTTTTTTTTTTTATACAAAGACATCGCAAGATGTAAGAGATTGAATTTGATTTCAATGCTACAATTAATACAAAAGTCAACAAGAAACAAAGGAAGTAACAATTGCCGTTCCCCCCCCCCCATAACATTATTTGACACTGAACCATTGGGGGGGATGGACTGGGGAAGGGGGTGACTGCCACCAGGAAGCAGAGATTGGCTGGAGAGGCTGCAGGAATCATGAGATGCCCCTAAGGACAGAAACCACGCTGCCCCAACCCTGTGCATGCTCAATGGACTGAGGTCAGTCTTTAATCTTCTATATACTGTACATCTCAAGATGGTCACGGAAAGCATCACTTCAGCACACACACACGGACACAGACACACACCCACCCACACCCACACGCCCTCCCCCCCCTCCAAAAGCTTCACTCAGAAGGCTGAGTTTTGCCCCCCCGAGAGGCTGGAGACTGTAGCCAAACCTATTCAAGTCCATCGTGCTTTCAATAGTCACTCTTCAGCCTTCCTCTGCGGATGGCAGCCCAGGATACTGACCGCTGGCATTGCCCACAGAAACTTCTCTCTTCCAGGGTCCTAGTTGTCAAAGATGGAGCATTTCTAGTAAGTCTTTTTGGAGCAGGGGAGGAGATGATCCTTTTCAACTTTCTTCCAAAGTTTAAATAGGAGAATCAATTACTCTGGGCCAGATCACAGATTTCTGAAAGCCGCAAAGGTCTCTAGAAGCCAGCAGGACCAAAAAAGCAAGTGGTTTTTGCATAGGAAGATTTTTTTTTCCAACCATTCCAAGAAATTAAAAAAAAATGGTCAAATTTCATCAGAGAAAAAGATAATAGTTATTACTCTGCATGTAGTCTGAGGGCTAAGGAAGAAGCCAGTCTCAAGCACCCCCCAGTGCCCAGCAGGGGAAGGGGCATTTTCAGGGCCCTGCCTCAGGCTCCTCCCTCACTGGGGGGCTCCCTGGCCCCCCATCCTCCCTGCCTCACCCCCCAGTAAAGGCCCTCAAGCACTCAATCTTCATTTTCAAGCACCTTTTTAGTTTTTAATTCATGAACTGATTGTAGTATATGACTGAAGAAATCTGTGACAGAGGTACAGGGCTTCACTGCCGTGAATGATGCACATCACGTCTCTGGCTTTGCAACAGTGATTCCCAAAGCGTGGACGAGAAGCTGGGCTAGCTGGGAGTGGGCCTGGAGACGGTCCAGGCTCCTCGCTCTCCCCTGGACAGCTGCTTCCTCTGCCTCCCCAGCCCTGGTTCAGATTCCAAAGGCGGGTGCAGCCAGAGCTACTGGCTTCCTCTTGTGCCCAGCCAGCTGGCACCGATGCCAGGGACATACCTGTACACCCAAGGTCGAGGTTCCTCGGCCCCCAAGGTCCAGGGACGGTCCAGGGGGACGAGGCTTCTCTGCTTTCTGCTGTCCTAAGGCCAGGCCAGACCCCGTTCTCCCTCCCCAGGGAGGGCTGGGGGCTTTCATGTCAGAGTCACTATTGCTGCTTCTAAAAACCAGCCCCAGAGGTTTCTGGAGATGGAAAGGAAGAGGAGGGTTCCTCTGGTTGCTGCCGTCTGCTTAATAATGAACATGTATAAAAAGTGGTCAGACCTAGGGGAGGGCTCGGCTTCTGGTTTATGTACAATAATTTAATCAGCTGCATATAGTTAATACCTAAAAAATTAATTCAAGGTCCAAGTCCTTCATGCACTGGCGGCGGCAGTGCAGGTCAGCGCCTGCCCCGGGGCCATGGCGGGCAGTCCGGCCCGCCGCTCACACTTTGAGCTTCTTCACGGTCTCCAGACGCTTTTTCAGCAGCTCCCCGATCTCCTGAAGTGAGTGCTGATAGCTGCTCTGTACCTTCCCACGCACGGTCCTTGTGAACTTCTTCTCCTCCTGCAGAAAGAGGGACAAGAGGATGATGGCCACAGCCCGCGGGGCCTGCCTAGGCTCTCCTACCAAGGAGGAGGGTGGCCAACAACACCCCGAGAAGGGCAAGGACCAGGGCTGGGCAGGAGGGCCCTGAAGGGAGAGGGGTATGTGTGTGTGTGTGTGTGTGTGTGTGTGTGAGAGAGAGAGAGAGAGAGACAGAGAGAGAGGTGTGCGGATGACCTTAGGGAAACCCCCACCCCTCCTATGGAAAATGGAGGCACGGGCCCGGCCCGGAGGAACCCCGCCATCTTTTAGATGCAGAAGTGATGGATAAGGGAATGAACAGACAGGTGACAACCTGTACAAGAATGACACCTCTCCCCACCCCAGCTGCTCCGGGCCAGCTCCAGGCCTTGCTAGGGCTACTTCCCACAGCTGAAATCAGGGCACTCCTAGGCGGCGCCCCCTCCCCCACAGCGACCAAGTCCACCTGCAGAGATGGTCCCTGGGGGCCGCCCATCCCCACTGGGGCGAAGAAGCGCAGCCCCGCATTTCTACTGTAAGGTGCAAAGGGAGGGAGGAAGGAGAGGAGGAATATGAGGGGGTGGAGGGAGGGAGGACAGGCACTAGAGCTGATAAACTATCTCCCTTCCAGGCCATCCGTGCTAATTTCTTCAGGCTCAGTAGAGGAAAAAGGAATCAGACAGGGTCTAAAAGCCCTGACTGGAGTACCAGTGTTGTTCTCTGCACCCTGGTCACTCCTGGGCGAGGCGGCTGATGGCCTGCTCCTCTCCCTCCATCCCCAGCCCTTGTGGCGCCGCACAGCCGACCCCACCCCCTGTGCTGGAGCTGGGAGCCCCCAGAGCAGCGCCAGCGCTCGGCACACAGTAAGGCTTCACTGTGCTTCAGGCAGGAGGCTGTGCCCGTGCTCCTGGGGAGCTGGCGCTCACTAATTTCTATGCATCACTTACTGTCAATAAAATTAAGCACAGAAAAGGCACAGAGCCAGGCCTGGAGGCAGGAAGACCCAGTTTAAATCCAGCTGCAGACACAAAAGGTGTGACCCTGGGTAAATCACTTTACCCGTCTGTGAGGATCAAATCCTCTAACACTTTGTCAATGTCAAGGAGCTGCCTGTGGGTGGCAATTCCCATCATCATCAATCATGACATTATTGCTTTAATTAAGGCAGCAAGTTGGTGCTAACATGCAAAGCCAAAGGGTTATGGTTGTGACAACTGTACATAAATATTTTCAGTTCCCGCGCTCCCCCCAGCAGGAAGCAAGGTCACCATCTGCCAAGGGCCCTAGAGGCAAACCACCCCCAGCCTCGGAACACAGCTGACTACCCTTGTCACACCCCTCACCGTACAGATGAAGCAGAGGGTGGTCTGGGCCGGGAACTCAGGTCCTCGGACCCCAGACCAGAGGTCGCTCTTTCTTCCCCACTGGGCTCTAAAGTGAGCAGACAACCCAACTGTGAACACCCAGCACCGAGCCAGCCCTTCCCTATCAGAGCTGGGCTGGCCCCCAGGAGTGACAGGAGGCCCCTTCCTCTCACCTGTGAAAGAGCAGGGTCTTCTAGGGACAATTCTTCAAGTTTAAGGGCGGCCAGAAGGGCCTCGAGCCCCCTGATGTGCTCTAAGACACTGGAGATGAGCAGCTGGAGTCCGGCCACATAGTGCTGGAAGCTGGAGAAGACAGGCGGCTGGGGGGACAGGAGAAGGGCGTGAGACCGGGCCTGGGCCAGCAGCTTCCTGGGAGCCCCGAGCGATGCCCACGTGCACAGCCCCAGGGGTGCGGTCACCGCTCTTTGGCAGGCCGCTACAACCAGACAAGAGCCACAGGGAGAAGAGCCAGGTGGGCCTGCTGGGTCTCCCAGCCCTGGTCCTCCCCCCATCCCCCTCAGCACTGAGCTGCTTCAGAAGCATCAGCCACTCCCTACTGCATCCGGCTGGACAGACAAGCTCATTGGCTTGGCAGGGAGAGCCCAGCCCAGGGGTTCTGGGGGACACTGCCTCTCTGCAGGGGCAGACCCTCTACCAGCCTGACCGGCTTCCTCAATGCTCTCCAACTAGATGCTGTGGCCACCCCTCCTCACTCCCCACTCCAGGGCTGGGCTGGGGTGTCCCCTCCTGCAGGAAGGCTTCTATGACCCTTCTCTCCAGCTTCAGATAATCCCACCCGGCCTTATCCCCCAGGAGAAGGGGAGTTCCATGATGGTGGGGGGCTGCTCTTCATTTGTCTCTGTACCTTGTGAGGGTCACGCCCACAGCACAGGCCCCTGTTGGACTGGATGGGGGTGGAGGGGTGGGGAGGCTCTTGGGGTCACTATTTCTTAGGACCACCCCCAAGAGCCTCCCAAAGGTAGCAAGACCCCTGGAGCGAGAGGCAGGAGATGCCATGGACCAGCCAGATCAGACCACTACCACAACCTTGATGACATTTCCCTTCAGACCCACATAGTACAGCACGTCCAAGACCTTGAATTCGGGGCTCCTGCCTCCTCAGCACCAGCCTCTAACCAACTGTGACCAAGAAGGCAAGAGGGACAGGAAGCCTGGGGCTGCTCGCACCCCACAGACCCCTGGGCCGAGTCCCTGCAGTCTCTGCTGGGGAGGCCAACCATGCCCATCACAGGACACACCGTGTAGCACGGGGAGCCAGGCTATCTGTGGGGAGAGGCAGGAGGCAGCAGGGACCAGGCCTCCCCTCAGACCCTCCTGAACAGCCCAGCCCCGCAGTCTTGGGAGCCGCCCCGCTGCCAGCCCAATGTCTACAGTCATCGTCCAGGGGATACAGCCTGCACACTGCTCCTGCAGACCCAGAAGACAGGGCTTGTCACCACAGTCCTTGGCTGTCCAGTGGTTCACCCCCCACTTTACCAGGGTACCCCAAGGACCCTAGGACCTCTCCATGGGACACACAGCTCAAAGCATCCCTTAAGTGCTCCCTTCATCCATCCGAGGGAGGCTCTCAGGAAATACTGGCCCCATTTTACAGATAAGGGAATGCACGCTCCAGGGATGTTGGTTAAGTGCTGGCTCAGTAAGTGTCAGAAGGAGGCTTGGACCTATGGCTCTCCTGACCACCCTGCCCTGCCTGGGTCTCTGAGCTACTCAGGCTGTCAGCACCCCAGAAAGAGAAGGGGCCTCAGGGATCACTTAGGCCACTCTACCCAGAGCCAGGATTCCCTCCCCTCTCCAACACAGCTAATGAGTGGTCATCCAGCCTTTCCTTAAAGTCCAATGGCGCATCCGTCCCAGGCCGTCCCATAGCCCAAGCTCCCCTCAGAGCTGACAAGATGGAAGCTGGCCTCCTGCACCCACCACCCAAGGCCTTCATCCTGCCTGCTGGGACGAGACTGATCTCCCATATAACAGCCTGTTCACTGTCCTGGTGTGCTCCAGAAACTTTCCTAAAATGTGGTGCCTAGAACTGAGTCCAGCACTCAGAGCAGCCTGCCATGTTACTCACTCCTGAGCTCGCAGACCACTAAGGCCCCCTATCTTTTTTTTCATATACTGTCAACAAACCAAACCATGTCTTTCCCATCTTATCCTTCTGAAGCTCTTTGCTTGGAACATGACATCAGACAGGTGACGGCATGACATGCTGGTGAACTGGACTGAGGTGAGGAAGGGCTGGGCAGTCACCAGCCTCACCTTCTTCTCTGGAGCCTTCTGGGCCCAGTGGCCAGACAGCCATCAGGATGACTGGAGCTGGCCCCCCAAGACCGGGGGCTTTGTCTTGGTTACACTTCCTGTTTTGGATGACTGTCTATGACAGTCAAAATGACTTATGTCCCTCCTAACTGTGTCACCCAAAGACACAAGCAGCAGATCACCCAATGCTTTCCCAAAGCCCCCAACGATGATGGGAGCAGAGCCCTTGGCCCTGGCTCGCAGACCTCCTGTGCTGGCACCCAAGCCATGACGGCGCCTCTTTGGGCCACAGCCTTTCCCCACGTCCACCTCCAGCTCACCATCCTGTCACCCTCCTGTAGCAGGTCCTTCAACACCACAAGCTCTTATCAGGCCTAGACTTTGTGCAAGGCACCGAAACAGAGACGTGTCAAAGGGCCCTCAGAGGGCATCCATCTCTGCTGTGGGGACACAGACAAATATAGAGCTACCTGAAAGTATCTCAAATAAACAGGAGGGGTGGGAAATGAAGAAATGTCTTCCATGAGAAGTGGCCCCTAGGCTGAGAAGAACTGAGGATCCCAATGGGAAGAATGTTCTGGGTGTGGGAGGCAGTCTGGACAAAGGGGTGGAGGGGGGAGACGGAGCGTGGAAGGGGAGGGAGGTGACTGAGGAGAGGTGGTCAAGGTCAAGGAGGCCCCTCTCCTGAGTGGGGAGGGCTGGGAGAGGGAAGGAGACCAAGGGAAGGCAGCCCTCCTGGCCCAGGAGATGGAGCTGATGTGAGTGGGAGCCAGACACCAAGAAGGAAGGACCAGAGACCTGGCACCTGGCTGGGCACAGCGAGGCAGAGGTGAGGGCGAGGGCCAAGGACGCCCCTGGGCACGGAAAGCACAGCAATGCCCGACGACCATGGCAGACTGAGGGGCACCAAGAAGAGAGATGGCACCCAAGGTTTTGCCAAGTCAGGCCTTGGCTTTTGGTTCTTCCACATGCCCCTGGACTTCCCAAGAGGGTGGGAAGCTCTCCTGGTGTCCTGAATGAGAGCCCAGGGCCAGGCTCCCAAAGGCTGAGCTCCTCTGTGCGGGGATGGGGCTGGGAAGAATCTTAACCCACCCTTATCTGGAGTTATTACCATGAGGGCGCTGGTCTCTTTTTTCTTCTTTTTCCTTTTCTGTAAATTTAATTTATACGGCTGCAGGACACTGTCACAGTAACTTGTCACCCAGAGGACGATGGAGATAGTCTGAAAGAAAAGGTGTATTAATCAAGCTATTTAGTAGGGGGAGAAGGGGAAGGAGAGAGGGGGAGGGAATCTTAGGGTGACCCCAGCCAGAGCCAGGCAGGTGCCAAAGTTGTTTGCATATTGTCTGCCTCATTAAACTAGGAGCTCCTTGAGGACAGGGACTATTTTTGCCTTTCTTTGTATTTCCAGAGCTTAGCCCAGTGGCTGGCACACAGTGGCTGTGACTAGTTCATAGCACTGCTGGGGTTTGTATTCAAGGCCTCAGACTCAGAACTGAGCCCTTCTGATAAGACACCCTGGAATCCCCAAGCTCCTGAGAACAGGGTCCAGCGCAGTCCTGAGGGGTGGGCAGGATGGCACCTTAAGGGGGCCCATGATCCCGGGAGGGAGGCCGAGGCTGAGAGGTGCCAGGCTCTGGGGCGCCTCCCTATCATGCTGGGGGCGGCTGGCAAGTGCCAGGCTCCGCGGCACCTCCCTGTCACGCTGGGGGCACCTGGCTCCGGGGCACCTCCCTGTCATGCTGGGGGTGCCTGGCTTTGCTGCACTGTGGGGCCGCGGCATGAACAAACAGGACCATGCAGGGAGAACGCAGGGTACTCACCTCCACAAAGAAGACGAGATTTTCTAAGATGTTGGGATGAGTCTTCAGGTTCCCGTCTTCTACTTCTAAGATGTCCCCTTTACACTGACTGAACGCTTCTGCAAGAAAAAAAGAAAACCCTCCCGTGTGTCTCCTTGCACGCCTGCCCAGATGTTGGGCTTGTGGTGTCCATCATCTGTTGAGTGGCTGAGGGGCGGGCAGAGCCCCAGGAAGCCCTGGCAGAGTCAGCTGACCATGTCCTGAGCAGCTTGAGGTTCCTCCTTCTTCACAATCTCCCCACCATCACAAGGGCACCCTCAGAGCCCACACACCCAGACCATGGACAAGGTGATACACAGAGGCCATAGATGGGGAGGAAAGGGCACCATTCCTTATGGAAAGGCCAAAGATGCCTTCTCTACTCAGGTCCCGGTTTTAGACTAGGGACACCCAGCACCACTTTCCACTTTCCAATACTCTCCTTTTGGGCAGTGACACAGAAGGCTGGAGGGCTCCTGGGAAGGGAAGGCACCCCTCAAGGGGGCGCATCCTTATTATATTGAACCCGATCCACAGAGCGAAGCATGGCCAGGAGAAGCACTGCCCTGATCTCCAGGTGCCCAGAAATATGGCCACTCAGGACGTGTGTGAATGTCCATAAGAAGAACCCACTAGTGCCCAGACACTTACCCCTTAATTGTTCTAGTAAAGATTCAAAACTATTCCCTATTCTCTCCTGGATCTCAGTTGTATCCTCTGAAAGGGAAAAAAGAAATTCCAGCTCAGCAGTCACATTTTAAGGTGAAAGACACAAAACCTGGGAAGCCCCTTTAGAACGTTCCTGACAGTGCATGTGGACTTCTAACCTCTGACCCCCAGAGTAACTGCTCAAAACAAAACAAAAAAGCCTCATTCCTTCTTGGCCAAAAGGAGGGGGAGATTACAACCCACTTCTTTCAAATGGCTAAAAAGGAAAATGGAATTAGCTATAAGCTTGGGCTTAATGATTCCACCACACCATTCCTAATTCTGAACTGGCCAAAATTAGGGCTCTTACTGGGTTAGAACAGAAGATTTGTGCTTTCTACAACAGTTCAGCTCTCCAACCACCGTCTTTCAAATACAGGCTCAACAACCTGATTCCTTCCATTTCCAAATCTCCCAATTAACAGGTAAATTAACAGTGATGAGCCATTGCGAAATGTGATTTTTTTGTTTAACAGACTTAAATGATCATTACTATCCATTTGCCTTTAATGAACACGTACTATGTCCCATTGCTGTTCCCCTCCAATGACGCAGCAGGAGGGGTTTGGGACCTCAGGCGCTTTAAGGCCTTCCCAGTCCTCCATAATCAAGCTGGCCCTTCCACATTACAGACAGATGCTGATGCCAGAACCTGCTGGGCCACCCGCCGTCTGAGCTACGATCAGGCAGGATAGCTAGGGATGAAGGGCTCCAGCCAGACCAGTTCCTGCTAGCCATCTACTAAAGAGGAAAAGGGTTGCAGCCCTCATCCACGTAGGCAAAGCCCATATTCTGGGGGAAATCAGGTTCTGTCACTTGAAATAAAACATCATTTACTGTCTAAGTTTAGAATTTCTCCTATCCAGAGGGCTTTCTCCTATCATGCTGAATTTATTTTCTGGAAAAACAAAATCAACCCATCTCTGAATCAACAACACAATTTATCTGGTCAACCTCCCATGCATGCAGAAACATGCACACACCCACACACACCAGCATCTTACCTAGGCCATTGGTATCTAGTTCATAAATATCACTAACAAGATAAAAGGAGCTAGTCTGGCATTGACAGCAGTCACTGCTGAAGAAGCCGGCCATCCGCGAGGGAACAGGACCAAGGAAAGGATACTGGGGAGGGAAAGGAAACAAGGTCTCATTACTTTGTACGTGCTGACCTGTCTGAACTTCAGAAGACCCAGCCTTGGGAGCCACCTCAATGTGATCAGCAAAGTGTCCTTGGGAGGCAGGAGGGTGCAGGCCTTCGCCCGGCAGGGAAGCCCTGTCCACTACCCTCATGCCCGTGACTGGTCATCTCTTTAGAGTGGCAAGGGGCTTGTTTACATGGGGCTTAATTGCACAACTAATAAGTATCAGGGCAGGAGGGATTCGCTTGGGCCTTACTGACTGAAGTCAAGCCTTTTGAGCACACCAATGAAGGCATCTTATATGAATTAACATATGGGATAAAGAGACCCCAGAGGCCATCTGGTTTGACCCCCCTCATTTTACAGAGGAGGAAATTGAGGCCCAGGAAGACGAATGACTTGCCCAAGGTCACACAGGCAGCAATAGTAATAGTAATCAGTCAGGATCTGAATATAGGTCCTTGGACACCAGAGCCAGTCAGGACATTTTCCACAGCACCACAAGGTTTAAAAAGACCCTTGGTAGAGAGTCTAAAAGGAAACATTATTCTCTACCAAGTAAGACACTTAAAAAAAAAAAGTCAAACAAAAATTGAGTAGGATTTTGTATGCTCAAAGACAGAAATATGTCTTTGCTAATTTTTGAAAGACATGAAGGGAAGATGGGAGCCAGAACAGGTAACAGAGTTATTCCTGGACAGTCCTCTAAAAATCCCATCAAGAGTGACCAAGCTTGGGGCAGCTAGGTGGCACAGTGAGTACAGCACGGGCCCTGGAGTCAGGAGGACCTGAGTTCAAATCTAGCCTCAGATACTCAACACTTACCAGCTGTGTGACTTTGGGCAAGTCACTTAACCCCAATTTCTCTGCCTTCCAAGCAATTGGGGCCAGCGAGGAGCCTGGGTTATTGGCTTGGGCTAGGATAGGGAAGGGTGGAATGAAGGGCAGTTTTAGATACATTCGGGAAAAGAAAAGGCTAAAAGAGCAGATATGGTGACTGCACGGGCTGGACAAGGTGATGATCACTATGAAACTTGGCAGAGTCAATGAATCACTATTTGGCTTCTGTTCTTTCCGATAAGTAGAACAATTTTTGGACTTGAAAGGTCAGAACCAAAATGGCTCCTGGAGCTGATCTCAAGATAAGGAGACTGTATGACGGGACAAGGTATCCTGGAGGAATTCGACCGCAGGCCCAGAGTGATTCCTCATGTCCTGAAAAGGCTGGCAGATGGGGAGGAAGGACACTAACAGACCCAGAGGAGGGCAATGGCCTGCTTTTCAAGAAAGGCAAGAGAGGGGGTGCTGATGGCCATGGCAGGCCTAAGTCTGAGTGCATCATTCAAGGAAAGGCTGGTGCCCACACAGGCAAGGTCCAGGGCACTGCATTTAACAACTTCCTCAATGATATGAAGTAAGTCATAAATGGCCTGCTTATCCAATCTGCAGGCCCCACAGACAGGAAGAACAGTTACCACACTATACCGGATGACCAAGTGAGGACTCAAAAGTATCCTGACTCCAGACCAAACCAAGTAAGATGAAACAGAATCTGAAATACATGTAAAATCTTATGCTTCAGTTCAAAATAATCAGCTCCACTAGTACAAGACAGGAGTGTGTCTACACAATAATTCACATGAAAAAGACTTGAGAGCCTTAGTGGACCACAGGCATGATAGGCGTCAATAACGGGTGGCAGCCAAAAAAGGATGTCGCCCCGGGCTGCAGCCAGGAAGGAGGTGCCTCCCTAAGGGACAGAGGAGGGAGGCCCTGAGAAGCTCGAGACCACCCGGCACAGCCAAGGGCCTCGAGCTCACGCCAAATGAGACTCCGCTAAGGCCGGTGGGACACTGAGACTGCAGAAGACTGGCAAGGCACACGAGAGACTCACCAAGGGTTTAAAGGGTGGAAGGCCAGCAGAGAACGGGCCTCAAAGAAGCAAGGGGAAGAGGCCAGCTTAGAGCTGACGTCAGGAGATGTGCGATTTAAGAGCATATCGTGCTGCCTCGGGAGGCAATGGAAGCCTGGCCTGGCCTGCACAGCCTCCAAGGTCCTCCCCGACCCTGGAGTTATGTAGAGTGTGTGTGCACATGCACGTGTGTTGGAGTGTGTGCAAGTGTGTGTGGGCATGTGGTGAGTATGTGCGCATGCGCACTCCTGGTTACTGATGGACTCTGCTCACGATGCAGAGGGTGGCACCGTCCTCTCCAACACTTATTACTTTGGAGCTCATAGACTCAGGGGCTGGGGGCTTGCCCAAGGTTCATGCCATCCACAGGATGGGTCTCTGGGTGCCCTGACCTCAGCTCTGAGGCCCCAGGGAGCTCCTGCATCCTCACAACCCCAGGCCCAGCTCCCCTTTTCAGACCGTACCTGAACCTTCCGTCCGACAAATCGCTTTCCTGCATCCAGCACACCTTCCAGCTGCTGCAGGAGTGAGCGGATAGTATCGATCCTTGAGGAGACGCCATTCTCTGCCATCTTGTCTGAGTTTTTTGGCTCCACTGGGTGGCTGAGAGTGGGAAGCCCACTGACTAGCCTCAGGGTCAGGGAACGGATACGCAGCCAGAGGGTCTCCTCCTCCAGGGAGAGTCTCTTATGTTCTTCAGAAACGTCCCTTGAGACAGAAGCGCCAGCAGCGGGTGAGCAAACAGAACGGGCCCCGCAGGGGCTTTCACGCGGCCATTGCAGACTGCCACGCTGAGCCCGGGACCTGCCCACGGCTCCCCAGGCACGTCAGAGCGCCAGAGCCGGCCCACCCTCTTTACCACTGGAGAGTCAGGAAGAGAGCAGGCCTTACCTCTCCTTGGGCTCCCACGTGAAGAAGACGTGGAGGTCCCGGTTGTCCCGCAGCTCCTCCCATGGGATGTCGTCCTCCTCCGGACTCAGGCTCATGGACCTGACGCTTTCTTCTAAGGTTGTTGATCTGTGACAGAAACATAAGGCCCGTGTTTATGGAGCACAGAGGCTGCAAGGGACTGGGGGGAAGAAGAGAGAATCAGCCGCAACATCTAACACAAGCTTACAAACATCTGGAAAGTCGGGATCCCAGGACCCAGGGTCAGGACCCAAGGGGACCAAGTGGCAGAACTGGGATTCGAATCTGGGTCCTGACTGCCCTTCCAGATGCCTCTGCACTGCCCCACCCGCGCCCACGCTCATCTTTACTGATGCAGGGATGGCAGTGGCCTGCGGAAGGAGCTGCGGCTCCAGGAGACACAAGGCCTCTCAGAGGCGGCCCAGGAGGAGAGGAGCGTGGTGGGCTGCTTCCCGTCAGAGTCAGAGCCCCAAAAGGTACAAAGGGCTCTGGGCTGGGCCACGCACAATCCACAGACAATCCCCACAAGACAGATTTTTAAAAAGAGGATGTGCTCCAAGCCCCGAGCGGCCCTGAGGCACGCTGGGCTCCGTGGTGGGGACCATCGCATGGGCCCGCCCTCCACTCCTCCGCGGCCTCCAGACTCACATGTTGGCTTCAAGCAGCAGGTCCAGCAACATGCGCTCCGTGCGCACTTGGGCAAAGTGCAGAGAGTTGTTCAGTCTGTTTCTAAAAGCAATGAACTCTGGGATCTTCTCAAACGCACCATATTTGTAGGCTTGAATGATATATTCTGAGGTCTGGGAAGACAAAAAACATCACCTTGGCATGAAGATCTTCAAAAGACCAGAACCCTGTGGCAAACCCTGCCAGCAAAGCAACTCAACCAAAAAAATCAAAACCAAACTCAACAGTCAATGAGAGGCCAGTTACGAGGCAGAACTTCAGCTCTGGGAACCTGCCACTCCCCTCTCCCTCCCCAAGTTCTCCCAATCCTTCCCAACCCTCTCTGTGCGTCCCCTTTGCTGATGATGACCCAGACCCAGCTGCCATACATGGCGCTGTGGAAGCCACACCCCCTTGGTCCACTCCCACTGACCTACAGGTTGGAATAAGTTATGAGGGTTGTGACCCTTGACCCAAGCCACTCCAGGACAGACAACACTCAGTGTTCTGCTTACTGTGACAGGAATAGCCTGGTTCCAGTGAGGTTTCAAAAATATAGCCACTGCCTACCCTGGTTCCCCCCAAACCTAAAAAAAAGGCCCAAAGACATGCTGGCTCCTTCTCATTTTATTATTATTTTGAATACAGAATCACATAACACCAGGATTGAAGTGAGACGCCGAACACTGCCAACCACCAAGGCCCACACACAATGCCCGGGGCACCTAAGGGCCATCATGCAGAGAACACCATCTGTATGTGAGCTCAAGTCAACGCACACAGACCCTAGGAGATGCAGCCCACGAAGGACGGACGCTCTGGCCTTTCAGCCAGAGGACGATCACAGACAACAGGGCTTCGGCTTTGCGGGAGCGGGGAGGGAGGCCGTGGCGTCAGGACCCACCACAGCCCCAGCCTCCAAAAACCTCCAAAAAGGGCCAACACCTGCCAGAAAGCGCACCACGTTGCCACGCACACTCCCTAAACCAGCTTCTTTTCTGTCGGCCTCCCTCGGTCTCCTCGTCCCATCTCCATTATGTCCGGATAATTTGCATGGTAGGAAAATAGGGCAAGAGTCAACAACATACCCTCTGATAAACAGCCTCGCAGGGTTCATTTCAGGCCGCGGGATTGCGCCAGGGGCGCTAATTCAACTGCATTCGATGCGGCTTTTAAACCCCCACGGGACACCTCGGTGAGCTGTTTGCCTGCAGTATCTGGAGAAATTAAAGACGGACGGACACAAGAAAATTAAAAAGATTACTTGTGATCCTGCGGGCTCAGAGAAGGACTACCTGAAAATCCTCAAATTACTTTCTGGCTCGATTCGAGGATGGCCAGAGCACCTCTTTCCTTAGCTGCCTACAATGGGGGTGGACTACTCTACCCCAAAGCCTGGATTCCCCAGGCTCTTGGCAGGCAGGGCTTCAGGACAGTGTCTGGCCCCAGAGGTCACTGCTGGAGGACTGACTCCCCAGGAGCCTGTGATTCCACGGGCGGTCAGGGTTACACCCAATGGCTAAATGTACCCAGCCCGCCCCCAAATTAACGACTTCAGGCATGAGGGGCTCTCATTTCTGGGTGGCCCCAGGAATACACAGCTTCAGTACAATTTAAACGCAAGGAAGAAAAATGGGAGGACTCAGCAGGAAGGAGGCCACACTCCACTTTACCAAACTAGAGAGGCGACTGAAGCCCCCTGACCTGCCTTTCCAGAAGAGTCTGTGTCACGGCCCCCCCACCCCAGCCCAGCCCACAGGAGGCCAGGCTAGACACTGCAGGCAAGCGGCTCTGCCGACAACCCTGAGGGGCGTCAGGGAGCCATCTGTTTACTTCTAGATCACCGAGGTGATGTGGGTCCCCAATGAACTGCTGAAATGAACCCTGGTCACTGCAGAAAGGGCAGGAGAAAGAGATGCCAACTCGAGAATCACACCTATTCTGCCAACCTCACGGTCCTGACTGGTTACAAAAGCACATTCCCAAGTACAGAAAAGGCCTTTCTCACTGCTGCAGGAATCCAGAGCAGCCCCACTGGTCAGAGCCCACTAGGCACCTTGCCAGGAAGAGTCTGGCAAGGGAAAAACCTGTTTTTTTTTCATTTCCCCCTGCAGGGGCTTTGACACTTCCAATTCAAAGCAACGCTCTGGGAATTTACGGTCACTCAGGGAAACAGAAGTACTGCTGGTGGAACGATGAGCACACACACACGTGCAGACACACACACGTGCACGGACACACGCTGCATAGCTGTGAGCCTGCAGCAGACCCTCCACGTCACTCTCCTCCCCAAAGGAGGCTCTGCACACCGCACACACCATGGAGCAGGCTGCAGCCTGCCCCCTCCCCAGGGCCAGCTGCAATTTTTCATCTAGCAGCTGTCACAAGGAAGCCCAGGCTGACGTCAGCTGGTTTTATCTCAGGCGGGAGTCACTGCCTTTGGCCAGAAGACCCAGGTGCTCACGGAGTATGGGCATCCCCCGGAGAGGTGGCCTCTGGCCCCTGCCACCACCTCCTGTGATTCTGCTGCCACCCGTGGGCGCTGTCCTCTGCCCTCGTCCCATGATGGGTGAGGAGTACCTTGATCACAACTTAATAAACTGGATCTTCTTGATGGAAAACATTAAAAAATCAATCAGCTTTAAGAGAAGTCTTGGTTCCTGCGTTCACAGAAAGCTGTGGGACTGAGCTGTTGCTGTTCCAGTCTATAAGATCCTACACCTTCAGGCCAATGAATGATCACCACTGGCCGAACACCACACAGAGAAAGAACAAATTATTCAAAGTCATCTTCCATCTTGGAAGTGAGTTTCTTTTCACTGGTGGGTCTCCCACACTTCTCATCTCAAATATCTCTTCAGCTCTCTGGTCACAAAGCCAGAAGAGCCCTGTGAGACAACCACCTCTGACCTGTGACACATGTAATGATCAGAGAACCCCCTTCATAAATACACAAAGAAGCAGCATCACTGCCCACTGACCATGAAAGGCTGTCATGAAGACAGAGCCTTCTGCCTACAGAGCCCAGCAGGCTCAAAGACAAGGGAACAGGGCTGAATTCCCCCCATAATTTACTTCACACCAGAGCACACCCAAGATGTTCCACTGGCTAGAGGGACCCAAGCAGTCCAGGGTCTCGGATGAAAGCATTCATTTCTTCAGTCACTGCTACGTTTGGCCAGAATAGGAACCAGCAGAATACTGGGATTTTCTTCAGAACTTGGTTTGCTGTCTTTGTATTTTAAAACATAATGTAACATTTTCTTACAAAGAGTCCATGACAAGCAGAGAAGATTGACCAAGAGGGGAGAAGCACAAAGCTGTACTGCTCCTGCAGGCTCAGCAAAGGGCAGTAATTCCGGAAGTCAACTCCTATGTGACACGGGGGTGCCCTCACCCCAACTGTTGCCGCACAACAAAGGGTTTATGAAGGACCTGCCCTTCTTCCGTCTCCTTCACTGTCGGGTACTGCCCCCCACAAAGGCCTGTGGACAGTCGCGTAGGGGACACCATTGACTGAACATCTGCTCACTGACCCCCCAACTTCTCCTTCCAACAAGCAGGGAGCCACAGGCCACCAAATGGAGACCCTCTACACCCCAGCAGTCCTCTACTCAGAAAGACCACTGGCCACGCTTCCCAAGGGCTACTCTCCGTGCCCTTAAGCAGAATTCAGACTCATCTGCCAGAGCTGTGGTTTTGAGAATTTCATCTCATTTTGTGACTGACAATGTTCAAAGAACAACACAGTCAAATCAGCATCTGTCAATCATCTCTTCCGTGCCAGGCCATGTGCTAAGAGTTAAGGCAGTTCAGCTACTGAGGCTTTGGAAGCTGGGCAGTTTAAGTATCAAACACAAAGTCAGGCTTTCGACAGAGGAAAACCTGTGGGTGCCATGCCAAATATGAGTCTGGGAACTCAGCAGGTGAAGGGTCATCCTTCTTAACAGCTAGGATCAACGGCATGCACTCCCACTGACTTCCAAATGCCAACCCCAAGGACCTGGAGAGGTTTCCCCATGCCCAGTCTGGTGGGCTCTCCCTTCTTAACAAACGGCAGAGCCCAGCTTTGCTCATTGTTTCTACATGGACCCTCGAGTCGGGCTCTGTTCAGATGCCCAGCTGGCCCCCGAGGGCCACTGCGCCATCAGCACTGCACACAGGGCACCCATCTCAGTTCGTGGAGTGTTCAGCTCGGCCAGTGGAAGTGGCAAATGTGACGCCCATTCTTTCAGTCTGCAATATTCTTAGTTTAAACTATACGAAACTATCTTTTAAAAGATGTCTGTTCCATATTCCAATGATTTAACAGCAGAGTGCAGTGTCTGACAAGGTCCACAGGCTGCCAAGTTCCAAGGCTGAAGATCCCGAGGAGCTCCTTGTCATCCCCTTGGAGACAGTGCAGCCCTGCGGAGCTCAGTCATTAGAAGACACAGGTCTGAAGGGCATGCTGCGTCTCCTCGTCCCACCATGTCAGTGCTAGGCCTGACCTTGCCAAGTTTTAAGGGTGGGATCAGACATTGGTGAATCTGATCCTGCAGAATGTAAGGGGTCTCCCAGGCTCAGCCACAGTAGGAGGAGGGTCCTCAAGCCTCAGGCCTCCCAAATACCATGTGCTCCTGTGGCCCCACCTGGGTACAGCCTCGGAGGTCCCTCCCAACTTGGACACTCTGCTCTAGCTGGAGCTGGGGCACTCGTTAGCTAAGACCACACAAGAAAAGGTTTTCACTTACATCTTTCTGGTTGGAGTGGAAAAACCTGAGTGCAAAGTTACAGGCCTGGGAGGCAGCAGCATATTGACCTAGAGGCTCTGCGTAGCGGGTCAGAAGGTAGCTGGAAGAGAGATCACAGGCAAGTCATGAGTGTGCACCCCTGGTGCAGAACTGCCCGGGCTAACAGGGGCTCGTGACGGGAGGCTCTGCCCAGGCTAACAGGGGCTCGTGATGGACGGCTCTGCCCGGGCTAACGGGGGCTCGTGACGGACGGCTCTGCCCAGGCTAACGGCGGCTCATGACAGACGGCTCTGCCCGGGCTAATGGGGCCTGGGGGTCACTGAACAGCAGGGCTTGTGATGGGCAGCTCTGCCTCACGTGGCTCCCTGAGCTGGGATCTCAACCTGGGATTGTCAATGAGCCTGACATATCAATACAACCCAAAGCCTTCTCCAAAAGCATGCTTTAAAGGGCAGATTCCAACCTTTATCACAGAGATAGAAAACAGAGATGCTAAGGGATCTCTAGCACAAATAATAACAACAGTGATAATGACAAATTTAAAATCTCAAAACTCTGACAGGTGGCCAGAAGCAGCATCACCTTCAACTGCAGGGGACAAACAGACTTCACCAAAGGACTCACTGCCCTCTCACCCAGCCTCTGCACAGAGAGCACCCCCTGGGCAGCCCCAGCTCTGACAAGCTAATACGACAGTGCAGACCACAGGCACGGCCAGGAAGACCTGCTTCATGGCAGGTCACAGGGTTCTAGGATTTAGAGCTAGAAGAAACTTCAGAGATCCATCCCCTTTTACAGAAGGCCCAGAGAAGGTGGGGGACTTGTCCAAAGCCAGGATCTGAACCCAGCTCTCTGAACTCCCCACTGAAGAACCCCGCCCAGGCCAGGCTGTTCTAAAGCTCTCCTATCCCCTCTCACAGTGCATCCCTGGAGGAGGGGGGCAGAGTGGGGTGCACAGCATTCTGAGTATCTACTACCCACCCGATGGTATCGTGCTGGATGTGCTTAGCATCGAGGCTGGAGTACAGGTCCACCACGGGCTCAAACGCCCCAAGCAAGCAGTAGATTCGGACAAGCAGCAATTTGAACTGGGCATTGGAAGGACTGTGGGTCAAACCCTCTTCTAGCAATGTTAGGGCCTGCCATGCAGCCCTCTCTTCACCTGGAAGTTAAAAACAAAAAGCAAATGATCCAGTGACATTGGCAGAAAAATGGACACAAACCATCGCCATGACCAAATACTAAGAGGAGAGGTTCTGATGGCCTGATGCACATACTCGCAGCCAGCCAGGGAACTCCCCCAAGACCCCCGTGGGGCCATCACAGGCCCCATCAGGGTCCATTCTAAAGAGAGTTCTATCTTGGCAAAGTAGGGTGGCCGCGAAGCTGCTGCGCTGGGCCCAGATCTTAGGGTAGAGAGGCACCGTGGGAAGGGGCAGTGGGGAGGCCATGAGGTTGGCTGGCCGGTCCTGGTAACTGTCTCAATCTAACACTGTCTTTCACTGACACTGACAAGAAAAACCAGGCCACCTTTTGGGAAAGGGTAAAGAGCGGAGGGGAGCCCAGCATACCTGCTTCGAGCCACATGTCAGTGAGCATGTGCACAGCAAGGAGGCAGTAATAGTCTGAAAACTGCAGCTCTGTTTTCAAACAGGATTTTCCTGGAAAGAGAAAAAAGCATCATCTCAGCATCAGGGAAAACTCTGGCCGTCCCACGAGCTGAGTTCACCATGCTCAGAGCCTGCGTGTGATACTCTGGCCTCACAGAGCATTCTCAGAAGGCAGTTACTGCATCATACCTTGGACCAGGGACCACAATCAGTCCCAAATGGACCCTCAGCTAAAATAGTAAAAATGGGCTGGAGGGAGAATGGACTCCAGGAAGGCGGAGACTTCTTAGTGAAAAAGGGGACAGACTGCAAAGGGCAAAATACTTTTGGTTACACCAAATTAGAAAGCTTTTTTGCACAAACAAAATAAATTCAATTAGGAAGGACAAGAAGAGAAACTGCGGATTATTAGCAATATCAAGACATACACGTATATTTACATCAAATAGCTCTTAGCCCATATACAAGATATCTAGGGAATTAGCACAAATGGGGAAGACCAAAATCAATTCCCCAAAGGCCAAGTAGTTAAAGGACAGGAACAATTCTCAAAAGAATTGTAAACTACTAACCATATTCAAAATTATTTCAATTCACCAATAAAGAAATGCCAATCAAAACAATTCTGAAGCTTCAAATCACACCCAGCAAAACAGCCAAGAAACCAAGGATGGAAACAGCTGGGGCTAACAGGGGCACGGGAAGGCAGGCAGCCTAACTGTTGTCACAGCTGAGACCTGATCCAACTGTTCTGGAAGGCAACCACCCCTGCCTCCTCCCTCTAGCCCAAAAAAGTGACATAAAACACCCCAGGGATCCCACTCTGGGCACAAACTCCAAAGAGGCCAGAGACAGGAAAGAACACCCCAGTGCTAACCAAATTCATAACAATACTTTTTTTTTTATGGAGGCAAAGGACTAGAAACAAAGCAGATCCCCTTGTGGACTGGATCAACTGTGACCCCCGAACGCAACAGATTATTACTGTACCATGAGAAACAACGTGAGAACATGAAGATTTTGGAGACACAGAGAAGATCTGTTGATGGGGAGCCAGGAAATCCACACACACACAGTGACTATGACAATATAAACAATACAGAATGCAGGGCAAGAGTGAAAATGCCCAACTAGGACTCAGAGACTTGAGAAAATGCTCCTCCTCCTTCCTTTCATGGCAAAGGTAGGGGACTATGGACATGGAACAGAGCATACACTATCAGATGCAACTGATGTTTCAGTGGTTTCACTAAAAAAAGGCATCTTTAAAAAAAAAGGTGGGCGGAGTCAAGATGGCGGAGTAGAAGCAGGACCTCTTGGCTGCTCCAGCTTCCACCCTCCCCAATCAATGTAAAAAGGGGACTCTGAACAAACTTTGGAGCTGCAGAACCCACAAAATGACACAGAGAAGCTAACCTCCAGCTGAGGACAGCCTGGCAGGCAGGCAGGAATCAGCCAGTGCAGCACAAGCCCAGGCTTTAGCCCCAGGGCGGGCCTGACCAGCTGCTGGCCTTAGGGACCCCACATCAGCAGCAGCGGTGGCAGTTTCCAGATTTATCAACACATAGATGTGAAGGACAAAGTGAGAGGTTCAGTACAGTCTGGACTTTGGGACCCAGTAAGTGGGAGTGCGTGGCTTTTGCCCCTCGGGGTGAGAAGCCCCTGAGACTCTGGCACAGCCAGCCAGCGCCACGTGGTGGCTTCAGCTCCTGGCCTGCAGAGTGTAGGGGGACCAAGCACCAGTCTAAGGGGTAATTGCTCTTGCTTTAACCTGCTTGGATCTGGATTGCAGTCTATGGTGGAGGTCCTGGGGTGTGTGTCCAGCTTGCCAGAGCGTGTGGAGACCTCAGAGAGGGCACCCATCTAATACCTCTGGCAGCTGAGAAAACCCCAGCGTTTGGGACAAAAGCTCCCCTGTCTGGTGGTAGAGTCCTACTGTGGCAAAAAGCCCAAAAGTCAAGTAATTGAGTGGCAAAATGAGCAGGCAAAGGAAACAAAGCAGACAGAAGATTACAACATTACACTGCTATTTTGGGGACAAAAAGGAGCAAAGCATGGAACAGGAGGAAAACAGTGAAGTCAGAACTCCTGCACCAAAAGCTTCAAAGGAAAATACGAGCTGGTTACAGGCCATAGAAGACCTTAAGAAGCAGATAAGAGAAGTGGAGGAAAAATTGAGGAATGAGAACAATGCAAGAAAATTATGAAATGAGAGTCAACAGCCTGACTGAGGAAAATAACACCTTAAAAAATAGACTAACTCAAATGGCAAAAGAGGCTCAAAAAGGCAATGAGGAGAAGAATGCCTTAAAAAGCCGAATTTGCCAGATGGAAAAAGAATCTCAAAAGCTCAATGAGGAGAATCATTGCTTCAGAATTAGACTGGAGCAAATGGAAGCTAATGACTTTATGAGAAATCAAGATGCTGTTAAAAGAGATCCAAACAAATGAAAGAATAGAAGGCAATGTGAAATATCTCAAAAGAAAAACCACTGACCTGGAAAATAGATCCAGGAGAGATAATTTTAAAATTACTGTACTACCTGAAAGCCATGATCAAAGTAAGAACCTAGAAATCATCCTCCAGGAAGTTCTCAAAGAAAACTTCCCTGATGTTTTAGTACCAGATGGCAAAATAGAGGTTGAAAGAATCTACCAATCACCTCCTGAAAAAGATCCCAAAAAGAAAACTCCTAGGAATATTATAGCCAGGTTCTGGAATTCCCAGATTAAGGAGAGAATATTACAAGAAGCCAGGAAGAAACAATTTGAATATTGTAGAAACACAATCAGGATAACCCAGGATCTGGCAACTTCTACACTGAGGGATCGAAGGGCTTGGAACATGATGTTCCAGAGGTCAAAGGAGCTGGGATTAAAACCAAGAATCACCTACCCAGCAAAACTGAGTATCATGTTTCGGGGGGAAATATGGTCATTCAGAGGAATAGAGGAATTTCAAGCATTCTTAATGAAAAAACCAGAGTTGAAGAGAAAATCTGACATTCAGATACAAGAAGCAAGAGAAGCATGAGAAGGTAAACAGGGAAAAGAAATCATAAGGAACTTATCAAAGTTGAACTATTAACATTCCTACATGGAAAAACAATAATTGTAACTTATGAAACTTTTCTCAGTAGCTGAAGGGAATAGAAATATATGTCTATATATGAGGGTATATGGGCATATATGTGAATGTGTGTATATGTTTACAGGTTTACATAGATAAAGCACACAGGTCCAATTTAATAGGAAGGAATGATACTTAAAAGGTGAAATTAAGAGGTGAGAGGAATATAATGAGAGGAGATGGGCAGAGACAGAATGGGGTAAACTATCTCATATAGAAGAGGCAAGGGAAAATGGTTACAATGGAGGGGAAGCATAGGAAGGCAAAAGGGAACGGGTCAACCTTATTCCCATTGAATTTGGCTCAGGGAGGGAATGAAATACACACTAAATAGGGTATCTCATCCTACAGGAGAGTAAGGGGGAAGGGGATGAGAGGGGGAATGATGGAAGGGAGGGAAGGCTGAGGGGGAGGGAAGTTGGAAGCACCCACTTTTGAAAGGGGAAGGGATCAAAGTAGAGAATAGAACAAATGGGAGGTGGGATAGGAGGGAGGGAAATAGTCTTTTACAATAATCTACTATGTTATTGTTTTTCATTAGCTACACATGTACAACCTATACTGAACTGCTTATCTTCCCATTAAGGGTGAGCATCAAGGGAGGAAGGGAATGAATATGGAATTCAAAGTTTTAAAATCAAATACTCAAATATATATATATATATATATATACTATTATTAATACTATTTTACATGTAATTGGGAAATAAGATATACAGACACTGGGGCATAGAGAGATCCACTGGAAAAGTCGAAAGGGGTATGGGAGAAAATATGGGAGAGAGCAGACTGAAGGAGGGGATATCCTGTGAGACTGCTATTTTGGGGCAGTGGGTAGGGGAAAAACGGGGAGAAAATTTGTAACTCAAAATCTGGTGGAAATGAATGATGTAAATCAGAAATTAAGGGAAAAAAAAACAGGGGCGGCTAGGTGGCACAGTGAATAGATTACCAGCCCTGGAGTCAGGAGGGCCTGAGTTCAAATCCGGCCTCAGACACTTAACACTTACTATCTGTGTGACCTTGAGCAACTCACTTAACCCCAACTGCCCTGCCTTTCTCCCTCCAAAAAGCACAATAAACAAAACAAAACAAAACCAAAAAAGCAGTTACAGAACTAAGTGGGCCACAACCACGGCTTTGATTTCTGCCCGGTTGTACTTGAACACTTGGTGGGGTGACCCTGGGATCTTGAAAGCAAAGGCAGAGAACAGCGCCATGAGGGCTGCTGGGTTTGGTGTTGGAGGACTGGGGTGATCTCAGGGAAGATCCTTCCCCTTTCTCGGCCTCAGTGTCCTAACCTGTCCCCTCTGGGCCAGAGCCGGCAGGCCCCCCAAGCTGCAGAAGCAAGCTGGGTGTCTGAAGTGTGAGGACCAGTTGCAACATGGGCCACAGCCCCAAGGAAAGGTCACCTCTGCTTACAGCTGCAGGGGCTATCCACACACTGATGAAACCAGAAGCCTGTGGGCATCTGAAGGGTATATCTGTTTATAAAGGAACACGTGGTTTTATCCAGAGGCAAAGTTCATCATCATGTCATTTCATGTATTTTAAGGTGAGCTAAAAAATAGATCAACATAACCAACTGTTCATTTCCCAGTCTGCGTCCCATCAGAGAGGCCCAGCAGGAGCTCAGCAGCGGGAAGGGCGGGCATCCTGAAACATCAAGCCCAAGGAGGCCCCTGGACAGCCTCTGCACCTGTCCCGGGCTCAGATCTCAGGGGCAGAGAAGTGCCATGGGAAGGGGCTGCCTGACATGCCCTGGGAAGGCAGCTCACCAAATTCCAGTCCATGCTGATATCTCAGCATCAGCTCCCGGACCACCCTCAGCTTCCGATCCTTCTCCATGCCATGGTAGAGGCCCAGAAGTCGCATCAGTTGTACCACGCACAGGTGCTGCTGCAGGCCCCTGATGTTGGTGGGCAGGGCCAGCTTGTCTTCGGTGGGGGTGGACAGTGGCACCTCTCCAAGGAGCTGATTGATAAACTGCCAAGGAAAACAGAGGCAGTGCTTGTGAGTGTCCCTGGCCTTCCCACCCGCAGCCTCACACACTGAACTTGGATGGCTCTGAGGTGCATCCCCGGGCGTCCCCTGCCATCGGCCTCTCCCCGAGGCTGGCTGACAGCCTGGGAATGGAGGGTCCTCACCCCAGGGCGGTCTCCAAGTGTTGATCTTCCCCCACCCCAATGAATGCACACACCACCAGGGCTGGGCAAGTGCTCATCATGCCCCTAACACCCCTGGACCTCTCGACCTGCAGTCTGGGCTGGAGAAGACACAGACCTGACCTCATGGGGGTTCAAGTCATTTCCAGAGCTCACCCCCTCCTACCTCCCCACACCCCTTCTGAGTACAGGCCGCCACATCATGGCCCAGGGTTAACCACTGACAAATGGGTGAGATTCCAGGCAGCTCCAGAGAACTTCCATGATTAGCTAAGAATGCAGTTATTTTGACAAACATTTATTTAAAGCCTCCTGTGTGCAGAGACTGCGGTGCAGAAGAGCTACTGCATGCAGACAGGACAAGGGCCTGCCTCCACAGAGCTGACAGCTCAGCTGAGAAACAGACAGACAACTGCAACCACCTGCCAACCACACAGAGGCTTTGGGAGCTAGGGGCAGGACAGGGTAGCGGTCAGACAGAGGACAGGCCAGCTTGGCCGGGGAACAAGACATGCGTGAGAGCCACACTGAACAGGAGCATGAAGAGACCCAGACAAGCAACCCGCCCCCCCCCCGTCACCGTTGCCCTCATACACCCCCGTCACTGTCACCCTCGAGCACCCCCATCACCGTTACCCTCGAGTATCCCCCCTTCTCACTGTGCCCCTGAGCCCTCCCTGTCACCATCACCCTCATCATCACAGCGGCTAGCATTCATTAAACGCTTTAAAGTTTACAAGGCACTTCATGTTTGATCTCCACAAGAGCCCTATGTGGCGGACACTTCAGAGGAGGGACTGGAGGTGGAGGGACCTCCACAGGTCCCACAGCTACTGAGTGTCTGGGGTTGGATATACAACCAGCGACTATTTACCTGGCTCATGTGGGAGAAACTTAAGTGACACGGGGCCCATGACCACTGTGACATCCCCTTCCATGATGGGACAGCTGTCATGGGGAAGAATCTGCCTCTGGGCAACACCCCCCCCCCCCCAGCCTTGCTCCTCCTGCTGCCTCTGGGGTCAAAGGGAACAGAGCTAATCCCTCTTCCCTGGGACATCCTGTTAAAAACATGACATGGCTCCTTGGCTCCCCTGGTACCTTCCATCAGGCGTGCCAAGCACTCAAGGCCCCCACTGTCTTGGCTGTGTTCCCCCTGATGCTGACACATGCTAGCATGGGCCTTTCACCTCCTTCCTCCTACATGCTCTGCCCCTCTGAATGCAGCCCCAGGTGACATTAGCATGGCGTCTTCTACCCCACAGCGCACACTGATGCAGGAGGAAGTATGGCACCCATGTCTGGGGTTTTGAACGCCAAGGAAACCAGCTGTAACTGACTCTGTGTTGGCCAAGAGTGGCATGACTAGACCTACGAATGAGAGGGTCTGGCAGTAGGGTGACAGGTGGATAGGAGAGGACAGAGCACAAGCTCTTCACCTGGGTCCATGCACATTAAAAAAAATGTTTTGATAATTTCATTTAACCATAATTGGTTTCCTTATAATCCTACCTATTTTATTTTGTGCATTTAAGAGGGGATTCTAAGAAGGGTCTCCAGGCTTCCCCAGGACACAGGAAGCTAAGACCTAGCAGGAAGCATGGTGTCGGTGCTGAGGGAGTAAAGGAGAGGCAGGCCATGGGGATGCAGGGCCACGGATACACACATGGGAGGGCCCACGTACAAGTGCAGGTGAAGACGAGAGTGAAGGAGGCTCCACAGGGAAAGAGTGTCACAGCAAGAGAAGAGGAGGCCAAGAGCAGACTCCTAAAGGAAGCCTGTAGCTCAGGACACCAGAAAGAGAAGGCAGAGCCAGCTAAGGCGATGGAGGAGGAGGGTTTGGGGCCCCAAAGCCAAGGAGAGAGCCAGCGTCTGCAAGCGGGAACTCGGCAGCCAACGTTCCAATCCAATAAATTATTATGTTATTGCTGTATTATAATTATAACATTATAAGTTATTAAATCAATTCTGGATTAAGGGTTTACAAAGCCAATCAATCAATAAACATTTTTAAGCTCTACCACTGTGCTAAGTACTGTCCCTGCCCTCAAGGAACTCCCAGTCTGGGGGAGGCAGCCTGTAGACACATCCACACCAAGCATGCTCCGCGGGGGAGCAGAGTGAAGGTGCAAGAGTCAGATAGAAACACTGCTACCCTGGGCTAACTGGCACTCTCCTGGAGACAAGAGAACAGAGCAGGGGACCCCCGGACCGAGTCACCTAAGCGAGAGCTCGGGGGGTGGGAGAAAAGTGCTCAAGAGAGAAGCCAAGTGTCTTTAGGAAGTGGGGCCTCCTGCAGGGGGCAGGAGGATCAAAGGACATGACCAGCTTCATGACCCGCACATTCCGTACTAACACAGAGGGAACAGACACAGAAATGACCTCGCAGAGTTTCTAACTGCATCTTTTCTGGTAAGCGACATTACTGCTGTCTGCTAAAGGAGAGGGAAAGATTTCCCCCTAAGCCCTAGTTCTCCCCAAGTACTGTCTTAGGCCTGCGCACTCAGAGACCAGCCCTTGGCACCGGGGCACAGTTCTTGGCACACTGACAGCACTTAATGAATCCCACCATGTACTGAGGATGTCACAGAGAAGGTGCTGAGATTTCTGAGAACTCAGAACCAGCCCTTGAGAGAGATCTCCACCCTACTGTGTAAGCCTTCCATGGTTAAGCCCGCTGGGTGGGTGGCCTCATTTCAGCTGCCCCTCAGCAAGGCTGGGTGCGACCCTTTCTGGGCCAATGGCTCCCTTATATCACACATCCTCACATACTCAGCCTTTGCTTTGAGAGACAATGCTGCTGAGTGTCCAGGGTTTCTACTGTTTCTTATCCAATGGGGGAAAATGGAATCCCTGACTGTGAAAGTCACCTCTCCCAATTACAATGAACATCAAACACAACCAGAAAAGCCATTCCAACAAGAGTCTGGGTCTTCGGCCACCTGGCACAGACCCAAAGGTGTACCTGGCCACACAATACCAGGGGCATCAAATGAATCTAGGGAGGCTGTCATAAACAGGGCAGGCCAACGGATAAGACCTGCCTTCAAGGTCTGGCTCCTGGGCAAAGCCCTCCTCCAATTCTCAATTTCCTCATCAGTAAAATGGGACCACGGATATGCATGACCTACCACCATCAGTGAAGTGATTTGCCCAGGGTCACCCAATCAGGAAAGGCCTGAGGCTGGAATTCCTGACTAGCCACGGCTCCAATCAGCTACAACTTGACCTCTTGACTCTAATTAGCCACGTGACTGGACAAGCCACTGACCCTGATGGGCCTCGGCTCCCACCCTGAGGGTTCTCTGCGCTGCTATTTCAGGGAGGGCCCCTGGCAGTCAGGACTAGTTGCTGCCAGTGATTCTGGCCAAATCCAGCCCTCAGTGCTCCATTCCCAGATGGAAGCAGAGCCGCTTCAAGTTTGTCTTTGTGCCCCTCCCGTGGCAGCAGCATGCTTACCTTTGTACACTGTGAGGCGGGCAGGAGGTCCACAAACACCTTGAGGTCAGTGAAACAACAAGGCTTGTCTCCAAACTTTTTGAAATATTGGAACATTAACTCTTCTGGATCACCTAGGAGACACAATCACCAAATTACTGCAAGGACAGAGAACAAGCAAGGGCTTGTCAGGATGCGAGTGGGAGCCATGAGCCTGGTGCTGGTGAACCGCCAGGCCCGGACCACTCACTGGCTCCCAAGTGGCAAAGGCATGATGGGCAAGGAGGGAGAAAACGGGACTGGCCTGTCCAGAATAAACCAAGAAACGGAGGCCTGACTCGAGGGGATGGATCTGAACTCGGGGCTTCAGACTCCAAGGCTGCCAACTCTCTGTCTCGTGCAGTGGGGCCTCAGTTAGGAAGACCTGCTTTCAGAATGTACCTGTGACACCGAGTGGCCGGGTGAGCCCAGGGACATCACATCCCCTTACACATAACCCTAACTCTCTACACTGGCCCCAAGTGCACCCCACTGGTGAAATCATGGCCTCACCCCCTCCCTGAAAAATCTTACTTCAGGATTACAGACCTAATGGCCAAATGGGGACAAATCTCATCAGCACGAGAGTGACCCGGATCTTAAGGAAACTCCTTCTCTGCAATACTGTCTAGAGAACCTCTAAGCACTTCCATTTCAGTAGGAAGAAATATATGAATGATGATGTGCACTGAGGTACCCCAAGTGTGCATGCGTGTGCGTGTGCGTGTGCGTGTGCTGGGTACTCCTGAGCAGCAGGTCAGAAGAACTATCAATCAGTCCCTGTCAGCCTTTGGAACAAGGACCAAATCTCTGGCAGCAGACTTAGGCCCCTTGTCACAACTGGGTGATCTTAAAATGCATTTACATGCCCAGAATCTGCTTAAGCAGATGGGCAAGGGTGGGGCTTCCTAAGCCCGCCATCACCTCCCCGCCACGGGAGCACCCCAGCACGGGCCTGCCTGCTCCTCACCCAGCTTGTGCTCATCATTACAGCCCTGATGCCGCAGGCGCCGGATGAGCTCCAGCTTGGCCAGGTATGGGCCCCGAAGGTGCCGGGAACTCTTTGACTCCTCCAGGATCCTCTCTTCTATGAATTGAACAGCTTCTTCTGCGGAATGATGGACTTCTCCTTCCAGAGAGCTGCAGACAAATGTACAGACTCTTGGGTCTCTCCCCTACCTCCCAGCCCGAGGCCCAAGGTCCTGCCAACATGGAGGAAGCAGAGGGCATCAGATGACAAAAAAGAACAACGGGCCACGGACGTCTCATTGTGTAACAAGCTTTACTGACAGCTCACTGTACATCACAAACATTTCTGCTAAGATGCCCTTCTGGGGATCACCCACCACGGTGAGACTGACAGCTGACAAGGTGGACAACACTCAGCCCCAGGCACCCCCCACCTCACAACCAGACAGGGGCACACCTAACATTCTGCTCAGGGAGGTGGGGAGAGGAGTGCCGCGGTCCCAGTCATGTGGGACTGCCACCAGCCACCCACACGGAAGGCAGAACAAACCCACTTACTGCTCTCCTTCCGCGGGAGGGGTCCAGGCTTCATCGATGAGTTGAAAGACAGAGTCAAAATAAGTCAGATAGAACTGCCAATCATCTGAGCTAAAATCATAGACCAAAACGACAGGAACCATTAGAGTAAGCACTCCCCACCGGGCCTGGGCTGCCAGAACCCTCAGCGTTTCTTCATAGCAGGGTCACAGGCTCAGAGGGGACAGTGGCCCGGCCCAGCAGGGGATCCCCCAGCCAGGGGCAGCCACTGCTTGCCCCACCCTCCCAGGCATATCCCCATCTTCCGCTGCACCAAGCACACACTCACTTCTTTAACAAAAGCCTCCGTGACAGCGCATTGCACTCTGGCCACCTGCTCAGCTTCTTATACATGGCCATACATTTGTTTTCTCTGCTCTGGAGCTCACTGGTCAGCTTCTCTACAACCACAAAAGGCATGTATTTAAACAGGTTCCCTTTTCTAAGGAGCCATCGCCAAAACCCACAATCCTGCTGCAAGGCAAATGCTATGGGGCCTCCCTGGGGAGACCAGGTGAGCCCATCTTCCCAACAACCTGCATGTGTTTCCGGAGGCACGGGCTGGTGCTTGGGCAGAGGGACAGAGCTTTGGTCAGAGCTGGAGAAGGTGGAGGGGCAGGCGGATGGGTGATGAGGGAGAGGTGGACACCAGGGAGCAAAATGAATCCTACTCTCTCAGAAATACCAATTCCCAAGGCTGAACCCAGGGGAGGGAGTAATTCATAGCTCTGATCCAATCAGACTTGGCAATTTAACCTTAGCATAGCTTGGCAAGTGAGGGCCAGGAAGGATTTTAGTGCTGGGGCACAGAATCACAGGCTTCACAGCTAGAAAGCCCTGGGAAATCCCCTCCTGGCCCCTTGGAGGAGGAGCTCATTCTGACTGCACACTACTTGGCAGACCTCATCCATGTGGGCAAGGCTGTACTTTATTTTCTGCTGGCTAAGAAAACAAACAGTGACAAGAAGCCACCAGATTCGGCAGTATCCTTCCATAACGTGTCATCTGTAGCCACAAAACACGCCAGGAGGAGACATTTCCATAGGACAGCTGACAGGCCTTGCCCACCCCCACAAAAACGCCTCTCCCCCACTCCAGCCCTGACTGCTCCCGGGCACTCTACCCACAATGTCCCACTGTCTCTTCTACTTCTGAACAAGTCAGATTTAGAAGATAACAGGGCTCAAAAGCCAACAAAAGCTGTGATAGACCACGAGGGTGGGTGAACACAGAGCAAGCCTTCGTTAACCAACGTAGAGTTGTGGCGTTTACTCCAAGGGTCAGGCTGGGCCTGATTTTACCTCATTCGTGCACTGAGGACATCACAAAATGGGGGAACCCCAGCCCAAGGCCAACCCACAAATGGCCCCTACCCATCCACAGAACAATCCGCTGGGGGTGGGCGGAGAGCCAGAGAAGATGCTGCAGCAGCTACAAAGTCAGGCCAGACCAGGCCCAGAACAGTATCAGAGAATCTGGGTTCAGATCCCATCTCTGTGCAGCCTGGGGCTAGTCACCTAGCTACCCCACAAAGGTTCCCTCCTATAAAAGGAAAGGCCCCTAGGCTCCCCTCTAGTGCTCTATGGAGGATCCTAGGAAAACCTGTCCCCGTGAAAAAAGTATCCAGCCACACCATCCTGTATCATGCTGAGAAGACTGGGTGTTTGTTGCAAGTGCATCGTTTAACTTGTGACCTCCTATCGTAGGAAAGGAACCCCTTTGAGTGAAAGGGCCCATGTCAGGCAGCCCCTAGCCCGCCCCAGGACCACAGGCAGTTACCTCCTAGCTTGCCTCTGACGACGTCCAAAGCCTCCTGGTACTTCCCCAAGCGCTCCAGAATCATGTAATAAAGCTCGACCTGAGAAGTGAAACCCAAAAGAAAAAGGGAGCCAGTGAGATGCTTCCAGGAAGAACGGGGAAGTAGACAAAGCTGGAGAGTCACAGAGGATGAAGACAGACACTGCTTCCACCTGGAGGCGAGAAACCGGGTGTGACCCACAAGGCCAGGCTCTGAGCGGATATCCAGACCACATCCTCCGCCTGGGCAAGGGCAAGGTGCCCCACCTCGCCCAGAGGCTAATGGCAAATCCATGGATCCTTCAGTAGGGCTGGGATCCCCTCAAAGCACTCAGAAAGCACCTACTATGAGTCTGGGGGGGTGGGGGTTGTACTGAGTACCAGGCACACAGCATCCAAAGTGAAAAGTTGTCATGCTGCTGTATCTCAATCCACACGAGTCTGTGGAAGGGCTTTGGCAGGCACTGTGTCCTGGCCCACAGGACCACGCTGAGGGCTGCTCTGGCACAGGGACACAAATCGTGGCACCTCACAGCCAGCACTCCCCTGGCACTATCTCATATCTGATCCTCAAAACCACCCTGTGAGGTCACTGTTTCAAGCAGTGCAACTATTTCCATTTTGACAAATAAGGAAATAGGCTCAGGGTCCTCGCCCTGACTGAGACCCCACTGCCAATAAACACCAGGGCTGGACCGGAGCACTGCCCCCTGCCAGTCCTCCCTGAATTTGTCCAAGGAGAAAACTCCACCTCAGAGTACCTACTTCGGCCTCAGCCTCGATCTTGTCCTCCTTCACCATCTTCTCCACCATCCTCTCAGCAAGGGGCAAAAACATGGTTTTGGAGAGGTTCTCATCCTGAGCCGATATAGACTGGGGAGAGGAAAGACATCGGTCAAGGCGTGGCAGTGGCCTTTAGTGGGACCTCCTCTGACCCAACTCTGTCAAGAACCTGTCGATACTGACAGTCACCACCCATCCTCACCAGCACCTACAAAGGCGACCCAAGCAAGGGCTGGTCTTAAGCTCTATGAAGACACTCCTTATAACAAATTCACCTGGGGACTTTATAAACAGCGAGTTCCCCGGGACACCAAAGTCCCC